>NC_084466.1:43422500-44047500 GCF_027409185.1 Cynocephalus volans | reverse complement strand
GGTATTTTAATCTTTTCATTTCACTGTATGCAATGCCAATTCTGACATTTCAATGTCATTTCTAGTAGTATATTGCTTCTTTCATGTCTCTTCAAGTCATTCTAGGAATAAGTCTGCCCTGTATCCTGGGGTTTTTGCCAAGATTTAAATACTGTATTCCACATCATTGCTCTGAAATCAATGAATTCTTTCTTAATCAAAGAATCTCAAAATTCAATCTGTCACAGACTACTGCTTTCTGGTGGTACATGCTAGGTAGGTCTTGCAGCTCCTTTGGTTTTTAGTCCCTTTTCTCCTTTTCTGATAAGGTCCAGAATCTTCAGCAAGTGGTGTAACAACTCTAGTTATAGTCCTAATGAAAAGTAGGAGCAGCTCCTGATTGTGGTGGGGGTTATCCTGTCTCACAGCACAGAGGACTCTGCAACATCTCAGAAAAGAAATGTGTGCTAACTTAGAATATGAGGAGTGGCCTATAACTGCAGGACTTATAAATTCTCAAGAATCTGAATATACAAGATTTTCCAAGGAATAGAGCCAGATATTCCTGTCCCATGTGTTAGGGTCCCATTATTTCCCAATCAGGGCTCTGACCTTCATATAACACACCAGCCTTGTTTGAGAGGTCAACTTTCTTTGGAACTCAGCTATTCTGACAAGTAAACTCTCTGGTCCTCAGCTATTTCTGAATTCCCACTGTTGCACATGAAAGCCTACTTGCACAGTTCCTACAATACTGCCTTTCGAAGGTTAAAACAAAGATTTGATTCTCCTGTTCTCTAAATCTGCTAATAATAATAATAAATTAATAATAATAACTGGCACTTACTGAGCACTTATCATATGCCAGACACTACGCTAAGTACTTTGATCATGGTAAAATTCTTACGAATATGACTTCCTTCTATTTTAATTCCTGACAAAGTTCCAGAGAATAACTCTGAATGTTCAGCTTAAACCTACTGCTCATCTCTGTACTAACCAACTATGTCCAGAGGTTTCATCAGGATATAACTGTTCCCTGCTGCAATCACATACTGGACATAGATTGTGAGATGAGGAGGAAAAGCGGTCCTCAAAAAAAGGGGTTGATAATAGGTAAATATAATTTTTGATGTCCAATTATTTACTAGTAAAGGAAGATGTAAAGGACAAATGAGATTACATACAATTATGATGATACATTTTAACTGCTCACAGTAATTATTTATTAATAGAATTCATTAATTAAGATTCTAACTATTCAGAAACAAAAGGGTAAATTTATAATATTACACACTTTAAAAATTATTATATCAATTCTTGGAATGTTTACATTTTTAATACAAAAGAACTACCACTTTAATGCAATTATTTATAATATACAAATGACATATTCTTTAAAGTACATTATCTAAAGTATCTAGTTAAATTTTGTTTTCAGAGATTAAGCATCAAGAATTACATATTTTTATTAGTAAGTCTACAAATACACACATGCACACATGCACAGACTTTTTCACAATTCTAACTTTGTTCACCAATTCTTTTTTGTTAATTTACTTATTTATTATTTTAACTTTACAATGAATATACATCGTAGTTGATTTTCATGACCCTTTACCCATTCCTCTTCTCCCCCCTCCCCCCACATCATATCTGTTCACTTGTCTTAACAATTTCAAGGAATTGTGATTGTTGTGTCTTCTCCCCCCCATTTGTTTGTATATTTATTTACTTATTTATAGCTCCAACAAATAAGTGAGAACATGTGGTATTTCTCTTTCTGTGCCTGACTTGTTTCCCTTAATATAATTTTCTCTAAGTCCATCCATGTTGTTGCGAATGGTAGTATTCCATTCTTTTTTATAGCAGAGTAGAATTCCATTGTGTAGATATACCACAGTTTCCATATCCAATCATGTGTCGATGGACATTTTGTTCCAACTCTGGTTCCAACTCTTGGCGATTGTAAATAGCTCCGCAATAAACATGGGAGTACAGGTATCCCTTTGGCATGATGATTTCCATTCCTTGGGGTATATTCCCAGCAGTGAAATAGCTGGGTCATATGGTAGATCTATCTGTAATTGTTTAAGGAAACTCTATACCGTTTTCCATAAAGGGTGCACCATTTTGCAGATTGTTCACCAATTCTGAATTCAGATTTAAGAGTGAGAAGTTTTCATAGAATCTTCAAAATATATTTACTTATACTTGAAAGCATTACAACATAATGTAGTAGTAAAGGATTCTGTATTAATTTGGGAAGGGTTTGAATCTTTCTATGTCACTATTAATTAGAAAAAATCTACATTTAGCTGTTAAAATTATACTTTCTTTCCTTATTATCCTCATTCATGCATATATGTATGTGTTTCTGATATTTATACTAAAACTTGGGGAGCAAATGCAAATAATCATTGGATATGACTTCCAAATTAAAAAGTAAATACAGTACTTCTTTACTCTCCTATGTACAGGAATTTCTTTAAGAGACATTTTGAAACTGATATCATCAATAAAAATACGAATAAAAACCTGAGTCTATTATATATTGCCAATATAATTTAAGATTTCTGTTGAGTTATATCTTTGAGCCATGAGCTAGAAGCAATAGATACACTAAGTAGTAATGTATAACTCTGAGCACTATTGATAAATTCACTAAGCTTGATATATGGTAGAACAGCACATCTCTTTCTATATATTGCTGCATCTATCTATCTATCTGTTTACCTTCCTATCTGTCTTTATATCTATATCTACTCCCAGATATACACAAAAATACACAATTAACACACACACACACACGCAAATATTTCGCATAATGATAATTTTAACTGTAATATACATATTATAATTTCCTCAATCTATATCAATTACTACCTTGAAAAAGATTGAAGCTCAATTAACTTATTGTAGATCATCTTAGAATGCAAACAGGTAAAGCATAATTGTCCCTACAAATATGGCTTACTTTCTGTAACCATCTCTTCTCAGTTCCATGGCAAATAACTCAATGAAGTCTTGCAACAAATAATGCAACTATCATTCTAACACTTCAATAATTTTAGACTATAATATTAGTAGAGGATAAACGTAAGCAAATAGAATTTCATTTTCCTTCTGATTTGTAGATTAAGTTTAAAAATACAATTTTGAAAGCTAGTACAGATGGCAAATATGTCAAAATGTGGAGGACATTCAATCTCATTGCCTAGTGCTCAATTTTCTAAGCGCCTTATATTGACCCCAAAGTGTTGAGATGAGTTAGATGGAAATACCTGATCAATCAAAGGGAGTAGCTTGATTGCACAGCCAACCTTTATAATCTCCCATTGAACCAGAGAGAGGTAAAATGGTATATATAGCAAAGTCATGAAGATTGATGGCACCTGCTTCTTCAAAATGTACCCTGTCTGCATGCAAACCATTCGACACGCGAACTGATGGAAAACAAAGGGTGTTTGCCTAAGAAAACTGCTTCGGCAAGCTTAATTTCCATAGCCATTTGCACAGCAAAAGCAAGATCTAATAGGTCCCAGAGAAATCAGCAAAGCCATGATAAGAATTCAAAGCCACAAACTAAATAAAAAGAGATTATTAGCTACATTGCACTAGGCAAACAGTAAAGACTTAAGTGATCAATACTTGACAAGAGACATGCCACAAACTTCATGTATAGGTCAGGCTCACACACCGTTTTTTAAATAAATCGACTGACTCTTGGACAAGGCACATAAAATGTCACTTTTTATCTCTCAGTTGATATTTTCCTCCAAGAGGGAAAAAACCTATCTATTCACCTCCCTGAGAGATTTGATGGAAAAGATAGTCACTCCTGATATAAGGTTTAAAGGGGAAAACTGCAATCAAGTGGAAATTTTTGTCAGTACCTTAATCTCTGATTTGTAGAAGGTTTTGCTTTGGGATATTTGGTATATCTGAGGATTGCCACCAAAGAGCCCTTCTGTTCTTTAATGGCTGCACTAAATCTTAACAAACGTGAGCATGAAAACTATTGTGCTGCACTTGTGAGGCATATATCAAAGTTATATTTTTTAAAGCTTGGGAAGGCAGTTGAATCATGCATGCTCTTTATGGAGCTCTGATCAGGCTGATAAAGGCAGTTCAGCTTCAATAAATGCTTTTTAAGTGAATGTTTTGGAAAGTGAATAGGAAATTCAAAGCTCAAACTGTTGCCAAACTGCTCCCACAGCACTTTGATCACTTTGTTTCTGACATTTTGTTGAAAACGTCTTGTTTTTATTAAAATGTTGGCATCTAGAGACCAAGAAAGTTAACTGTAGTCACTGAGAATATAATATACAGTAAATCATGGAATGACATGACTTATTAAGTACTTTGTACACATTCCTTAAAAAGAAAACTATTTCCCTGTGGGGTCAAACACAGCATTGCACTTGTCTGAAAAAAAAGTTCATATTGTTAAAAGAAAGACAAGTACAGAAGATAAATCAAATACTAGTACTGCCTCAGGCAAAAGGAGAAGATATATACCTTTACTATCCAAAAGACTAGGAATTCTATAACATAAAAATTAATTAAAGATATAAAGAGACATTGAGACCCGAATTGAAAACCATGCATGCATATGCTGCCTTTAAATTATGATTATGGAACATATATCTTTAACTGGAAGGACAGAGAAGATAGAATATTATGATCCTCTCACATTTTACATGCTAGAAGAATGCTTCCATAATTATTGATTCAGATTTCTCTGATCACAAAAGTAACAGTTTAAAATATATGGCTTCTGCAAATTTAAAAGTTGAATTTATCTGAAGTGTAGGATATTTGTGAAAACCAAAAATAGTCACTTGAAAATTACTCAAATATAGATACATACATTAGTATAAGATCAAGAATCTAACTTCTTTATACACTTAGATATATGTAAAAGTTATAGCAGAACATTCTCTGCTGCTATTGCCAGCAAAATAATAATATTGATGAGGAATTGAAGAAGAGAAAGTAGTATATTTCTTTCTTCCTTATTCTAGTTACAAATCTAATTTCTCTAACATTTGCTTAACATCACTAGCTGTAATTTTAATACACTTTTTCAAAATTTTTATTCCATTAATTTGTAAACTGATGCTATCCCCCTGAGCCACTGCATGAATTTGTGACAATTTTCATAGTTTTCATGTACTCTGAAGTATCGGGGAGCATAAAGTAAAATGATGGCTCTGAAGAACTGAGGAAAATCAATGAATAGAGATTAAACTCCAAATTAAATTATCAAGGAATTACCAAGGGTGGAAGATTATGTATATACACACACACACATACATATGTATATACATACATATAGCTCCCAACAAGAGAAGTAGAACATTATCATTTAACACTGACCTGGGTGTTTAGGACAATGCATTGGCATGTGTCACTATTTCAAACACTTAGATTAATTTTCAGATTAAATAATTATAGAATCAGAGATTTGATTGAAGACTCATAGAAACAGCTCTATCTTTGATAATGGTGAGTGAGTAATTTGGAACAAACCTCACCTCACTCAGGGAACTACTGCTGAATAACAACAGCAATAATAATCTTTTTCAATAAGTGAAGGCTCTGGAAAGTTAGGAAGACAACAAATAATTACTATATAAGAATCCTTGAAAGGAGAAAAACCAGGTAGGTGAGTCTGGCAATAGAGACTGCTTTTCTTTTGAAGATGTTTAATTATGGGGGTGGGAGCTGAAAGAAAGAGGGTGGAGTGGAGCTTTTGACAGCTCCCAAGGAGAGGGAAAGATTTGATTCCATATCTTGACAAAGGAGAATGGCTTAGTGAACCTTGTCACAATGAGTTGAAACACTGATGGTCTGGAACTTATGAAAAAGGATCACTCAGAATAATACAGACTCTAAAGCGCATCTTCAAATCATATTAATTCCTGATATTGCAGTAATATGATGTGGGAGAGAGAGAGTGCCCTCTGTCTCCTTGGAAGAAAGAAAAAAAATTTCCTGGAGGACAATATCATTATAGTCTTGAAAATATTTCTTAAACAATCTTCCAAATATAGCATCTAGACATAAAGAAACATGGCTAAGTACATGAGGAAATAAGACAAGATATAGGAAAAAATGTTAGAACAAAAGATACCTTCAGAAAGTGAATGTTTAGAAATAAATATGATTTCTATATTCCAGGAAATTAATGGAGAATTTTAGTAAAAAACTAGAAACTATGAAGCAAAACTTAAAAATAAAATTGCTAAAATAAACCAATGTTGGGCTGCAACCACTCCACTTGCTATAGCAATTGCTAGGGTGAAAGGAGGCCACACCAAATGGCAGCTGTTTAAGTTCCCCACCCGCATGGTCCACACAACATGGCACCTAGAGGAAGCAAAGGGGGAGTGTCACTTTTAGTTCCGCAAAAATTTTTATTGGTAGTTGCGCTTTTCCACACTTGTGATCAGTGCATGATCAGTAGGCTAAGCATAGGAAAGTAAGGCGCATGCACATGTGACCTTTCCAGTGATTGGCTCTCAGTGTGGAAATCCCCGCTTGCTTAGATATAAATACAAGTGCTTAAAAGACAATAAACAGAACTGCTTGACGGAACCCCCATCGCATCTGAGTGTTCCTTTGTGGGCTGAATAGGCGGGCGGTGCACTCACCCACCTTCCGGGATCCTTCTTCAGCTTACACCGTAGAGGGCAACTTATCTGGTCCTGCCTGGGGGGGATAGGGAGTCTGCCGGGGATCACTAGGTAGCCACGGCCAGGGAAATCTGGAGCCCGGGCCTGGCTGACCGAGAGCACACCCCTACAAACCGAAAAAAGGGTTACTTAATAGTACATTAGAAAAGCTGAAGGGATTTTTAGTTGAATAGATACAGATTTTAAGAAAATATTTAGAGCAAATTACAAAAGGACAAAGTTGAAAAATTAAAAAGATACAGTTAGATATAAAGAACACAGTGAGATGGTCAAATATATACATAAGTGAAGATGCAAAAGAGGCAAGAATGTACCGGAACAAAACTTGAAGAAACTGTGATTGAGAATACATAACATTGATTCAAGATAATCCTCAGATTCTAGATTTGAATACTTTGAGCAGGAAAAATAAGAAAATAATCCACATATAGATACATCACGGGAAAACTTCTCATAAATCAAGACAAAAAGCAAATCTTAAAAGCATTTTCAGAAAAAATAAAGGTTACCTTTCAAAGAGCAGAAGTCAAGTTGACAATTGATCATTCAACATGTATACACACACACGTGCAAACACAGATACAAATGGAAACCAGAATACAATACTGACAGCATAGAATTTTATCTTTCAAACATGAAACTGAAATAAAAACATTTTCAGACATAGAATCCAATGGTATATACGGTCCAATGGTTTAAGTACTATTCATGTACTGATAACTAAATACCTATCTCAAGCCCGTTACTATATTCAAATGTCTACATGATATCTCTGTTTGGATGTTTCATAAACATCTGAAACACCGTATCTTATATCAAAACTGAATTACTGATCTAATTGCCAAGAGTTGCTCCACCTACAGCTTTCCCAGGTAATGGCTGTTGCATGTGCCTGACAACACTCTTTTACTCTTTTCTTATATCCCCTAGGCAATCACCATCTATCGTGCTGTTTACCAAATATATCAATTAAACTACTAAACCATCCATTATCACTCTTTTGCAATCTCAAATTATGTTAATCTTTTCCTGAAAGCCCTCAATGGAGTCTCATTTTACTAATTACAGATACATATTTTTTTCTTCTAATGACCTATAAAACCCTAGGTGATACCTTCTTACTTCCATTTTCTTCCTGTCTGATAGCATCTCCTAATACCTCATCATTGCTTTTACTCTGTTTAATTCACATTGGCTTTTCTGTTGTTCCGCAAACACATGAGGCATTCAAGAACTGTGAAATGTATAAGATTTTTCCTTACTTGAAAGTTAAGCAGTGAGATAGCTATAGTTCCACAGGAGCTGGCTGAAGAGATGAGATTTTTGTATCAGAAACAAAAACATTTAATACAGCAATAAAGTAGTGAGAACATCATACTTTCTTAACTAATTCTCAAACCCCAGTTTCTACAAGACAGTCTGCCAAGGATCAGATGATGCCTGTGCATGCATAAAGTTGTGTCACAGGAGAGGAATAATTTTGAACTTAAGAAAACATTTTAAGTTCATTTAACATTTTAACTTATTTTTAAAAAGGACTATAAACAACCTGCCTCCCCTCAAGAGGGAAACATTAACATTATTATAACATACAGCAAACGAACCTAGACATGATTTCTGTTTTCCATGGATGTTGGTGTACAAACAACATAGAAAAGTGCTTTTTAGAGGGATAAATACCATATGTACTCTCTCATAAATGGGAACTAAGAGATAAAGAAGAAAGGAAAGAAAGTCTATAGTGCTACATTGGACTTGCAGAGAGGGAGAGCATATCTAGGAATAGAAAGTGGAATGGGGAAAGGGAGATGGAAAGAAAGATTGGGGATAATTGATGGGATAATTGGGTGGGGGACACGGGGTAAAATCACAATTTGTGGTAATGGACATGCTTCCAGTATGAATCTGGCCATCACAACTTAGGCACAACTGGTGACAATTTGCTTTGTATCCCATGAATATTCATAACCAATAAAAACAGAACAAAACAGGAAGAAAAACTAAATAAAGTGCTTTTGCTTACAAGATGTACAGAAACGTGATTGATCCATGGAGAATTGTTTCCTGATATGGTCCTATTCTTTTAGGTCTTTTAGAACTTTGCTACAGAGTAATGTCATACAAAATAGCAAAATAGAAAACTCATTGGGGTCAGTCCCCCTACCAAAGCCACAATTGAGGTAGAAAGAGAGATTTAGAATCAAATAATTCAGAACTGTGGCACCTAATTGGATACTTGTAACAACTAGGAGATTGTTGGATGAAATGAGAGGTTGGGACTCGTAGGCAAGAAAGTGGCATGCTTGAAAAGGCTATCATCTCCCTTTCCTCAGTCTTGGCAAAACCTGGGGAGTGAGACGTAGTCTGCACTTCAGGAGCAGCTGGCTGGTGGCAGGTAGGTCTTTGTTTACCAAAATGTTGTGGTTGGCCACTTCATGGGTATGGCAGTGCCCTGAAGGACCTGTACAAATGTTTGCCTTGGGTTTAGCCCTCTGGACCACAGCAGCTTTTTCAGATACATTGATCAAAAGAATTTTAAAAATCTTTAAGTAAACTTTTTTTTTTTTTTTTTTCGGAAGCAGACATGAAAGTCTTAGTCATGTCCCTCTCATACTTCAGTGATAACAGAACAGAAACTACAGTGAATGCATATAATGAGAAATACACGAATTGCAAAAATAGTTTGGGAAAGTAAAAAAACACAGAGCTGCAGACCTCATCAAATGAAAATCAGCAATTCCTGAGGAGTTAGAGAATCAGATTTTCAGAGTTATCAAATTATAATACTCAGACCATGCAATTCTAAGAACAAACACAAATCATATAAAGAAAGAAGAAAGCATGGGCCATTTACAGGAAATTTAAAAATAACAAAAATTATCCCTGAGGATGCACATACATTCATAATACTGAGACAAAATGAGAATATCAATAGAGATAGAAATTATAAAAAGGAGCTGAACAAAAATTTTAGAGCTGCAAAATACAATAACTGAAGTAAAAGTCTTCTAGAGGGGTTTAGTAGTAGATCTGAGCAGGAAAGAAAGAATCAGCAAATTTGGTGATAAGGCAATTAAAATGATCAAATCTGAGGAGTGAAAAAAGAATAAAGAAAAATAAATAGGGATCTGTGAGATACCAACAAGTATATCAATATATGCTGTAGGAGCCCTAGAAGTAGAAGAGAGAAAAGGGGGTATAAAAATGGTTGGAAAAAAAAAATGCTGAAAACTTCTCAAATCTGATAAAATACATTTGTGCAAATCCCCAAGAAGCTCAAGGAACTCCAAGCAGGATAAACCCAAGAAAACTCATGCTGAGAAATATGGTCAGATTGTCAAAACTCAAAGAGAAAGTAAGGATTTGAAAGCAGTAAGAGATAAGTGACTTGTGTACAATGGATACTCAGATTAATAACTGATTTCTCATCAGAAATTGTGGAGACTGGAAGGCAGCAGGACAACATATTTAAATTCCTAAAAGAGAAATAAAACAAACCTCTCAATGAAGTATTCAGTATATGACAAAATTATTCTACAAATAGGAAGGAGAAATTATGACATTTTTGGATAAACAAAAGCAGAGGAAAGTCATTGCCAGTAGAACTGCCTTAGGAGAAATGCTAAATGGAGTCCTTCAGGCTGAGATGAAAGGACATTATTCAGTAACTTGAAGCCATAAGAAGAAATAAAGATCGCTGGTAGAGGTAACTATGTAAGCATAAACACAGTATTATTGTAGTTTGGGTTTTCATCTCATCTTTTTTTCCTATATTACTTAAAAGTCAAATGCATAAAACAATAATTATAAATCTATGTTAAAGAGCACACAATGTATAAAGATGCAATCTGTGACAATAAAAACATAAAGAGGGAGAGACAGATATATAGAAGCAGAGTGCTTGGATACTATTAAAAATATGTTAGTATTATTCAAACTTGTTATTTTAAGGTTATGAATTCTAATACCCAAGTTAGCCACTAAAAAAATAACTAAAATGTATACATAAAATGAAAGAAATCAAAATAGTTCATTATAAGATATTAACTAAATACAAACAGAAGCAGTAATGGAGAAAACGAGGAACAAAACATTCAGAATCAAATAGCTAAATAACAAAAGTAAATCATTTCTTATCAGTAATTACTTTAAATGTAAATGAATTAAACTCTCCTTTTAAAAACAGAGATTGGCAGATTGGGTTTTTCAAAAACGTGATTCTTCCATATGCTATCTACAAAACCAACAAACTCACTTTAGAAACAAAGACACAATGAGGTTGAAAGTAAATGATGCACAAAGGTATTCCATACAAATGGGAACCAAAAAATTGCTGAGATAACCATATTATTGTCTGACAAAATAGATTTTAAATAAAAAAGTAACAATGGACAAAATATAATATTACATATCGATAAAAATTCAATCAAACAAGAAGATATAATAATTATAGACATATTCATACATAGTCCCCAAAAGTATGGGAAAAAACAGAATTTAAAGGAGAAATTGACAGTTCTACAACAATAATTGGCGATGTATGCCCATTTGTTAATAGCATATGGAACAATCATACAGAAAAGCAATAAATTAGATCAAACAACATATACAGAAAACTCCACTCAACAACAGTAGAATACATATTTTTCTTAAGTGCACATAAAATGATTTGTAGGGTAGACCATATATTAGGCTACAAAAGAAGTCCTAATACATTTTAAAAGATTGAAATCATATAAAGTAACTACTTTGACAGTAATAAAGTAAAATCAGAAAACAACAACAAAAAGGAAACTAGAAAGTTTACTAATATTTGAAATTAAACTATGCACTTTTTTATTGAAACGTAATTGATTGTACATATTTGTGGGTTACAGTGTTGAATACCAATACCTGTGTGCACTATGTGATGGTCAATTAGGTTAAATACCAAACATTTAATACAATATTGACACTAATTTCTCTCATACTCTTCCAAATAATTGAAGAGGAAGGAATTCTTACTAACTCAACATTACCCTGATACAAAAACCAAAGATACAAGAAAAAACAAACAAAAAAACTATAGAAAATATGTCTTGTGAATATAGATGCAATAATACAAACAAAAAAAAGGCACACTGAATTCAGCAGCTTATTAAAATGATGATTCACCATAAAAAAAGTGGGGTTTATCCTAGCAATGTAAGGGTGGTTCAACATATGAAAATCAATTAATGTCATGCAACACATTAATAGAATAAAGGGGGAAGGAGGCAGGTGATTATCTGAACTGATACAGAGAAAGTATTTAACAAAATCCAGAACATTTTTATGTTTTTTTTTAAAAGTTAACTTTCAACAGAAGGAGACTTCCTTAGTATGGTAAAAGTCATATATTAAAAACCTATAGCTAGTATCACATCAGTGGTGAAAACATAGCTTTTTATCTCATGTCAGAAACTAGACAAGGATGCCTCACTATTATCACTTCTATTTAGCATAGTACTGCAAGTTCTTGTTATAGCAATTAGACAAGGAAAATACATAAAATTCACCTATATTAGAAAGGAAGAAATAAAATATTTTCTGTATGGAGATGACAGGATTTTATATGTAGAAATCTCTAAAGAATGCACCCCCCAAAAGAAAACAAAATCCTGTTAAGAGCTAAAAACTAATTCATCAGAATCATAGAATGCAAAAATCAGTTGTATTTGTATATATTAGTAACAAACAGTATGGAAAGAAAATTTAAAACATGCATTTACAACAACATTAAAAAGATTAAAATACTTAGAAATAAATTTATCCAAAAAGGCAAAACTTCTACACTGGAAATTGCAAAGTGTTGCTGGAAAATATTAAAGTGACATGGGTACAATTGTAATTTGTGGTAATGGGCATGCTGCCAGTATGGATCTGGCTTTCACATCTTGGGCATGAAGGGTGACAATCAGCTTTGATATTCATAACCAACAACAAAAAAGACACAAATAAATGGAAAAAGTTTCCATGTTCATGGGTTGAAAGGCTTAACATTATTAAAATGTCAATACTAACCAAAGCGATTTACAAATCCAATGTAATGCCTATCAAAATCCCAATAATGAATTTTTCCATAAATTAAAAAAAAATTCAAAATTCATATGGAATCCCAGAGACCCTCAAAAGCAGAAACAACCTAGATTAAAAAAAGAAAGTTGCAGGACTCATACTTCGTGATTTCAAAACTTAGTACAAAGCTGCAATAATCAAAACCCTCTGGTACTGACATATAGACCAATTGTATAGCGTAGACCCTACACACTCACATATATATGGTCACTTGATTTCTGGCAAGGATGTCAAGATTACTCAATGGTGAATGGACAGTCTTTTCAACAAATGGTGATGGGAAACAGGATATCCACATGCAAAAGAATGAAGCTGGACTCTTACCTTACACCATATACACAAATTAATTCAAAATGGATAAATAACTATACTTAAGAGCTAAGGCTATAAAATTCTTAGATGAAAACATAAGGAAAAGTATTCATGGCATTAGATTTGGCAATGATTTCCTGGATATGACATCCAAAGCACAGACAACAAAAGGAAAAATGGATAGATTTAATGTTATTAAAATTAAAAATATTTGTACATCTAAGGACACTATGAAGAGAGTAAAAAGACAACCCACAGAATGAGAGAAAATAGTTGCAAATCACATATATGATATGGGTTTAATATTCAGAATATATAAAAGAAGCTCTTTGAACTCAACAACAAAAACAAGCAATCCTATTCAAAAATAAGAAAATGACTTGAAAAGACATTTCTCCAAATAAGATATATAAATAGCCAATAAGCAAATGAAAAGATGCTAAACATTATTAAGCATTAGGGAAATGCAAATCAAAACCATGAGATAATATCTCACATCTATTTCAATAGCTACTATAGAATAAAACAAACAGAAAAACAAAAAATAGCAAATGTTGAAGAGCAACTACAGAAAACAATTTGATGGTTCCTCAAAAAGTTAAATATAAGACCCAAACGTGTACGTATATATTAATGTTTATAGCAGCATTATTCACAATAGCCAAAAGGTGGAAATAATCCAATTTACTATCAATGCGTGAATGAACAAACAATGGGATATTATTCAGCCTTAAAAGGAATGAAGTTCTAATATGTACTTCAACACAGATGAACCTAGCAAACATGATGCTAAATAGATTTAGCCAACACAAAAGAACAAATATTGTGTAATTTCACTTGTATGAAGTATCTAGAATGAGAAAATATAAAGACAGAAAATAGAATCAAAGTTACCAGGGACTCAGGGTAGGGGTAATAGGGAGTTATTGCTTAGTGGTTACAGAGTTTCTATTTGAGTAATGAAAAAATTTTGGAAACAGATAGGTAAAGGTTGCATGAGATTGTGAATACACTTCATGCCACCAAATTGTTTGGTTAAAAATGGTGCAAATGGTAAGCCTCATTTTATTTATATTTTACCATATTTAAAACGAACACACAAAAAATCTTTGCTCTAGAAATTCCTTTTCTTTGAAATGGATTTTCCCTAATATCTACTTGGCTAACTTTCTCTCTTCTTTCTTTTTTTTTTTTATTTTTTTATTTTTATTTTTTTAATTTTATTTTGTCGATATACATTGTAGCTGATTATTGCTTCCCATCACCAAAACCTCCCTCCCTTCTCCCTCCCCCCCTCCCCCCAGACAATGTCCTTTCTGTTTGCTTGTTGTATCAACTTCAAATAATTGTGGTTGTTATATCTTCTTCCCCCCCCCCCCCCCGGTTTGTGTGTGTGTGTGTGTATGTGTGTGTGTGAATTTATATATTAATTTTTAGCTCCCTCCAATAAGTGAGAACATGTGGTATTTCTCTTTCTGTGCCTGACTTGTTTCACTTAATATAATTCTCTCAAGGTCCATCCATGTTGTTGCAAATGGCAGTATTTCATTCGTTTTTATAGCTGAGTAGTATTCCATTGTGTAGATGTACCACATTTTCCGTATCCACTCATCTGATGATGGGCATTTGGGCTGGTTCCAACTCTTGGCTATTGTAAAGAGTACTGCGATGAACATTGGGGAACAGGTATACCTTCGACTTGATGATTTCCATTCCTCTGGGTATATTCCCAACAGTGGGATGGCTGGGTCGTATGGTAGATCTATTTGCAATTGTTTAAGGAACCTCCATACCATTTTCCATAGAGGCTGCACCATTTTGCAGTCCCACCAACAATGTATGAGAGTTCCTTTTTCTCCGCAGCCTCGCCAGCATTTATCGTTCACAGTCTTTTGGATTTTAGCCATCCTAACTGGGGTTAGATGGTATCTCAATGTGGTTTTGATTTGCATTTCCCGGATGCTGAGTGATGTTGAGCATTTTTTCATATGTCTGTTGGCCATTTGGATATCTTCCTTAGAGAAATGCCTACTTAGCTCTTTTGCCCATTTTTTAATTGGGTTGCTTGTTTTCTTCTTGTAAAGTTGTTTGAGTTCCTTATATATTCTGGATATTAATCCTTTGTCAGATGTATATTTTGCAAATATTTTCTCCCACTCTGTTGGTTGTCTTTTAACTCTTTTAATTGTTTCTTTTGCTGTGCAGAAGCTTTTTAGTTTGATATAATCCCATTTGTTTATTTTTCCTTTGGTTGCCCGTGCTTTTGGGGTCGTATTCATGAAGTCTGTGCCCAGTCCTATTTCCTGAAGTGTTTCTCCTACATTTTCTTTAAGAAGTTTTATTGTCTCAGGGTGTATATTTAAATCCTTAATCCATTTTGAGTTGATTTTAGTATACAGTGAGAGGTATGGATCTAGTTTCATTCTCCTGCATATCGATATCCAGTTATCCCAGCACCACTTGCTGAAGAGGCAGTCCCTTCGCCACTGAATAGGCTTGGTGCCTTTGTCAAAGATCAGATGGCAGTAAGTGTGTGGGTTGATTTCTGGATTCTCTATTCTATTCCATTGGTCAGTGTGTCTGTTTTTATGCCAGTACCATACTGTTTTGGTTATTATAGCTTTGTAGTATAGCTTAAAGTCAGGTAGTGTTATGCCTCCAGCTTTATTTTTTTTTTTTTTTTTATTTTTTTTTTTTGCTGAGCATTGCTTTGGCTATTCGTGGTCTTTTATTGTTCCATATAAATGTCTGAATAGTTTTTTCCATTTCTGAGAAAAATGTCTTTGGAATTTTGATGGGGATTGCATTGAATTTGTATATCACTTTGGGTAGTATGGACATTTTCACTATGTTGATTCTTCCAATCCAAGAGCATGGAATATCTTTCCATCTTCTTGTATCCTCTCTAATTTCTCTCAGCAGTGGTTTGTAGTTCTCATTATAGAGATTTTTCACCTCCTTGGTTAACTCAATTCCTAAGTATTTTATTTTTTTGGTGGCTATTGTAAATGGGCAGGCTTTCTTGATTTCTCCTTCTGCATGTTCACTATTGGAGAAAAGAAATGCTACTGATTTTTGTGTGTTGATTTTGTATCCTGCTACTGTGCTGAAATCATTTATCAATTCCAACAGTTTTTTTGTAGAGGTTTTAGGCTGTTCGATATATAGGATCATGTCATCTGCAAACAGGGACAGTTTGACTTCATCTTTTCCAATCTGGATGCCCTTTATTTCCTTCTCTTCTCTGATTGCTCTGGCTAGTACTTCCAACACTATGTTGAATAGGAGTGGTGAGAGTGGGCATCCTTGTCTAGTGCCTGTTCTTAAAGGAAAAGCTTTCAGCTTTTGCCCATTCAGGATGATATTGGCAGTGGGTTTGTCATATATGGCTTTAATTATGTTGAGATACTTTCCCTCTATACCTAACTTATAGAGGGTCTTTGTCATGAATGAGTGCTGAACTTTATCAAATGCTTTTTCAGCATCTATAGAGATGATCATATGGTCCTTGTGTTTGAGTTTATTAATATGGTGTATCACATTTATTGATTTGCGTATGTTGAACCAACCTTGCATCCCTGGGATGAATCCCACTTGATCGTGATGAATAATTTTTCGTATGTGTTGCTGTATTCTGTTTGCTAGTATTTTAGTGAGGATTTTTGCATCTATATTCATCAAGGATATCAGCCTGTAGTTTTCTTTTTTGGTTATATCTTTACCTGGTTTTGGTATCAGGATGATGTTTGCTTCATAGAATGAGTTTGGGAGATTTGCGTCTGTTTCAATCTTTTGGAACAGTTTGTAAAGAATCGTTGTCAATTCCTCTTTGAATGTTTGGTAAAATTCTGCTGTGAATCCATCTGGTCCTGGGCTTTTCTTTGCTGGGAGCCTTCTGATAACAGCTTCAATCTCCTTTATTGTTATTGGTCTGTTCAAATTTTCTACGTCTTCACGGTTCAGTTTTGGGAGCTTGTGTGTGTCCAGAAATTTATCCATTTCCTCCAGATTTTCAAATTTGTTGGCGTATAGTTGTTTATAGTAGTCTCGAATGATTCCTTGTATTTCAGATGAATCAGTTGTAATATCGCCTTTTTCATTTCTAATTTTTGTTATTTGAGTCTTCTCTCTTCTTTTTTTTGTTAGCCATGCTAATGGTTTGTCAATTTTATTTATCTTTTCAAAAAACCAACTTTTTGATTCGTTGATCTTTTGAATTGTTTTTTGGTTTTCAGTTTCATTCAGTTCTGCTCTGATCTTAATGATTTCTTTCCGTCTGCTAACTTTAGGATTGGATTGTTCTTGTTTTTCTAGTTCTTTAAGGTGAAGTGTTAGGTTGTTCACTTGCCATCTTTCCATTCTTCTGAAGTGAGCATTTAATGCAATAAATTTTCCCCTCAATACTGCTTTTGCAGTATCCCACAGGTTTTGGTATGATGTATCATTGTTTTCATTAGTTTCAATAAACTTTTTGATTTCCTGCTTGATTTCTTCTTGGACCCATATGTCATTAAGTAGAATGCTGTTTAATTTCCATGTGTTTGTATAGTTTCCAGAGTTTTGTTTGTTATTAATTTCTAGTTTTAATCCATTGTGGTCTGAGAAGATACATGGGATAATTCCAATTTTTTTGAATTTATTGAGACTTGATTTGTGACCTAATATGTGATCTATCCTGGAGAATGATCCATGTGCTGATGAGAAGAATGAATATTCTGAGGAAGTTGGGTGGAATGTTCTGTAGATATCTGCCAATTCCAATTGGTCTAGAGTCTTGTTTAGATCTTGTGTTTCTCTACTGATTCTTTGCCTAGATGATCTGTCTAATATTGACAGTAGAGTGTTCAGGTCCCCTGCTATTATGGTATTAGCGTCTATTTCCTTCTTTAGGTCTAATAGAGTTTGTTTTATAAATCTGGCTGATCCAACATTGGGTGCGTACATATTTATGATTGTTATGTCTTCTTGATGGATCAGTCCTTTTATCATTAAGTAGTGTCCCTCATTGTCTCTTTTTATGGTTTTTAGTTTAAAGTCTATTTTGTCAGATATAAGAATAGCCACTCCAGCTCGTTTTTCTTTTCTGTTTGCATGGTAAATCTTTTTCCATCCTTTCACTCTTAGTCTGTGTGAATCTTTATGGGTGAGGTGGGTCTCTTGTAGGCAGCATATAGTTGGGTCCTGCTTTTTGATCCAGTCAGCCAGTCTGTGTCTTTTAATTGGGGAATTTAAGCCTTTAACATTAAGAGTTGTTATTGAAAGGTGTTGATTTATTCCTAGCATTTTATTGGTTGCTTGGTTGTCTTAGGTGTCTTTTGTTCCTTGCTTTCTGATTTACTGTTTGGTTTCTTTGTTTGTTGGTTCCTTAGGTTGTAGATAGTGTTTTTGTTAGCTTGTTTTCTCTTCATGAATGCCATTTTTATTGTACTAGCGGGTTTAGATTTTTCTTAGGTTTTTATGGCAGTGGTAGTTATTTTTCAGGAACCAAACCCAGTACTCCCTTGAGGATTTCTTGTAAGGGTGGTCTTGTGGTAGTGAGCTCCCGCAGTTTTTGTTTGTCTGAGAAATATACTATTTGCCCCTCATTTCGGAAGGATAGCCTTGCAGGGTAGAGTATTCTTGGCTGGCAATCTTTGTCTTTTAGTATTTTGAAAATATCATCCCATTCCTTTCTAGCTTTTAGGGTTTGTGATGAAAAGTCTGATGTTAACCTGATTGGGGCTCCCTTATAGGTGATTTGACGCTTCTCTCTTGCAGCTTTTAAGATTCTCTCTTTGTCTCTGAGTTTTGCCAATTTGACTATGACATGTCTTGGAGAAGGCCTTTTTGGGTTGAATACGTTTGGAGATCGTTGAGCTTCCTGGATCTGAAGATCTGTGATTTTTCCTATACCTGGGAAGTTTTCTGCCACTATTTTGTTGAATATGTTTTCAATGGAATCTCCATTTTCCTCCCCTTCTGGAATACCCATGACTCGGATATTTGAGCGCTTGAGGTTGTCTGATATCTCTCTCAGATTTTCTTCCATGTCCTTGATTCTTTTTTCTTTCTTTTTGTCTGCTTGTGTTATTTCAAACAGCCCATCTTCAAGTTCAGAGGTTCTCTCTTCAACTTCGACAAGCCTGCTGGTTAAACTCTCCGTTGTGTTTTTTATTTCGCTGAATAACTTCTTCAGTTCAGCAAGTTCTGCTACATTTTTTTTCAGGACATTGATTTCCTTGTATATTTCCTCTTTCAGATCCTGTATACTTTTCCTCATTTCATCATGATGTCTAGCTGAGTTTTCTTGTATCTCATTCAGTTTCCTTAGAATTATCACTCGAAATTCCTTGTCAGTTATTTCAAGGGCTTCTTGTTCTATAGGATCTAGAGTATGAGATTTATTAACTTTTGGTGGTGTACTTTCTTGATTTTTTGTATTTCTGGTGTCTTTTTTTTGGTGTTTATTCATTGTGGCAGGGGGTTTCACAGTCCACCGGTTTGAGACTAATGACTAACTAGGATGTTGCTGTGGTTGCCAATTTGGTATGGCTCCCGCCGTGACTGCTCAGTTGGCCTCTAGTGTCTTGTGTGTGTGGTTGCCTCCGGTCTTGGGCTTCTCCGGGGAACCACCTTTCTGGTCAGCTTGTACTCTGCTGGGCTGGTGGATCACGCACCACAGGGTGTGTGATCTCTGTTGAGCTTTCACTTTCTGTACAGGACTTCTCCCCGTTCCGTGTGCTCTGGCCCAGGCTGTTAGATCGTGCAGTGGCGACCCCACCGGGTGTGTGGTTTCTGTCAAGTCTCCGCCTCCCTGGCCGCACGTCTCCCCCCTCTGTGCACACTGTGCTGGGCTGGGGTGTGTCTTCTGCACCCCTCGTCTATCAGCTGGGCCTTCAAGACCCTGCTCAGCACCGCCTCGCCCAGGAAGTCTACCAGGTTTCTGCTAGGCACAGACGACCGGTCTCTCTGGGTGCCTTTGTAGCACTGTGTAGTTCTTTCTCGGGTCTTGTTCACCTTTGTATCCCCCCAGTATAAACCGAGTCTAGTGCCCGCCTGCAGCCTGCTCTCCGGCAGGTTCTAGCGGACCTGGGAACTCTCCTACCACACTATTCCCAACCAGAAATTCGTTAGGCTTTTTTCCAAACTGGTGGTCGCAGAGATGGTATCTGCCTCCCAGTAACAGGAAGTTTACCGGGCCGGAGTCCAGGGTGTGGTGGAGTGACAGTCGGCCCGCCCGTATTTCCTAGCCCTCCCAACACTGGTCGGGACGCCCCACACCCCCAGCCCCGCCAGAGAACCGCGGAGGGAGTGGGAGAGGAGGCCGGCCCGCAGGGTCCGGAAAGCCCCGCGCCAGGCCAAGCAAATGGGCTCAGTAATGGCCGATCAGGGCGGAGCTGCCCGCACCTGGGAAAATGGAGGCAGCACTGGGGCAGTGAGTGGCCTGGTGGTGCAGGTGGGAGCCGGGTGGGCAACCACCCCCCGAACAGAGCTGTGCCAGGGATCACTCACAGTGCTGTGCCAGGTCGGGCGCTCGCTCTGTCTCTGGTTTGTTGCCTTCCGTGTTCTCGGCGCTGCCGCCTCGGGCTGTTCAGTCGCGGCGCGGCTCGGGCGCTCCCCGGAATCTTCTTTAATGCCGGCCTGAAACCTCGAATCCTGAATAGGGCAGCTGGCCGCCTTCAGTGCGGCCCCAGCCTCCGGGATCCTGGCTGCATCCACAGCAGCCCTGACGCCGTGTTCCCTGTTTCAAGACTCGCTTTTGCAGCTAAGAATCAGTTCTTTTCCTGCTCCACACTTCAAAGCTGTTGCCGGTAAATGAGGCAGCCTCTCCTGCCGGGGGCAAAGTGGCGTTGAGCCCCCACGACCGGCCAGCAGCAGCAGTCCTCCCTTAAGAGATGGCCAGAGGAAGGTCCACAAGTTTCCCGGCTGCCTGAGGCCCAGTGGCCGCCTTTTCCACCTCAGCTACTCCGCGCCAGCCGCCGTAGCCGCCGCCATCTTGAAACCAGCTCCTTTCTCTCTTCTTTCAAGTCTTCTCACTGAAGCTTACCCTGGTCACTCTATGTAAATTACAGCATAACTGCTTCTTTACTTCTACCTTTTTTTAAAAAGAACTTATGATTTTCTAATATATGAGTATATTATTTATCTGATTTTTCTGTTTACTGTGTATGTTTTGTTAACTACACTAGAAACTAAATTTCCCCAAATTTGTAATATTTGTTTTACTCAAATACAAAAGAAACAATATCTAGCACAAGTCACATTCATGGAATATTTGTTGAATTAAGAAGTGAATTATAAAGTTTTATGCTTAATAACACTCTTCAGTGGAAGTGTAAAATACTGGGTTTTATTTGGAAATGGAACATCGAAATATGTTGGGGATTTCTGTGATTACGCTTAGTGAAAGAAGAGATTCTTCATACTTTGCTAGTTTTAGCCATTCCTTTTGTGACAATTAATGGCTGAATAGTACAAAAGCTCTTGACGTATATACCGTGGTTTGATTCAATAGAATGCCCTTGGGAACATGTAGCATATGAACATATTTAACTGAAGACATTTATTTTTTCCCTGTTTTGCTTGCCCTAAATTGTTTGACAACCCTGCCATGTAGACTGAAAAACACAAACATTGATTTAGTTATCTATAGAGTAATCACACATTTTTCACACGCACATTGACTTTTGGGAAATGCCTTTTGCTGTATCATAGAAGAACAATATTGTATCAAGGCTAAACTTAAGAAAAGAGACTTACTTGTTTACTGAATCAAAATTAGCCTCTGTGGGTGTTGAATTGAAATCAAATTTCTGTTAAATAGGGCCCCAAGAAATCAATTGTAACCAGCAGTTAATGACCAGTTTGCTAACAGCTTGAGGCAAAGCCAAGGGCAGTTAACACTCCAACAAATTAGTTGTTAACTGTGCTAATGACCGATTTTGCAGGGATTATTACTATTATAAACAATCATCAATCTAGCTTTACCACTGAGTCTAGGAAAGTTGGCATCTAAAAATGATTTTTATTTCCTCAGTTTGATACTCTGGATTCTAGTTAATATGATAAGCTAAAATGATATAATGCTAGATTTTCTGCTTTGTTGGGAGTAAAATTAATAAAAGTTTTTTTTCCTTCTCTTTATTTGTGATATAGTTGCATGAATATTCATATTTCTGAAGGTTTGTTATGAGACTCAATAAGAAATAAGCATAAGAATATGCAAATTCTGAATGTATATTTATTATCAATTTATAAAAATATGCATTTTAAGATCATTGGACATCATAAAACAAAATTGGTCAGTGACAGTAGTTTAACACTGGTAGCAAATATCAGGTTAAAAATGGAATACAGAATATATAAAGTAGATACAGTTTCAAATTAAGTTTTGGGAAACTAAATCTTAAAGCATTTAAGAAAAATATATATAAGTTTTTATAAATCAATATTAATCTTAAGTTGTAAAAATTATTTTGAAGTAAATTTCCTACTTACCATTAAATAGAGGAAAATGAGATTATTGCTAAATTCTGTATTTTAATTAAAAACATAATTTTAGACTTATCTCTAATTTAGTTTTAGATTGGTATTTTGAAGTGACTTGATGTTAATTAACATTTAATTATAATTCATTGCTACTATGATTTAAGTGTGGCCCCCAAAGTTTGTGTGTTGGAAACTTAATCCGCAGTGCAACAGTGTTGGGAGGTGGGGCTGTATTAGTCTGTTTCTGTTGCTTATAGGAAAATAGCTGAAACTGGGTAATTTATAAAGAAATGATATTTATTGCTTACAGTTTCAGAGATGGGAAGTCCAAAGCACAGATAACACATCTGGCAAGGACCTTCTTGTGGTGGCTCTACAGCAACACAGGGTATCACATTGCAAATAACTGAGCAAGAGAGAGGTAATCTCCTCACTTGCTCTCCTTTTAAACCTATCATAACCATGCCCATGACCACCCATTAAAACATCAATAGATTAATCTGTTCATGAGGGTACAGTCCTCACCATCTAATCGCCTTTTAAAAGGCCCCACCTTTCAACTGCCATAATAGGTTGTCCCACCTTCAACATTGTTACAGTGGGGATTAAGTTCTAATACATGTATCTTAGGGAGACACATTCAACTCATAAGAAGGGCCTAATGGGAAGCCTAATGGGCTCTGTTCTCATAAATGGATTAATGCCATAATCATGGGGGTTGGTTTCTTATAAAAGTGAATTCATTCTTCTGTTGCCCTCTGCCACATATTCTCTTACCATGTAATGCTTTTCAACAAACTATGATGCATCAGAAGGTCCCTACAAGATGTTACTTCTCATTCTTGAACTTCCCAGCCTCCAGAACTATGAGCAAAATGAACATCTCTTTATAAATTACCCAGTCTGTTGTATTCTGTCATAGCAACACAAACGAAGACAGGAAATTGGTACTGAGATGTGGGGCGGTTGCTCTAACAAATACCTGAAGATATAGAAGCAGCTTTGGAACTGGGTAACAGGTAGAGGCTGGAAAAATTTTGCAGGAGCAGGCTAAATAAAGCACAGATTGCCCTGAATGGAGCCTTCTGGTGAGGACTCAGAAGAAGACAAGAGCTGTAGAAAGAGCAAAAATCAGCTTAGGGATTATTTAAGTGGTCATGATCAGAATATTGGTAAAAATATGGAGAGGAAAGGCCATTTATTCTGATGAGGTTTCAGACAGAAATGAGAAACAATGTATTGAAAACTAGGGTAAAGTTTATTTTTGTTATACCATTACAAAGTATTTGGCAGAATTGTGTCCACATCGTAGGACAATGTGGAAGGGAAAACTAATCAATGATAAACTATGATATCTGGCAAATAAATAAATACATAAAAAATAAATCCAAGCATCAAAGTGTTCAAGGTGCTTCATAACTTCCTATACTAAAATGAGAGAACGGAGAAACGATTTAAAGTTGGAATTTATATTTAAAAGGGAAGCAGGACAGAAATTATTGAAAATCTCTCAGCCGGTCCTGTAAAGAATAAAAATATGTGTTTAGGAGAGAATACTGAGGGTGTGACAAAGTGACTATTTGCTAATGAGATTAATATGAATAGAAGAAAGCTTGGTTCTATTCATCAAGCAATGACAGACTGATCCCAAAGGCATTTTAGGGATCATAGAGGCAATCTGGGACCTTGAGGGCAAACTTTCCTGAGACATGATGCTCATAGTACCTCGGCACTATTGCCCAAGGCTGCCTCAGGACTCTGCTCCCTGCATCTGGAACAGCACTCTTTGGCTACCCCAGCCTTGGCTCAAGTGGATCCAGGTGCAACTTGTGCTGCCACTTAAAAAGGTGCAACTTGTAAGCCTTGGCCACATCTATGTGGTGCTAACTCTAGATCCACAGAGCATGAAGGCTGTGTAGCTGTGGTAGCCTTCACCTAGATTTCAAAGAATGCCATGGACTGCCTGGGACCAGGGAAAAATGAGTCACAGGAGCAGAGCCACTACAGAGAATTCACACTTGGACAATGCTTCGTGGAACCATGGAAGTGGAAATGCTATCAAGACCCCAGAACTATAGTGCTACCTGTGTGCAACACTAGCCTGGGACAGCAGCAGGCATAAGACTTTAACCTGTGGGAGCTGCTGGCTGGACTGAGCTCAGCAAAGCCACAGGCGCAGGGATGCCTGAGGCCTGGGGGGCTTAACCACCCCAGTGTGCCTAAGATGCAGGACATTAAGTCAAGGGATACTATTCTGCATCTTTAAGACTTAATGCTGTTTCCCCTATTGAGTTTTACACTTGTTTGGGACCACTTACCTCTTTCTTCTTGTCTGTTTCTTACTTTAGGAATGGGAATGTCTTTCCTATGCCTGCCCCAACATTGTACTTTGGAAGCATGTATATCAATAATTTCCATGCTCACAGCTGGAAGGAATAAGCTTCAGGGTGAGTTTGCACTTAGAACTTTTGAGTTGATGCAGGAATGAGTTAAGTTTTTTAAGACTATTGGTATAGAATAAATGTATTTTTCATTGTAAGAAGCGCATGAATTTTGGGGGCCAGGGGCAGAATACTATGGATTGAATGTGTCTCTTGATGTCCATGAGTTAAAAACTTAATCCCCAATGAAACAGTGTTGGGAGGTGGGGCCTGATATTATGTGTTGAGGTCATGAGAACTCCACCCTCATAAGTGAATTAATGTCATTATCGCCAGATAGGGTCTAGTAGAAAAGGGAATTCAGCACCTTCTTGCCTTCCTTCACATGCTCTCTCTCAACATGCTGCCTTCCATCATGTTACTATTTAGCAAGAAGGCCCTCACCAGATGTGTTTTTTGATTTAGACTTCTAGCCTCCAAACCAGAAGAAATAAATATCTGTTTTTTTATAAACTACCCAGTCTCAGATATTCTGTGATAGCAACCTAAAATAAACTGAGACAATTGCCCATATCACGACTTTTTTGTAATACATATATTTTACCAGATGGATAAACATTGTGGTTGTTGTGTTGAATTTTAAGTGCAGTTGCAGTAGTGTTATTATTTAAATGTTTGCATATAACTTCCTTTAAATGTTTTACAAGTACAGATATAGGCACTGGGAATTAACAATAATAAGGTGTTTTCATTGCTATAAATGTATTTTTAATTAGAGGACAGTAATGATAAGTTATTAATAGTTTCACTACATTCTCCATAGACTGTTAAAGTTGCATTTCAAATTAGGTAATTATTTGAGTCATTAAAATATACATTACTCTACTTCTCTTAAACTATTCTAGAAGAAAAGTATGGCTACTTTTGTAACATATAACTTACATTTTAAAAGATTTTTGTTTTCCACTTGACATTTGTTATATTACAATAATGCCTAGAAGTCATCTGTAATGTTAAAAAAAATCGAAATAAAAACACCATATCCAGTCCCACATAATTAAAGGTAATAACATAATTTATTTGAGTAGTCATCTATCTCTAATTTTGATATAGATACCAGAAATAAGGGAAATAATGTTTACCTTGAATGACTCTATTGATACTTACTGCTTTTCAATTTGCTTTAATTTGCTCTTTTATAAAATTAAAGAAACATTTAAAAAGTCATTTGAAAATACAAAATTTTAATTTATTTCAGCATTGTCTTATGGATTAGATTTTTAAAAAAATATTTTGCAAATAATGTTTGTGACCTTTAAACTTCTTGAATTTATATAAACATTGACATAAACTCTGTAATTTTAGTAACTATCTCAATTTACAGTTATTCTCAGTTAAGTTTATAATCCTTGAATACAGAAACTTTATCTATATGTACTTTATATTCCTAATAAAAACATACTGTTATTTTCTTCATAACATGATTGGTTTTAGTGATTAATTCTATTCCTCCCTTTCTTATTTCACAACCAACTATAAGCTGTTTAAACATGGATTTCTCAACATGTATAAATAAAGAAGTAGAAAATATAGGTGAAACTAATAGACTTAATGTTTACCTTAATATAAGGATCTTGTAGAAGCTGTTTTACCCAAATTTTTCACTCACTGTTTTACTCTGGTCTTTGATAATTGTAGACACTTCATTTTTATTTTATAATGTTTAAATCCACTGATTTAATTGAAATTTTATTTTTTTCCCACAGAAATATAAACTCTTTGGTTCTCTTGCTCTATTATTTTATTCTAATGATCTTTGGTTTACCTCACCTTCAATACCTGGTTGTCCCAAAGCTATTTTGTCTTTGGGCTGATTTCTTACAATATTGTTTATGGTCAAGACATAATTCATGATATTGAGGTTATGGCCTCCCACATGCTCTTTAAATACCTATAAATGGAAATGAATGACTTGAGACCAGAACAGGAGTTTTTCTTATGCAAGTATATCCTTCTTTTGGTTTACTTAAGAGATATTTAACATTCCACTTTAATCTTTTCTCATCCATGATGGCTTAAGAGTAACTAGAGGTCTAAATAAGCTTATTTCAATTCCTATAGGAGTTTATCTTTGCCACACAATTTATCATTGCCCAATGCTATTATTAACTTTTTTCTTTTGTTTGATTCATTGTTTTTGTAACTAATTTTAAAATTTTTGCATTTAAGAAATTATTTCATATTTTTTCTCTGTAATCTGTACTTACATTTTAAATATTGTATTCAGTAGAGTGTAAATATCTATAGTGTCTTTAATGAATTAAGGGATAACTCACACACATTTTAGATTAGTAAAATTAAATATGCATTGGACATCTTCAAGTAAAAAATGTAGAGCTTCACGAGAGATTGTCACTACCGCCATAACAAAAATAGCAACCTATATAAACTGCAAAATTATAATGTTTTAAAAAGATATCAAACTGTTGAGAACTCCAAGCAAACCTAAGTAAACTAAATTCCAAAAAGTGACTGGTCCTTCTACCCAGGGGCTCTAAGTTTGCTTTCCTCTCTGGATGATAGGCAGGTATAGTCAGGTCAAATATAGATGGGAATAAGAAGAAATAGCTGGTGTTTAAAATAACTTCAATTGTTGCATATTTGGTAGTGTTGAGGATTAGAATTTTGTGAGGTCTTAACTATAACCCACCAACTCTATCCCACAGTCTCTTTCTTACTAAGTTCATGAACATAGTACACCAAAGGGCAAAAGAGCTCACTCATACTCATATTTCTGTAAATTATCCCAGGATTTCACAGAGTGCAAGAATTCATAGATTGCTCAAGACAGGAGTGGGCTGATGTTTCCTGATTCTCACAGTGTTTTCTCTATGTGCAAAGTAGTGGCCCACAGAATTCAGGCAGAAGGGCAGAAGAACTAAAATAAATTACATGTACTTATTAAAAGTAAATAAATAAAAATGAGGATTTTATTTGAAGGGCTTAAGAAGACCCTGGACTCAACTGAGGAAAGTAGTGACTTAAGGACAGTTCAATTGGAATTATTCAAAATGGACAGAAGGAGAGAAAAACAAAATAGGGTGATAATGGGACAAAAGAAATATCTGAAGAGATAATAGCCAGAAATACTCCAAAATTGCTAACAAGTATCACCTCACAGATTCAAGAAGCTCAGAAAACGGTGAGCAATACAAATAAAACCTCACAGAGACACACCAGAGTGAAATGGCTAAAAATCAAAACCCAAAACAGCCAAGGAATAAAAGTATGTTTCATGCAAGAAAGCTAGTTGGCTTCTCAGCAGAAACAATGGCCACCAGAAAACAGTGAAATATTATTTTTTAATTGCTGGAAGGAAAAAAAAAGAAAAAGGACAACCTAAAATCTATATTCAGGAGAAATTACCTTCAAAAGTAATCCAAATGATTTTCAGGGGCCAAAAGCTATAAGAATTAGTTGTCAGAAAAACTACATTTAAAAGTATTGTTAAAAGATATTTGTGAGGTTAAAAGACATAATAGAAGTTACAGCATGAATCAGCATGAAATAAATAATAGAATAAGACTTTGTATTTGAAAGTTCCTTATGTTTCTATAAAATAGATTAAAAATAAAAAATAATTACGGCAATTATTAAAAACATAAAAGGAGTATTTATTGCATATATATTTGAGTATATACCATATGGAAGGTTTTTGATATATACTCAAATATATAGGAAATAAATACTCCTTTTATGTTTTTACTCTTTTTATGTTTTACTCCTTTTATGTTTTTCAGTATAGAGAAATCTGTTCACAAGGCATCTGTTCCTGACCTTCCAGAAATTAACTTCAATGCCCCAAATGCTGGGCCAGCATCTCTAAGGATTTTGAGGTATCAAGTTCTATTTTTTTTTTATATATATCCATTAGTACTCTAATCTGTTACATTCATTTAATTAAAATCCTATTACATTGACTACTGTCATTGTATCTATGTTATAGCAATATTTATACAAGAAGAAGCCTCTTAGGTTGCCAGCTATTTGATAAGAATATGTAATATTATATAATGCCAATGGGATCCCCTAAACGTATTAGTTGTTTGACATGATAAATGGAAATTCATGCTCCTGCTCCCTAACTTTCTTGAAAAGATCTTCTATATTAAATACATTTTCATCAAAGGCTCTCTAGATACAGTCAGGAGAAAAGACATGAAAAATGTCATTGTCATATATCATAAATATATTAAAATAATAATATTATCTCTTTATTAACCCATCACATTTAAATACACAGAAAAGCATAACTGCCTTTGTGTATTACATTTGATTCATATTAAATACCTATTTATGATACCTTTCTTTAACTTTCACTTCAGACACTAAACCATAGTTTTGGGCATCTAACATCACAGTTTGAAAGCAGCACTAGCAAAATATTAGGGAAGATTGTCACTATAGAAAAATGGATTATCTACCCAGGTAATAGTATCATCCATCTAGATTTGAGGTTTATTCAGGTGTTCATGAAACAAGAACTAATTTTTTTCTCCCTGAGATACCAAACATTTCGATTAAAATGAGGGAAAAAATGGCCACTGACTTGGATGCATCTAAAGGTAAAAACATTTTGTAAAATTCAGTGTTCCTCCTGGACTCTGAGTATTTGTATTTTTTAAAAAAATAACTTTATGCTTCGATCAATTGGGAGATACAATCCTATTAAACATTGTTAAGTTTCATAACTTAAATGTTATAAACTGAAATAATGGGATTTTGTTAAAAATAATTGAACCATACTAAATCATATGCTCTTCTGAATAGGTTTTCAGTAGTATTGTGTTATCATTATTTAAAAAATGCGCCATTTTACAGCTTTATATTAGAAAAAAATTGCAAGAGATCTGCCAACATTTGTGCTGACCCTAAAACTTACATCAGAAATTACTATCCCCGATGACCATTTGATTAATTTAGACCTAATAGAGTAAAACACATGTAATATACATGAGTATTTATCTTTACAGTTCATGAAGCAGCTGCTAGTCCCAACTTTATAGAAATTAATAATGTGGACTAAAGTGATTTTGCTACCTGATATTTACAAGATTTACACAGTTGCTGTTATGTCATTTACACATGTATCAGAGCACGGTTTAAGCGTCATGTCTTTTAAATAGTTCATCCTTACTATTTCAAACGTTATTATTACCTCTGATATCCAGATTTTAGGAGATAATACCTGTATCAGGCAGAATATTGACCCTCAAGTATGTACAACAGTAATCCCCAGCAACTGTGAACCTGTTACATTACATGGCAAAGGAGAATTAGGATGTTGATAGAATTAAAATAGCTAGTCCAGCTATCTTTAAAACTGGGAGATTATCTTGGATTACCTATGTAGGCCCACTGTAAACAAAGGGACCTAGAGAATGGAAGAATCAGAAGAGGAGGTTAGAGTGATGGGATGTGATATGAACTTGGCCCACTGTTGCTGGTTTTGAAGATGAAGGAAAAGTCCCCTAAATGTGTCTGAACTCTGGAAGTTGAAAGGGCAAAGAAACGGATTCTTCCTAGAGCCTGCAGAAGGAGTGTGGTTCTACTGTAACTTTGATTTTAGCCAGTAACACCTATTTCAAGCTTCTGACCTGCAGAACTATGAGATAATAAATTGTGTCATTTTAAGCCACTAAGATTTTGGTAATGTGTACAGCAGCAATAGAACACTGGAATAGTCCCTTAACATTTAATCAGTAAACTTTGTGATGTTTTTGATTGTCTCATTGCTTTAGAAAGGCTAATGTCTTTTCTCTAAAAATTGCTGATAGCCTTGTGATAGAGACATTTTATCTTTGCTTCATCTTCTTCCTCCCATGTGGCTTGTACATAGAAGGCCCTAAGAAGATAGTTTTGATTCTGTACGTACACAATGTGAGCAAGAAGCTAGATAGAGCCAATAGTTATACATAGTTTAGAAGACAAACATATTGAAATATTTGCCAAAAATTCCCTGAGTATAAACAGATGAAATGCACATTTTAAGTCATAATGCTAGACCAATGTCTTTTCTTTCCCTGGGGATACAATGTTAAAATATATATCAATATTTGTTTGCACATATTAATTTGTATACTATGATATTAAATAAATGACCTGTTGATTTGTACTTCATCTCTTCTACATGTTCTTTGAAATTTAAAAATACTATTATTCTTGCTGACTTACTTGTTTACATTCACTGATATTGGAAATATGTAAACAGTATTATGAAAAGCCATGAGTTAATGTTAATCAGAATCAACTATTTTGTTTAATTCAATTCCTTGAAGTGATTGACTGGATTTGTCCCCAAATATGAGAGGACTCCAAAAAGTCTGTGAAAAAATTGAATTAGAAGATGAAAATGAACTGCTTCTAGAGGAACTGCAGGTGTAGCTGCTGTGTCAAACTTGTGTCATTAGGTGGCAGAGAGAAGAGAGGCTATGTTTTGACCAGTGAGCCTTTGACTCTTGACAATGTACTTGAGCGTGGCAATGTGTGTTTGTGGGCAACCTGAAGCCTATCGTCTAAAACTTTAGTACTTTCCTAGCTGGCCTGAGTCACTGACGGTCCTGCGTTTTCACAGCAGGAGGTAGAAATGGGTCAGGACAGTGATGAGCAGAGAAAGAAGGGAGGCGACTGTTATCCTGGGAAGATCCAGCATGAGCACTGGCCAAAATGCTTGCACCCTCAGCCCAGGTCAAGATGCAGAGGCCAGGAAGGATGTGAGCCCAGCTCAGTAACAGCAGCCAGTCAGAAAAGAGTGCAAATACTGGCTCTGGGACCTCAGCATCACAGGTGCAGCTGTGTGTCATCTCTCGGGCACAAAGACCAGCACCCAGCATAGCTGCAGCCTCATAGCCACTCTTTCAAAGTTTTAAGTTGAAAGATTTGAATTGAAAGATTTATTTAATGCTCTTCTCCAAGGAAATTATTTCTTCTGTGTTGGCGAAATTTGAGGAAACAATTCGTTCTGAATTGAAAAAAAATAGATAAAAATGAAAAACACAAACTTTATTTCTCTACATAATCTTCATCAAGTTTAAGACACTTTTGTAAGTGATGTTACCAGCCATTTAGTCCATTTGTTAAAAATTGAGGGTCCTAGTAATTTAAACATGTCAGTACAGTCTTTTTTTGTATTATTAACTGAAGAAAAATGGGTGCCCTGTCAACACTTTTTAAGATTAGGAACCAAAAATAAAAGGGAGAAGGGGCCAAATAAAGACTGTCAGGTGGATGCCTAATGATTTCTACCTGAAACTCACAAAATTGCTCTTGTTTGATGAGAGGAATGAGGAGGAGCATTGTTGTGGTAGAGAAAGACTCACTAGTGAAGCTTTTCTGGGCATTTTTCTGCTAAAGCTTTGGCAGACTTTCTCAAAACACTCTCAATAAGCAGATGCTATTGTTCTTTGGCTCTCCAGAAAGTCAACAAGCGAAATATTTTGAGCATCCTGAAAAACCGACTCTGTTTTTGACTAGTTTGCTTTTGATTTGACTGGAGCACTTCCACCTCTTGATAGCCATGGCTTTGATTGTGCTTTGTCTTCAGGATTGTACTGGTTAAGCCATGTTTCCTCTCCTGTTACAGTTTTTTCATAGTCATGGTTCAAGATCTTGATCTCACTTGTTTAAAATTTGAAAAATGCTGCTCTTGTTTGCAGCTGACCTGGACACAATAGTTTTGGCACCCATTGAGGAAAAAATTGCTCAACTGTAATTTTTCAGTCAGAACTGTGTAAGATGAACCAAATGAGATTCCTACGGTGTTGCCTATTGTTTCTGCTGTTAATTATTGGTCCTCTTCAATTAAGGCACAAACAAGATTAATTTTTTCCTGGGAAACTGACGTGGATGGTCTTCCACTGTGGGCTTCATCCTCAACATCATTTTGTCCTTTTTAAATATATGTTATCCATTTGCAAACTGCTGATTTTGGGGGGACATTGTTCCCATAACTTTTTTGTAAAGAATTCATGATTTCACTATTCTTCCACCCCAGTTTTACCATCAATTGGATGCTTTTTCTTCCTTCAATTTTAGAATTCATCTTGCTCTTATAGGGGCTTTTTTCAAACTTATATCTTACTCTTCTTAGTGCCTCAAACTAGGTCCTATTCAAACATATTATAACAAATTAACAGGCGTTTATTTTGTGGCAAAGATATTTTGCAATTCGTGCATAGTTTTTTCATGATACACATTTTTCATGAATTTTTGAAGACTCCTCATATATCTGAATAAACATAATCTACTTTCAGATTGATTTTACCTCTGACCCAGAAATACACTATTGTGTAGGTCACATGAAACAAGCATTAATTATGATATAATTTATTCAAAATATTTCAGAAATCTTCATTATTCATAACCCATAATAAAAGAAAAATAAAATGACAAGAACCCTTCTGGGTTATATGCCTCCTGACTCACTTTATCACTACTTATTTTGCAGTGACTTCCTCAAAATTTTTTTAATAGTTTCTATTACCCTGTTGTCTTAGTCCATTTGAGGTGCTATAACAGAATACAATAGATTGGGTGGCTCATAAACAACAGCAATTTATTTCTCACAGTTCTGAAAGTTAGGAACTGCAAGATCAATATGACAGAAATTTGGTGTCTGGTGAGAACCAGCTTCCTGGTTGCCAAATGACTGACTGCTTGCTGTAACTAACCTCACATAGCATGTAACCTCACATGGTGGGAGGGACAAAGAAGCTCTCTGGAGTGTCTTTTATAAGAGCACTAATTCCACTTCTGAGGGCTCCACCCTCATGAACTAATTACCTCCCAAAGGCCCTATGTTTTAATACCATTATATTGGGAGTTAGATTTCAGCATATAAATTTGGGGGGAGCACAAATACTTATAGCACCTCCCAAATATATAGACCTCTTTCTGTCATACAGTACTTTTAATATTTTCCACTGTTTAAAGTATATTTGGTTAGTTGCAGAATAGCAGTGATTTCTTCTCATTTATCTCTTTTATATGGAACCATGCCATTATTACATTTACTGTGCCTATGTAGAGAAGAATTCTGTGAGAGTACTTAACAAAATTTCTGAAATAATATAATTGAAAGATAATGTAAATTTTTCCATGAACTTTTTGAAGTACCCTTGTATATTACCTTTTCAAAGAAAATCAGTGGACTCAATTTATAGACAAATATGTTGCATTACTTTCTACAGTAAGTCAAATTCTTAAAAATATATATTTTCTCTCTCTTTCTCTCTCTCTGATAGCCTTTGAGGAAGTGCTGAGCATATGGAGGTATCATTCATAAACTCATCAGATCTGAGGAATATAAACTGTTTTACAATGTTGTTGTTTTTTTAAAAAATATAAACATCTAAGAAATTAGCTCTGTTAACTCTTTCATATAAACTTTTATAGCCACACCTTAGTATAAATATGGAATTAAATTCAGGGTTTCTCATCAAATATAGCTTGTTTATAGGTTTAAATTAGACATTTTATTAGTTGTTCTTGCCTTAGAGAAACCTAGGAAACTTCACTGAGAAGACAAAACTCAACTTTCAACTGTTTTGATAATAATAATTGCCATATTAATAGCAATTTTCTTTTTTGGTTCTTACTATGGTTCAGTAAATTCCATCTGCATTATCTTGGAAGCACATGAACTGTCATTGCTCTTCTGAACCAAACTGCCTGTATTTAGTGGGTTTAAATGCCCCTTTACTTACTTCTCTACTTCAAATCTCTCATTTGTAACACAAAGGAGATAATGATGGTAGAAACATAATTGTGTAACTTTCTCATACCCACCCTCTGTTTATTGACCTCCAAATCACAAAATTCCTTTACTACCATTTACAGCTCTTTAAGAAATGGTTAATTCCAGGGTCTACTTAACTTCATTCGTCAGTACCAACCTCATCAAATACCTAGTCAATTCCACTTGGCCTATTCGCTAGACCTTTTGGGCATGAATTGCTTCTATCAAATTAACTACCATGCCCTCTGCAAGAAGGTACACTGACAACATAATTTGTTCACCATCCTCTGCTGTCATGTGCTAATTTCAGGAAGTATTGCTCTACTTGTTCTATATGGCCCCATAGCTTGGAATTTAGAAAAGCAACAGGGCTAGATTTTTCAGTGTGTGACCAGTGCAGTCATCCTCTACTTTATTTAATGCTTTATCCTCACTTTTTTGAATTTCCTAAATGAATTTCAATCTAATGTCTTAATTTCTTGAAAATGTGTTTTGTAAACAAAGACAATGGATCATGTGCATGAGCAGAGGAGATACATTCAATATTTGTGTCTGTCATTTCTTGCAAATTCATTCACCTGTAGCACCTGTGACATCCATGGGAAAAGAAATCTGTAGCACTCAAAATGTATGGAAATTTAGTGAGACTCAAAGTCAGTACAAGATACAAGAGAGCCTGTACTTTACATTCAAATCATAACTTGCTCCAAACACAGAAAGAACTCAATGGCATTATCACAAGCATGAATCACTAAGCAGCCCTACTATATCCATTTTTACTTGTGTTACTTTCCTGTAATAGCTAAACTACTTATGTTAAAAATGATGACATAAAAAGGGAAAGATAAGGAAACCCATAATTCTTTATTTTTTTCTGTCCTTTCTTAGTCATCAGTAAGCTTGAAGTAGAAAGTGTTGGTAGAATATGCACATATCATGAAGTGAAATAAGAACATTTCAGCTAGTTTTGTGCAGCATTTTTTTCTGTTCTAGTAACAATAAAGTACATTTGCATGTACAAGCTATGAAACACAAATGGCATATTTTTGGCAATTTTGAATACTAATTAAGAGTTTTTATATTTACCTTTAAAATTGAATTGTACGGTATAAAGATAAATGGATAATTCGTGTTGATGAATATCTACTTATTTTATTTTATTTATAACAGTATTAAATTACAAATAAAAACACCATGGCAAGTCTAGAAAGAGACCAGAGAAGACAGGAAAAAGCTTTATATTTTAATATCTTTAATGACACAATTCCTGATTTTTGAACAAGGTTCCTCACATTTTCTTTTTCAATGTGCAATTCATGTTATGTAGCTGGCTCTGAATGGAAGTGTATTATGGCTAAAGGAGTCTGATTTTAGAAATATTGAGACTTAAGTATGATTCATAGTGTCTTTCTGGCTGAGAATACATGGTTAAATTGCTGAACTTGATTGAGTCTCTGAGTTCCATTTTATTATTTTTAAAGTAGAAACAATTAATATTTTTCTCTTAGAGTCTCTATAATGATAGAGCAATGGAGTAGCTCCCCTAATAGAGCACAGAGCAAGTGTCTTTAACTGGGTATGTTTTCTTACTTCTATTTTGTCTTCTCTGGAAACTCTGAGTATCACTCACTTAAGAGTAAACCCAACATAATCAAGTTTTATTCTAATTATTAAATAGATACTCTAAAACAAGCTGTGGTATAGAAGTGATACTTAGGAATAGCCCCGTCAAGCTACTTTGCTCTTCACTTTCAAAAGCAGGAGTGTTCTACACTTTCTCTCATAAAATGAGAGCAAGAATAAAGGAGCTGTTTCTATGCAGGTTTCTAAGACTCCTGTTGTACTTATAAATTTTCATGAGTCCCTTGTAATAAAACAAACAAACAAACAAAAATGGTGACCTTTCTCTGTCCTGTGCTCCTGGTACCAGACGTGGGTTGATTTGTGCAAAACTTTTAAGAGCAATGTTTCAGTTTTAAATGTCAACTTTCACTCTCAAAGTTTTTCTCCTTATACCTACTACCTTCCTCTTTCTAGGGCTTACCCAATATTAGGGGTGTCTCTATTCTCTAAGCAAGATTGTGCTAGATTCATTTATATAGTCTTATATTGGAATAAAATAGACATTTCAGGACTTTATGAAACAGATTAAGTGAAAAGACTTTTTTTCCTATTAAATGTGATTGCAAGGAATATGAGGTGTCTTCAAAAATTTCATGAAAAGATTTGTATTGTCTTTTAATTCTATATTTTCCGCAAATATTTTGAACTACCCTCGCATTTAGATATTGATCAATCTGTTCTTGATTTCGCCTACCTGAGGGATTCTTCAACAATCCAAATACTTGTGAGCTCTACATATGAATAGGTTTTTAGGAAACAGTGGTTGACCATGTAGAAATTGTCCATGGTGGTGCAGATGACTATTCCTCTGGACATCTGGACAAGGTTGCAAAGTAGGAGAAGTATAATTGCTCAGGTAATTATGATCTAAGAGGAAGAGAGATATTTTATTGGTTATCTGAAAACACTCCCTTGTTGTAAGTATGTAACCTAGTTTTTAGAAGAAGGAATCAGAGAGCTAGACTTGATTGAAAATATCAGCCTCCGATTAGTAATCTGTTTCTCTGCTTCCTTTCTAGCTGCCCTTCCCCTTCCACTCTCTTTGCCATGCCCTCAAGCAAGAGAACAAAGCAGTATCAAGAGTTTCAGGCCCCATAAAATAAATTATATCTCTTATTTATTACTGAATTTATCATCTTGCATGTCTGTCTCCAACAAAGGAAGGAAAGAAACATTAAGGATGTGAAATAAGCATAAGAAGGGCCTAAAAAATACTTGCTTTCTCTCAACAGTGGTTTGTAGTTCTCACCATAGAGAATTTTCACATCCTTTGTTAACTTTATTCCTAAGTATTTTACTTTTTTGGTGACTGTTATAAATGGGCTAGCTTTCTTGATTTCTCTTTCTGCATGTTCACTGTTGGAGTATGTAAATGCTACTGATTTTTGTGTGTTGATTTTGTATCCTGCAACTTTGCTGAAATCATTTATCAACTCTAAGAGCTTCTTATAGAGTCTTTATGCTGTTCGATATATAGGACCTTATCATCTGCAAACAAGGACAGTCGGACTTCAGTTTTCCAATCTGGATGACCTTTATTTCCTTCTCTTCTCTGATTGCTCTTGCTAGTACTTCCAATACTGTGTTGAATAGGAGTGGTGAGAGTGGGCATCCTTATCTTGTTCCTGTTATTAAGGGAAAAGGTGAAAGATTGGTTTTTACAAAAGTATATCTTTCAGGAGCAGTGTACATTTATTCCTTCATCTTTAATTAAATCAGTACCCGAAATGTTCTGAGATGTTAATGAGCCTGAGTTTCTCTTATCTCTTACTTTGACCTTCAAGTGTGACATTTTTTCCCCTTTGGAATGCCATCATGAATGCAGATATGTGAGGACACTCAATTTTGAATAAAATATGTCAAAAAGTATTCTATTGTTTGTCTATTTCTCATTTTAGAAATGATCTATTACTTTTACTCCGAAAGAACAATGTTTCATTCTTCCTCAACTTATCATTTTTGTGGTTTTCTCTTAGGTTAATTTTGGAATAGAAATACGGAGTATCAACTTGAAATTTGAATTATAATAGGTGTGTAAGTGAGCCCAATATCATTCAGAAATATTTCATCTGGTGTAAAATTGGTATGAGACAAGTATTTTTAAAGAAAACATAAACTTGTCAATCAGAATTCCTTTCCCGTTTTACTAGAAGACTGCTGTGGTTACCTTAGAGATCTTTTGATATACAAGAATCAGTACACCAATTTTAATTTTAACAAGATTAAAATTATAATTTTTCAAGTCTAGTCAAATAATAAATTAATCTTCAATGTTAAACTTATATTCTCAATATTATCCAGATATTTTTTCTTTTAGATTTGAGAATTTGTTGCAGACTTTTGTGGTAAAAATGAGATTTCCTTGAACTATTTAACTGTTCTGTTTAACAGTTTCATTGAAGAATTTACTTTGTAAAACTTTTTCCCTAAATTAATAGAACTGGCATTGATAAGCAAGCAGACTACTCTAAAAGCCAGAAATATTAGTACCTAATAAAACATTGATGTCATTTAGCACAATGCTTTAATTTTACAAAACAGAAGTCTGAGATCCACACATATAATAATTAACCCAATTCCAACCACCTAGTAGGGGCTCGATAAATATTATTTGTTGCCTATTTTGAAAATGTTACCAGTTTTCACATGCTAAAAGCAGTATGCAAAATAATGTGCTAGGAATTTTGGAGATTACAGAGGAAACAAGGAAACATCTACTCTCAAGAAGAAAGTGGCATTTGCATAAATAACTGAGAATATTTAGCCATTTGAACATTTATTGGGTATTTACAATGGAGAAATCATTCTGTGAGTTAATGATGAAGTAATAGTGAACTCAGCAATCCTGTACATAGTTTTCTAGAGTTGAGAGTCAATTGGGAGAAAGTTTGTTAACAATTTAATACATTAAAATATAATTAGCAATTATGGTAAGTGCTATGAAGGAAACAGATGACATAATGAGAGATTATATTAAGGGAATCTAATTAATATAATTAATATTGAGGTATAGGAAAGCTTTCTCTAAAAAAGGGGGGTAATAGACTTAGATCTAAAGCAAAACGAAATAAAATATGGATTATTCTGGAACAGGAGAAATCCTTGTATATTTGAAAATTGAAAAAAATCGATGTGGGTAGATCTTAGAAAAGCATGCAGAAAATGACACAAGTGGGGTGGGAGGAGGGATGGAGATAAAGATGCGTTCATCCAAGTCATGCCCATAACATGGGTTTTAACATATTAAGTGCAAAAAAAGGCTGATAGAAGATTTTAATTAGATTCAATATTTTGTTGTTAAAAAATATGTCAGTATTACAAGTTCTGGTATTATTTTTTTAACTCTCTTTAATCTGGTCCTTGAACTCAGCCCTTACTCTAGCTCATTACATGGACTTGGGAAGGCTTATCTTATTATACAGCAATCAGAAGTCAAAAACTAGCCCTTCATTCCTCCACAGACTTACATGCTTGGATATCCTAGTGAAACAAAAACAAAATAAGTTTTACCTTTAATTTGCCATTTTGATCAGGCTAGTCTGCCTATTGTTATCTCAGCCTAGTCTTTTCAATATGTCTGATGTATTCATATGTCACACAAAATTACAGCTCAGAAATTGACCAACAATGATTCATATTATATTTTGAAATTAATGAAACTGGTTGGAATTGGAGTGCTAGTAAGGCCAGGGATGCCAGAGATACCTGACTTTTGCATTGGCTGAATTACCTCTACTTTTTATGAGATAAATATCTTAGGAGGTTCTAAACATACCATATTTTTTTTCTTTCTGTTTTTTAGAAAAATATCAGTCTATTATTTCTGAGCCATGGCCCATCACTCCAATGTGAACTCATTTGATAAGGTCTGATGGATTATGGAGTATGTATGAATCTGTCTTCACAATTGCACACCTACATCATGACTTTTTTAATACCCACAGATAGACTACATCTATCTTATAGATTTGCAAACAAATATCTGTATGACATAACAGAATGTTTATGTGAGAAAAAAAAAAATCTATGGAAGGCAACAGTAGTCTACCGATTCAGTCATACGGAGGAACTAGAAAGCCATGACCATGTACTTTCCCTCTTCCAATACTAGTTCTATTCATTAGCAAGCAAAGCCCTAATGATGTTGAGGTCTCTCAATAATATATTTTTGAAAGTGAGTTGGGGGAAATTGGAGAGACAATTGAAGAATGTGGCTGTCACCCCACTCATAGAAGCCTAGATTGATGCACTTTAATTCTCTCTTTAATCTATTAAGGTCATGTGGTTAAATTCTGTTAGCTTTCATTTACATGCTGTTGAGGCCTCTGTTTCTGCAATCTCCAGCTTTCAGTATATTTATGAAATTATCAATACGTCACTATCACCTCCATTTACTTTATTGCATGTATTTCAAATTAATGAAAACTCAAGGCTTATAATAAAATCAAACAATTCAAAATTTTATAAGGCAAAAGTCAAAATACCTCCTATGTCCCACCTTTTACCAACCCAGCATGTACATAATGTAGCAGTAAACACCGTAAAACATTGGTGAGAGATTATACTGTACTTCCAAATATTTTTCCCTGCATTTACAAATGTGTTTGTGTGCACTCATGTGTATGTGTGTATAGTTTTTCTCAATATTTTTTATGAGAATATTGAAATATACAGAAAACTTGAAAAAATTGTAGAGTGAACAATTATTAATGAATACCATCAATAAGTGTTCAATATTTGTTCACTATCCATTTTTTTTGAATTTTTAAAGTAAGGTTAGTTGATGTATAATTTACTTACAGTAAAGTTTTCCCTTTTTACACTTACAGTTCTATAAGTTTTGATAGTAATGTTAAACTCAATTTATTGATATTCTCGTTACCCCCCAAAAGATCCCTTACTGCTTATTTGTAATCAATTCCTTTCCCCACTCTCAGCCCCTGCAATCACTGCTCCCATATTTTCTCTTCAGTTTTTCCTTCTATAGAGGATCATATAAGTGAAGTCATAGGATATCCATGTCCATTGCCACTTTGCCACTTTCTGAAACATGAGCATTGTAGTCCCTAAAACAGGCTTGTGTAAAACTCATCCTTTCATTTTCACTAATATGCACAAATTTCCTTTTAAATTGTTTCCTTTTGGATTTTGTTTCCCACTTAAACCCAGTTCTATTTCAGACCATAGCCCAGCTTTTACATTTATTTAAGCTTTCTATTTGAAGAGGATAAAGCCCAGTTTTATTTTTTATCATACCACTAAAGTTTATATATTTATTTATTTTTAAGGAAAGATTTTAATTATCTTCTTATTTTTTATTTTAATTATTTTAATTAATCAATATACAATGTAGTTGGTTTTTGTATCCCTTTACCATTTCCTCCTTTCCCCCCTTTCACCCACCACATCACCATAATTTCTGTTCACTTGTGTTAACAAATTCAAGGAATTGTTGTGATTGTTATCCCCCCTATATTTATTTGTTGTAAATTTATTAATTTATTTATTTTTAGACCCCACAAATAAGTGAGAACATGCGGTATTTCTCTTCCTGTGACTAGCTTGTTTCAGTTAATATCATTTTCTCTAAGTTCATTCATGTTGTAGTGAATGGTAGTATTTCATTCTTTTTTATAGCAGAATAGTATTTCATATGTAGATATACCACAGTTTCCATATCCACTCATCTGCTCATGGGCATTTGGGCTGGTTCCAAATCTTGGCTATTGTAAATAGAACTGCAATAAACATGGGAGCACAGGTATCCCTTCAACATGATGATTTCCATTCCTCTGGATATACACCTAGCAGTGGAATAGCTGGGTCATATGGTAGATCTATCTGTAATTGTTCGAGGACCTCCATACAATTTTTAATAAAGGCTGCACCATTTTGCAGTCCCACCAACAGTGTAGGTGGGTTCATTTTTCTCTGCAACCTTACCAACATTTATCATTCTCAGTCTTCTGAATATTAGCCATCTTAACTGCAGTTACATGGTATCTCAAAGTGGTTTTGACATGCATTTCCCAAATGTTAAATGATGCTGAGTATTTTTTCATGCATTTGTTGGCCATTCATATATCTTCCTTTGAGAAATGCCTATTTAGTTCCTTTGCCCATTTTTTTATTGTGTTACTTGTTTTTTTTTTTTTGCTGTAAAGTTGTTTAATTTCCCTGTATATTCTGTATATTAATCTTTTGTCAGATGTATATTTTTCAAATATTTTTTCCCACTCTGTGTGTTGTCTTTTTACTCTGTTAATTGTTTCTTTCACTGTGCAGAAGCTTGTTAGTTTATATAAGCCCATTTGATTATTTTTCCTTCAGTTGCCTGTGCTTTTGGGGTTGTATTCATAAAGTCTGTGCCAAATCTTACTTCCTGGAGTGTTTCCCCTATGTTTTCTTTACGGAGTTTTATTGTTTCAGGATGTATATTTAATTCTTTAATCCATTTTGAATTGATTTTGGTCTATCATGAGAGGTATGGTTCTAGTTTCATTCTCCTACAAATGAATATCCAATTTTCACAGCACCATTTGCTGTAGAGGCAGTCTCTTTCACAGTGTGTAGATTTTGTGCATTTGTCAAAAATCAGATGGCTGTGGGTCTATGGGTTGATTTCTGGATTCACAATTTTGTTCCATTGGGCCATGTGTCTTTTTATGCCACTACCTTTGTAGTATATGATGAAGTCAGGCAGTGTTATGCTTCCAGCTTTATTTTTTTGCTCAGGATTGCTTTGGCTATTCATGGTCTTTTATTATTCCATATGAATGTTAGGATTGTTTTTTCCATTTCTGAGAAAAATGTCATTGGAATTTTGATGGGGATTGCATTGAATTGTAGATCACTTTGGGTAGTATGGAAATTTTCACAATGCTAATTCTTTCAATCCAAGATCATGGGATATCCTTCCATTGTCTTGTGGCCTTTTAATTTCTCTCAACAGTGGTTTGTAGTCCTCATCATAGAGAATTTTCACATCCTTGGTTGACTTTATTCCTAGGTATTTTATTTTTTGGTGACTACAGTAAATGGGATTGCTTTCTTGATTTCTTTTTCTGCTATTTCATTGTTGGAGTATAGAAATGCTACTGATTTTTGCATGTTGATTGTGTCCTGCAACTTTGCTGAAATCATTTATCAACTCTAAGAATTTTCTTGTAAAGGCTTTAGGCTGTTTGATATACAGGATCATATCATCTGCAAACAGGGAAAGTTGGACTTCATCTTTTCCAATCTGGATGCCCTTTATTTTCTTCTCTTCCCTGATTGTTCTGGCTAGAACTTCCAACACTAGGTTGAATAGCAGTGGTGAGAGTGGACATCCTTTGCTTGTTCCTGTTCTTAAGGGAAAATGTTTCAACTTTTCCCCATTCAGGACGATATCAGCAGTGTGTTTGTCATATACGGGTTTAATTGTGTTGAGATACTTTCCATCTATATCCAATTTATAGAGAGTATTTATTGTGAACAAATTTTGAATTTTGTAAAATGCTTTTTCAGCATCTATGGAAATTATCTTATGGTTTTTGTCTTTGATTTTGTTGATGTGGTGTGTCACATTTATTGATTTGTCTATGTTGATTTCTATTAGCTAGTATTTTATTGAGGATTTTTGCAAACTATATTTGTCAAAATTATTGGCCTGTATTTTTTTTTTTTCTGTTGTATTGTCTGGTTTTGTTATCAGTGTGATGTTTGCCTCATAGAATGAGTTTGGAAGAATGGCCTCTGTTCCAATTTTTTGGAATAGCTTGTAGATAATTGGTATTAATTCTTTTTGGAAGGTTTGGTAGAATTCTGCAATGAAGCCATCTGGTCCCGGGCTTTTCTTTGTTGGGAGACTTCTGATAACAGCATCAATCTCTTTAATTGTTATTGGTCTGGTATTATTTTCTATGTCTTCTTGGATAGTTTGAGTGTGTCCAGAAATTTATTCATTTCCTCCATATTTTCAAATTCATTGGCATACAGTTGTTTACAGTTGTCTCTAATGATTCCTTGTATTTCTGAGGTATTGGTTGTACTATCACTTTTTTCATTTCTAATTTTTGTTATTTGTGTCTTCTCTCTTCTTTTTTTAATTAGCCTTGCTAATGGTTTGTCAATTTTATTTATCTTTTCAAAAAACCAACTTTTTGTTTCATTGATCTTTTGTATCTATTTTTGGTTTTCTATTTCATTTATTCTGCTCTGATCTTGATTATATCTTTCCATCTACTAACTGTGGGTTGGATTGTTCTTTCCTTTCTAGTTCTTTAAGGTAAAGTGCTAGGTTGTTTACTTGCATTTTCAGTTCTTCTGAAGTAAGCCTTTAATGCAATAAATTTCTCCCTTAGTAATGCTTTGGCAGTATCCCACAGGTTTTATTAAGATGCGACATTATTTTCATTTCTTTCAATAAATTTTTTGATTACCTGTTTAATTTTTTCTTGGACCAATATATCATTAATTCGAATGTTGTTCAATTTCCACGTATTTGTATAGTTTCCAGAGTTTCCTTTGTTTTTGATTTCTAATTTTAATCCATTGTGGTCTGAAAAAATACTTGGAATAATTCCAATTTTTTTTAATTTGCTGAGACTTTATTTGTGACATAACATACCCTGGAGAATCTTCCATGCGCTGATGAGAAGAATGAATATTCTTTGGTTGTTGGATGAAATGTTCTGTAGATATCTGCCAAGTCCAATAGGCCTAAAGTGTTGTTTAGATCTTGGGTTTCTCTGTTTATTTTTTGCCTAGATCTTTCCAATGTTGAGTGGATGTTCAGGTCCCCTACTATTATGGTATTAGTGTCTCTTTAGGTCTAGTATTGTTTGCTTTATAAATCTGGCTGCTCTGATGTTGGGTGCATACATTTTTATGATTGTTATGTCTTCTTGTTGTATAGATACTTTTATCATTAAATAGTGGCCTTCTTTATCTCTTTTTTATGGTTTTTTTGGTTTAAAGTCTATTTTATCTGATATAAGAATAGCTGCTCCATCTTGTTTTCTGTTTCTGTTTGCATGGTATATCTTTTTCTGTCCTTTCACTATTAGTCTATTGTTTCTTTACAGGTGAGGTGAGTCTTTTGAAGGCAGCATATTGTTGGGTCCATCTTTTTAATCCAATCAGTCAGTCTGTGTCTTTTGAGTGGGGAATTTAATCCTTTTACACTAAGAGTTATTATTGAAAGGTGTTGATTTACCCTTGGCATTTTACTGATTTTTGTATGGATGTTTTTTTTTTTTTTTTTTTTTTTTGTCTTTTTCGTGACCGGCACTCAGCCAGTGAGTGCACTGGCCAGTCCTATATGGGATCCGAACCCGCAGCGGGAGCGACGCTGCGCTCCCAAGCGCTGCACTCTACAGAGTGCGCCACGGGGCCGGCCCTGTATGGATGTTTTAAATATCTTTTTGTTCCTTTCTTTCTGATTTACTGTTTGTCTTCTGTGTTTGTTAGTTTCTTGGGATGGTAGATAAGCTTTTTTTCTCTTTATTGTTAGCATTTTTATTTTTCTGGTGGGATTTGTTCTTTGAGTATTCATAGTACTGATGGTCATTTTTCAGGTACCAGACCTAGTACTCCCTTGAGAATTTCTTATAAGGCTGGTCATGTGGTAGTGAACTCCTACAGTTTGTCTGAGAAATATACTATTTGTCCTTCATTTCAGAAGGATACCCTTGCTGGGTAAAGTACTTTTGGCTGGCAATTTTTATCTTTTCGTATTTTGAATATATCATCCCATTCTCTTCTGGCTTTTAGGGTTTCTGATGAAAAGTCTGATGTTAGTCTGATAGTGGCTTACTTATAGGTGACTTGATACTTCTCTGTTGCAGCTTTTAAGATTCTCTTTTTGTCTTTGAGCTTTGACAATTTGACTATATCATGTCTTGGAGAGGATGTTTTTAGATTGAATATGTTTGGGGATCTTTTAGCCTCCTGAATCTGAAGATCTGTGTTTTTCCCTATATCTGGGAAGTTTTTTGCTATTATTTCATTGAATATGTTTTCAATGCCATTTCCTTTTTCCTCTCTTTCTGGAATACCCATCATTCGGAAATTTGAATGCTTAAGATTTTCTGTTATCTCTCTTAGATTTTCTTCAAATTTTTAAATTCTTATTTCTTTATTTTTGTCCTCCTGTGTTATTTTGAACAAGACATCTTCAAGGTCAGAAATTCTCTCTTCTGCTTGTTATAGCCTGCTGGTCAGATTTTCTGTTGTGCTTTTCATTTCATTGAATGAATCCTTCGGCTCCATGAGCTCTGCCACATTTTTCTTCAGGTCATTGATTTCTTTGTGCCTTTCTTCTTTCAGTTCTGTATACTTTTTCTCCTTTCATTGTGTTGTCTAACTGAGTCTTCTTGTATCTCATTTAGTTTCTATAGAATCGTTGCCTGAAATTTCTGGTCAGTCATTTCAAGGACTTCCTATTCTGTAGGATCTATAACTTGAGAGTTATTATATTCCTTTGGTTGTGTCATACTTTCTTGGTTTTTCATATTTCTGGTATCTCTCCATTGGTGTTTAGTCATTGTGGCAGAGGGTTTCACAGTCCACTCACTCCACCCTGGTGTCTGGCCTGGATCCTGCAGGGGCTGCTGATTTGCCACTGCTGCCTCGGGGCCTGGGTGTCAGAAGGTCTGCCACTCAGGGATGGGGAATCTCCTGAGCTGGGTCCTGCAGTGTGGCATGGTGACTGCCCGGTTCAGCGCTGCTGCCTCAGGGCCTCTTTAGTGCTGATAGAGAGAATCTCTGCTGGAATGACCCTTTTTGTTGTGTGATTTGGGGACAGCTGCATCAGGCACAGGCCTTAGGCTGCTTCTACTCATTGTGAAAAAGCCAGCAGATACTAAAGCCTGGTTTTAAATGACCCCGCAGTCCTGCCTTCCAGTCCTATATGGAGAATTTGTATTTCCTGAGGGTCATTATTGTTTTAGCTTCAACATCTTGTGACTTTCCTTTAAAGAAGCCTGTAACTTTTCTCTTCAATGCCCTGTTAGATTTCAGAATGCTTTGTGGCTAGAACTTCACTCTTAATGGAGATTGAAAAAGAATACATATAGGAGGCTATCTTTCTGGGTTATTGGAACCAAAAAAGTTTATGGAATTAAATGTAATAGTTTTGAATACTATATAAAGAGAAAAGAAAATAAAGAAATATATATTTCAAGACTTCCTTTCTTGATGGCAGCATACATTACTTACAGGTTATTTTACATGAATTTTATTTGTAGGCTTTATGGAGTTACCACTTTTTTGAACAGAAGAGTCACAGGGTTTAAACTCTGTTTTAGGTAGAACACTTATTGGTGGCTTGAAGGAGAAGAAAGGATCTGCAGTGAGAAAAAGTAGTGTGTAAGTCTTTTTTAATAACAGAAATAAAAGAATTAAGAGTACTTAACTGAGTCAATAGGGCTGATAGTAATTAATAGTTATTAATATATATTTTTTTTTTGGAAAGGAAAAGAAACTGGTCAAGAATTCAGTCTTCCAGCATTGTTAAACTACCCTTATGTTTACCATCGTTTATCATCCAAATAACTAAGTGATACTTGTATCATAAATGGGGAAAGTGAATATCACATGGTAATTATTCATATTGGAGGCAGATGAAATAAATGGTAATATAGTGGGTAGGATTTGAAAAATTCTGTGAAAGAGTCTACACAAGTTTCTAAGAGCTGAATTTTATCCAGAGTTTTAGACTATAAACTATTTCAGTGTATCTACATGCTAATAGTGAATACGTATATTTATAGTGAACAGATAATGAATACCTTGTGCATAACTTAAGAATGTGGACTCAAAATGTCAAATATTAAAATGTAAATTTTCAGGGATACAATCATTTCTATGTGAAATTTTATTATTTATTTACTTATTTATTTATGTTTTTGGTGGCTGGCCTGTTCAAGGATGGAACTCTGGACTTTGGTGTTATCAGTACCATGCTCTAACCAACTGAGCTAATCAGCTAGCCCTGACATTTTATTCTCATTAGACAAAGATAGTTATAAGCAAGAAAAGTATTTAAATGATAACCGTATATGAAAATGATATTTCCATTGGCTTTTTTCCATGGGGCTGAAAAACACAGAATTCTGAATGGTCAGAAAATAGAGAAAGGTTGGATTTAGGGGTAGCTGTAATAAATAAAAAGGCTGCTGCAAATGTGGGCATAGAAATAGGATAGAGCTTGTCATTGGGTTTGAAACCTCAGTAGAACTGGGGACAGGCATGAATTAAGTCAAGAGGCTGGAAATTAATGTTCTAGAATAGTTTGTGGTCATAAGATTTAGGTGTTCATAAATTGGTAACTGAATCAGAATCGTTACAAATTTTGACCTTGTGTGAGAGGTTTGGTCTATAGTATTAGTGATAACAATCAGTTAAGCTAATTGTAAGTGAGGTTACAGAATAAATTCTATTTTCCCTCTGGCCTCCCCTTTTTCTCTCCCACAGATTCTCTCTTTATTCCTCCTTTCTACTTCCTTCACACTTTATTCTTCGACACTTATGTATTCTCATTAGTTCAACATAAGAGTAAAATGGTATTTACCCACCCTACAGAAATACAAATAAACAATTATAAAACTTAAAAACGAAAACCTATGTAGTATTAGTAAACATCACAATTACACTGAGAGTACTTTTCTTTCAATAATTGAAATTGCTTGTTACATATGAAACAATTAGTTTCTATTATTTAACATTTCATTCAAAAAGTAGATTGGTCTGTGAAACGTATCAATGGAGATACTGATTATTTTGTGTGTGTCTTTTTTGTTCACTATCTAGAAATAGCACAGTAATATATTTATCCCTCTCCTATAATTTTTATATTTGTTCTTTGCCTATTGCAAGTATAGCATAATTTTATTTTTCTCAGCATGATCAGAAACACAAAAGTGAGATTCAAAAAGGAATTTTACTTGGGTTACTTTAAGTGCTGTTCATGTTGGGAACATGTCAGTCATGTTGGGAGATATATTTCTCACTTTTTCTATAGTTATATTTTGTGACCTAGTGAAGATTTATGCACCTCCAGGTACCTATGTTTACAAGTGTATAGGCATGTTATAAGTTGCAACTTTAAAAGAAAAGAATAGTAATGTAGGAACTTTGGTAATTTTTGTCATGCCTTTAGGGCATTGACAGTTAATAACAATAGCAACAGCAACAAAAGAGCTGTATACTGATTTTCAAAAAATATAAAAAGTTTCAAGATATTTAATTTCATTTTTTTCACTTTATTGTAATTTCAATAACAAGTAATAATAATAGCCATTTTAAAATTTAAAAAAGCAAAAAGATAGAATAGCATAAAGAGGAATATATTTTAACCTTTTTATTCTGTAGCTCAACAGCAACAAGGTACATATTAGTTCTTGTTGAAAACAGGCTTTTCAAGTGACTGAACCATGGTCTTCTGGGGCCCAAGCTTCACCACAACTTATTTCCCCTACCTGTCACTTGCCTTGTTGTTTTAGTTAGGTGGCTGCCAGTATCTAAGAAAAAAAATCCTAGGTGACCACAGTTTAAGAAACATCCCTTGAAAGAACATAATAAAATTCCAGTTAAGCACTAGCATTCTAAAAATGTACTAGCTAACTAGAAAAAGCACACATATAAACACTCATCAGTGATTCTGTAAACTGCCCTGTGTTTCAAAGATAGTAAGTTTTTGTTGATGTTTTTTAGATAAAAATTTCTTAACGAATTGAAAAACATAGATCTCAGTTATCACAAATCATAGTGAATGAGCTTTCGGTTAAAATTAACAAGGCACAATAAATGTCATCCTGTCTGAAGTGACAACCTTGGCTAGGCAATGTAACCTATGGAGCCCCAACCCATGAAGATTGGAGTGGTGACTGTCAACAGAGTCCCCAGGAATAGGATAATATTTTTAGTTTACCTAGCATAGCAAGCATTTTAGTAACTATCCAATTTAAATTACTTTATAGTGCAACTGAAAAGTTTTATCTATTTATTATTTGTTTGTATAATATAGACACACATGTATACACGTGTGTGTGTGTGTGTGTGTGTGTGTGTATATATATATAGAGAGAGAGAGAGAGAGATAAAAGGTAGATAACATATTTACTGCCTCTGTGTTAAAAAAGGCTGATTGCAATATAAAATGACTTATTAACTTGCTCCAGGAAATAACTATTCCTGCAAGATGTGTAAAACAACTATGGGGCTTACTTGTCAGATTTAACAGTGTGCTCACCAAGACTCACATCTAGGCCCTCTCCTCTCATGATCCCCAACCCACTCTGACCATCTGAAACAATTCTTTTCCCTTAAAGACACTCCTTAGAACCATCCAGTCTTGAATCTAAAACCCAATAAATAAAATTTTACCTAATTTTTCTATTTTGGAACATTTCCAAGATTCTATGAAGGTGTTCTTCTCCTAACAGTAACAGATTGAATAAACAATGCTTCACTGTTTGCTCACCATGTTGTTCTGGCAATTATATGTGTATGTGTACTGCATACATATGTACATTCATATGTACTACTTATAGCTATACTTAACGATAACTATAAATAAGAGCTAAAACTATACATCATATTCTTTGAATGTTTATAAATTGGCAAAAAAATGTGCCAAGTACTTTGTATCTTTAACCCTGTCTTAAACACTATCAGGAAGGCAGTAATGTACAAATATTTCATAGTTGAGAAAATGAGTCTTACACATGTGATGTGTTCACCATACCATGAGTATGTGCCAGAATTTGTGCCCAAGCTATGCAACTCGAGTTCAGTATGCAACTTCACACATCCAGGGTCATTAAGAGACATGTGGTAGCCTGAGGCACAAGGAAAAGTCAGTAATAAGATGTTTCTTAATTTAAATTTTTATAGAACCATATATTTTATTTATTCATAAATGCATATATTTATAAATATATTTACATTAAAGAGATTTGGACACATCAGATTACGGTTTGTTGCAACTTTTGAGATAGTTAATTATACTTATGGTGACTCACTCACAAAACTAACAATTTTTATTTTTTATGTATGCATCTTTTTCGCATAACTTGTGCTAAATATCAGGCTATTAATTTTTTAATTAAAACTGTTGTATGTATTTTCAAAATTTTTTCTGTATATTACGATGTCTTAATGTCTTAAAAAACCTTTTTTGCTGGGGGAGAGACTGCCCTTCCTGGGCTAGCCAATTCTTTTTTTTTATTATTATTATTTTTTTAATTGAAACATATCAATTGTACATATTTATGTGGTACAGAGTTATATTGTAATATATGTATACAATGTACAATGATCAAATCAGGGTAGTTATCAAATTCATCATCATAAAGATTTTTTATTTGTGATGAGAACATTTGAGCTTTCTTCTAGCCAGTTGAGAACATACATAAATTATTAATTATAGGCGGCTATCACTATTCTACACCATTAGTACTTATTTTTCCTATCTAGCTATAATTTTGTGTCCAGTAACCAAATTCTCACTATCCTCACTTCCCCCTCTCCTTCCCAGCCTCTTGTAACCACAAGTCTACTCTCTACTGCTAAAAGTTCAACTTAATAATTCTTTTTAGCTCCTATATATGAGTGAGAACCTGTGATATTTATCTTTCTGTGTCTGGCATATTTCACTTAACATAATCATATCTTGTTCATCTTTGATATGTTTATTGATTTGTACTTTTAAAAATACTGCATTAAACTATTTATCTTGATTACTGAGGTCAGCACACCATTAAATGTTGTGCTCAAGGCAAGCGCCTCACTCATTTCACTTGCCCTGGTTCTGTGGCACATCCACTGCCATTAGCACTGCTGGAATGAAAGAATCTGATTGAAATTTCTCATCAACCACTCATTTGTTTAATGATTATGAGAAACTCATATAACTTATCTGGGCTTCAATTCTTTCATCTAGGAATTGGAAATTATAGTGCACAACATATAATGTTATTGTGGTTATTCAATTAGTGATTCATAAAGTGCTTTAAAAAGTTTATTCAAATATTATTTACTTTATTTTAAATAGATTTACTAATAAAGTAAATGAACAATTAAGAAAGATAAGTCTAGTAATCATTAGCTGTTACTCTTGTATATTATCTTCTAATTTAAAAACATTTGCGAATATCTCAATAAAAGTTTTTATTCTCCAAAAAACCCTGTTAAGGTTATGTGGTAAGCAAATTTATACTCATTTTATTGTTGAGGAAAATGAGACATCCAAAAAAGTAATGCAGTTAGTAATTAAATTACTCTCTTCTCTCTGTTAGTTCATTGCTCAGTTCTGTTTTTGTGCTGCTGTGCCCCAATTACCATGTGAAAATATGAATATGTCTTGAAAAGTGAATTGAAATTGCTCCAATTTTATTATGAGAACAGCATTAACCTTCAATTTAAACAAGTAAACAAACTAACAAACAAAACACTACTTGTACATTTTCCTTTCCATTGACAAAAACTCTGTATATGATTACTGAAGTCTGAGCTAGAACGAATAGACACTGAACTATGATTATATAAGATATTATCATTAAGGAAAACTAGGTGTAGGGTACACATAAACTTCGTTTACTAAATTTGCAACTTCGTTTTAGTCTTAAGCTATTTAAAAAATATTTAAAAGCTTTTTTTTTTTTAAGCCTGGGAAAGAATGTGGAGAAAATTACCTGTGGGGAGGGGTGTCATAGAATTTGAGTGATCTTCAAACAAGATCTATAAAATCTCTGTGCACTTACTTGTTAATTTTCAATTTTAGGGATAGAACCAGAGTTTTAGCAGAGCAGGCATCTTTAAAGCCTCTTAGAAGAAATTTTCTTCAGAACTATAATAAGTTTAGAAATAAAATTTACTTTAATATAATAGTAATCGATTTAACATTATACATTGCATAAAGTACATTATTATTTATATTAGATTTAGTTATGTACAGTTTTATATAGCACTTGAGATTATCTACTAAAATTCATTAATTTTGTAGTTGAGAAAATAACTCATACGATGTCAACCAAGTTACTGGCTCTGGCACTAGGGCCCTTTAACACAACATAAATTTCCTACACATTTCTATGCATATAACACAGAATACTGACAAACTTATCTCTGTCACCCAACTCAAAATAAGCAAGAAAGAATGAGCAACTAAATGAGTTTTCAATAATGATGTATATTAAAGAATAAATTTCTTACAGAAAGGATTTAAATCCCTCATTAAAAGCCTAATGTTCTAATTCTAAGAAACTTAATTATTCATCTTTCAATTTATTTTTATTGTAATTGAGATATAATCCATATATCATGACATTCACATATTTAAAGTATTCAAAGAAACGTTTTGAAATATATTCACAGAGCAGTGAAACAGAAAGCACAATTTAATTTTAGAACATTTTTATCACACTGAAAAAAACCACGGAGAGAGGACTTTCTGAATGGGCATGAGTACTGTGGACCTGCTCCCAATGCAACAACCATAACTGATTAACATCATAAAAACAGAGACAAAACCAAACTCTTAAACTCTCTGAAAATTGTTCTGCAGGCATACAACAAATGAAGAACTATTTATTCAAGAAAATGCACTGAAAATAGGTTGGAATAGTTGGAGTCTGTGTCACTGAGCCGCAACTCCATCCTCGCTGCCTAGCTCTGCATGCTAGAAGGGCAAACCCAGGTGGGCATGGCCAAGAATATGAAGATGCTTCTTCCCTGAGTTGTGAATCAAGGGCTACAGTGTCTCCCTGAAACAGGCAGTTTTCAAACATTTCTCATCTGCTGCAGTCCTATGTTGCAAAGGCTAAATTCCAATATAGTGTAGCTAAGACATATGTCTATAAGCCCTTTGTCTATAAGCCCCCACTGGCAGGGCAGGATTTCTGTGCCAGGCACAACAGTCCAAGAATATTGAAGTGCCAATTTTCTTGACCCAGTATGCTGATAGGGTAGAGGTTCAATGTAGGGAGAGGTGAGCTAATAAGACCTACCCTGCCCAGCACCCCACTTATGAAACAGTAATGTCACTCCAAGAGAGGTAAGCCACTGTCCCTGCCCTCAGCCCAGGAGCACTGGCTTGGAGATTTTGCCTAGGAGAAGAGAAAGTTCATAAGAATAGAAGGCTTAGAAGCTTTCACCTAAAGTATTTACTTTATTGAAGTCAGAGTATTGTGGATTTCAAAACTGTGGATATTTTTGTGGGTGGGATGCAAATACTAAAAGATGGGGAGGTCCATTAAAGCAACAAGCTAAAATGTAGGCCAGTTAGTTTACCAAAAAGAACCAGGGAAAGGGATAGCTAAGAGGAGCCCCTCCTGTGGTCAAAACAAACTTCGAAGATGAATTGCACAAACTAACCCTTTAAAGTGGCATGACTTTAATTAGATAAGACTATAAAACAATTTATGCCCCAATGTATTTTCAAAAAGTAGAGAAATCAACTGGCAATTAGTGCAGACTAACATTTGTGGGTAAGACCAACAGAGGAAGATGGCTTAACAGAAAAATCAGTGAAACATAAAGTCAAGGAGAGCCCTGCTAAAATGACAGTCATCACAGGACAACTGTTCCCATGTATATCACTGTCCTCAGAGAAGCAACATTACATGTTTCACACTGCAGGAGAAATTATCTTCTGTAAAGTTATCGAACTAAGTTAATGAAGAAATAAAATTTCAAACATCACCAACAAGCTCTGGGGGTAGAGAAGTCATTCTCTACAGATGTTGCAGTATGCTATCTAAAATGTCCGGAAATCAGGAAAAATATAGGAGACATGCATGCAAAGGAGAAAGAAATTGTGAGCCATAAAAGGAAAAAGAAAAAAAAAAAACCAATAGCAACTACCACAATCACCATCCCCCAAAACAAAACAAAACAACAACAAAACAACAACAAAAAAAGACAAAAAAACAAGCAGCAGAAACTGAGTATACATGCTGGACTTAGCACAAAAACATTTGAAAGCAGCTATTTTAAATATGGTCAAAAACTAAAGAAAACTATGTTTGAAGAAGTAAGGAAAACAAAGAAAGTTCTCATGACAATGTGTCACCAGACAGCATCGATAAAGAGAAATGTTATTTTAGAGAATTGGAAATTTTGTAGTTGAAAAGTACAGTAACTGTATTAAAAAAACTAACTACTCTGGATCATGTATCCCTATGATCTGGCAGAAGTAAGAATCAGCTAACTTGAATATAGATCAAGAACTTTTATGCAATTTGAATAAAAGAAACTAAAAAGAATGAAACAAAATGAACAGTCCCAAAGAAATATGGAATAGCACCAACCACACCAACATATGTGTAATGAGCATACCAGGAGAGGAAAGAGAAAGGAGTGGAAAGAAACTGAAAAATAATGACTAAAAACTTTCAACTTTTATGTAAAAACAGTATAGACATTCAAGAAACACAGCAAACAAGAAGCAGGATAAACAGAAAGAGATTTACACCCAGACACATCATACTAAAAATGTTAAAAGATAAAGAAAATGAGAAATACTTGAAGGCAATAAGAAAAAAAAAAACAGGCAAACAACTTATGTGTAACTTCAGTAAGATCAACAGCTGCTTTCTCATCAGATTCAATGGAGAACTGAGGCAGTGGGAAAATAACTGACCAAATTACTTAAACAAAAACAACAAAAAACTGTCAACCATGAGCATGAGCGTTATACTAGCAAGGGATTTTAAAAATGAAATAAATAAAGTCATTCCATAAAATAAAGTCATTCCCACATAAAAACTAGAAAATTTGTTGTTAGAAGACAACTTTACAAGAAAATTTTCAGGAATTTATTAAGGATAAAAGATCTTCTTCAGAACAAAAGTAAATGCATAAAACATATATTTTTTATTTTTTTCTTTAGCTAACATAAAAAGCAAATGTGTAAAAATATGTCAATATATTATTGGGCTTATAACAAATACAAATGTAATATATTTGACAATAGAGTTGGTAAATAAGAAAATTAATGAAACAAAAATCTACAAATACATATTTGTTCTCCTTCCACCTCTCAATTTTTAAAAAAGACATAAAATTACAAAAAGGAATAATTACAACACTGAATTTTTAGGATTCTGACATGTATATGTAATATGTATAACAAAATTATCAGTAAAAGGGAAGGGAAAATAGATTTATAGAGAGTAACACTTTTATGTCTTTCTGGAATTGATTAGTAAAAACCTGAAGCCAATTCCGATATGTTGCTTTATATGTTAAGCCCCAGAACAAACACTAATAAAATAACTTAAAAATATAGAAAAATAATTAAAGGAATAAAATGGGACATTAGAAAATATTCACTTAATAAAAAAGCTGGTAAAGGAGAAATAAAGAAACAAACAAACCAAAAATGACACGAGATATATTTAAAACAAAAGTAAAATATCAGATGTTAATTCAAATATATCAATGACAACATTAAATGTGAATGGAGTAAACAATCTAATCAAAAGAAAAAGATTGTCAGACTGGATTAAGAAAAGAAGATACAACTATGTATTGTCTACAGGAAACACATTGTGCATTCAAAGATACAAATAAATTGAGAATAAAAGGATGGAAAAAGATATATCATGTAAAGAGCAGCTATAAGAAAGCCAGAGCAGTAAAAACATCTAAAATTGAAGACTGAAAAATGTTGTTAGAAATAAACAGAGACACTTTATAATGATAAAACAGTTAGGTCATCATGAAGATGTAACAACCATAAACAAATGAAAAGTTTCCACTTGTATTCAACATTGTATAGTGGGTTCTAGACTACAAACTAGGTAAAAATTTTGTAAAAATATCCATTTTGATTAGAAAGAAGCAAAATACCTCTATATGCAGATAACATGATCTCATATGTAGAAAATACCAACAAATCCAACAAAAAACCCATCACAACTAATTAATGAGTTCAGCATAATTGTATGCTACAAAATCAATCTACAAAAACTAACTATTTATATTAGTCTGTTTCTATTTCTTATAACGAAATACTTGAAACTGGGTGATTTATAAGAAAATGAAATTTATTGCTTACAGTTTCAGAAATTAGGAAGTCCAAAGTCCAGCAAACACATATGGTGAAGGCTTCCTTGGTGGTGACTTCCAGTGATGGTAGGGTTTCACATTGTGAAAATGGTGGAGCAGAGAGAGAGAGACTCTTCTCTTTTCTTTTAAAGCCCTCAGAACCACAACCCTGACCACCAGTTTTAATCCATTCACTATGGCACAGTTCTACAATCTAATCACCCCTTCAAGTCTCCACCTCTCAATTACCATAACAGGATTTCCCACCCTCTTAACAGTCACAGTGGGGACAAAGTTTCTAATACATAAAAGTTGGGGGACACAATTCAAGCTTCAGTGAGTTTGAGGGGAACATAACTCAATCCACTACATTCTGCCCCTGGCCCCCAAGACTCATGCCCTTTTCACATGCAAATACATCATTTCATCTCCAAAGTCTTAAGTTGTTTCAACTCAAAATTCCAAAGTTCAAAGTCCTATCTGTGAAGTCAAAACAAGTTATCTACTTCCAAGATACAATGGTGGGACAAGCACAGGGTAAATATTCCCATTCAAAAAGGGAGAAATAAGCCAAAAGAAAGGAATAACAGGTCCCAAATAAGTCCAAAACCCAGCAGGGCAGGAATTAAATCTTACAGCTAGTGAATCACATACCTTGACTCTATGTGTGGTGTACTATGCACACTGGTGTGCGAGTTGGGTCCCTAAGTTCTCAGGCAGCTCCACTCCTATGGCTTTCCTAGTCTCAAGCCACAGTTTAGCTCTACCAGGCTGGTGTTCAACTCTGGTAGCTCCACAATTCTGAGGTCTCCAAAGCTTTCCTGCTCCCATGGCTCCACTAGGCATGGCACTGATGGGGTTTCTCTGCTGCAACTCTGATCCCATGTTTCCACTTGGCATTGCTCTAGTGAAGGCTCTATATGGTGAATCTGCCCCCAATGACAGATCTCTTCCTAGGTCCCCAGGATTTCCCATACATCCTTTGAAATCAGGGTAGAGACTCCCAAGCCTTCAGAACTCTGGGAGCCTGAAGACCTAAAACCATATGATGCCGCCAAGACTTCCTGATTGTATTTTCCAAAGCTGTGGGTCTAGTCATACCTGGGGCCAATTTAGCCATGGCTGGAGCAGCCAGAGCAGCTGGGGTGCTCATGCTAGAAGCAGCTGCTGAGGTGGCCCTGAGCAGTGAGACTGTGGAGGGTCCTCAGGCCTGTTCCCAGGACCATTTCATCTCCCTAGGCTTTTAGGCCTGAAATGGAAGGGTTGATGCCAGAGTCTTCTGAAATGTCTTCAGGACCTTTATCCCCTTTTCTTGATAATCCTGTACTTTTGTGTTATTCTTAGTACCTTTGAACTTTTCTTCTGAAAATGCTCTCTGATTCTCTACCACATGGCCAGGCTGTGAATTTTCCAAATCTTTACACTCTGCTTCCCTTTTAAACTCTGGCTTTATGTTGTGCCTTTGCCACCATCAAACAGCATAAAAGTTGCAAGTAAACATGTAGCTTTCTTAATGCTTTGCTGCTTAGAAATTTCTTCTGCCAAATACTCTAGTTCACAACCCCTAAGTTCCAACTTCCACAAAGTCCTAGGGCATGGATGCAATGCAGCCAAGTTCCTTGCCTGTTCACAGAAAGAGTGATCTTTGACCCAGTTTCCAATAAACTTCTTCTGATTTCTATCTGAGTCCTCCTTAAAATGGTCTTTACAGTCCATATTTCTATCAGCATTCTGCTCACCACCACATAAACAGTCTCTAAGACATTTTGAATTTTCCCTCATCTTTTTGTACTCTTCTGAGTTCTCCAAACTCCTCCAGCCTCTCTTCAACACTCAGTTCCAAAGCCGTTTTCACATTTTTAAGTACTTGTTATAAGCAACAACTTACTTCTCCGGTATCAATTTTCTGTATTAGTCTGTTTCTGTTGCTTATAACAAAACACTTGGAAATGGGTAATTTAGAAAGAAAACAAAATTTACTGCTTACAGTTTTGGAGGCTAGGAAGTCAAAAGTTCACGGAACACATCTGGTGAGGGCTTCCTTTGGTGGTGACTTCAGTGACGGCAGGGTGTCACATTGCAAAAATGGTGGAGCAGAGAGAGCAAAGATAGAGATAGACTCTCCTCTTCCTTCTTTTTAAGCCCTGAGAAACATGCCCTGACCACCATTTTAAATCCATTCACTATGGCATGGTCATACAATCAAATCACCTCTTCAAGGCTCCATCTTCCATTTACCATAGTAGGATTTCCCACTCCCTTAACAGTCATAGTGGGGACCAAGTTTCTAATACAAAAAACTTGGGGGACACAAGTCAAGCTTCAGTGAGTTTTGGGGTGACATAATTTAGTCCACTACAGTATTGCTATACAATAACATCAAACAATCTAAAAATGAAATTATAGGAAAAATTCCATTTACAATATCTTTGAAAAAAGCAAAATACCGAGGGATAAATGTAACCAAAGATGCTTGTACACTGAAAAGTATAAAACATTGTTGAAAAATATTAAAGACCTACATAATGGAAAGTCATCTAACATACAAAAATTAGAAGACTTAGTACTTGTTGAAATGGCAATTCACCTCAAATTGAACTACACGTTCAAGGCAATCCTATCAAAATTCCAGCTTGTATCTTTGCAGAAAACTACAAACTAATCCCAATACTTATACACTCATGAAAAAATTCATATTATATTTTTTCTTTTACTTTTTTCAATTTTGTTTATATTTATTTTTGTGGGGTAAGTGTTCTTTCAATACATACATATACTGCACAGTAAATCACTTAGGGTAGATAGCATAGTTTTGTACCCATTAGTACACCCAGTCTCCTCCCCCGAAAGGTCCTCCACTCCCAGCCTCTGTTAATCACTAATCTACTCTCTACTTCTATGAAACCCCTTTTTTTCTTTAAGATTCCACATATGAGTGATATCATGCAGTACTTGTCTTTATGTACCTGACTTACTCCACTTAACACGATGATTCCCAGTGCCGAAGTCCAGCTTCAGTGAGGGGTGAGTACCCGAAAAGGGATGGAGAGGGTTGGCAAAAATAATAAACACAGGCAGAGACCTCAATGCATCAATATACACATTCTCTCTCTGCGGGCTGTCAGCATGTTACAGCTGGAGCCCAGTAGAGCATGAGACAATGCCTTTTATTTAGATTTTTCTCTGCAGGGTTTTTTGGGTACTATTTTTATTGTATCAGCAAGCTTAAATCAATAGTCCAAAAAGCAGGGAGGAAACTTTTTTAGAGGTCAGCCAGTCCTTTCCTTTTGTCAGCATGTCTCAAGTGATCAACTCATGCTTCTTTTTCCTGGAATCAGGTTATCAGATTGGAACCATCCCTTCATTGTCTTGAAGTTATCTTGTGACCTTTTTCTGTTAGCAAGCTGTGGCTAATATCCACCCTATTAACAGGATGGCAGCTATTTTGGTTACAAAAGTGTTAGATAACCTATATCTATTCTTAAATATAAATACAACTTTGCTAAAAGGAAAAATGTTAACATTTAAATTCTAATGGGGGTCTAATGATTTTATGTTCTAATGGAATGAACCTACTGTTCACATGGAAAAAGAACAGTGGATATTTGAGCAGCATTATCATGCACATTTTAAGGTTATGCATTGGCCGTGGCCCTGTAATCTTGATCTAAGTGTAAAGTGTCATTGTGCACAGCACCATCCCTCACAAAACCAGTTGCACTTTCTTATTGTTCTAAGATCTAATTTTGCAGGTTTAATAATTTTACAGCATATATTTTTATCCCAACACCTGATTCTTAATGATTTATTTAAAACTGGACACGACCAAGTAAAGGGAATTCTATGGTTTCATTCCCATATACTTAATTTATCCCAATCATATAATTTCCCATTAATACCAACCATTCTCTTGCCATTAATATAATCTCCAGTAAATTATGTTTGCCAACTTACATCATATTTTGGACATCCCCTAGGGGGATACCGAATTTTTCCTTTCCCCATTTTGTATCCCATATATCCATTTACCCAGATGGTCGGGAGAGGATGGAAACTTCCTTTTTGAAATAACTTCACATGTTTAGGCTGCAGCTCAAATTTAGTCATGAGTGGTGCTTTTGGAACACATGTTGGTGTGGTCAATTTATCATAAGGTGATAATTTTAAATCGTCCAATTTACTAGGATCTTCTGTGGGAATGTTTAGTTCAATGACTGCAAAATCATATGTGTTATTTTTATAATCTTTTGGGAATTCAGAGAACTGCCACGCTAACCAAAATATCGAAAGAGAAAGCAAAAGAAGTACCACAAAGCCCAGGCAGTAGCCCTTATGGTTGTAGTGAGTGCTCGTAGCTGTGGCCTTGCCAACAGCTCTCCCTGCACTGGCCTTGCCAACTCGGAGAGGGCAGCCCAAGCTGATTCCTTTAGGATCCTGCCATGGCGTGGACTGCACCACCCAGTTCCATCCATGTTGCTGCAAAGGATAGAATATCATTTCTTTTCATAGCTAAAGTGTATTCCATTGTGTATACATACCACAGATTTTTTTTTTTAATCCTTTCTTCCACTGATAAGCATTTAGTATGATTCCATCTCTTGGCTATTGTGAATAGCATTGCAATGAACACAGGAGTGCAGGTGTCTTTTTGATGTACTGATTTCACTTCCTTTCGGTATGTACCCAGTAGTGGGATAGCTGGATCATAAGGTGGATCTATTTTCAGTTCTCTGAGGAGCCTCCAAACTGTTTTCCACAATGGCTGTACCAACTTACATTTCCAACAACAATGAAGGAGTGTTCCCTTTTCTCTGCATCTCTCCAGCATTAATTTTCTATATTGTTGATAATAGCCATTTGAACTGGTATGAGATGATATCTCATTGTGGTTTTAACTCAGATTTCTGTGATAATCAGTGATTTCAAGCATTTTTTCATTGTGCTATTGGCCTTTTTTATGTCTTCTTTTATGATATGTTTATTCAGGTCCTTTGCCCATTTTTTAAATTGGGTTACTTGTTTTTCTGCTGTTGAGTTGTTTGATTTTCTTATATATTCTGAATATTAGCCTCTTGTCTGATGTGCAATTTACAAACACTTTCTCCCATTCTATAGGTTGTCTCTTCACTTTATTGATAGTGTCCCTTGCTGTGCAGCTTTTTACTCTGATGTATTCCCATTTGTGTTTTATTTTTTAATTCTATCTTTCCATAAACTATTTGAAGTACTCTCACATGGATATTCCTAGGACCTAGAATAGCCAAAACAATGTTGAAAAGAAGAACAAAGTTGGAGAACTCACATTTCCTAATTTCAAAAGTTCCTACAAACCTACACTAATCAAGACAGTTTGTATTTGCATAAGAATATATGTGTATATCAATGGAATAGAATTGAATTTCTAGGAAAAAAAAACCCTTATATTTACAGTTGGTTTCCTTTGAGAAGGATGACAGCATATTTCTACGGGGAAAGAATAGTTAATTCTAACTATTTTAAGAATTGTTAAAATTTTGGAGGAGATTCTATCCTTTTATGCTCCTTTGGGTAATTGCAAGGCTGCTGTTTTTTCACAGCTACTATAATTACAAGGCTGCTGCTATTCAAGACCACTGTGGAGCTGGGCAGAGGCAAATGTAAATAGACCAAGTTTTAAAAAGCCAAAATCCCTGTTGTTCTTGCCAAGGTTCAGCAGTTTTTCTTGAATAAACACTCCTCAGATTGTTGCAAGCCTTTGGTTAATTTGTAGACTTCTTAAAAATATAATTTTGACAATTTTTTAGCATGTTCATTGTTTTTGTGGTTGAAAGATTTATAGAGGTCCTTACTCTTCTATTCTAAATGTCCCCTTATACCCATTTCTAAAAGTATATAAGAAGGAGCTACAAAACCTTGAGAAAAAATAATTTAAAAAATACAAATATTTCCATGAGCATTTTGAAGTACCTTGTATAAGTAAGATAAAATTAGAATATAGGAGTGTCATTTTGTAAACTGGTACAAGTGACAGCTTTGATGTGTCAGCAGTGATGACTGCCAAAACTCAGGAAGATTCGTGTTCAAAGGCAAGCAATATAGGGATCATGATAGCATTATTCTAAAGATTAAATATAGATTATATATAAGATGATAAGCATCCAAAAATGTATGTTTAAAGATATCCACAAAGGAGACAAAGTTGCTATAAAGTGAGAATCACAGTTAATGAACTAGGATACACGGCTGAATGTGAGTGGGGCTGGGGAAATTTTTGCAAAGTAATATCAAAAGTCTAGTGGAGTTTCCAAATGTGTTTAGTGGTCTCAATTTTGTTTCTTCCAGATATCAATATCCAAGGACTTGAAGGCATACAATAAGTATTTTTTAAATGTATTATTTCATTCAACAAACATTGAACACATACTTTGTTTTGAGCTATATATTTACAAACATTTCAGGCCTTTATTCTTTAAACTCTATGTTAATAAATATGAATATTTTTATTTGGATGACAATTAACACTAAATGCTATTAAAGTATTCTTCAAATGGATTTCTCCTGCATGTCCTTTGTCTCCTTTAACTACCAATTATTCTGTTGTCATAGTCAGAAACCTCACACACTCTCTACCCTAACCTAATTAATCTTGAAGTATTTTCAATTACTTTAATCCAATGTTTCTCAAAACTGTCTAAGTCATCATATTATCTTTAGTTCAGGCCACTATAGTCTATAGCTTGTACTCTTTATCTAAAGCACAGAATATAGTCTTTCCTATGCCAATTCCAATACACTATCATAATCAGAGTAGTAAAAAAGAATATAAATATAATAATGTCAAACTTTCCCAAATAATGTCAATCTTGTTCTAATTAAGGTTTTTGAAAAGTGGTACTATTGGCATTTTGGACTAGATAATTCTTTGTTATGGGGGCTTTCTTATGCATTGCATTGTTGGATGGTTTCTACCCACTCAATTGCAGTAGAACAGTATCCCCTACAGTCTTGAAAGCAAAAATGTCTCCAAATGCCCCCTGCTGTGGCCAAAATTGTCCCTCACTGAGAGCCACTCTGTCAGACAATCAGGAAAAATTTCACATCCTTGAATACGACATATATGGGTCTTCTTAATCAGGTTGCATTTGCCAATTACGAAATTGACTATCTACCTCATTTATTGCAGGGTCACTTGTTTAATTTCATGTCTTTTGAGGAAAGAGAAAACTTTGTGTCTTCATTATCATAATGTTCTAAACGTCTAACATTTGTTAAAATAATCACAGGTAAATCTAATATGGGGTCTGCAGCACACAATTAATCTCAGATCACCACCAAAGGGGATGAAACTTTTAAAGAATTCCCTGTCTCAGTAAGGAGACCCCTGTGCATTGGAAAGTTTGGTTTATGGATGTGAATATTTTTGGCAAATGTAAAGTTGGGAAATTCTGAGGTTGATGCCAAACACTTTTCCTGAAATGCTGAGGGGCTTGTTTATTTACGTAGGTAATAAAAAAAATTAGTTTTAAATTTTATATCATAAATGAAAAATTATCAAAAGTTCAGGAAGTTGTTTTAAGTCACACAAATTAATAATGATTTGGGGCACTGTTTATTTGAGTAGTAGTCTAATGTCATTTCACATAAATAGAAAAGTCTTTGAGACAATTGAAAACCAATAGTGGTAACTTTTCTATGAAAGAAAATCTCTCTGGGTAGTTTAAGAGGCCTTAAGAATTATATTGAATTACAGTGCAATCTGGTAAACCAGATTCATCAAGAAAAATTAAATAATTTGGAATCATGCTCTGTTTAAAAAAGGCAATAGTATTTAAAATATTTTATTTAAAATATTCAAGAAAAGTTTTTTTTAAAATTAATTTTATTGTGTATATTTAAAGTATAGAGCATAATGTTATGGAATACATATAGATAGTGAAAAGGTTACTATAGTGTAGCAAATAAGCACCACCTACCATGTGTTCAGTTCAGGCGCTGTCCTACAATGACAGTGGCTAACATTTGTTGAATAATTTTACTTGGCACCTGGTGAGTGCTTTCTATCAATTATTATACATAGTCCTTAGAACAACTCACTGAGGTGGGTTTAATTGCCTTCATTTTTCTGATGAAAAAATTGAGAACAGAGCATAAAAGTAACTAAACTATTTCCCACTAATGTATACCTTATAAGAAATAAGCTGGGATGCAAACTTTGTTTTTCTTCTTTGTTACACTTCTCATTGTGCAATGGAGATGCAAAGAAGATAACTCAAAGCAATATGAATGCAATGAGAAGCCTGAAGGGACTGCAACTCAGCAACTGCTCTGTTAGAAGGAGAAACTGGGTATAGCCCCAATTCAAAGTTAGCTTCTGTTTTTTATTGTAAAAACAAGGAAGTTTCACAAGGAAAATCAGTTGATTCAATCATTTCAAAAGGACACAAAGATATGGGCAGTGTGACAAAAGTTATTTTGGCTAAATATAGCTTAAACAATAGAAACTAGTAACATCATTTAAATTAACAATGGGATACTCCAAAGTACAATTTGTGAAAAGGTGAGTTGATCAAACTGTGATCATTATCTAATCTAAAATATAACCTCTCCTTAAATGATTTAAGCAAGAGTTACATTCTTATGATTAAATCTAAGTATAATTGTCTCTAACGTTTCCACCAACAAACAGCTTGCCCTTAGCAAATGCTTTTTCACACTTTTCTCTACAGCAATCTTTTCAACATCTTTTAACAGCAATCAGTATGTTAAATAATCAAAGTACATAATCCCATCCCTAAACAGTGATTAGGGTTGTTAGATGGGCCATTGCCACTAGCTGTGGGCTTTTGCCTCCTACCCGAGGACTTTTCTCCCATACATGCATTACCTAAAAACCTATCTAAAAATCAACTGAGAATCAGCATATACTTGATTAGAATTGATTTGATTGGCTTTTGCCCACTAGCTGTGAGCTCTTGCCTCCTAGCTAAGGACTTTTGTCCCATAAGGTTTTAGCTAAAGAGCCCTGTCTGAAATCAAAGGACAATCAAGATTTTTAACCCTCTACACTTATTCATAACTACTATACCTCAGTTTTTTCCTACTAGAACACACTGCCTCTTAATAAATAAACAAAAGAATGAGTGAATGAATAAATGTTGGCTTTATCAGTGAATACACTTCTAGGACTCCTTTATTTTGTAGAAGTTAACTATACAACCTTTTATTTTGGTTATGATGTTAAGCAGAGTAATGCCCCTCCTCTCCAAACATGTCTGCATTATAATCACTGGAATCTGTGAATATATTATGCTACATTAAAAAAAGAATTAAAGTTGCAGATGTAAGTGAGAGTACTAACAGCTGACTTTAAAACAGGGAGATTATTCAGGGTTATCCAGATAAGCCTTGATATGGGTTAAATTGTATCCCCCAAATCCATGTATTAGAAACCTAATCCCTAATGTGGCCATGTTAAGAGGTTGGGAAATCCTATTATGGTAATTGAAAGATGTGGCCTCAAAGAGGTGATTAGATTGTGAGTGACATGCCCTAGTAAATAGAATAATCCATTGATGGTTTAACGGTGTTCATGGACATCGTTCTTCAAATGGCTTAAAAGAAGAGCATGTGATATGGATTCAATTGTCTCCCAAGTTTCATGTGTTAGAAACTTGATCCCCATTGTAACTGTTGAGGGTGGAATATCTTATCATGGTAACTGAAAAGTGGGTAACTGAAGGGGTATTAGATTCTTAGGACCAAGCTCAAATAAATGGATTAATAATGGTGGTTATGGGCGTGGTTCTGAGGGCATTAAAGGAGAGCATGTGAGTCTCTCTCTCTCTCGCTGCTCCACCATTTTCTGCCATGTGAGACTCCTGCATAGTTTTTTTTTTTTTTAATTTTATTTTGTCGATATACATTGTGGCTGATTATTGCTCCCCATCACCAAAACCTCCCTCCCTTCTCCCTCCCCCCCTCCCCCCCAACAATGTCCTTTCTGTTTGCTTGTTGTATCAACTTCAAGTAATTGTGGTTGTTATATCTTCTTCCCCCCCCGTTTTTTTTTTTTTGTGTGTGTGTGTGTGTGTGTGTGTGAATTTATATATTAATTTTTAGCTCCCACCAATAAGTGAGAACATGTGGTATTTCTCTTTCTGTGCCTGACTTGTTTCACTTGAGACTCCTGCATAGTTATAAAGCTACCACCGGAGAAGACACTCATTAGATGTATTCCCTTGACTTTAGACTTCCCAGCCTCCAAAACTGTAAATAATAAAATCCATTTTCTTATAAATTACCCAGTTCCAGGTATTTTGTTGTAAGTAACAAATGGACTAATACAGCACATGAGAAGCTCTCTCTCTCTGCTCAAACCATCTGCCATGTGACATGCTGTGCCGCTGTAGAGTTATCACCAAGAAACAAAGCCCTCACTAGATGTGTCCCTGGACTTTGAACTTCCCAGCCTCTGAAATTGTCAGCAATAAACATTGTTTCCTTACAAATTACCAGTTTCACATATTTCTATTATAAGCAACAGAAAGAGACTAAAACAGGCCTGATGTAATCAGAAGAGTCCTTAAAAGTGGAAGAGGGGTAGACGGTGAGACGTGAGGCAATGTGAGAAGAAATGACCCACTCTTGTGGGCTTTGAAGATGAAAGACAAGAACCATGAGTCAAGGAATATGCTTGTCCACACCAAGCTGGAAAATGTAGGGAAATATTCTCTCCCCCAAAGTCTCCTGAAGAAACTAGGCTTGACAATACCTTGATTTAAATGCAGTGAGACCTGTGTTGGACTTCTGATCTACAGATCTGTAAGACTGTAAATTGTGTTTGGTAATATTTTTACAGCAGCCACAGGAAACTAATAGAGTTGAGCTTTGTAGATTTTAGTTGTTTTGTTTTGATAAAGTATATGATTACTTCTAAAATAAATAATAACTTTTTCATTGTCATTTTGTTATTAATTTTGGTGTGTATGTAGCTTCTTGTCTTAAGAGAAGCTGACACTTATTCTGAGTGACCATAAAGCCTGAGGAACAGGTATGAAGGTACTTCAACAATTTTGTGGAAAAACACAATTAAAACATAATATCAATCTTTCCATGAACTTTCTGAAGTATTCTCCTATGGTAAATAGTCTCCTGTGATAATATTTTTTTTATTTATTATTGAATGCTAAGTCCTAAAATTGGGGGCCTGTTGAAGTATAGTTTCCAGAAAGATAAAATTATGACTTTTATAATAATATAGAATATAGAGAATGTAGAATAAATAGTTTACTCAACTCATTAATAAGGGTTTAAAAGCATCTGGATGGATGGGATAATATATACTTTTAGAAATGAATGCTAGAAAGAAATTACTACATTGATTACACACAAAATTGATAGTATTTTACAGGCAATAAAACTGAAACTTTGAGATTGTATTTTTGACTGAACAAAATTAATTCCATGTTTTCTTTTTTTTTTTTAGGCCTTCATCATGGCATGCAAATTTACATATTCTGTGTCCTTAATTGGTAGGAAATCTAAGGAAAACATAAATACATTCTCCACCCAAATTAAATAATCAATGAGTAGGCCTTTAACGATGATCCTGAGGGACATTGAACAGTTATACTGTGCTCTCTTTTGCTTGTTTCCAAATGTTGGGTCATTTTTATTAACAGTTCCCTAATGCTTACCATGAATAGTGTTCAGAGATTATTCTTGATTACAAAAAACTCCTCATTTTATCGTTCATTTCCCTATTTATATTGATGTTGCAAGTGGTGTTATTGAAAGTGCAATTTCTCCTTTAGTGTATAATACCAAAAAATTGAAGTCAGAGATTTATGTTTTTCTGGAAATTTTGTTAGTGGATATAGGATTGGATGTTTAAAAAGACTATTATTTGTTGTTCCTTCTGAAAGCTAGAAAACCAAATCTAAGAATTTCTCTTCAGAGATTTCTCTTACAATCCCTATAGATTTTTGTTGAATTTTACTGTTCTTGTTTTCCAAAACTGTTGAAGTCACTGGTTTACAAGAAAATGATTTTTATTACCACTTGTGAGGCTGAGATACTTCTAGATACAGTCATAAGTATGAAACTTGTTCTTAATGGTGAGCTTCTCACATCTAGTTAAAGGTGAGTGAACGCTTCTCAAATACTGTACTACATGGAAGAGCCTCAGTTGCACAATTGATGGACTACATGATCCTTATTTTCTTATTAAAAGAGCTATATTGCTATGAAAAATTAAAAGATTCATTAAAATTACTTGACTTTAAACCCTAAATTTTGGTGACAATTAGATCTCATTTAAAATGCTTTATTTCTAATTATAAAATGACAGTATACTCTTGAGGGTTAGAGATTAATAAGAAAGAAGGAATTATTTATACTCTTAAAACCATAGAAAATTAAACATTAAAACATAGTGCTGGTAATATTTCAAAACAAACACGTACAATTAATTTTGTCTCATTGGGTCGCTTGTAAATGATTTTTGTTCCTTTCAGCCTAGGTTCACCAGTTAGTGTCCATATAGTTTTCTGCTGCTTGAAAAGAGTCCTAGAAATTGACTTGGTTTATAGTATTTACTATGGCTCTTTACAGTTGCCTCAGCAATGTCAGTTGTAAGCTCTGAAACCTGTACCAAAAAGTCAATTTCTTGAAATACCATTAAAAGTACCCAGGTTAGTCTTTTTTTTTATGAGGATCTGATGCTGTTTCTTTGTTGAAGACACAAAATACGGCCTATAGCTGATATAGCTAAGCCTTTAGTAAAGTATTAGAAGAAAGAAAAAACTTCTTGTTTATGGCTAAATTTTTATAGTATCTAAACAGTATCAGTACATCGGAAAATAAATTTCCTTTTAAATAAAATAAATAATTATTGCATATTAATTTGATTAATTTTTCCTTAAATATGAATACCTGTTTTTTGTACTGAGGGTATTAACACATATGTCTCTTAATCCATTTTGCCAAGTGCACACATCACTGAAACATTTATATTAAAATATTTTATAAAATTATCCTTTGATTTGGCAACACTTCTTCACAAAGATCTTATAGTAGTGTGGGAGCTAATTGAGAAATCAGAAGAACTCTAAACAAACCAAATTATCTAGTATCATTCTTTTTATACAGTATAAAACAATTCTTTGAAATTTCCCCCAAAAGTCCTGTGGGAAAATTCAAAGATAGTTTTAAGTATGAAAGATACACTGTTTTTTTTTTTTTTCCTTCTAAACTGAGAGAAGACAATATCAAAATGATTAAGAAAATTTTGATCACTTGACTAAGCATGACTGTAGTAGCCTGAGAAACAAAAGTTTGGTTACTTATTAATCAAACTTGCATATAAGTAAACACAGAACATAACACAATCTAAGAAACTATAGCTCTTTCCCAGTCAAGGGCATGGCAAAATCAGCAGAAAGCCAGAAGTGATTCTTGTGAGACCTGAAATTTCCTACCTGAAAAGATTTTATGGAATGTAGCAACAAAATCTTACTACTACTTGTTAGAACTAATGGTCTCAGATTAAATTGTCATTTATCACAGAGGAAACTAAAATCTAGTTTTACATTAATATAATATTTGTCATTAAAGGATTCACAAGTTCCCTCTCTCATTTAAAATTACCTTATGAGTAAGAACACCAACCTTTGTTAAAAAAAAAAAAAATGTGCTGCTTTTAGATTCATTATTTGCAGTAACTATAAAGGAAGGCAAATAACTTACTTTCTGAATGCTATACTTTTATCTAATTAAATATTGTCTTTTTCTAACCTCTTTTGCATTCTGAAACGACCAACACTTTACTTAGGACAAAACTAGTGCGAATTTTTCATTATTAATCAAAAGTCATTCCATTATCTTGTACACTAAATGGTGCTTTTCTGCCACTACCCTTCTAGTATAGTCTTAATGCAAATTAGTTTCACTAGGAACTAAATTAACTAAAATCTATTTCGCTGAGGGCATCAAAAGTATCTTGGATTTTAAATCCCATTTGTGACTAGTTAGAAAGATGGAGGTGCTCTATTTGTAAGATTTTTGTAAACAAAATGTGAAAGTCAAGATACATTATTGAGACATATAAACCAGTTGAAATATTTACATATTCTTTTCCACAATTTGACTTCGGATACTAATTTCTCAATGGGAAGAAGGTGAATTATCTCTTACTCAAATGTGTGCATTTTTTAAATTGTTACCAACATAAATAGATGCTAGCAGTGTTTCTAAACAAAGGATCATTGAAATTCTTCACCAATGCCCATTATTTCTGCTGTGTGTAGATAATCTCCTGGAATTTATTATGAAACAGCATCTTTCATATACTTGTTTTTGTTGTGGTCATGGTGGTGGTGGTTGTTATTTGTTTTCCATTAGAATCCAAATGAACTTCTTAGTGATATTTCCCCAAACCATACTTATTCAAATAAAGTACTTGACGTTCTCCTTCTTTAATATTGCTCTAATTTTAGTCATAGAAAATACTTTGGAGTACAATAATTCTTGAATAAATTGACCGCCCCGTCATTATGTGTTTGACATGACCACTTTAGTTCTCTCACCAAACTTGATGTATTCTCACTTTTTTCCTTCATTTATGCAGTGTCCATTTACACACTATCTCAGTTCTTTAAGTCCCTATTTAACATATCATAGATATATGTGTGTGTGTATGTATATATAGTCATCTGGTTAATAGATTTTTAAAAAGGGCTCTGAATTCATGTGCTTGGGTTTGTATCCTGACTTCATCATGTGACAACTACTCTATTCATCAGTTTCTTCTTGAGTAAAAAGGGTGTTAATAATAAAATCTACCTTATAGGGATGCTATGATCATTAAAACATAAATTAATGTAATGCATCTTTTACAGTGTCTAGCATTTAATAAGTACCTTACTAAGTGTTAGCTATTATCAATCCTATATCTAGGAGAGGTTGCACAAAGTAAGGGATATTCTAAAAGATGAAAAAGAACCATCTGAGATTGGAAGTTATGTATGGTTCTGCTTGCATTAGATCCTCAGTTATCAAAAAGTCAAATTACTGAAAGAAATGATCTTCAAAAGCTTAGAAAAGATGGCATCAGAAAAAGGGTTTGGAGATATATATATATATATTTGTGTTGAGTGAAAATTACTGGGGCCTGATGGGAATGTGGATTGTTAAGCAACTGACTCAGAAAGAAACACAGATGTTCTCACCAAGAAGTTACAAGTTAAACTTTAAGCAAATGTTATCTGTGCATTTTTTTAAAGCAATAAGAAAAGGAGCAGGGGTATGAGAGGTTGTCTCAAACATTACTAAAAGAGAGATATCAGGATGAGCCCAGGCGTCTACTTCAAGGAAGAAAACAGAAAGCAGGAACCATATTGGACCTGAGCAGGAGCCTGGACCTAAGCTATAAAATGTGCCCAATATGCAATACCCCAGCACACCCTGACATCATGTTCTCTAGCACTTTCAGTACATTGAATCTCCCTAATCCTCTACTTTTTTTTTCCAGACCTCTCAGTCCATTTCTTTGACCAAACAGAAACTTGACTTTCTTCAAAGATTTCATATTTATCATCATTTTCTACAGGACACAGCATTTCTTTATTAAAAAAGGAGGGGCAGTTGGCAACTGTGAATTCCTTCATGTTGATTATCCTAAGTGACCTACGCTCTTTGGCTTCCAAATTACTCACTTATGCCACTCTCTCCTGATTGAGTCCATTTACCAGGCACCAGGATACTCCAAAACCGCTTTTAAAAACTTTTTTTTCAGTTCCGCTTTCTAACCTTGCATATAGATAGACTTCAGTGTTTTCACTGTTCACCCATTCCACAAAACAGCTTTGTAACTCCTTGAACTCCTTAATTTAAATAACCTTTACATCCTCCACATTGTAGTTACATGCCTACATACAAACCAGCTGGTTTACCTCTTCAATAAAAATAAATAAATAAATAAATGGCTCTGCTAAAATGCAATGCACATCTGATGTCTGCACAGTTCAAAGCAAAGGCATGCAGACTTGAAATTTTGTTTTAACTCTATAGGTTTTCAATGAGAACAAGACACAGCGTACCTTTGTTTTACATCATTGATGAACACATAAAATGCTTTCCTCATCTCCCTACCTGACTCCAAGAACATATAAGCTATTATTTAAAAAGAGAATATAAAGAAAAAGCTCTGTTTAAAATCACATATCTCATCCATTAGTAACAAGTTGAAAATTATTTAAAAGAAAAAAAAAAAACTACATAGGCAAAATTAGTGCACTTTCATGACCAGTCATCCCTTCCTTGGAAATTTATCACTTCTATTATTTTCTTTCCTGCCTTGGTGGTTTACTCTGCAAAGGACTGTCATCACTTGAGGCTTCAATTGTTGCAATGATTTTTAATGAGTCTGATTTCAATTTGTTCCCACTGTAATATATTTACACTCTGCCGTGCTTGTAACTTCCTAAACTAACTATGCCCATGTCATTTTCTTGGTAAAATATCTTAAAGTTTTATCATTTATTCATTGAATAAATATTTGATGCTTATTAAGATCTACTCACTATTGTAGGTTACATGGATACAATTCTATACAAAACATAAAATGCTTCTAATATCATGAAGCTTAAATTCTAATTTTAAAAAGTACAGAGTAGTGTGATGGAGAGTGATAGGGTAAAGGCTACTTTACAAGGTTTGTTAGGGAGAGGCCTTCTAAGCTGCTGACATTCTAGTTAATTTATCTAGGGGATTCAGCCAGAAAAATTACTGGAAGCAGAGTATTTTAGACAAAGTGCAAAAACTAGTGTAAGACACTAGAGCAAAAACAAACTTCTAATGTCTGAAAAGCACATATGATCTGCTTTGCCCCAGACAGAACATGAGGAGGAGATGGGCAAGAGATGAGGTAGGAAAGGAAGACTGGGCCAGATGGTTCTGGAATTTCCATGACATAGAAAAGGCTTTGTGTTTTATTCTAAGTGCTATGTGATTCTAAGTGCCTGTGATTCATTCTGAGTGTTATGTGATTTTAAAGTGGAATTAGGATTCTTTTGATTCCAAGTTAAATAAGCTTAATTTGAAAAATTTTAAGGTTGGAAAAAAAGGAGAATTTAACGGAAAAATATTGGAATATCTCATAAAACTCAAGGGTAGCTGTGGAGTTCTCAGGATCAGAACTAGGGATTGGAGAACTACCGTGAATAAATGATCATTTTTTTTCCATGTTTGCTTCTTGAAGTGTGTTTGCTTTGTCATTCTCTCTTTCTTTGAAACAGACTTTTTTTGCTCCTTGTGGAACACGGCCATCAACAGCTCCCAAGTGCCATAGTTTATTACTAGTACAGAACCCCTCCTGTCTTCCTGCCAATTTCTGACTTTGTCTCTCTGTCTCTGTCTCTCTCTCTCTCTCTTTCCCTGTTCCTTCTAAAATTTTCACCTAGGTCATGATTATACAACCAACTATGGACATCAGAAAAGCCATGAGCGAGGAAAACATTCATAGGCAGATGTACTAATGTGTTGAACATCCAGACGTTCCTGAAAATGGAGATTAAGACACACAAAAAAATAAACAAATAGCTCTATATTGTAATAATGATTCACACTTTCCAAGCACTTGTGATTTTACATGGCTGTCTCTAAGCAATAGTATCAAGTGGACGTGAGATGAGTTACCCCAGTTTTGGAGATAAATTAAGAGTTAAACATTTAATGACTTGGTTGTGGTCAGCAGCTAGTTGTTGGCTGAGAGATGAGTTCTATTTTTGAGACAAAGTTATCTTCATATCCATATACGTAATGCAATTCATAAGATTAAAGAAAGCATTTTACCCCAGTAATGAAGGGCCTCCATAATTTTTTCCCAAATGCTTTCTATGTGAACTTTCAATGCAATTTTTAATGAGTTACTCAGGGCTGTCAAAGGAAACCTACATGCTACATCTCCACAAGGATTGATTCCATTAGGGCTTATATTCCTGTTTATTTTAGGGAACATTTAAAGTATAAATCTCCTTGATAATCAATTGTTATCCGTATATTACTCAATATGATGGTTAAGCTGAGAAAACTTGCCAAATTTAACTCCATACAAACTTATAACTATATTTTCTGAATTCCCTCTTACTAATAACAAAATTCCAAGATATCCTTACACTGTTTATCATACCATCTCCTAACCCTTTTCTTTAACTGATATATGGCTATTCCTTGAAGATGCTATTTCTCCAGAGACACACAATAGGGGATATTTATCTCCCCGACACCATATAATTTGGGGACAAGAGGTAGGATAGCTGCCACTACTCATTAGAAATATTTACCTTAGGTTTACAGTCTTCCTCTAGATTTCTTTTATTGTCTTTCTTGGTGACTTCAGCATCTAGGGTAATGATCCCTTCAAAATTTATTTGTATCCGTATTCCTCTCTCCATCACTGTGTCTAAATGACCATCACCTTTAGCCAACTAATCAGTTTCTCGTCATCCTAATTTGTCACCTACAATCCATCCATTCATCTTAAATATTCCTTTTATATCTCAAATGAGAACATATAAGTGCTCTTCTTAAAACATTAACATGATTCCTCTTCTATTTAGAACAATACCCTATGCATTATTTCCAGAAGCCTAGGCGAACCTGGCGATTCAAACCTCTGAAGCTCATCTGATGCCTCTTATAGTTCACTTCATTCTCTTTATTTTTTCTTCTCTTAAAAACCCTCTGACATTCTCTGGATAATGTTATGTTTTCTTCCTGCTTCAGGGTCTTGACAGTAACTTCTCTCTCTCTCTCTCTCTCTCTGAAATTCAGAATATGGTCTCCTTATATTCCCTTAAATATAGATATAGTTGATTCTTTCTTATCCTTTAACTTAGATACCAATTCTTAGAAAGAACTTTCTATCTAGTAAGTTCTTCTTCTTACTTTTTATAACAGCCTGTTAATTTATTGGTTTATTCTGTTGTAAAGTGGCATAGGCAAAGATGCATTAAATTGTTGTTTTTCATAAATATCAGTATCCTTTAATAGTTAGAAGTAAATTAGGGCTATATATCTCTTTCTAACTTCATAAGTTACCATGAAAATAAGCTTCAGATCAAATTCTGCCATACACTAAACATCTATTAGAAAAAAAAAACGAAAAACAAAAAACAAAACACTTAGAAATATTTAACATTCACTTCCAAGACTTTGTATCATTTCATAAACTCATTTTATAACATATGCACTAGAATCAAATTAAACAGTGTACGATTGCCAATTAACCGTACAATCAAAGGTAGTTACCAATAGTGCTCGAAGTCAGTGGCAAATGAAAGACTTTCAAGTTCAAGTGTCAAGCATCATTTCAAAGAGTAGAGACAACCGTCCTTATCAGATTCTAATACACTGTTTAGGTAAGGACAGATACATCCACACAGCATTTCTAACACACTTATTTTGAATACCACACACGTCATTAACAATAATTCATTTCTAACACGGATTATGTTAATTAGTAAAACACCTGTGCTGATCAGAAATAAATATAGTAAATGAAAAGATTGTTGGGCTTCTTCTGCAGTGGTTTTTAAATACTATTTAATCACTTCTGTAGAATGTAATCCTGATAAGGACATTGGATAATTGGGGGTGTGTGCATATATATATTTATATGTATGTGTGTGCATTATATTTATATGTATAAATATATAATTATATTATAAAAATTATATTTGTGCATGTGTGTATATACACACACAGAGACACACACATAGAGAGAGACTATTAGTATAAAATGACATAACTCATAACTGTTAAGATTGAGAACGGAGACCATTTGTGTACTATTTAGTGTTCGTTCCAGGAAATTGCACAGGAACCATAAGATAATAAACCAATAAGTAATATCACTCTTTTCTTCCAGAAATTCCTGCAGATTGATTTATCTGTGACAACATTCTGCTCTGCTGAGTGAACACTTTTCTTATCAAACAGTATATTAAGAACTCTTCAAGATCCTCACTGCACAAGTTGACCAGTCCTAAACTATCACATCACGTATCCCAGTCAGTTCTCTATCTTAATGAACCTTCTTAAATGATTTGATCTTAGGCCCCAAACCTTATAAATATCCTCAACCTACTTTGTTCTTCCAAGACATTGCTAAGATTCTGTCAAAGTTGTACTCTTCCTTACTGGAGTGAATTTTAATGAACATAGCTTTACTTAATTAACAGTTGCCTGGTGATATTACTTACTTACATACTAAAGTATTTTCAAATAAACTGCAGACAACATAACTACCTGTATATTGTTCGCACCCCTTATGATGAAAGCTCTATGAGAGCAAGATACATATATATCTCATCCAACATTATATTTCCAGTTGCTAGCCAATACCTGGCACAGAATCAGTACTCAGATAATACTTGGGAATGAAGGCAAACACGAGTCATTACTCTCTTTCATTGCACCGTCTTCCAGATATTTTCTTGCAATCCAAATTTTATTCTGCTACAAGTTTCATTTCAAATTCTACTTGGTTCGGAAAGTCAGCCTGGCTTCACCAGTCCTGACAAATTTTACTGTTTTGGTACACTTTGTGCCATTAATTTACCACATAATATTTATTTATTTTTTGTGTTATTTACTACATGTGGGTGCAGGAGATTTATTTAAACAATTACCCATGTTTGAGATTCTTGAGACCAGTGTTGTTTTATATACTTATGTACTTTTATAGCCACTCTGTTGCTCCCAATTCCACCCAGACATGCTACACGATCTTTTATAGTCATAGAAATCTAAACATTATTCTTAAAAATTTGATTACTAATATTTAATCTTCCTTTTCTACTTGTGATTTTCCTTATTGATATGCTTAATTTAAAAAAATTGAATATATTTATCTCAACTAAATATATATTTGGATAAATCTCACCCAGTAGAATTTTAATTCAATTATCATGGTTTTCATAATGATGAAGTCCCTATGCTCTTAAATATTACTATATGTTCTCCTGACTCAACATTTATGTTAGGAATGGCTATTAATTTTGGAAAAAATATTCTAAATTCAGAAATAGGCAAAAGAGAATAGTGTGTGTTCTGACAGTACGGTGTTGGGATTGATGTGTTATTGTCTATTTTACAACTCTGCAAGGGCAGAGGATAGCTTGTAATTATTGGCCAGTAGAATAGAAGTACTTTTTTTTCATTGGGACCAATAACAGCAAAGATTGTGGTTTATGACCCAGTTGGACATTAACTGATTGTATGAATAACCCACGTTTTGTATCTTATCCTAATATTTCTTTGTTAAATTTCCTGAATTGTCAAGTGTTCTTTGGACCAGTTTTAACATCTTATTTGTTCCTTCAATAATTAATAATTTAAATAAAATCATTGACACATCTTTATTCTATATATTTGAATGAAAGTCATATTACATTTTGAAAATTATGTAATTATTATAATATACATTTAATATAATATTATAACACTATTAATGGAATCATGGTTGATACTGGTGTTTTATACAAGTTTATAGTCATTTAATAAGTAAGATAATGCTTTTTGTTAGCAGAAATTCATACTGAGCAGTAACCTAATTTAACAGTGTTGCTGAATTGATAGTTTCCTCTTACAGCTTATAAAAGTAAGAAAAAGAAAACCCTGCTCTTTAAAATGCTGCCAACAGTAAGAGAAAATTTTCTGACGGTGCAATTCTTCTTAGAGAGTGAAGAGCTTTTTTGCTTGGGAAAACTTTGTTAAAATCTTTTGATTAAACAAACATAAGTAAAAGGTAGTTCTTTTGCCAGTAGTATTTCAGGTGATTCTCTTCAAGTTTTCAAACTTTAATATGCAGAAATTCACCTTGGTGCTGTTTGTAAAATGCAAATTCTTTAGTTTTAATTTCAGGAATTTGATTGAGTAGTTCTGTTTGAAATAACTTCAAATCAGCTTAAAAACATCATACTCATATGCTACCTTTTGCCCTCCCAGTGCATATGTTTTATCTTTTCTCTCCTTCTCTGAGCCCTGAGAGATTGAGTGCTGTATAGATTGTATAAACCCAGTCTCCCTTCCCTCTGCCTTCTGGTTGGCTTCATCCTATGAAGACACAACAGTAGTTCAAAAGAAGAAAAAAGAATGAATTCAGGTTGCATAGTCCCTTACTGCTCTGCTTTTGTGTGTTTCTGAAAGTGGATGCATCCCTGTAGAAGTTCAGGGTCTGTCAAATGACTAAATTATCACTGAGATTCAGTGCTGCAAATGGTTTCTAGATGTAACTGTCCTTGGGTAGCTTGAAACCACCTTTGAAATCACTTAATCTCATCTACAACACTTAAATAGGTGCTTCAGTACAGACTTTTAAAAATACAGATTCACTGTGCTATGTTTTGAGAAAATCACGACTGTTATAACGAAAAGAGTTATAGGTTGTTCATGCTTTCTTCTTTCTAGGAACAGTTCCCTAAAGGAAAGAAAGACCACAGTGGTGCACTGGACTTGTAGAGGGAGAGAACATACCTAGGGATACAAAGTGGAGTAGGGAAAGGGGGATGGGGAGGGAGGTCAGGGATAATTGAGGGGATAATTGGGTGAGGGACACAGGGTATAATCACAATGTGTGGTAATGCACATACTGCCAGTATGGATCTGGCCGTCACATCTTAGGCATGAGTGGTGACAATTTGCTTTGTACCCCATGAATATTCATAACCAATAAAAATAGAACATTAAAATAAATAAATAAATAAATTTTATCGTAGCTAAAAAAAAAAAAGTAGAAATGGAATCGTAAGAGCAGAAATAGTTTGGGGTTGGGGAAAGGGTGGAAGGAATGAAATTAATAAAGGGGTGAACCCAGGAGGGGAAAAAAATGAAGAAGGCTGTGCATTCTTTGGCAAATTTAAAGGAGTTGTTTTATCCTCGCATCTAGTTGGGATTGCTTGGTGTTTTAATAATGGAGGTTCCAAAATAATGATATTACTGTAGGGATTATTGAATCTTAGCCTTTCTGGCTTGTTATTCTTTATACGAAGATGACGATTATATGTCTTCTACTCTACACACACACACACACACACACACACACACACACACACACACACACACACACACACACACGTACAAAATTTTGCATGAAACTCTGAAGGATTTAAGCACCTCAGATTAAACAGAATTCTTGCCTAGAGTATAGACATTCAATCCAGCAAGAAAATGCTTGCAGAGTAATATATGCTTAGATCCATTTGTATGAGTGTGTGTGTGTGTGTGTGTGTGTGTGTGTGCACGCACATGCGTATGCATTTAATCTCATAAGATTCATTACATATATTTAGACAAATATGTTTATGTGCACGTATAACAGGCACGTAAGAAATGTTTACATAACTAAAAAAAAGGATCATAGTACACCTCTTATCAGGTCTGAGATTTCTTTTTTAATGAGGATTTTATGTGCAAATTTCTTGGAAATAATTGCAATTCTTGTTAAATTAATATAATATGATTATATTTTTCAAGTCTACTATGTTGATATTTCTCTTTCTCTGAACTATCAAATCCATAGTTCATCACTATGTTATAATAGAAATCAGGAGAACAATATTTTTGCTTCCCACCTCTGCATAAAACTGCAATGTAATTAAAGACTTTCATTAAATAAATAAATAAATAAATAAATATATATATATATGTAACAATAGCTTTTCGTTTCCATTAACTCATTTGTTTTCTGTGGGCATGTCCCTTGGTGTAATCTTGGTTTATATATCAACTGTACTCTCAAAAATCCATGAACTACAATCCTCCCATTTTCACAACTATAGGGAAATTATTAGTAATGATTTAAATTAATAAAACCCTGTTATGTTCCAACCTGTTAATATAAATATAAAATAGCCACTTGCAAATTATTACTAAAGCGTGAAGTAATACTGTTATTGACTTGCATATTGTAAAATGGCCTTAACTGGGAAAGGATGAGATTGGAAATCCAGGTAGCAAATTAGATTGATGTGCTGTCCTCAGTGTAATGGCATTTTCATTTCTGAGCCCTACCAAGTCCAAAACAAAACCATTTTTTATAGCTGTTCAAAATCCTAACAGAAATGAGTTCAGGTGGTCTCAACTCAGTCTCTCATGTACAAGGGGACATATCAGAAAGCTGGCATAGACTGATGGTAATTTGTCACTTTCACTTTTAAAAAGCCATGGGATTACAAGCATGACCAAACAACAGCAGAAAGAAGTATTTCTAGCTGCAGTGTTTTTATTTTTTATTTTTTTTCATCAGATAGAAGTATCTTGTTAATTTTACAAGAATGGTCTAGTAAAACAAATGAGGAGTATATTTTGTCATGACACAGTAATTGAAAATTTCTTTAATATTTACTTATTAGCATTTACAATAGGAAGTGTATGTCACTTGTAACCACTGTTTACAGTAAACATAGCAACAAAATGTTATCGTACATATTGAAAACCATTATACATCAGACAGGCAAACAAAACTTAAATCTAGGTTTTCTTATGCATTTTGATCCACATGAAAAACAGTAGACTCCTAAAATAACAAAATTCACAGATATTTGTGTTCTAAAGCTTGTAAAAATTTATATTAATGTTTTTTTCAAAGAAATCAAATAATAGTTGAAAATAATTACAGTAAATATAAATAATTGTGTAAAATTCAATAGTTTCATGCCTTCAAAAGTGTAATAATGTGGCATTGCAATAGGGAGAAGTTATTTTAGATGTTTGCTGTGGATTTTCAACTTTTCATTCACCCTCAAATCTCTTGTGACACATTGATCTCATGGAAATCTTAAATGTCAACTGTGTGACAGTAAAGAGAATATATCAGTTTTTGAAAAATTACAGAATGTGGGTCACAAAGACAGGACACAGTGTAATTTATTCAAATATTATTTGGATTCCTTCTCAGATATTGGCTAACCAATAATTATTAAATCAGACAAGAAGTCAGAAGTATTTTTGATAATAAAAAATCTAAAAGTATGCATATCACAGTGCATTTCCATTTTGAATACAAGGAATAGTGAAATATATTCAGGTGTCCTTTAAAACAAATTAGAGGAAAGATGGAGAATGTCAGGGCTTATTAAGGAGCAACAATAATTCTATTCCCTTGGAAATGTCATAAAAAACAATAATGCAAAAAAGAACTTTTGTTAGTTGATATTGAAATGGAGAGAAAGTTTCCATAGAAATTTATTATGGTTTTCAGTCTGGTGAGAGTAAATTCTTTGGGTTACACACTAGATGTTTTCTTATTATGAATGTTGTATATTAGAGCCAAGCTTCACTAATTGATTATTTATCATAGTTTACTTTTATAAAATTTTAAGGAATCATGTGATATAATAGCTAAATTTATTTTTTAAAAGGTAGCATTAATACATAATTTAATAAATGGCTATTAGAGGGAATGTACATTTATTTATACATTATGAAATTCGTATAAATCTTTAGTTTATTTTTATCACATTTTGCTGAGTTTTGCTGTTGTTCCCTAGAACTACATAGCTTTCACACTTTCTGAGACACCATTATTTCTTTTCAACAAAAATAGAACCTTATGAAGAAAGAAAATAAACTGACCTAATCTTTTGTTTAAAATGAGATTTAAAAAACCTTTCACCTCAATCAGCATGTGTAAATATTAAAGAAAAACTTAAATCAAAGAGAATGAAATCAGTTGTGTCTAATGATTTTAATATTCTTTAATTGAGATAGATGAGCCCCCTTTCCATTGTAATGCTATTGAATTAATTTGCATTCATTTTCCTTGACAAATTGGTAATTGTGGAAAAGTTTTCTTCTTGAATTCCAGAGAATTCCATGTCATTGATTATCGAAAAGCTAATTCTTAAAATTCAGCATGGTCCTCTTTATTTTTAAGACTAACACCAAAAATATTAAACCAACACATCATTAAATTTAATATCTTATTTAAACTCTTTCTAAAAAAGTCTAAGATGTTTTATTCACTCAACATCTTTTTTTAGATATAGTTAACCTCACCATGATTCAAACATCCTATAATTACTTTCAAACCACAATACCTTACTTTATCATTTTTTATCTCACTTTTTTATTAGAATTAAGTTCAAGTTTATTCTGTTACTCTCAAATAAATAAAAGAAAAAAATTAATCATAGGAAATTTTAATGTGAAACATGAGAGAATATTTACCTGAAATCCACATTATTTCACCAATGAGAATCAGGAGTTAACATGATCCAAATAGTCTCAGTCAGCTTATAGGTTGCTTCTTTCCCAAAGCTCTTTTTATAGAAAATGATAAGCTACAAATCACTTTTTAGATAGGACCACTTTACTCTTCAGTTTCTATGTCCTATCTACACTCTATTATGCTCTTATCTTAATAGTTTCAGTAGTCCTTGACTGATGGAAAAGTTAATGTCCTAATGAAAGAGTTGTGATCTTAATAAAATTAGCCGATTCATTGCAATGATTTTTCACATAATTTTTTTAAAAATAGAAACTTTAGTTAACCTAATCTATTTTTGGCAAATTGGTCAATTTTAACCAATAATAGGAGTAGACTTACCATATATTAATTTAACATTATAGTAGGTTCCATAGAGAACACAAAGCTGCGTAAGATAAAGTATCTATTAAGTGCAATAATGTACCAGTATAAGAAGCTAAAGATATTGTATAATAAGTTCATAATAAAGCACAAATAAATTAATAGTGATAACTGAAATCACTTACAGCAAAATATATAACTTAACTATTTTGACTGAGATCTGAGATCACCTTTGTCCTAACTTTTTGCTCTAAGAAATTCTTGCCTTGCATACAATATTTTCGATCTTTGCTTCAGGAGAGTTCTACAAACAATTTATCTTGGCAAACAATTTGCTCATTTGGGCAAATAGTTTTCTCATCAAGACAATAGTTTATTTACCTGAACAAAAAGCTCAATTGACAGAACAATGGTTTTCTTATCAAACTTTGTCTTAAGACCTGCATTTTCAATGCCAATCAATATTAATGTGTTACAAACCTTGACAAACAGTCCTCTGTCTTCGATGACCTATGTTAAATCAGTTGAACTCATACCCTAAAACCTTATTAATATCTTTTCCTAACTTCTGCATTTTAATCATTATTAAGATTCTGCCAAGATATAGTTCTCTCTTGATTCTGTAAGTTTAATTAATTCAACATCGCTTGATCGATAGATTTTTTTCCTAACTTAACTACTATTTTTTTTCCTAACTTAATTACTGTAGTCAACAATGGCCAGCCCTAGAGATATTGCCAAGATGGCCATCAAAGCTTAAGACCCTCTCAGAAATCTGCATTCCTTAAGACCCCCGAGTCTCCTGCTTGGGGTGTTTTTCTGACTGTGATGGTGAGGTAGGTCCCATTTTAGGTCTGAACACTTAATGCTGAGACAATTTTGTCTTCTAGAAATAAAAGAAGCAATTTTTAAGGAATCTTTTGCTTATTGCATCATTTTTAAAAAGGCTTTTTCTTGGTCTTAAGTCATCAAGAACTTGTCTTATTATTAAAAACGTTGTAATTTATATTTTGGATTGCCCTTTCCACTTTCTATTGTGAGTTTATATATGGAAGTTCATAGACAAGAAGATAAACACAGACACAATAAATCTGCCTCTTAATTGAGTCCCAACTGCTAATAAATCCCAAAGGTCTTATCAGATTGGCATCTTTATACAACAAGTTTTGCCTTTGGTCAACTATCTTTCTAAATGACAAAATTTCACCAAAATTATAGTGGCCACTTAGAGAAGCTCTTGATGTAAAGACAATTGTTCATTTGAAAGGTGTTTTAAAACAAAAATTGATAAAATTTAAAATATCAAATGATTTGTCTTTTAAAAAGTTATGAGGAAATTTGAAAAAAGAAAGATTATAAAATAACTCTGTAAAGAATATCTTGAGAAAGAAATATAAAAAACATATAAAATTTAATATGCTTATTTTTTTAGATCCTGTGATAGTTATTTTTATGTGTCAATTTGGCTAGCCCACAGTGCACAGATATGTGTTCAAACATTCTGGATGATTCTATAAGGGTGTTTTGAATGCAATTACCATTTAAATCAACAGACTTTGAATAAAGCAGATTGACTTCCATAGTTTAATCAGTTGAAGGTCTGAACAGAACAAAAAGACTGACCTCCACTGAACAAGAGTGAATTCTGCCGCAAACAGACTTTAGACTTGAACTGCAACATAGGCTCTTCCAGATCTCCAGCCTGTTTGACACTCTGCCGATTTTGAATTTGACAGCCTCCATAACCATGTGAGTCAATTCCTTAAAATAAATCTTTCTTTATATATACACATCATATCAGTTTTCTTTCTCTGAAGAAGCCTGATTAAGACACATTTCACAATATAAAATTGTTCTATGCTCCTTAAGAAGCTGAGGCACAGAAAAATAATGTGGGTAAATAAAGGAGGTACTGTGCAATGAAACCAAGCACTTAATTCAGGCTTCTCTTAAACTCTTCAGAAGAAATTTCTCTAAACATTGAAGAATAACCTTTCAAAAAAGTTTATTGATAACATGTGCTGCAATATTAACCTTAAATCCTGCCACTATCATAGTCACATCCTTGGAAAGAATAGGACTACTCAGGTGGTAGAATTTTGTATAACAAACTTCAGATATTAACCATGTGTCAGCCAATAAATCTCACCAGTGTGTCTCTGAAAATATTACCTCTCCTCTTGTAAAAAAACACCTGTTAAGTAATTTTAATCTTGATCTACTAATTCACTTGTGTCTACATTAAACACTAATTGAAGATTGCTAGGAGTTCTTGATCTTATAATCTGAACCTTCTTCTGATACTGACAGACTTATTGGTGTTGAATATATTAAAGTTTAGATTGTCTCAGGTATACATCTACCCAACTTGTACATTTTTCTTTAAAACAAAATACCAGCGAAGAACCAAAATCAATCACGGAAAACCTAGTATAAAAAACAAAAAAAACCCCTCATCATCATACTTGTACCAATTCTTGTAATACTTTTATCCTCCTAGTCACAAAACACAGCAGAAAAGTACATTGTTTTTTTCAATACTCCAGGGCTATAATAGGAAAATAGTCATCTTCTGCTTTCCATGATATTGGACCCAAGTACTATTTTTCCTTCAATCCCACCTAAGCCTACATATTTTGTAATTGTGTATCAGTGCTCTGATTTTACTTTTTAATGCCCTCCTCACTAAGTTAAATACTGTTGGATTTTTCCTAGGATGATCTATAATATATCTGAAGTATTATGCCACAAAGCTTTATTAAGATACCCTCCACTTGCCACAAGTCCTTAACCCAAGACCTAAGTATACTAAATTTCCCTGTGATTCTTTTTTTTTTTTTTTTTGTGACCAGTAAGGGGATTGTAACCCTTGGCTTGGTGTCACCCACACCGCGCTCAGCCAGTGAGTGCACCGGCCATCCCTATGTAGGATCCGAACCCGCGGCCTGGGTGATCCCTGCGCTACTGCGCTCCCAGCACTGTACTCTCCCGAGTGAACCATGGGGTCGGCCCCCTGTGATTTTTTTCTTATCCAACATGTGGATCATCTCTTGTTGTAGTGTATTGAAGATGTGATGCCTAAAATTGATTCCATGTATTTACTTAGCTCAAAAAGAACATAATTCTTTTAAGGAAAGTTATAACTTTGTCACAACAAGGACTATGACTCACTCCAGGACATAACATATCACAAGAATTTAAGTCTTTCAACTCAGACAGACTTCATGTTATTAATTTTTCCTTTTTTTCATCAAGGTCATCTAGAGATAATTAGAGAATTCCTTGGTCTCACTGACTACAAACAATGGGCCCATTACTTTTCTGAAATCATTATGTATATTTATAATTTAATCATGTTTCCAGTGGATGAAACCCTAAGCAAAAGCAAACATTTCATGATCTAAAATTAGGTCTTCAGTAATAGCCCATCTATCCATGATCAAATGATCCTGATAACCCTTGGTGTTATGACTCAAATTCATTGGAATCATCAGATTCCAGTAGTTCCTTATAAGACATCTCTTCACCTATGGCAAAGTCTATTCCTCCTGTTTCATCTAAATAACAGTTTGTGCTCAAAGAATGAAAGCCTCTAATGGATTTATATTTAGATTTTCTTTTAAACTTGATGTTTCTTCTTGTTGAAAAATTTTCGTTGCTCATTTAAAATATTCCAAAATTGTTGACAAATAGATTTATCTATCAACAAGTAGGTTTATCTCCTATAAATTTCTATTACTCCCTCACAAATTTCCAAGCATCAACGTTATTCTTTAAGTCATAGCACTTTATTTATATAATAAGAATAAAAGGGAAACAAATGACTGACAGAACTCTGCCAAGAATTTTGTTTGCCTCAAACATATTTATTTTATAAATCCCTATAGAAAATATAAAAACAATGTTATTTGTTAATGTATCTTGTTTTAACAACAGAACAGGAAATCATCAGGATATATCAAAACAAAATTCAGAGGCAAGAGAGCATGCCCAGGGTCCTAGGCAAGGAGCTGAGGACCACAGCCCTCTCTGCTCAGAAGCAGGCAGGACAGCACACCTGGGGTCCTAGGCAAGGAGCCGAGGGCAATAACCTCCACCCAAAAGCAGACAAGAGAGCATGCTGAAAGCACCACACCATCCCAGTGGCCCACAACAACCACCATCACAGCCATAGCTGCTGAAAAAGCAGCTCAGTGCCACAGCAGCAGCCCCAGCCACCATGCAGGCAGCCTGCCAGATACTCGACTGCATTGACACTAGGAGAGTCACCGGGAAAGACCAGAAAAAGAAGAGGTTGCCTGTCTCCTCAAGGCCCGCTTGATAGTAATAGAAGAAGCAACTAATCTACCACATGTCTAGACATCAATGCAGAGATACTAGAAGTATGAAAACCCAAGAAATACAATGCCACCAAAAGAATTCTCAAATACCAGTAATTCTCAAATACCAGACTCCATAGAACTGGAAACCGTTGAAATGACTGAAAAGGAATTCCAAGCAATAAGTTTAAGGAAACTCACTGAGATAGAAGACTCAGATAACTTAATGAAACAAGAAATAAACATCCAGAGTACAAAGGAAGAAATTTACAAAGCAATTAATACCTTAAAAAGAATGTAGCAGAACTCATGGAGCTGAAAAAGTCACTCAACAAAATTAAAAAAAAAAAAAAAAAAAAACCCCAAAAAACACAACTGATAGCTTAAGCAGCAGGCTAGACCAAGCAGACAAAAGAATTTATAATCTTGGAGATAGTCTTTTCAAAATAACCCAGGTAGTCAAAATAAATAAATAAATAAATAGCAGACAACCTTAAGTGCACAAACATTTGAATCATGGGTGTTCCAGAAAGGGAGGAGTAAGGAAAAGGCATTGAAAACCTGTTCAATGAAATAATAACAGAAAACTTCCCAGGTATAAGGAGGAGGAGAGACACTGACCTTCAGATCCAGGAAGCTCAAATGTCCCCAAAAAGATCCTCTCCAAGACATATTATAGTCAAACTGGAAAAGCTCAAAGACAAAGAGAGAATCTTGAATGAAACAAGAGAAAAGTATCAAGTCACCTAAAAGGGAGCCCGTATCAGACTAATAGCAAGATTTCTCAACAGAAATTCTACAGGCCAGAAGAAAATGGGATGATATATTCAAGATGCTGAAAGAAAGAAAAAAAAAAAAAACTGCCAACCAAGAATACTATACCCAGAAAGGCTATCTTTCAGAAATGAGGGGAAAATAGTGCATTTTCCAGACAAACAAAAAATGGTGGGAGTTCACCAACACATAACTAACCCTACAAGAAATCATAAAGAAAGTCCTCCATCTGGAATTAAAAAAAAAAAAATCAACACTACCATAAATACACAAGAAAGAACAAAACTCACCATTAGAACAAAAATGCAAACAAGAAAGAGAAAGAAACTAAATCTTAACACCACTAAAAGCCATAGTGACAATATAATAATGCCCCTACTTTATTTCTGACTTTAGTAATTTAGTAATTTGGTCTTCTCTCTTTTTTCTTGGTCAGTCTAGATAAAGGTTTGCAAATTTTGTTGCTCTTTTTAAAGAATCAACATTTAGATTTGTTGATTTCCTCATTGTTTTTTAATTCCCTTTTTCATATATTTCTGTTGTAATCTTTGTTATTTCCTACTTATATTTGCTTTTGGTTTAGTTTGCTCTACTTTTTCTATTTACTTAAGGTAGAAGTTTACATTACTGATTTGAGATTTTTCTAATTTTAATATAGATGTTTACAAGTATAAAATTTCCTCCAAGTACTGCATGAGCCCTGCATCCTATAAATTTTGATATGTTGTACTTTGATCTTTATCTCAAAGTACTCTCAAATTTCTCTGTGATTTTTCTTTTTGCCTGTCATTTATTTAGGAGAGTGTTGTTTAATTACCACACTTTGTGAGTTTTCTAAATTTCCTTCTGTTATTGTGGTCACAGAACATATTTCCTATGATCTTCGTCTTTTATATTTTTTTTAAAGGAAGAATTTAAACAAAACAAAATTTTAAAAAAGGAGGTCATGGAAAGATTTCCATTATCTTTCAATTCTATTTTTCCGCAAACTTTTTGAAGTGCCCTGTGTTTATGTTCTGTTTTATTGATTTTTTATGCAATTTATGTTGCTAAACATAGATATTTAATTTCTGTTTCTGATTTCTTTTTATTAAGTGAACTTGTTAATATTCATAGAAATTAATTTGCCTTTTAAAAGCTTATTCACGTTCCTCTATTGAAATTAAGTTGACATTTGCATGTTTTTGGAAGACTGTAGAGAGCTCGCTCAAATAATTGAAGGGATTATAAAATGAAAGATGTAAATTTTAACAGGTTTTACATCTCGTTTTTGTGAAAATTGAAGCTGTACTTTCTACAGAGTATTTTGTTATTCATCTGATATTCAGTTTACATATCTGTTATTTGAACAAATAAATGTGCATATTGTTATACTTTAAAAACTAATAATGAAGTAAAATATTCTTTAAATAAAAACAAACATACAAACAAAAACAGAATTCAACTTACTCATAGAATATGACAGCTTTCTAGGGACCAAATCAACTCAGATGGCAGAACATAGTACATGCCTTGGATCTTGACAAATGGGTAGAGATAAAAGAGCTAATGTTCATTGTGACAGAAGACACATTTTGCATGTAATATGTGATTTTGAAATGCTTTGAAAACAGCAATAATTCTTGATAGTATCAGGAATTGCAATTCAGAATGGCCAACAGATTAGAGTACTCTTTATTCTCTGATACTTTAGAAATATGTAGTCATTCTACACCTAGAAGTTGCACAAAAAAAGATTACTTGAAAGCAAAGGGAAAAGTTTTAGATAATCATTATGAAACACAGGAACTTTAATTAAGATCTTGACCCCTTGACACTCCAAAAGCGAATTTTAAAAATAATTTCAAAGATGGTTTGAGGGAATGACAGTGACTGCTACCATAACTTTAAAAAAAAGAAAAAAAATATATTGGGAAAAATTTGGTTATGAATTAATTACATGAAAAAAACCTTTGGTACTTTCAGATCAGATACCTACTATCTCCCCCCCAAAATGTGCAATAATTTTATGCTAAACTTTCCACCACAGCAAGAACACAAAGATACTATACTCAATCAATATTGGAGTGGGGAGCTGCTATGGACTGAATTGTGTCCTCTCAAAGTTTAATGTATTAGAAACTTAATCCCTACTGTGATGGTGTTAAGATGGTGGGGAATCCTATTATGGCAATTGAAAGGTGTGGCCTTTAGGAGGTAATTATATTCTGAGGATCATGCCCTGGTGAATGGATTTGTTGATGGTTTGATTGTAGTCACAGGCATGGTCCTGTTGGCTTTACTGGGAGAGTGAATGAGAAGGTTAGTCTCTCTCTCTTGCTTCTGCTATTTCACCATGTGATACCCTGCCCTGCTGGAGTCACCACAGAAAACAAGGCCCTCACCAGATGTGTTCCCTGGACTTTGGACTTCCCAGCCCCTAAAACTGTAAGCAATAAATATTGTTTCTTTACCAATTACCCAGTCAGAAATTTTTGTGATAAGCAACAGAAACAGACTAATATAGGGGCTTTGATAAAATTGTTGAGGGATCTCTGCTTTGTGTCTCATCTGACATTACTATTATCCTGGTAAACCTATAAATGTGGAATATGCATAAGAGGCCCAGCCTTAGGGTCCCTTTGAAAAAATTCAAATGAATTTTATAAAGTATTCCCTGCAATGAATTTTAAGTATGTCTTGGTCATTGTTTGCTTATTTCCATGATAGATTGAAGCTTTTGCTTGATGGAAGGCTACTGATTCAATGTTAGCAAAAATATTGCTTTATTCCCAATCTGGGGATTTCCAGTCTATATCTCCAGTGAAAGAAGCATCAATTTGAACTAACTAACATTACAGAGAATGGCAGAGCTTTGCTAATTTCTCAGAAATCTCACTGTTCAAATTATACTCAATCTTCCAGAAAGTTAGAAAGAACGAAAGTAATTCTGAAACTAAAATTTGCAAAGCATTTAACAAACCTTGATCTTCGATGGGCCTAGGGTATTGTCATTGATTTTAATGTCAAAATCAATGCCTTCTGTGCTTCATCTACACTTACTCTTACTTATGATTTAATAACAAGCAACCCACCCACCTAGAGATATGCTGAATAACGGCTCTGCCCTACTGCAAACATGCATGACAAATACTTCAAAGGATTCATGCAAAATAATCACTCATCATCAGATGGTACGATTGGCCCTTTCTCAACATTGTTTTAAACAGCTCTTGCATGACATAAATCTTGCAGATGTGACATTCTGGAAGGAAAATCAGAGAAAGACAGCCTTAAAATTCCTATGAAAGGATATGTCAGCACATGCGTAAAATTCCAACACGTTGGTCCTTGGAATCACAGCTATCAGTTAAGGAGACAGAGCACCCTTTTATCAGTGGAAGGATGTTCTGGCTGGAGACTTCAAACTGAGAATTCTTAGACATTCCTCAGATGCAGGCATCTTCAGACTCATGTACACAACTATGAAAAATAGAAATTTTCCTTCTAAGATCCAGAGAACAGGATCCAGGTGAAAGAAACAGCAGAATATTACACTTTAATGCACATTAATTGCCTTTATTTTCATAAGTATTTTCTTTTCCCTTTGCTGAATTTTAAAGGAAAGTTCACTATTTAGGTGAAATTTCTGATTCAGACCACTAGAAGATGATCTCTTACTGTCTGCTCTTATTGAATAATATCAAAAACATGTTTGCTAAAAAACAGGTAATTAGGAGGCTTCCAACAACTACTATCGGATTTGAAGCACCAAAGCCTATAAGTTACTACAGGCTACAGGCAAACTGGGCAGGGATTTGTCTTGGTAGAATGTTGCTACCCTTCTTAATTGCCCTAATTGTCTTATATTCAAATGGACCCAAAGTTTATTTTTTCATATAAATTTCTCCTCTCAAAAATAAAAGGAGGGGAGACAGATTACTTGATAACTAAATTCAAGATGGTAAAACTTCAGTCCTTGATTAATTAACTTAGTGGCCTCTAAATTCAACCAACAAAAAGGATTTCTTAATTGGCTTCAAGTCTCTTTATTCCATACTTACAAGGGACTCAGAAAGTGGGGGACATTCTATGTTCTGTGATTCAGATAATGACTAAGAAGCCAGAAAAGATCCTGGAGGCCACAGAACAACTTGCTCTAGAAGTTCCCCTGATTAGAAGGACAGCTGGCTGAAAGAGAGCATCCCTTATTTGTAATTTGACTTCTTGAGAAGGGGAATGTGCCATCTTAGAGGAAGACTGCAGTACTTACATCTGTACAACTTCCTGTGCCCTTTGAAAATATAAAAAAGGTCCAGGAAAACAAATAATTAAAATAAGCTATTTAGCTGAAATCTATAGGTGGTTCTGTATTCTCTTTATATTGGGATAGAATCCGTTTTCTTGGTATAATTTCAGCACTCTTGACTCTCAATTGACAAGTGAATAAAAATTCTGCTTGAATTCATCTCAGATTAAATAATGAAACAAGGTGGGAACTGAGAATCAATCTTATCAGCATCAACATAACTGTTGGGACTTAGATTTGAGAACATCTGTGTAAACATAACTGCTTGCTCAAGGAGGCAAGATTGTACATCATCAGTAACTTTACTGTTTTTCTTAGGAATTTATTAGAAACCTTTTCTCCATGTAGTTTACTCACCTGGACAATCAAATGTCTTATCAAGATGGTACTTTATACTTCTGTATAAACAGCTCACTTAAAATTCATAGTAACAGCTTGTTAAAATTTGCCTCAAAGTCCTCATTTCACAATCCAAAAATATTGTGTTATATACTTTGCCCAAAATAAGCGAGTTTCTTGCCTTGAAACTACTTGAGCCCAGACCCCAAATCCCTTTAACTAACCTTAACTATTTTTTTCTCTTTGATCATAATACTCAAATTTATCAAGATAGTGTTCTCCCTTGCTTCAGTAAGTTAAATAAACTTAGCTTTTCTGATTGAAGGGTTTTTCTAGTAGTTTACATGATGATGTCAATGTCAACAACAGAGACAGGAAAAAAAAAAAACTGAGAAGATGGAAAATGTTGGAATGCTATTGAATGGGCCATCAAAAAAAATTTCATGAATAGCTAATTTGGAATTTGAGCTGATATAAGGGACCCTAATACATATTACCCTATTGATTGAAACTAGGTAGGTGTGATGACATCAACAGAATTAAAGTAATTCAGGAGTAATACAGATATACAGTAATACAGATGTTAAGGGAAATTTTTGTCACTTTTGTGATCATCTGCTTTAAAATACCTACATTGAATACCATTGGTTATGTGTTTGAGGCTTTTCAGTGTGTTAGATGGGAGTTAGTGAGTTGAGAGTTATCAGTACAAAGATGATTATGACTATGAAGAAAGTGAAAAAGAGAAGAGGGAACACAATGTAACCCTCTGGGGACAACATTAATGACCAGGAAGTAGAAGAGAATAATGATAAAAATTGTGGAGGAAAAGCTACAGCAAAGAAAATGCAGCAGACTTTGAGTGCCACACAGGCCTTTCATACACAGAAACAAACCTAGAAGTTGAGGGAAAAAATGGCGCCACTGTAATTTGAGCATAGAGTTGTGTCTGGGGAACAATAGGTATGCGTGTGTCTGGAGTAGAAGAGAGGGTCATAGAAACAAGAGGCAGGGATTTAGGATAGGAAGCACGTTGTCTTAGTAGAGGGGAGAAATAATGAAGGTCTACTCTCAAGCAGCCGTGTGCGGAAATGAAAGGAGAGATTCGAATCAGGCTGTTCTATACAGGAATATAGTTAGAATCTGATGTGCGATTTACTGAACCTGTACAATCTGTATTCTGTTTCAGATTTTCTTATTTCCATTTCTAAGCTGTTTCTCTACTACATTTACTTGATTTACATTTGTTGTCACATTTTAAAATTTCTTTTAGAGCTGAAAAAGATCACACATTCCATATCTGATATACTCTAAGCAATAAAACTTCATATCAACATTAAAATGTATAAAATTTTAACATTTAATGAATCAAATTATGCTTTAAGTAGTTAAACATGTAATAAAATAATTAATTGAAATATATTTCTATACATTTCTCTCTACATTTTGGTGTTCATGTGCTTTTTTCTTAGCCTCAGAGTGGAGAGGGGGCTGATGAACAGTGGAAGTTAAAGGATTGCTAGACCAGAAATTCAGACACAAAAAAGGGTCAATGTTCAGTTTCTTACTTCCTGAATAACAGACAAGAAACTTGAAAGTTAGACCTTATTGGGAAACAAAGGGTTTTCAAATTTCTGTATCCAGACTGGCCAACTGTACACTAGTTTTACTACTTGCCTAAGAAAGGAATAAAAAGACACAATCATGAAGGAATGAAAAAGACACATTTGAACTCTTATCATCATTGTGAACTGTAATAAAAAGGGAAAGGCCAATGCATTACTACATGTAATGGCAAACACTGGCTATAAAGTTTAGGAGAAATTACAAAAAAGCTCATTTCCAACAGTGTGTGGGAAAATTGCTCAGTGACTTCAACAGGTGAAAGCAATTTAGGTGACCTGTGTCCCTCATTGCCAGCTCTTGTTGTGCAGGGGACACAGATTTCCAATATGCCTGAAGGAGACATGAGGTTAAAGAGAGATCTTTGGTCATAATGAAAAGACCACTATATTTGGGAATACCAACAACAGAGGCCATTGCCTAGGATCTCAAATGCTAGCGTTTGATGAAAGCATATTGATTCCTGCCTAGATTCCTGTCATTTTGAAAGACACAGAGGATACATAAGACATGGATTTGTATCCCTCTTTTCTTTTGCTCTGCACAAAGACACTTTAGATGTCCACCTTCACAACAGCCAGCTAGTCACCATCTTGGTTAAAAGCAGTACCCAGTGGGGCCAGAACTCTGAAAATATAAGAATTTTGCATAATTTATTCAAGCACTTACTAAATTATATAAAGTTACTAAAGAAAGAATTGGGTTGAACTAAAGTTACTGGTTGAGTCTAAGTATTATTTTGTTTTTGTTTCCTTTTTTTTGCTACACTAATGTTAGTAGGGATTGGTAGGAAAAAACAGATTAACAAATAGGAAATTATTTTTAAGGAAATGTTTGTTGGTAACCTGAGTGAATTGTGAATTCTGCTACATATTTTTCTTCCTCTACTCTCATATAATTCATGCACTTGCCCATTACTTTCACTACTAGGATGAACCATTGCATTAAGTTGGTTGATTGAAAGTAATAACTTGGCAGATTTTTTTTTGTCTCTATGCAGATTCAAGTAGAATTCACTGTTGTAATTGTGATTAAACTCCAAGTATCTGGCATATTAATATCTTTCTGAAAAGTACATGTACTGAAGTTTCTGTCCTTGTAGAATTATCTGTTGAAGGAATCTGTACTTTAAAGTCAGCAATCTGGGAATGGAGCAATGAAAGAAAAAGATTAGAGGATAGAATAAACTATGTGAATTTAAAATGTTGTTTTTGTGCTACTTCAAAAGAGTAATATATCTAGAGCAATTTTATCTAAGCAAGTTTCCAATCAATTTCCATTATTAGTAAAGAAGAAATTGTTTATATTTTATTTAATATGTTATAAAATGTTTGAATGCAAAGTCAACCTACTTTTTTTGTAAATATTTTTTAACACCCCAATTAATTCTATGTAGTTCCTCTCATCAGTGTGGAATCCAAGGGAACAAATGCTGAAACTTAAATTTTGCACCCAGAAATTTAAATTCATTTTATAATAATAATATTATATGTTTGCCTTTCAAAACAAATTAATTTGCCAAAAGAAAGAAAGAGAGAGAGAAAGAAAAAGAGAGGAATATAAGAGAGAGAGGGATGGAGAGAGGGTCCTTTGAAGGCATTTTAGAGGTCTGTTTTATAATTATTATTTTAAATTTACACATAATAATTGTATATATTTGTCGTGGTTCACTCTCAGTCAGCCAGGCCCTGGCTCTGGATTTCCCTGGCTGTGGCCACCCAGTGATCCCTGGCAGACTCCCTATCCCCCCCAGGCAGGACCAGATAAGTTGCCCTCTGCGACGTAAGCTGAAGAAGGATCCCCGAAGGTGGATGAGTGCACCGCCCGCCTATTCAGCCCACAAAGGAACACTCAGATGCGATGGGGGTTCCGTCAAGCAATTCTGTTTATTGTCTTTTAAGCACTTGTATTTATATCTAAGCAAGCGGGGATTTCCACACTGAGAGCCAATCACTGGAAAGGTCACATGTGCATGCGCCTTACTTTCCTATGCTTAGCCTACTGATCATGCACTGATCACGAGCACAGAAAAGCACAACTACCAATAAAAATTTTTGTGGAACTAAAAGTGACACTCCCCCTTTGCTTCCTTTAGGTGCCATCTTGTGTGGACCATGCGGGTGGGGAACTTAAACAGCTGCCATTTGGTGTGGCCTCCTTTCAGCCTAGCCATTGCTATAGCAAGTGGAGCGGTTGCAGCCCAACATCTCCCCCCTTTTTATTATTTTGTGTGGCAGTTGATGACGGCTAGTCACTCGACCTCATCATTTCTCATGTGGTTGTGCCTGTCTTAGGTTGTGCCCATTTTCCGAGGATCTTACCCATCACTGACTATCCAACCAAGTGGAGATTTGATAGAGCCTCACACCCGGGTGTTGATTTTTTGTAGGGCCATGTTGACCCATGTGTTGGGGGGGTGATTTTCGTGGGCACCCTTTTCCACCACTTGGGTGAGCAGGGTGATAGACCCTATGTTGCTTTTTACCATGGCGACTATTTTTCCCAGGATGCATGGTCCTAATGTGAGCACTAATAACAAAATAACTATAGGGCCGGCCAATGAGGAAAGCAAAGTGGTAAGCCAAGGAGAAGATGTAAACCAACTTTCAAACCAACTAGAGTTGCCCTCTCTTTCTCTTTTGCATCTTTCTAATTCCTCCCTAACCTTTGATAAGGAGTTTGACCACCCCTGAATGGTCAGCATAAAAGCAGCATTCTTCGTTGAGGGCAGCACATAATCCTCCTTGCTGGAGAAACAGCAAATCCAGGCCTCTGCGTTTCTGCAAAACAACTTCAAACAGTGATGTTAATGATTTTTGTAAATAGGACATTGACGTTTCAAGGAGATCTAAATCCTTGTCCACTTGTTCTCTGAGGTGTTGGGTTTGTTGGTGGACTAGGGCTATTCCAGTGGCTCCTGCAAAAGATTAATAACAGAATCCTCAGGGCCATCGTTGCCCTGGGTGTTAAGGGTTAATATTCCTTGCTGTTACCCATATGGGGCTGGATGCATCAATAGGGAAAATGCAACCAAATCCACGGCCCATAGTTAAAAGTGGATCTGGGCCTCTCCATTGTCCCATAAGGGGGTCTTTCCATCTTACCTGAACATCGGGGGGAGCAGGCTGTGCTGCCCAATGTCATTGGAATGTGGTAAGAGGGTTGTGTTTTGAAAAATTTAATATATTTAAGGTGAATAATGCCATTCCCAGTTATAGGTGGGGGCTCGTAATTCCCCCCTTTTGTTTTAAAAGTTGATTTTTTAGAGTTTGATGGTGACGCTCTATTATTGCTTGACCTTGTGGGTTATGGGGGATACCAGTAGAATGTTTTATACCCCAAAAGAGTAGAAAAGCTTGAAACACTTTACTTGTAAAACATGGGTCATTATCGGTTTTTAACTGACGAGGGAGTCCTAATGTAGCAAATCACTGTAAAAGGTGACTTTGTGCATGTTTGGTCTTTTCTCCTGAATGGGCCGTGGCCCAACAAGCACGGGAGAAAGTGTCTATGGACATGAAAATATACTTTAACTTTCCAAAAGCTGGAAAATGGGTGACCTCAGTTTGCCACAACATATTAGGTTTTAACCCTCGGGGGTTGACCCCAGGTGACTGTAATGGAGGCACCTGTAAATAAGGGAGGCAGGATTTACAAGTATGTACTATTTTTTTAAGTTGTATTTTTTAAAATAGGGACTTAAAGGAATCGGGCATGAAGCCCTCTCCAATTAATATGGGTTAAATCATGTAATTGAGAAGCCTGCTGTACTGTATTTACATTGGGCCCATTGGAGACCAGATGATCAGAAATACGGTTTCTGGTAGAAAGGAATCCTGGCAAGTTTTGATGTCCCCTTAAGTGTAAAATATAAATAGGGTTGTCGGGCTTTAAAAACTAACGCCACCTTAAGTGACATTACAAACGGCACCATTATGGGCCCACAAGGGCGTTTAACGTGGCAGCCTAAGATGGCACCAGGAGGAAGTAGGGTGGGAGTATCCGTGGGAAACTTGCCTTAGCCCTTATTGGCTAAATACGGGCTTCCGCACTCGTGAACGCTGCATGATTGCAATAGCTAGGCATTGAGACAGGATGTGTGCTCTCGTGACCTTTAAGCTGACTGGAGGATGTAAAAACCTCCCTTCTCCATTTGCCTTTAAAAGCAAGTGCCTGTGTGATAATAAACGGAACTGCTCAACAGAACCCCCGCTGCGACTGAGTGTTCTTTAACGGGCTGGTTGGGGCCGGCGGCTGTGCTCACCTCTCTTCATGGTTCTCTTCCTCTGTCTCCTCTCAATGGGGACCGGGGAAAGAGGAATCTAGGCAATCTGCCCGCCCACCAGAAAGGACACCAAGGGAGGGACTGATAGCAAGGCAAGGGCTGTTCGGGTCGGCTGGTGGCAGACCCGACATGGGGTTAGACTGCTGTTGGAGAAGGGTTCTGGCCTGGATTATGAAGGGGGTGATAGGGTTGCAGTCTAAATGCATGTGGGCGTTAAGCAGCCCTGGCAACAGATTGACCACATTATAAGCTATCTGAAAACAAATTGACAGAATGAGGAGCGTGTTGCAAGGCCAAAACAACAGCTAATAATTCTTTATACTGAGCTGAATTATTACAGGGCTGAAAATAAGTTTGTGCAGAGGGGTTTTGTGGCCGTGCCCCTGGTTTGAAGATTACAATGGCTGCTCTTGCCCGTCTTCCATCAGTGAACACATTGTATCCATTGGGCAAGGGACGGGTGGAAAACAACTGTGGGGCTTTCCAAGTCAGATGGCTGAATGAGGCTACCCACTTACGGGGCTCATAATGACAATCAATGATCCCTAAAAATCCTTCTAGAGCCAACGCTACCCTGTTGTTATTTCTGCTCAGCCAGGTAAAATCAGTTAGCTTGTACAGGAGCACAATTTTATCTGGCTCTTTAGCATAAGGATGTTATTCTACCCCTCTGAATTAAGTCTGCTGTTTGATCTATGGCGGTATAAACTCGGGGTGCTCCCTCAAGTGAAATATGTATCCATTGAAGGGGTGTACTTTCTTGGACTAGAATAGCCATCATGGAATTTTGGCTGTCAATAAGCCACAACTGTAGAGACTTATGAGTGTGGAACCTGCCTAATTGAAGTTGGTTTAGCTGTTTTTGGATGTTAATAAAAATGTGTTTATAATCAGTGCTTAGTTTAATTTTTTTTGTTGGGGACTGGGTTTTTAACAATTCAAACAATGGAGCTAAATCTCCTGTGGAGACTGGCAGCCAAGGCCTGAGCCAGTTAATTTCTCCAAGTACCCCTTCTAACTCTGGTAATGTATATTTGTCTTGGATAGACAACTGAGGTCTTAATGGACTAACTCCTTCTAAAGTTAATAAAGACTCTAAAATTTTAAATGGAGGCAGTACCTGAATTTTATGAAGGCCGAAATATGAAGGTGCCCTTGAGTTAAACAATTTTGTAGCATCTTATAAGCTGTTGTTAATCTATCTGATGAGGGACTTCCCACAATAATATCATCCATGTAAACATACAATGTTACATCAGGGAGCTGTTGAACAGGCCGAAGCAACTGGAACACATAGATCTGACAAAAGGTGGGGCTATTGGCCATGCCTTGAGGCAGGACAACCCACTCATATCGTTCATCAGGCCCCTGGTGATTGACTGATGGGACTGAGAAGGTGAATTTTTTGTAATCCCTGGGATTAAGGGGAATGGAGAAAAAACAGTCTTTAAGGTCCACCACTATAAGGTGCAAATGACTAGGTATGGCAGGAACCCATGGCAAGCCTCTTAACAGTGTTCCCTGTATGACCATGTGTTTGTTAACCTCTCGGATATCTTGGAGCATCCTCCATTTTCATGATGTTTTTTGGATGACAAATACTAGTGTATTCCAAGGACTAGTGGATAGGCGCAGACATTTTAAATGTAATTGTTCTGTTACAATTTCTTTTAAAGCCTGTAATTTGGTGGATGGAAGTGGCCTCTGCTCCACCCAAATTGGTGGTCTGTCTTTCCACTCAATGGGGGGGGGGGGGCGACAGGGCAGTGGCCGTTAGGTTTGGGGGTGTGTCCTAACCCGGGGAGAGGCTCATGAGCCCTTTTTATGTCAAATATGGGGTCTCCTCTACAATTGGGGCAAGTGCCAAATTGTTGTAGATATTTCTCTTCATCTAGATTATCATCATAAACCCCCTTGTGGTCTGTGGTGATGTAAGCATCAGCTTGGCCTAAAATGTCCTGTCCCAGCAGACTGGCGTTAAGCCCAGAGGTTATGAGAGGCCTGACTTCACCAACAGTGCCATCGGCATCCCTCCATTTTAACCACCCTTTGGTTTGATATGATGGGGTCTGGCCACCAACCCTGAGAACATCAGGGCCAGGAATTAAGTCTCAACTCGATAGGATCTCTTCCCGCCTGAGGACCGTCTAATCGCCCCCGGTGTCAATAAGACATCTGAATTTTTCCCCTTCAGTGGTGAGGTCCATTTTTGGCCGCACACCAGGCACTATAGGGACAGTCCATAAGGCTTTGGGTTGTGGGTTGTTTTGGGCAGGCTTTCGGTCTGGTTGGGATGGTAAAGGTCCCCCTCATGGTGACGGGGCTAGGGGCTTCCCCAGATGTAGTTAAAAGGATTGCCCTGTTTATTGAACTTTGACTTGCAATCTCTTTTCCAATGGAACCCCTTTCCACATTAGGGACAAGGTGTGGGGGGAGGTTGGCTACCCCACTTTTTGGGGCAGCAGTTTCTAAAATGTCCTAGTTCACGGCACCTGTAGCACCACTTTTCGGTGAGAGGTGGAGCATTGTTACTAGGGGGGGTGCCATAGCGGCAAAGGCCTTGGTCACTGCATCAGTAAGGGCCTGAGATTGGGCTTGTAGAGCAGTGGAAAGGGTTTTAGCTTGGTGATGCTGGGTCCCCACTTCTCTAGAGGCAACGACCCGACCCACTTTTCAATGGATCGGTCTCTTAACCCAGCACAAGCCAGCTTGTGGTCCACCGTCATTCCATCCCAGACAAGCATTTTAATAAATTGATCTCTTAAGGGCCCAGGCGGAAATTTCCTTTGTATGTTTTCTTCTACTCTCACGATAAATGAGGTGAGGTCCTTGGTGAGCCTTTGGGTTATCCCAGAAATGGGGGGCTGTGTGGGCCCTTCTGCAAGTTTTTTCCAAGCCGACAGAGCGGCAGCCCTAACCTGGTCTTGGTACGGAGGGGGAATAGTGGCCTGTCGAACCCCAGTACTGTATTGGTCTGCCGTACCATATAACATGCCAAAAGTGGTGGGAATAACAGGATTGGCGGCTTGATTTCTCTCTGCAAGGGTGTGGCACATCTCTATATAGAAAGCGCAAAACTTAATGAACATGTTAGGGGGTAAAACCACCTTGCATAGCATTTTCCAATCCTGGTGGTGTGTGGCTGGTGTGCCAGCCCTTGGAGGATTGTTTCTGCCCAGAGGGAATTTGGTCCATCCTCCACAACAGCCTTTTTTTTAACTCTTTTAAATCATGGGCCTCCCAGGGGTACCAAGGGGCTGGCCTATTGCCCCCCGGGTTGACATTGACCAGGAAGGCTTGGGCCCTGGAAGTTATGTTGGACGAAGGGTGGCCCCAAGGCCCCCAGGGTGGTGGATTTTTAGAGGGCATTAGGGCAAGGAATGCATGGGGATGATTGGGGAAAGTGGGGGGGGGTCGATAAAATTGACCCACTGGGCACCTTGGCCTGTATCTGGGGGGCTGGTAGTACTCTTCGAATGGTTATCTAACAACTGAGGGATGGGCAGGTACAATTTTGGTGAGGGTTCCTTTTCGGGCGTTGGTTTGGGGTGGACTTTGATAGCCTTATTGCCTGGCATACCTTGGGACTGCTCCTTATCAAATTCAGCCCACAAACATTCCACCTCAGGTGGGGCTGGTGTCCCGCCTGGGCTTGGCTTAAAACATAACTTTCGGGCAGACACGATTGGGGAAAACCATAGGGGCGGCTCAATTCCTTGATGAATTTCTCGTTGTCGGGCTAAAACCTGAATACCGTCCAAGTATCATAAGAGAACAAATCAGCCGAGGGTGCCCAGTGGGTTACACCCAATACTGCCTCCCACATCTCGCTAGCAGCGGAGTCGCTTAAATTTAAACCTTGACTCAGTAGCAAATATTTTAAGGCCTTAATGGCAGGGTCAACATGTTTGTCCTGACTATTCCCCATGTTGGCAAAATCTTATAACTGAAAAGGAAAGAAAAGAAGGGGAAAGAAGGAAAGAAAGTGAAAGTAAAACGAGGGCACACCTGGCCCGAGAAGCTTACCCCGGTTTTCTCCTGGACTGCTTCAGGGCGACGTTGCTCCCTTCCTGGAGGCCCCACACGGGAGGTCTAGCCTCAGTTTTAGCTGCCCGTCTTTCAGGGCGTGCAGTGAGTCTGTCCCGCCAAAGCTGGAGGGAAAAGAGGTTATCGGTTAGAAAGTTCCTCACATGCGGCACCAGCTGTCGGGGTGCCATCTTGGTCAGCCAGGCCTGGGCTTTGGATTTCCCTGGCCGTGGCCACCGAGTGATCCTCGGCAGACTCCCTATCTCCCCCCCCAACCTCCCCCCGCCAGGCAGGATCAGATAAGTTGCCCTCGGCGGCATAAGCCGAAGAAGGATCCCCGAAAGTGGGTGAGTGCACTGCCCGCCTATTCAGCCCACTAAGGAACACTCAGACACAGCGGGGGTTCCATCAAGCAGTTCCGTTTATTGTCTTTTAAGCACTTGTATTTATATCTAAGCAAGCGGGGATTTCCACACTGAGAGCCAATCACTGGAAAGGTCACATGTGCATGCGCCTTACTTTCCTATGCTTAGCCTACTGATCATGCACTGATCACGAGCATGGAAAAGTGCAACTACTAATAAAACTTTTTTGTGGAACTGAAAGTGACACTCCCCCTTTGCTTCCTCTAGGCGCCATCTTGTGTGGACCATGCGGGTGGGGAACTTAAACAGCTGTCATTTGGTGTGGCCTCCTTTCACCCTAGCCATTGCTATAGCAAGTGTAGCGGTTACAGCCCAACATATATTTATGGAGTACAATGTGATATTTGGATACATGCATACAATATATAATGATGAAATCAGGGTAACTGACAAATATTTTATCATGATAAACATTTGTCGTTTCTTGTGCTGGGAATATTTGGAATCCTCTCTTCTACTTATTTGAAATTAAAAAAGAAATTATTGAATAATCCCTCTACAGTGCTATAGAACATTAAAATTTATTCTTTTTATCTAGCTATAGTTTTTTGTCTGTTGGCCAACCTCTCTATCCGCCCCCCTCTTTTTCCAGCTTCTAGTAACAACTATTATACTGTCTATCTCTACCATATCAACCTTTTTAGCTTCCACACATAGGTGAGAACATGTGGTATTTATCTTTCCAAACATAGACATCTATTTGTATGAAAAGTGATAAACTGAGGACACATACAGAATTTACCATTATGTAAGCGATTCATTGATATGTACTTAAAAATTATTCTTATACAGTTGTTATATTAGATTTTTCTAATAGACAATACTTTGTTAAGCTGCCTATATTTAATATTTTGTAGCCATTTTTTTCCACAAACTTTTTGAAGCTAAAGTTTTGTACAGAAATGTAGAAGAAAAAAATAAAGAATATCTGTTTTTGAAGTATCATTTCTGATGAATAAATGGAAGACTTTCATAATTGCTATGATCTTTGTATTGTAGTACAGCTTCCTGAGAATGCTCTGTTCCATGAGACGAAATTGAATGTTGCCGAGATATCTTGTCCTGAAGCCATCTCCCTTTATTTGTGTGCTTATCTTAAAATGCCAATTGCCAGAAAACCCAGAGATAAACCCAAGTGTACTTATGAATGCTTTATTTGCCAAGAAAATAGTTGCGTTTGAAGGGAAAGATGGAAGGAAAATAGTTGAATAAAACATTTGGCAATGCTAATGAAGAAAATCTGGAAGTAATGATACAATTGACATAAATAGCACCAGTTCCCCATTGTATTTGCTGATGTTTTGTAAAAATCATGTAGTGGAGAACACAGTCTTGAGAATCAAAATGCCTGGATCTCTGTCTTTGGTAAAGTCACAATACTGAATTTGATCTTAGAGCTAAGGAGTTAAATCAGACCATTTATGAAAACCTTCAGCTCTGAGATGATATGATGTGAAGTATTTTTACTTTTGTAATTTAATTATGCAGCTCTTGACCCACTTTCAAAAAGTGTTCAAGAGATGGTAAAAGAGACTCCTTTAAATGAACCTTAAGATATCAATATGAAATTTGAAAACTGGGACATGGGATGCTGATGCTTTTTATTATGATGTTATTCTTTGAAGGGTCTTTGTGTGAAATAAAATTGCTGTTAGAGGCATTCTTTTAATGCTTACTCTATTCATTCTTTTTTTGTGGAAATAAATGTGATATTGAGTGCATGAGTGTGTGTGTACATCTAACCTTGTTCTAGAAAATATTTCAGGCAGTTTGGTAAAACATAAAGTATCTCAAAAGAGAGATGCCAGTTGAGAATAAAGTAGTTTAGATTTTATTTCAACTCAAATACGTTCTCTGTTTTTATTTTTTCCTACTAGATAAAATTTAATGTAATAGTCATATCAGGATAAAATATTGATTGTATGCTTTTTTTTCTGCAGTGACTAGATTTAGAGATTTGCAAGCAATCAAGAGATTATTAAATCCATTTTATTTCAGATAAGCATGAAGAAGGTCAATTGTTTATAAGAGTGCAGTGTCAACTTTCCCAATACCTAAAATTTATCTTACTTAAACTTTAAATTTATATAAAAAAAGTTAGAAACAATAATGTGAAATGTGTCAAATTGGATAAAATGCCATACATTGTGACATAGTATGTGTAGTGCTAAAAAAATGAAACACACCCACCAGGCATATATGACGTCAATCTCTTTAATTCACAGTCACACATTTTCTCTATTTATACATATATTTTGTAAGTGTGTATATGGATTCTTTTCTTTTTTACCATAATTATTATGTGAATCATATAATCACAAAATCATATTTATGGGCATGTGTAACACATTCATTTGTATATTCACATTGTATCCTTGGATATCACAGAAATTTCAGGTGAAAGTTAGTCAAGGCCAATTCAGTATAGAAGATCTGAAAACCTCCTGAAATTATTTTAAAAGTCAGACTAAAAGTGAAGAAGAGATTAAGGGGGAAAAGAGGTAAAGGAAGAAAAGATTTAATACTCACTTTGAATGATATTTTTCCCTTTGCTAATTGCAAATTCTAAGGTATAAAATCACACTGTATGGTTTGTAATAATGATGATAAGATCTGGCATTTATTGAGTTCTACTACTTATTATTTCAGCTGTGTTGAATTAGGAAAGAGAAAAGACTCACAGCCTTTGAAATCAGATTCAAATAGGAAGCAATATGGCAGAGATTTGTCTTAGTTCAGGTTGCTATAACTAAGTACCATAGATTGAGTGGGTTATAAACAACAGATGTTTATTTTTCAGTTTTGGAGGCTGAAAGTTGGAGATCATGTTGCCAGCATAATAGGGTCCTGGTGAAGTCCCTCATCTGGTTTGCAGACTGCCAACTTCTCCTTGTATCCTCCTGGAAAAAAGAGAGTGAGAGAGCTCTCTTGGGCCCATTTTATAATGGTACTGATCCCATTCACAAGGACTCCACCCTTATAAACAGATTGTATCCCAAAGGTCTCACTTCCTAATACCTTCATATTGAAGATTGGGTGTCAACATAAATTTTTTGAGGACACAAATATTCAGTCTATAACAAGATTTAAAGATTAGTCTATTTACTGATGTTAATAGATTAGAGAATCAAGCCCAGTTATAAGGACACAACCAAGACCCCTAAAACTTCCTCTCAAATCTTGGTTCTTAGATGGTGCACCTGATGAAGTGCTTAAGACTGTAACATAGAAAGACCCTTGAAGTCTCCAAGTGCTGCCTCACACACACTTCTCACATGGGGAGGCAGAGAGGATGGGCCTCCAGACGTAGAATGTATAATTCATATCTAGAATCTAGAATTTATAATGTATATCTGGAATCTGCAATGAATATCTGGTGTCTGGCCAAATCTTGCCCCAAATGGAACCAAATATGGGAATATCATCCCACTCTCTCCACAGGTAGACACAATATAGAAAAGAAAATTAATTGAGCCATCTGTGCTATGTTATTATTGTTTTTTTTCTAAATTCTCTTAATAGGTAAATCACTCATAAATCATAAGAGTTTGGAGAATTTGAAATTCTATTTAAGGAAGTTTGGAAAAATATAACAAAGCACAAATGGTTCTATAAAATAAGTTCCAGTTTTAATAGGACTGAGGGGGAGTGAGCGGAGGGGTAAATGTGGACCATCTTACTAAACACTTTTTCCTTGCAACAAGATGTCAATTTGGAGCTTCTACTGAAGAGTAAAATTACTAAATATTAGATGTCAGAACAAGTTCTAATATAGGCAATCCTCTGGTTAAGTCAAAGTAACTATCCAAAAACCCATGTTATATTGTACAATGATCAGTGATAAATAGTGAAGAAAGTGAATATGAAAAGATGATTTTTGAAGCACATAGTATTCACATTTCTCCCACAGGGTCTTCAGTAGGCCCACTCATGGAGCTCATTATGTGTTCCTGGATGTTTTCAGAGCACAGCGAACTGAAATTTACCTTCAAACTCAGTTGCCAAGAGCAGAGGTCAACAAACATTTTCTGTAAACAGCTAGATAGTAAATATTTTAGAATTTGTAGGCCATATGATTTGTCACAACTGTTCATCTATGTCTTTATAGTGCAAAAGCAGTCATAGATAATAGATAGGCAAATGAATATGTGTATCAATAAAACTTTATTTACACAAACAGGGAGTGGGCTGGATTTTCCATAAGCCATACTTTGCTGATCTCTGATCTAGAAGACAAGAAAATAACTATCTAGATGCTTTAAAAGTAGAGCTAATGAAAGTTGCTATTTTGGGATTAGCCATCTCTCTCATGGTACATTGGATCAAAGGTTCTGAAATTTCTAAGAAAATATAGATAGAGACCACATTAGAGAAAAGCCAGTTTGAGCCAAAAATGGAGCCATCTGGAGGAACCACTTGGAAGATACAATTATGGAATTCCAAAAGAGAAGGAATTGGTTTAGAGTGGATCTCAGGAAAATCCATTAGCTAAAAGGGGAATAGTCAGCTAGAGTAAAGTACATTATCAGCATTTATAGAAAATGCAAAATTTATTAAAATGTCATGAGAGTGAGTCAGTTTTAAACATTTGCCATCTTGAGAAAGTACTACCAAAGTAAAATATTTTCTCACCCTTTACTTCTTCCCCTTCACTCTGACTCTGGTAGAATCAAAACTATGGTTAGCAACCTGGAGGTGGAGGAAAAATACTAGTGTGTGATAGAAAGAAAGGTCACCTAAGAGTATTTGTAAAGTTCTGTTACACTGTGTTACAGTTGTACTTGGTTTCAACTACATGGGAAATGTTTCTGAACAAATAATAAAAAATTCAAATAACCCGCAATATTTTTAATTCTATACAGATTACTAATGAAATAGGTCCCCAGGCATTTACTCACAGTCATTTTACTCCGTATTTAATCCACGCTAACAACCCTGATTACAAGAGGTTTTTTATGTCCAGCATAGTTTGGGAGCAGTCCACTTAAAGGAGAAGGCAGTAGGCAGTGGGACTGCTAAATATGAATGATTAAAAAAACAATACTGATATTTGGATAGTTTGGCACTGAGGAGGAAGGGAGGAAACCCTCAAACAAACAACAAGGAAACTACTTATTATGATACACTAAAATTTATTACAGCTGTCAATTATTTTTAAAAAATTACAGATAAAAATATAGAGAAAAGTTTTCAAATGTTCTATTGTAAAAGAGTGATTTATGTTTCAGTGAAATAACTACTTATAGTAAAGAGGTCAATTTCTAAAATGTCCCCGATAACATGTCCTTTTATTTAGGATCATAGTCTTTGTTTATTTTTTCAACTGAAAGTACATTAGAGATCAACTTATTGCTTGCAAAAAACCCCACACTTTTTGTTTTTTTATAATTGCCTTTCTATAATTGCTTTCTAAAATTGCCTTGTTAGAAATTTTTGGCTCTTTACTTCTTGGGGTTACATCAATGTACCTGGGTGTAACATAGTAAACATTGTCATAATTTCGCAGTCAATTGTCTATGCAGGAGACAGGTAATATGACCCCAAATGATTACATCAAATGTCTACCTAAAAGATGTACAATAATTTTTCTAAGAATTGTATGACCATCTAACAAATACTATAGAGTCTTCTCCCCAATTGGTTTTTATTTTTAAATAATCATTTTTATCTTTAGACAGGGCAATAAGGTGTGAAAAAATTGCCAAAGGGGCCAAAATAAATCACTTGGATAACTGCAGCTGCAATTGTACCCCTTTTTTCTTCCCCCTGGTAAATTGCCTTCCATCCTATAATCTTGTCAAAACTGCTATCTTCCTTATCTATTCACCAGCTATGAAAATTTGGGGCTTGGCTAGGAATCTTGAGGTTTGTCTTCCACATTTCTTTCTGGATTAATAGCACAATTAAATGGGATCTACATCATAACTAAAGAAATATGGAAATAATTCAAAGGCAAAAAGAATTGAAATCATTTCCTAGTGGTTTAATTTAATAGAAAATAAAATGTTTTAGAACATTGCCACATTCAGAATGAATAGCATGATTCTGGAACAGCTATGATTTCACATCTCTAATAACTAAATAACAAGTCCAGATTACACTTCTTATTCCAACTGTACTTATTCTAAAAAATTGATTTGCCAAACCCACAAAAGGAGTGACACTAGAGGTAGGTCAAGGCCACTCTATTTCCATTCTTTAAGTTTTCTTTTCACCCTGCTACAGTTAACTCTTCCACCCCCACCCAAGAACTGCTACCCAATTTCACAGGCAAAATTTTATGTACAATCTTAATATATATGACTTACAAAAACAATAATAAAAATATTTATTTTGTACATTAAGTTATTTTTTTTTCTTATAAAGTCAATGAATAAGAAAAGCTAAAACTGCTTATATGATTTTTATTCATAAAAGTGGCCTCTTTTGTATACTGACCTCTGGTCAGTTATATATATTATATAACTGACCATCATTTACTTGTTGAAGACAGTAAGTAACAAGTTGATGTTCCCTAGCTTTATTTACTGTTTAACTGGGTGCCTTAGGTGAATAGAGAAATTTAAAAAATAAAAGCAGAAAGATTAGGACAGAGCTACAACTTTTACTAAACAGCAACACATTATAAGACCTTTAAATATATCTACAGAGATGGCATAGGCAACTTTATTGAGGAACGCACATAAGCAAATTAACCTCACAGTTCAAGTTAACACATCAGTGGTCTCCAATGTGTTAAAATTTGACAGCACACTGAGTGTTTTCTTTAATTATGACTCTACAAATGTTAATATTACCAACTGATGCTTTGGAACCCTTGGATTACTTCTGTGGGGCTCAAGGACTCCAAAGAACAAGGTTGGAAATCACTGCACCACAGCATACTACATCTTTCCCCTACAATTGCTCTTCAGTTACTTTGGTCGGGAAAAAGAGAATAAAGGCCAGCCTGGGACAGAGACATATGATGGAAGAGCTGAATATGGACAACTAAATTTAACATATCTGAATATTCATAAGGCATTTCTCTGACATTTCAGAAGAATTTCAGTCTTTGTAAATTACAATTTTGATCTGAAAGTGTTGGAGAAACACAGTAAAGATAAAATTAGGCACTTTGGATAACACTGATTCACCAGGCCAAGGGGGTTTCTTGGGTATGTGAGGTTTGAAAATCTTTTCTTCATCTGAACATAGGGGCTTAATAACTGTGACTATGAGAACATGGTTAAGTAAGGCTGAGGCTGTTCTATTCCCATGCAATACATATATATTTTTAATGATTATAACAAGGGAATAACAAACCTGAGAGTTTCTTCATACATTGTATATTGCAATATATTTTGACAATTTTGTATTTTTTCCACTTCGTACTATTTCTGTCAGCAAGTAGAGAAAGCCATCTTCTCAGTATCTCAAAGAAGACAAAAACATGTATAATTCACTGGCAATCATGTAGGTATAAAACAAGGCAGGTCACTTCGGGGGAAGAAAAGTAGTGACAATGTCACTTCTAATATGCTTGATTGTAGATGACATTGTATTATCTTCTTTCAAATATGAAAGAACTTTCAATTTTGCTTCAACCCGTTAAAAATGAGAAACCACAAAAGCAGATGGTAACGGCTAATTATTCATTGTGATCTTAAGTAGAATGCAAAGGTGCTTTTCTGAGAAACTATTGTCTGACAAGCTCTTAGAACCCAGACTCTTTCACCACTGTCTTATAAAAGAACCAATAAATTAATTGTGGGTCATGTAAGAAGACAGTTTCTACTGAACTTTGGCAAAAAATTCCCCTAAGTTACTCTGATGTAGTGATATCAGGACACTATCCCGATACATACAAATACATCTAGCCATTGATATTATAATTATGATATTGAATTGAGACATTTATGGAGCATGTCCCTACAGATTCAATTGGCTGAAATTTCTGACAAAACTAAAATCCTATATTTCCATGTGAATTACAACAAATCTCCAGGAAGAACTCATGCTAGAGTAATGTCGATTTTATCAAAAGTCAGTGAGCCTCTTCATCAGGTTATGCCCACAAGTGGACCCAAGTGTGTGCACGGATACACTGGGCATGGAGATGAGAATCAGCCCTAATGTAGCTACAGGCCCAAGGTATTTCTTCGGCAACTACCATGCTGCTTCAGACAGTAAAACCTGAGGCAGCACGCAGTGTAATACTGTGCCAGAGGCAGTGGAGAACAACTTGTTCTTAAGTCTTCTCATCCCCCTCACATCTCACTGTGATGCCTAGAGAGTAAACATATGTTCCTTTAGCAATAAATTCATATTTAGTTTAAGGCACTGGTTTCCCGGTATAAGCAGCTACTACTACAAATAACACTGGAAGTCTTGCTCAAGAAGTTGTTCAGAGAGGTGGCAGGCATGTTCTCTAGTAGGTTAACAGGGAATGCATCTCACAGTAAGATGAGTCCAAGAGTGGCTTTATAATGTAATATATATCTCATCCTAAGTAGCAGGTATCCTAGGGTCAAAAGTGTCTTCTAAACATTAGTGATTAGACTACAACCCCATCATGTACCATTTTTCTATTCAATAGTAAGGCCTTTGTATAAGTTACTACACAGTCAAAAATTCTAATGGTGGGCCAGAACCAGGAAAATGTGTAAAAAAGAAAAAAAAAAAACAAAAAAAAACTGTCCTGGCCCTCGAGTGTATTTGTCTATTATGAAGACACCTGATGAATACAAGTTAGTGTTGAGTTCTTTATTTTGAAGCAACAGTGAAGAAAGTAGGAGTAGAATTGCCTTTTACACTGAATTGGTAAAAAAAATCCCCACAGAAGTCATTAGAAAGAGGAACCTGAGCAAAAATAGAATTTCCTTATTCTATCTGAGATAGTTTGTAACTTAAGAAAACCAAAACATCAATTATAATATTGTTTCTATAATAGAAATATTCTGGACTCCAATCAAATTAGTGTTTGAGACATGATCCTTTTCATAAATAGAACAGTGACCTGTAGTCATATCAGTATTTCTTAACCAGATCTATTTTCATTGCATGACGTCAGTCAATTGACAAAAGAAGACAAAGAAACAGAAAATATATCCTTGGTTTCAAGCATTTGGAATCTAATGATATGTCTACCAAAATTCTTAATATGTTGCATGACCTGAAAGTATTTTTAAGAAGGCTAAAATAGAAATTTAGAGTTCAGAGACTTGAGTGCTACTCTTAGCTTCTCCGAAAATTGGGTAGCATTCTTGTTTTTCAGAACCTGCATCTTAAAAATGGTAATGATCATATCCACCTGCTTTATATCAATTGTGGAGAAATTACTTGGGGAAAAGCAGACAAAGTAAAACTTGGTTAAATAGCTCAATATTGTAATAGTCTGCTTTTAGTAATGACAGTGATGATACACTTCAGGATGTAGGACTGAGCAAAGACTTCATGAATAAGACCCTGAAAGCACAACTACCAAAAGGAAAAAAAAAATACGCAAATGGAATTATATTGAACTAAAAAGCTTCTGAACAGCAAAAGAATCAACCAACAGGGTGGGTGAAAAGACAACCTATAGAATGGGAGAAAATATTTGCAAATTATACAACCAACAAGGGATTAACATCCAGAATACACAAGGAACTCAAGCAACTTCATTGTAAAGAAACAAATAATCCAATTTAAAAATGGGCAAAGGAGCTGAATAGATATTTTTCAAAGGAAGACATACAAATGGATGAGAGGTACATGAAAAAATGCCCAACTAGTTATCTGGGAAATGCAAATCAAAACCACATTGAGATATCATCTCACCCCACTTAGACTGGTTACTATCAAAAAGCCAGAATAATAAAGGCTGTCAAGGATGTGGAGAAAAGGGAACTCTTCCACAATGTTGGTGGGACTGTAAATTAGTGTAATCATTATGGAAAACAGTATGCAGGTTTCTCAAACAAATGCAGATAGAGCTGCCATAGGATTGATTCAGCAATCCCACCTCTGGGTATAAACCCAAAGGAATGGAAATCATCATATCAAAGGGATACCTGCACTTCCATGTTCATTGCAGCTCCATTTACAATACCCAAGATATGGAACCAACCTAAATGTCCATCAACAGATGACTAGATAAGGAAACTGTGGTGTATATACACAATGGAAAACTACTAGCCAAAAAATGAATGAAATTCTGTAATTTGCAGCAACATGGATGAACTTGGAGAATATTATGTTAAGTGAAATAAGCCAGGCACCGAAGGAGAAATACCACATGCCCTCACTCATAAGTGGGAGCTAAGAAAGAAAGGAAGAAATAAAGAAAAATTTCAGGAGAGAATAGACCTATAGTTACTAGAGATGGGAAAGGGGGAAAGGGGGGAGGGTTCAGCAGTAATTGGGTAAGGGACACAAGGTATAATTATGATTTATAAAAATGAATATTCTGATAATATTGATTTGGTCATCACATACTATACACAAATACAGATAGTCAACTCTGTACCTCATAAATATGTATAATCAGTTATGTTTCAATTCAAAAATAAAATAATGACAGTGATAGAATAATTGTCAAGAACAAGTGTTATGTAAAATATATAAGAAATTGCATGTTGATAAAAATGAATTACGCCTTATCAGTTTAACCGAAAAGTAATTGTAACTAAATGTAATTACTATTAGCAGCTTGTTGATCAGACATGTACCTTTGGAAAAAAAATAGCTTTTTCAAAAACAATAAATTTAAGTTAAATAAAGTTAACTTTGGGTAACTGATGTTTTTAACATGAATAATTAGCTTGAAAAATACTATTTTAAGGAATCATTTACATTAACAAATTTTAGTGCCATATTAAATGGAAAATATAATTTTTCATTACCACAGGTACAAGCAGTTATTATCATTAGTAAATAGAATTTTTTACAAATTTTTAACATGCATAGATACAGCTTTGCCAAGGTTATTTTATTTTTATTTCCTAGCTTTTAGAATTTCTCTCTACCTAATGCTTTATATTTAAAACAAAAAATATATATATTGTATTTCATATTCAGAAATTTAGTTTTAAAAGAGAAAGAGAAAGTGGCCAACTGATCAGATGTATTCCTGAAGTTATTAGTTTTTGTTCTATTCAGTTTGCTATTCTCTTTGATCATTTCCTACATTTTCTTCGAGAATACATGAGATAAACATGATTGAATTGCACACAGACACTGCCTAACCATCTCAGACTTAGTGCTGAAATCCTTCTTACGGCTATTTTGATGTATCTTGGTATTCGGAAATGTGAGAATTACTGGATATACAGTCATCTAATTTTCTTATAATATTAATTTTTATTTGTAGCATAATAGTAATAATATTAATAATGTATCATATCCAGCCAAGAAGCAATAACCAAGCTAGACCTTTCAAACAAAGGAAATTTAAAACAGGGAAATAGGTGGTAGAAGAGCCGAGAAGCTAAGCAAGTGTTGGTAAGGGATTAGGAAACTCCAGCCACTGCTAGGTCTAGAGTATTAGGTCTCAAACTTGGATTCCTATTAAAATATGATGCCTAGATTGTGCCCCAGAAATTCTGATGTAATTAGTCTCAGTGTGGTCTGGGCATTATAATTTTAAAATGTAGTATGCAATCAATGTTTTCTGCAAATGGATTATGGGGGGGGGGGGGGTTCAACAGCCCAGAAACCACATCCAGGAGTTAGAACTGGCTGGGGCTGGCCAGTGCCAACTGGAGCCATGGAGGTGCATTCACTACTGGAAGCAGCACAAGACGCAGAGACAGAGGGAGAACATTCTGGCTTCTCTCCTTCTTAATACCGTAAGAGTTGTACCATGATCCCTAAAGATTCCAACTATGTACCTGGAAGACAGAGAGCAAAGTAGCTTGGGAAACAAAGTTTCCTACAGCACAGAGCAGGGCTGAGGAAGGTAAAAACATCTGAGGTAGAAAAGGAAGTTGATCACTGTCCAGTATTTTCTAAATGATCATTTAGAAAAACTTAAAACTGAATAATATTTGAAATTAGCTCTCAATTTATTCTCTTACTGATAATTATAATTAACTACCTTGGTATCCTAGCTTTTTGTTTATTTATTTATTTTTAATGGTGGTGAAAATAATATATCAATTTTGTATTTCTCTCTATATACATACATATCTGCATTGGTAGAATAATCCCTATATGTAACAATTTCACACATTCCCTTTTTATTTTCCTTTACCCTTTATTCTTGCTGAAACATTTATGGTATTTTTACATGCCATCAGCTAAAAAATATTTAAATAATAAGAACATTTATCAACTTGCAAAACAAGGACAGAGACAGGGCAAATTCCAGGGTTAACTCACCATTTCAATATTTTCTCTCTGTCCTTTGCTCTCCTTATTTTACCAGTTATGTCGCGTTCTCTCCTAATGTTTAAAGCATGACTATATCAGTTCCTGGTATTGCATCAATAAATAATCACATCCTGAACCTTTTATTAGCAGTAATGAAAATAATTTCAAGACATACCATGTTAATTTCCTTTGACCTATTAACTAGGATTGGATCACTTGCCTCCACCTTAGTCATAAGGGTTGATGAGAAAGTTAGTATCCAACAGTTTCTGAGTTGGGAGATGGAATGTTGGGAAGAAACTAGTTGGCTAGGCCACCCTATCTTCTTCAGCTTTTTCTACCCCCCATCCCTCCACCCAGACCTCTCCAGCACCCACCCCGACATAATTCATGTTAACAGTCTTGAATATCTCCTTTCATTAGAGATGTTGCTTTGTAGTAATGTCATCCTATAATTGTACACGTACACATACACTTTTAAGAGTCTCATGCTGTACTGAGTGGGCTAGCTGGCTGGCTACATACATACACTTTTATATGTACATTATATGCAATCAACCAACAGGGGAAATTCCTCCAGGTTGGACTGCAGAACTCTAATTCATTCTCTTTAATGATTTGTGGTGATATTAATAAATAATAAAATATTACTCAATGTAATATTTGATCTGATGTGATTTGACATTACTGAATTATTCTTGAAATCCATTTTGTTTTTAATGTATTTTTAACCAATATAAACAATGCTGTGATAAATATCTGTATATATATATTTTATATATAAGTGGCTTTATTTCTAAGCACAGATTCATCACAGGGTGTTACTTAGTAAAAGGGTTTATATATTTTTATTTTTTATAGATATTGTTAGATTGTTTTATGTATATGTTATTTATATTTCCATTGCTTCTATAAATCTCTTGCAGATCAGAACCTCATGTTTTTCTTAATTTTTGCAAATGTTGTATAATAGTGTTGTGCAAATGTTGTAGAACAGTGTTGTGCAAATGTTGTATAATAGTGTTGTGCTAAATACTGGTGAGGCTGAATATCTTTTCTTGTACTTATAATTTTGGGGGAATTTCTTATTCATATTCTTTGCACAGCTTTATGTTGAACTGTTTGTATTTTCGTTGTGCATTTTTAATAGAGTTTGTATAATTTAAATGTCTGCACACGTTATTAAGATTTTAAATATTTTTATAAGATCTATATCTCTCATAACTCTGATGGTATGTTTTATCATACAAACATTTAAATATTATGCATTTTAACATGTATTTTTTTTCTCTGATAGCATCTGAGTTCCTAGTCTTGGTTGGGAAGGTCTCCTCTGCCCCTATATTATAAAAGCCATCTCCCTGATTTTCTGGTACCCTGTTTTTGTATTTTTAACATATTACTTTTGTTCATCAGTATTGTATTTTATATTACATGAGGTATAGGCATATTATTATCTTCTTCCACATAGACAACCAGATGTGTCACCACCATTATTAAATTGTTCATCCTTTTCCTACTTTGGGCTTTCACATTTCATTAAATAAGCATATATGTTGTAGAATATATTCCTCAATTATCTATTCATTTTTACTAATTTATTTGCTATTTCCAGACAAAAAAAAGCCATAATTGTGTTCCAGACCCTCTACATAAATTTTAAATGTGAAAATGAAAATTAGAGTAGAAAGATGTAAAGTCATATATTCTCTGTAAGATTACATTTTTAGAACATGTATTTAACGTCTTCTTGAAAATAACATCCTGTCTGATTTTGTTTGGTTTTGTTTTATTATAATCACTCTGTTTATGTTTTTAAATTGTAAAATCTAATCTATATGCATTTGTTGCAAATGATATTATCATTTTTACTTATGTTTATGCATGTATAAATTTCTTTTACACTGCCATTCTCTCTTTTTAAGGAAAGATTGACTAAGGAAAGTTGCCAGATTTTTAAGTTCTAATGTGTGATTTGGTAGATTTATTATGGTTTCTTCTTTAATGTTTACATTTCCTTTTCTATATCTGTTGTACATGTAGTCTACTATTACTTCAAAATGAGATAAATCTTCTTGCAATTAAGATACATTTTTCACCATAACGACGTTCTAGTTTCCTTAAATTGAAACTTTTCCAATGCTGTCACTTCTCTCTTCTCCTCAAATCTTCTGCCTTCCCAATTGAAACATCTGAAAATCTCGCTTTCTTTTTCTACCCATTAAGAACTAAGCTATAATTGATTAATAAGTATAATGCTAAAGTATTACCAAATGCTATTTAATTTTTAGATATTTTCCTCATTTTAACCTCTTTGAAATTGAAATGAATCTTACAATTAATGGCATGTCACAGTTAAATGGAAAGATTAATTCTTTCTTAGAAATACAGAAAATAATAGTGAGGATTATTAATAATAAAGGACTTTTTAGTTTTGATGAAGCCATTACAGTATTAGAAGTTTCCTTTTGGTGTTTGCTTTTCATATCAAGATTTCTCACTTATAAATCTAGTTACCCTATTCTTTGAAGTTCAAATATGTGTTTGCGTGTCTGTGTGTAGCAAAGAGATACAGAGAGCCTGAGAGAGAGAGAGAGAGCCCGGGAGAGAGAGAGAGAGAGAGAGAGATCAGAGCCATGTTTTGCTTACCACTTGTTCCTCTTTTCTTCACTGTGTGGAGTTAGATATTTGTTCTGGCTCATTGGTTGGTTTTAAGAGAGTCTTGAGTATAGATATCCCTCATTATGTACACACTCTCTCACTGAACTGAACAACTGAATAGATTAAGATATATATATATATATATTTTTTTTTTTTTTTGAGATAATGCTTGTATTAGGTTTTGATAGGTGTCATAACAAATTATCACTACCTTAGTGGCTTAACGCAATACAAACTTATTATATTGTAGTCCTGGAGGGAAGAGGTTTGAAATGGTCTAATGGGGTAAAATCAAAGTGCGTTCAGGCTTGCATTCCTTTTGAAGGCTCTAGGAGAAAATTTTTTCCCAGCTTCTAGAAACTGTCCGCATTCTTTAACTCAGGCTCCTTCCCTCTTCCATTCCAGCAAATGCATCACTCAGACTTCTGCTTTCAATGCATTATCTCATCCGCTGGCTCCCCTGTGTCCCTCTTTCACTTATAAGGAAACTTGTGATTAGGTCTGTTCAGATAATCCTAAATTATCTTCCCAACTAAAAATCTGCAAAATTCCTTCTGCCATGTAAGATAGCATATTCACAGGTTTCAGGAATTTGGACATGAACATCTTTGAGGGTAATGGGGCATTATTCTGCCTGCTGCAGTGCTTGAATAAAGGGAACTCTGGTTACTTAATACATGAAACTCAGGAAATAAATAGATTTGGATCATGCAGCCTTACTCACTATCCAAACTTGCTATTGAATTATTGCTAATCAAACTCAGGAATGAACAGATTCGGGCAGTTAAATGTAGTTATATTTTCCTCCAGTGGCATACTTATGTGTCATCTACTTTGAGTTATTCATTTCCTCTAATAACTTTCTCTTTCTATGCCAATTTAATGATATTTTTGTTAAGAATAGGATTATCCTTGTTTTCTGAAAACATGATGTCATTATTTTCTATCTTGTTCTTGTGCATGTTAATCTCCTGCCAATCTGATGCTCTTTTTCTTTGTAAGTTTTTAATTTTTCTTTTACCTTGAACTATTATAATACTTTCTCTTTACATTTAAAGTTCAGAAATTTGAATGGATATGTGTATTTGATCCTTAATTCCCGGTTAAATTCGCTGAGTCCTTTCAATTTGTATACTCTTCAATCTGGGTAAATTTATTTAGTCTGTTTAATAATTGCCTCTTTTTCATCTGCTTTATATTTATTTGTTTAGAATTTCCATCTCTTTATAGTTTTCCCAGTTCTTTAACATTTCCCTTGCAGTATGCAGTCTAGGTTATTTAGATAGGATTCAACAGTGTCCATACTTTCTATCATTCATCCACTGAATTATTTATTTAGTAAACCACATTCTTTAGAACTAGAAATTTAATTTTGTACAGAATTTAAATCTCCCTGAGGGATATCATTATTGTTACTATACTACTAGAATTACTACTACTACTACTACTACTACTGATTTGTTTCAAGTTGTTATTGGTGTCCTGGTCTCCCTGGCTCCAAGAAGAAAAGAAAGTGAGATAATAAGTTGAATTATTTCCGATTCCTAAACTGGACAAGTATACCAACATCAGGGATTGAGGGATCAAGGAGGCTTCTTAAGGTTCACGATAGCCTTGAAGATAACCTTCTTTGGCACAAATATAGAAACAATTCGCCTTTCACCGCCTGTTTTACTGACAACCTCCATCAGACCTCAGTGAGTCCAGTGAATCATATAAGAAAAACTGCATGTGACCTATGTGACTCCAACTCCTATCAAGAAGAACATCAATTAGAGCAAATAAAGACAAACCCGGGTGGTGGGGGAAGGGGAGGCCCTGAAGAAAACACACAAAATACCCTTGAAATAAATAATAGCAATAAATAATATCAATACAAGATATCATCTGGAAAGGCTCAAATCTCTGATGGTCAAACCCTTCTTAGGATCTGCCGCTCTTCTGTATTGATCCTTGGCTCAGCAGACTGGGTAGAACACATATCCCAGTTATGTTGCCATCAAATTCCTCAAAACCCAAATTTCTTTATGCATATTGCTGCCAGGAGGACCCAGGAGTCCTTTAAGCTAGGAATGAGAAATGAATTGGAGGTGGAAAGGGAAGGAGAAGAAAGCGTGGTTAGGTTTCCTTGTTCCCAAAGTCCCTCTGTCTTATGATGACCTTTTGAATCAACAATCAAAAAGCATTTATTTGTCAGGCCTTGGCAAGGACTTTGTTAAAATTAGATCTGCAGTGAAAGATGCAACAGACTCTGGAGTCAGTCTTTTTTGTTCAGTTCCTGACTCTTGTACATAATAGTTTTATAGGGTTGGAAAAATTCTGTTTACCAATTTCAATATTTGCATATTGGGGAAAGTGATAGTATTCACTTATAGAGTTGTTATACATATTTGACGCATACACACACGCACCGGTTTCTGGCAAATGTTAAGCATGATACTGTTTTTATTATTAAGCTATTTTATTCTCAAAACAAATATGTGTGGTAATTATTATTAGCACCATTTTTGTTGTTGTTCTAATAAGCAATCTGGGGCTCAGGAGATAAAAGTACCAGACCCAAAATCAAATAGGCTTGAACTCAGGATATCTAAATCTAAAGTCCATGTTATGAATTAAAGCTGTAAAATATGCTCATGTTTATTTGCCATTCACTAATAGAATTCATTTATGTATTTGGTCAAACAAACTTTGGGTAAAGGAATTAATAAACATTTAGCAGGAAGAAATACTGAGGAAAACAGTATTATTTAATGTATTTGTTGTCATTTTTGGAATATGCTATACACACACACACCTATATATAAGAAATAAACAGTGCAAATAATCTCAGAGAGAATTTCTTAACAAAAATTCAAGTTTTAGTTCTTTCTCTATTGTGGGATTTTCTACCTCCAAGTATTTGCGTTATCCTTTACTGACTAACCTTCACCTGAAGTTGTGACTCACTCTCCATAGTATTTCATATGAAATCAATTGCAACTTTTTTTGGTTTTACCCCTGAATAGGCTGCCTAATCAGTAAAACTTGTCTTTTCAAAGAAGTTGAACTAAGGCCACTGCACCAAAATTTCTTAAAATTGGCTAATTTGAGAAAGTACAAAATTGGTGGGTTTTCGTATCCTCTTTGAATTCACAGCTTGAATTGTTTTGGATGTTGTGTTTTATTAAATCAACTCATATACTATCCTTAATAAAGAGAATTACAACTTGCACCATGCCTATTGCTTATATATTTAGTATTTTAGAGCAAATTCCCAGTCTAGAAAAAAATTAATTATCAGTGGCACTTTTTGATTTTTGAGTAGACATGCAAAGGATATATCAAACTTATATGAAAAGAGTTGCATATGAAAATACTTATGCTTTTGGAAAACAATTTTGTTTTACTAAACTTATAGATGTTTACCAACTGAAATGAAATATGATAGAACAAGCTGGGAATGGAGACATGAGAGAAGAAAGAACTAAAAACATTTTTGTATGCAGCATGAAAACAAGTGTGTACAAAAAAACCCACTGTATAGATACTTGGAAAATCTAATTTTCCCATCTATACCACTGTTAAGTCATATGATGAGTGTGATGTATGAGACATTTATTACAAAGCATTCTGAAAATCATCGAAAAATTACAAATCAATAAAAAAATCATTATAGATTTCTATGGTAAATTAAAATAATTTTACATAAAATAAAAATGCTCAAAACTTGTTTAAAATGAATGTTGATATAATGTTGGTCAATTAAGAGGTTATGTTCATTATCATTCTTAAATTGAGAGTTTTTTTAACAAACTAAATTCTTTTTTGTTTTTTTGTGTTTCTTCTACCATTCAGGTTTAACTGAATACATATTTTTAGACCTACTCATCAGAAATATGCACAGTGGCTACAACAATTAATTCATAAATTGAAAGTAAAGATAATGAAGTAAGAATTATGTAGAATGGATAAATAGAATACACACAAAAATGAAGATTCAATGGAAAACAGGAGTTTGTATGCTGGTGTATTAGTCTGTTTTTGTTGCTTATAACAAAGTACTTGGAACTGGGTAATTTATAAAGAAAACAAAATTTATCACTTACAGTTTCTGGGGCTGGGCAGCCCAAAGTCCATTCACTACTGCACAGTTCTACAATCCATTCACCTCTTCAAGGCTCCACATTTCAATTACCATAATAGGATTTCCCACTCTCTTAACAGTCACAGTGGGGGCTAAGTTTCTAATACATGAAACTTGGGGAACACAGTTCAAGCTCCAATGAGTTCTGAGGGGACATAAGTCAATCCACTACATTCTACCCCTGGCTGCCCAAAACTCATGTCCTTTTCACATGCAAATACATTCATTTCATCCCCAACGTCTTAACTTTTTTCAGTTCAAGAGTCCAAAGTTCAAAGTCCCATCTGTGAAATCGATAAAAGTTACGTACTTCCGAGATACAGTGGTGGGACAAACATAGGGTACATATTCCCATTCCAAAAGGGAAAAACTGGCCAAAAGAAAGGTGCAACAGGTCCCAAACAAGTCTGAAATCCAGCAGGGCAGGCATTCAATCTCAAATCTAGTGAATCATGTACCTTGACTCCATGTTCAATGTTCTCTGCATGCTGGTGTGAGGTAGGGTCCCTAAGTCTTCTGGCAGCTCCATTCCTATGGCTTTCCTGGTCGCAGGTGAGGCTTTAGTTCTGGCAGGCTGGTGTTGCACACTGGCAGTTCCACAGGTCTGGGGACTCCATGGTGGTCCTGCTGTCTTGACTCCACTAGGCACGGCACCGAAGGGGTTTCTCTGCTGGAACTCTGACCCCACATTTCCACTCGGTATTGCTCTAGTGAAGGTTGTCTGTGGTGACTCTGCTCCTGTGACAGATCTCTTCCTGGGCCTCCAGACTTTTCCATACATCCTCTGAAATTGGGGTGGAGGCTCCCAAGCCTCCACAGCTCTAGCATGCTGCAAGCCTGCAGATCTAATACCACATGGATGCTGCCAAGGCTTCCGGCTTGTATCTTCCTAAGCTGTACATTCGGCCACACCTGGGGCCAATTTACCCACAGCTGGAGCATCCAAAGCAGGAGGGGTGCTCGTGCTGGAAGCAGCTTCTCGAGATGGTCCTGGGCAGTGAGCCCGTGGAGGGTGACTCGGGCCTGTTCCCCAAGACCATTCTGTCTCCCTAGACCTCTGGGTGTGTAATGGAAGGGTTGGTCCCAGAACCTTCTGCAATGTCTTCAGGGCCTTTTTCCCCTTCTCCCAATAATTCCATTCTTTTGTGTAAATCTTCTTAGTACCATTGAATTTTTCTTCTGAAAATGCTCTTTGCTTCTCTACCACATGGCCAGGCTGCAAATCTTCCAAATCTTTACACTCTGCTTCCCTTTTAAATTCTGGCTTTATGTCATATTTTTGCTGCCATAACTCAGAGTAGGCTGTTAGAAGTAGCAATGCAGCTTCCTTAATGCTTTGCTGCTTAGAAATTTCTTTGGCCAAATGCTCTGGTTCACAACTCCTAAGTTCCACTTCCATAAAGTCCTAGGGCATGGACACAATACAGCCAAGTTCCTTGCCAGTTCAGACCAAGGGTGATCTTTGTCCCAGTTTCCAATAAACTCCTTCTGATTTCTATCTGAGACCTCCTTAGAATGATCTTTACAGTCCATATTTCTATCAGCTTCTGCTCTTCACCATGTAACCAGTCTCTAAGACATTCTGAGACTTTTCCTCATCTTTTTGTCTTCTCCTGAGTCCTCCAAACTCCAACCTTTGCCTAACACCCATTTCCAAAGCTGCTTCCACATTTTCAAGTATTTGTTATAAGCAACACCCCACTTCTATGGTACCAATTTTCTATTTGTCCATTTGTGTTGCTTATTACAAAATACCTGAAACTGGGTGATTTATAAAGAAAAACAACATTTATTGCTTACATTTTCTGAGGCTGTGAAGTCCAAAGTCCATCTGGTGGTGGCAACAGTGACCCACTGGTCTCACATTGCAAGATGGCAGAAGCAGAGAGAGCAGAAAGAGAGATAGATAGACTCTCCTCTTTTAAAGCCCTCAGAACCACACCCCTGACCACCAGTTTTAATCCATTCACTACTGCATGATCCTACAATCCAATCACCTCTTCCAGGCTCCACCTTTCAATTACCATAATAGGATTTCCCTCTGAACAGTCACAGTGGGGGCTAAGTTTCTAATACATAAAACTTGGGGAACACATTTCAAGCTCCAATGAGTTCTGGAGGGACATAACTTAATCCACTACAGCTGGTAACAAATAAAGTTGAAAAAAAGCTGATATAATAAAATATGGGAAACATTTATTTCAATATCTTCTAAGAACATTTCTTTGTCAGAGTTAACCATGTACCTGTTCTTCAAGTTCATGCTCATATCATTGTTTATTCTAGCATGTCTTATCAGATGAATATGAAATGTCTTAAGAAAACATAATTATCCTAGAAATGGTATCACTTACTTTCATTTGCTAATGATTTAATTAGAAAAAATAACTTGTTATAGCATAAACATAACATTAAAAAGTATATTTTTATTCTATTTAGTTCATTATTCTGGAAGTCTTTTCTAAGTCTGGGCTCATAAGAGATATTTGGTTTTATTTGAATATTAAGATTGTGATATAGTACCAACATAATAAAATTAATGGTTTACTTTTTGGTAAAACAAAATTTTTCTTCCATTTAATGTCATAAATGCACTGGTCTCTATCACAGAAATATCGTTTAGAGAGAATTAGCAAATATTTATTAGTTCACATATTTCAAGGACAAAGTAAATTATGTACTGCCACATTAAATGTTTTCATAATGCTGGTTAGCTTATATACAAATGGTGAACAGGGAACACCCTTAAGATAATGCAAATGTCATTTTGGTTCACATACTGTATGTCTCCACAGATTAATATTTCACACCACCAAGTTGTAGCAACTATATCCAGGTACACTCACAATGTTAAACTCAGGAAGACTATGAAAAAGGTCATACCACATACAGTGGCCATTCATGTCACATTTCTCCTGTAAACTGGCTCCTTCAGATCTCAGATTCCTTTTCTTTGTGTATTTGCCTTGCTTTTCATAACTAGGCAGCCTAAACTCTTCATAATAGGGCCTTATCTTGATAGATTTCTTACTTTATAAATCTTATGTTTACTGAATATTTCTATATCTACTAAGAATTTAACATATTTTAACCATGTTCATGTTTCTTTATTTCTTTTACGATAATTATTGGGAATTCTTTGTGTTATGGTTATACAGTCACATAGTTTTTGAGTGAACTGTTCCAAATGCATTTTACACATTAGCCCTTATATTTTTAGACAGTGAATTGCAGAATGCAAAATTTTTCAGTAATGCATATTGAGTTATAGAAGAAATGTTTGTTTAGACATTAAAGGATATATAAGGAGGAATAATTGTGACTCTACTTTCAACACTTACAGCATTTTTTTGTAATTTTTTTAGAACACTACTATGTATGCAGTATGGACACTTTGATGGATGGTTTTTTATGGAGTTTACCATATAGGAATTATGGAGTAATTAATTTATATTTTTCTTTTAAAACTGTTAACATAAAAATAAATTTAATTAATCAGAGACCTTTTTAGGTTTTATTTATTCATTCATTAAACAAATATTTATTGAGTCCCATTTTGGGCAAAAAAATAGTAATCTCAAAATATGAATATGGATGTTGAGTAAATTAGATCCACAGGGTGCTGCTCTCATTGTATTTGGGGGAGGAGGAGGAGAAACAGACAATAAAGAAGTAAAATCGTTTTATAAGATATTTTCAAAGAGTGATGTGTACAAAAGGCCAATGTTCAACATTGCTAATCATCAGGGAAATGCAAAATAAAACCACAATGAGATATCATGTCACTCCAGGTGGAATGAATATTATCAAAAAGACAAAAAATAACAAATAATAGTGAGGATGTGAAGAAAAGGACACTCTTATAACACTGTTGGTGGTGTAAATTAGTACAGCCACTATGGAAAATAGCATGGAGAGTCCTCAAAAAATTCAAACAAAAAAACTCCCATATGATCCTGCCAGTCCACCACTAGGAATATATCCAAAGGAAATAAAATCAGTACGTTGAATAGTTAACTGCACCCCCATGTTTACTGCAGCACTATTGACAACATCCAAGATATGGAATCAAGCTAAGTGTCCATCGACAGATGAACGGATGAAGAAAATGTGGTATATATACACAATAAAATATTCCACCATAAAAGAAGGACAAAATCTTGTCATTTACAGCAATATGGACAGATCTGGTGGTCATTATGTTAAGTGAAGTGAGCCAGGTACAGAAAGACAAACACCACATAAACTCACTCATTTATGGAATCTAAAAAAGTTGATCTTATAGAAGTAAAGAGTAGACTGTGGTTGCCAGAGGATGGGAGTCATAGAGGAAAGAGGAGGTTTGGGAGAGGTTGGTTGATGGGTACAAAGTCACAGGAAGATAGGAGGAATTAACTCCAGTTTATCTATATGTAGTGAGGTGACTATGCTTAATAATATAGTGTATATTTTCAATTGGTAGAAGAGGATTTTGAAAGTTCTGGAAATTACATGTACTAAAATGTCACACTGCACACCACAAATATGTATAATTATTATGTGTCAAAAAAATAAAAATAAAATTATGTGACTGAAGTGGGGGTGACTTTAAATTAGTCAGGGAAAAAAATTCTGAGAATACGGTATTTAAATAGGGGATTCAATTATATTTTTAAAAGAAAAGAAAAGAAAAGTACAGAAAAAGTTAAGCAGAATGAGATGACAAGATGGAACTTTGAATAGGAAAATAAGTGAAAAGTAACAAGTGACATTTTCAAGATGTTATCTCATGTTATTAAATTCTTTCTTTTAATTTCAAGCTGCTTGAATCAACCCACAGTAAGATTTCATTTCAATATATTGGTTTATATGGTTGCCTTTTCATGGGACACACTCAGCTTATGCTTTCTGGGTACGGAGACTGTTTGCCATGTTGGCAAGAGCACTGCATGGCCATCAGGAGACCTAATCTCTCTCTTCTGTATATAAACATATAATCTTGCTGTCCAATTGTAATTGTAGTACTTCATATCCAAGTACTAAAAAAATTTGAGACAAACAAATATTTGGCTGACTAGCTCTTAGATAATATTCTGACAAAATATTACCTTAAAATGTACCTACAGGTACCTTCAGCATGTTTCTTCATGTAGAAGAGTATGTTATCTTAAAAAAAAAATTACTAAAGATCAGACTTTGTTACTACTCTGTGAACTTTCATTAAGTGCTCCAGGACTGGAGGAGGATATGTCCCTCACATGCCATGATCAATTAGTCACCATAAGGGATAAAAATCTACCAATTATTTTTACTAGGATAAAATCATTAAGCAAATTGTTTTGTAAATTTGGTACTTTTAAACCAGCAAAATTATGCTAAGAACACAAGAAAGCATTTTTATACATTTGTTAGTAGACTAAGCAAATTATTATATTAACATGTTACCATTTTTTTTCACAATTAACATACATGAATTTTGTATATGAAATCTTTAGTTTATAGTTATTTCTATCTTACTGGATTCAATTGGTCTCCACTGGTCAATTACTTTTACTTTATTTCAACCCCGAGGTACATGAAAAAAAAAAAAAAAAGACTCGGTATTTTTTGTACCCAAATGCCTGAACTTTACGTTTGAATCCTCCAGACTGTCATTATAGTTGTGGGAAAACAGCTTTTAAATTGAGCCTTAAAAACTGTCTAATATATTTTAAAATATTGAATTTTTAGAGCATCAGAGGAAAGGAAGTGGAACAAATTATCCAGTTAGCTAAAGATTTCAAGTTCATTTTAGGTTCAATCACTGAAGTCAATTGCATTTGGAATTTTTAGATGTAATTCTTTCTGCAAATTTCAGATCCCAGGTGGCGTCAAATACAGTATTATAGATCTAAAGCTTTTTGTTATAGAAGACTTGCAGCATTAATAGGCTGACACTGTTTGGATAACCTCAATCATTCATAAGCCTTTTAAAATACTTTTTATCATTTTAGAGTCTAATAAACTAACAGAATTCAATTTTCATGTTACTTGAGTCTTTGAAACTCTTACCAGAATTCTGACATCCATTAGCCATTACCTGAATTAGGTGACCGCTCTGGTAAAGAATAAGCCATAACAAATTATCTCATTACAAATATAATATACACAACAGCTGGAGTTTTTCTTTCTCTTATTCTCATTCTGATTGACGTAAGCTGGTAGCTGTAGTCCCCCATTTTGTAAATAAGGTTTTTGGCAGGTTCAGAAAGCAATGTATTTTGCTAAAAGCTTTGTTATGATACAAGGAAATAGAAATCACAGCTTATCTGGATTTCAGTAGTTTTATTTTTTCATTTTCCCAGATAATCAATTCAGCCACTTATTTTAATGTTTGTGTATGATATTTCTGTGCATTTGCTCAAGCTACACTTATCTTACTTTTAGAAAAAGACAATACTAAAATAACTCGGCACTGAAAATAACTTTATATTAGACTTCACTTGAGGTGGCACAATATAAAATGTTTTCAAAAATTTGTAAAACACTTGGGTGGACACTTGAATAAAACTGAATTAAACAACATTTGAATGAAAGGAACAACTAGAAAAATCTGAACTGCAAATTATTTGTTAATTTTCTCTTAATTTAGAATGTAAAGAAGTTGCTTAAAAACCCTAAAAAAGATTAATGTATATATTTGTACATATTTGTTTCCAACACTAAGCACATAATTATGCTTTATCTTTAAGCTAGAACCCTCAAAAAGTGAGCATGATATTGACACTGTTCATTGTATTAAAAATCTCTTCCTTTGTGTTTTCTTTTCCTAAGCAGTTCTGTCAAGCAGAAAGGAACATGTGCGACCCATTTAAAAATGATCATATCCATTATTTGTAGAGATACCAAATTATACCTTAAGTAAAAGTATCATTGCTCCTTTGTTTTCTTTCTCACTCGCTCCTCTCTTTCTTGCTCCTCCAGTGATACTCGTGACACAATGATCCATGCCTGTAGGGACTGTCTCACTGACTTAACTAAGAAACTTTAGATATAATCAAGCCGCAGAAGACTTAGACTGTCATTCTAGCTTTTCTCTGTAATTGATCCCTCTATACACAACTCAGCCTCAGGAAGAAGCATGACATAAGCAAAGGCAAAATAAATCTGTAAGGATTATCAACTGTGGGAATAAGACAGTGTTTTTTTCAAAATCTTCATGAATTATTAGGGATGAGAAAGGAGCAAAACCAGAGATTTTATTTTTAAATGTTCAATGACTAAAGAAAAAAATAAAAATGAAAAACAGTCATACCAAATAGCAAATCAGAAATTGGAAAAACTGAACATCAACCTATTGCTTTTTAAGTTTCTCTACCAATTATTATCTCTCCTCTCCTGTGCAAACTTCAATTTCTGATATATGCTCTTCATACTATAATCTAACTAGGACAACTTATATCATTCTCCTTAAACTGTTTTATTATATTACCCTTTATTTTTATCACATTTTATTCTCTGTAAAATGTTCCTGCCACTTAAAAAATATGTGTCTGTGTGTTTGCAGATATATATGTGAATATATATGAGATATCATGCATATATGATATGTCTATGTATAATATATATAGATATGATAGAAATCATATGGATATATGATAGATCTTTTAAGCATTCAGTTATAAAATTTAATTACATATGCATATTAAGAGTAGGTATCTTGTATAGCATTATGTAAAATAAATCTTGAACAGCAGACAATTATACTAACAGAAGTTGAATTTTGTGATTGTTCTGTTCATTCATATTGAGTAGAATGACACAGAGCTAATAATTGTATTTCTAAATCTCAGACTTGCCAGTTAGTTATTCATTAATTTTTGTGTTTATTTATTCATAGTGTTCAGCACTACGACAGATTTTAGTAACACATTAGTGAAGAAAATGATGTGATCTCTGCCATGAAATCACAACCAATATAGTTACACATTTTACTTTATCTATTGCAGAAGCCAAGCTCAGCTGTATGGCCTCTGACATATTTGAGTTTTATGCTTGATCCCTTGGAAGAAATGTACAATTAACTCTCATAGGGAGACAGGAAGAGAAATTACCTTAGCTGTTTTCCACTTTCATCACCATCTTTTGACTTCTTTCTTTCATATTTTTGCAGAATGTAGTAACACACATGCACACAGTAAGCCACTTCATGCTGCTGCATATCATAGCCAATTTAATGGTTACTCAAAATAGGGTAGTAGTTCCTTTGTGAGAGACCTAATGATTTCTTCCACCCATAGTTCTTACTTATGTATAACTACTAACAACCTTTATTTTTATATGCATGTACATAGAGCTATTATGGTATCTAATATTCAGTAAGGCATAAAAATTATCACTATCACTTACAGCATATTTGTATAAAAACAAATATTTGTAATTCACATATTCTTCCTATATATTTTTCTACTGGAACTTGGCTTTCTTTAATCTCTGCGATTTGCAGTGTACTTAACCCTTCCTCTTCCTGATGCAAAGTGGTCTGCACATTACTAATTCTTCTGGTTTTAATCCATAGTTACACATGAGAATGTAGGGGAAATTTTCTCTGCAAATTATTAGCAATGTGCCCTTGTTCAAGTTATTTAACCTCTCTATTATTCGATTTTTTCATCTGTATATCAAGGATAACGATAATATTTATCTTGTAGAGTTATTATGAGAATTAAATGAATCAATCTTGTAAAACACCTGTAAATTTTCCTGGAGTCTAGTACGTGTTAGCAAATATTATTTTTAAGACAGCAACTCATGCCTGCATTATTACAGGTGTTAGAAATGTTGAGAATAATAAAATGTGCCTTATTTCCCTATTGTTACTACTTCCTCCCAAGGCCCAGAGTAAACATACATCTTGTGTTCTGTGAAGTTGTTGCTAACACTTCAGAGAAGCTAGTTATCACAGTTCCTTTAACATTCACATAACACCTGTGTCGTGTCAGGCTTTTTCACCCTATTTAACCTCAATTAACTTAGGTTAGTATTAAAACCTAATATTTCTGACCCTGGGATGAAAACCCACAAAATGTGGTTAAAATTCTGGCTTTGCCATACTTATAACTTGCCAAAACTCAAATAATAGTATATTTTCAAAGGATTTTTGAAAAAAAAATTAATAAATAATGCCTGTGAAAGGACCAAACCCAGACTAAACACATATAAATGCTAACTATATTACTATAATTATTGATCCTCTCATGTTTTTACCATGATTTCAAGTCTCTGTTGTCTGATGGTTGGTGGTCAAAACAGAATTTAATATGTACTTTATAAATGAGCATTTATTACACAATATTATAAATCTAATGAAATAGGCAGGTGCTTAAAGAGCTACCAAATATTGCATAACAAATGCTATAATTGAACTATTTAAAATATTAATGAGAACAAAGGATAGGGGAAAAAAATCTTTCCTAGAGAAGAGAAGGTTTAGAGAAGTTTCCTGGAGGAAATAATTGTATTTAAGAATTTTAATAATAACTTGTGGTATAATCCTTTGAAGGAGAATAGGAAAAAAGGAACTTGTAGTCAGAGGAGGCAGCCAGAGATAAAGCACACCATTAATAGGGTGCAGGAGATTGAGGATACTCCGGTTCGCCAGAAGGACTCAAGTACAATGCATGAGTGACGAGACGTGGTAGGAGATAAGACTAAAATTTCAGAGGGCTCGTATATTGCTGAGGGACTTACGTGTATAGACCTCAACTCCTGTGCCACAGAGTGTTATCAAGAGATTCGTTTTAATGTGACCAAATTTTATCATGCTTTTAATTCAATTTTTCACAGTTATATATTTTTTAAAGTATAGTGAACACTTCAAACTTTGATGTTCACTGGTGCAGTGCACAGGATTTCTCAACGTCAGCACTGATGCCATTTTGGCCCAGATAATACTTTATTAGTATGAGGACCACACTGTGCATTTTTTCATATGTTTAGCAGCATCTCTGACCTTTGCCTAGAAATGTCAGAAGCATCTTCCACCCCAGTTGTGGCAACCCAAAATGTCTCTGCACATTGCCAAATGTGCTCTGAGGGCCCAAATCACCCCCAATTGAGAACTGTTGTGCTTAAGAAAAACCATTAGGACAAGACTGCTCATGCAAATTTGGAGACTAATACACACATACGCTGTTTTTATGACTGGAAATATTTCAATAAGTATATTTGTACCTTTTTGTTCACTTCTTTCTATCTCTCCTACTAAAACCTATATCTGCATATTAAATGTGCCTGAGAGTAAATCATGTTAAGTGCAAGTAGAACTACTTGCTTAGAAGGCTCAATCCTGTTCTGTGGATTTTGCTGTCATGCTAAGCACCTTGATAAATCTGTATAGTAAAATGAAAATAAAACTAGTATCTTAAGGACTTTAGGGCTGAAATACTTTATTAATAAAGAGGAAGAATAATTTGTAATCCCTTGGGAACATGTGGGAGGCTTAGGAGTAGGAGAAGGGCATGAACTGAGGATCATAAAAGAGATGAAGCTGGGGCTTAGGGTAGAGATAAGCAGCCGGTGAAAATCCTGGGTGGTTCTGTATTCGAGATATTGTTTAGTCATAGAGATATTTTATGCTAGTATTTTTATAAATACTCTTTACTTGATTGTAAGTTTAATTACTTTGCTCTCAACTTACCCAGATATATTTTCATATGTCTGTTAGTTGGTGAAAGAACTAACTTGTATGACTAGGCTTATAGTCATACAACTAAAGTTTATATTTAAACGGAAGTTTGAAACCAAGTTTAGATGTGTGTCCATGGTTTATAACCGGCAATGCACATGCAATGTTGGGATGACTGAGAGTTGAAAGATTTCAATGAAAGCAGGCCCGGGGTGCAGATAGTCACAAGGAATTAAATCACTCAGGGAACCTGGGAAATGTTGGGGACTCACTGACCTACCTCAACGTATAGATGGGGTTTTAGCCAGTCTTACCTAGAGTGAGGTTTTCTAGGAAAGATTCCAGGTGACATGTGAATTAGGCAAGTCAGAGGAGATTTCACTGTGGCTTCACATCCTGCCATATGTCGTAAAACAAAATGAATTGCAAGTAAAGAAATAAATGGTTGTGTTGGTTCTTAGCAACCTGGGAAATTTGCAGGTAAATATATATTTCCTAAACACCTCAAAAATCTTTCCTTCCTTCCTTCCTTTCTTCTTTCCTGTTTTTTTTTTTGCTTTTTTATTAAAAAAAAATAAACATCTAGAATGCTATATAGTGCATTATGTCTTAAGAACAAATTACTTTGTAAGAAAAAATTTTTAACAACAATCTATGTTTGACTTCACAATGTAGAAAATATCAGATCCTATACTTTTATAAACTGAAATACTAATTTAAGGTTTTTATAAAACTAAATAAAGATGATTTCTCAAATGATCATTGGATGGCAAAGACTGGATAAACTATCAGCTTTTTAAAATAAAATTGGAAATTGATTTTCACTTTATAGGTTTGGAATTTTTAAAACATTCACAGTAAATGGCAAAATGGAATGAAGTTTCTTGACTGCCAGTATGTAAACTGTCCATCCCATTCCTTAGTCCAGAGAAGACAAATAACCCTTAGTCAGAATGCACAGAATTTTGTTGCTTAATTTGTCCCATTTTTCTTTTTGTTGTTGTTGTTGTATAACTTTGGTAAACAATAAACTACTGTCTTTGTACAAAGCTCAGCACTTCAAATGAACTAGGTTCATAAGAAATATATATAATTTCAATTCAATCTTTATATTTTCTGACCTACTTTACTCAAAATCTGTATCCTGGAGTTATTTTGTATGAAAAATTCTTGTTATTTTACACATTTGAAGTTCCATTGTTCTTTTCAGCACTCATTACATCTCTAGCTTGATTTTTTATTTGCCATTAATTCTCTGTTCTCAAATGTTTGCATGATAAACTCTCCTATGCCCCAGGAGAGAGTGTATTATAAAGTTAGAGCATGAGATGTCTGAGTCTTTGTCAATGATGGTTGCAAGAGAGCTTCTCGTATTTGTTGAGAGGAAACTGATATCACACTCTCCATCAGGAACATTTTTTTTTTTTCCCCTAAGAGACTGGCGAAGAGCCAGTGAAACACTCAGTGTAGTTTTCTATTGATTGTCCTATGGCTTTCAGAACAGTATGCATTTCTGTATCTGAAGCAGTGTGATTCTATCATGAAGGAGTGTAAACCTCCTGCAGACTGATAAATGTAAAGATGTCAATTTTTATCAGAATTGAAGTGATGGAGTCATGGTTTTAATATCTTAGGCAGTAGAAAGAATTCAGTACAAGTTAGGGTTGGTGTTGATAACAAGGTTCCATGTCATTTATTAAATGAGATACTTTAAAAAGGCATACGTTATAGTTACCTGATTAATGTTTTGTATTTTGGATCATATATTAAGTAATAGCCATTTGGGGTGGGTGAGAATATCAGGCATTAAGATATTAAGTATTTCTAATTATTTAAGTTTCCTAAAAAAAGCTTTTATCATAAAGCTTCTTTGCTTTTGACTGTGCCTTCTCCACTACCTGGGTTGTCCTTCCTGAGGTTTTAACATTATACAAATTTTCTTACCCATCAAGATCCACTTCAAACTATACTACTGGTTGTAAATCATAAGGTGGAAAAGTGACAAAAATAGTGTGCTCAAAAACAAACAGTGTTTAATAATTAGGTTAGTCAAAGTTTGAGAAAAAGACAATTTATATAAAAACAAAGTATTTTATACCAAGTTGTAAACAATCAGATAAAAAGAAAGTAATATCTGGTTCTTTGCATAAATTTAATCACGGAAGCATAATATTTTCTGGGTACAGTTGGGAAAAAAGTCAACAAGCATTAGCTTTGTCTTCAAATAATAAATATACAGCTAAGAATCAGGATGACTTAAGACACCAAAACCACTTTTCATAAAGCAGCAGCTCAACAACGAGGATGAAAATGTTCAGGTGTTACCAATGCACAGAATTTTGCCATACGGAGGGGCCTGGTGATGGAGTTTAAACCTCTACTACCATCCAGAGAGAAAATGTGCAGATATCTGGTTGGAGGAGAAAGGAGAGTTTATTTTGTACATATTTGTAAATTTAGCAGATATTTTTTGACATGTTCAGGGCCCACAGTCCTTCTCCTCCCCTGGCATCAGCCAGTATGATTGGGAGAACACATGTTTACAGATCTGTATGGACATACTTGTTCACCTAGGTAGTCAACACTGCTGCACGGGGGAAACTTGAAAAGGGAAAAAGTGGAGACTCGTTCTGTTGGTGTAAATTTGCTTGTTGTTGGAGCCACAAGTGTGTCAGAATTTGTGCCGGGGGATTGGGCTGATCCAGAGTCAGGAACAGAATAGGGAGAGATGTCACATACTTCTCTTCCTGTTCCTTTCAAACTTACTTTTCTTCTCTGGCAGCACCTATAAAATCAGAGTAAATTCCTCATTTGATTAATCACTGAAAAAAAAAAAACCCACCCTCTTTGAATTGCTTATAAACACTAGATTAAACAATAAAAAGAGAAGATTTTTTTTTTTAAGTGAGAAGACCTACATTAAACAGTAGTTAGGGAAAAAGTTTCTAAGATAAGAACTAAATATATTGTAACTGAATGATTTTCATTTTCTTTTAAGAGCAAAAAAATTTATTCTTCTCATATAAAGAAAAAATGAGCCCTGGAATCTTAATTTACGTGACTTTTAACATGTAATGGTCTTGGATGATGGGCATGACGACACATCAGCAGGTCTGTAGCTTCTGGATAGTATCAATTCTGAAATATTCTTTCCCTCTATTGTGGGAGTAAATACAAAACATTATGCTGTGCAGATATATAAGAAGATTGGAGAGCTTCATTGAATTTATTTCTTAGAAAGACGTTAAGAGATGTGATATCTCTTATTTTACAGATAAGGAAATTGAAGCTAAGAAAAGTTATAACTATTATGTCAAAAAAAAACACAGAATAAGTAACAGGGTATTGCAATCTCTTATAACATAGTCACATGCCTTTCTTGTTTTCTTTCTAAGGAAAAACAATCTATTTAACCCCTATTTTCTTTCAACTTTCATCCTCAAAGTTGACATTTTATTCCTAAAGGAAATTTGGGCTAATATATATTATCTTCTTAGGGATGCCTTATAGTAAGGACCCACTGACTTTTAGGTGTTTCAGCATTTTGAGGTATATGAAGAAGTGCTTTGTAAATGTAAGGCTATGTTAGTGGAGACTAGCATGACCGTGGTGGGTAGTGATTATAGCTCATATTCCACCTCTGTCTCTATCACGACCTTCCCAGCATTTTAAGTGCTTCTTTTCTCTGTCTAGACACACTTAAAGAGGAGTTTCAATTTCTCCAAGGTCACTTTCAGACTTCGCCTGAACGAGTTCAATTGAAATCATTTTGTGCATGATGACATGAATTTTGGACTCCATAGTTATTATTTTTATTTGTCAACACTGAATTTTATACCTCTTGTTATATTATTGCCAGAATAAATTCAAACCCCTTCTTTTTTGAATGTGCTGTTTGTTATTTTATTCTTCTCCTCAATGCCTACTTTTACATTATCATAGCAGTTTCATTAGTATTGTTTCAAGTAGTATCTTATTTTATCTCAGTAAATAGGTCAAAGGGAAACATTAAAAATAATGGAATCCCTTTATATACATCTGTGCATTATTCAACAAGTATAAATGCGATCTGAGCTTTTATACCTCTAACTTACAAAGCATTAATATTCTTATTTATCTTTTTTGTCTCAAGCCCAATGCTTTATATGCATACATATATATTCAAATCATAAAGGAGACAATTTTACAGTACCTTAATTTAGCATACTTGTAGTTAAACACATTAATAGATTAGGAGCATCTTTTCAAAATGAATATTTTTTAAACAAAATTTTCAGTACCTATTTTAAATTGGAGTTTAGATAGACATATTAGAAAGTTCTTTTATACTCTATCGGTGAATTCTGTAGCAGGATCTCAAAATGATATATATTCAAAAGGATATTCAATATAAAATTTTTACTTTATTCTAGTATCTTAACTAATAATCTACATAATAGCATTAAAATATAAGATTTGAATAAAATTACAAAGACTAGACAAAAATATTTTTTAGGATGCATAGGAAATGAGAACTACCATGTGGTTTACTTGGACTGACAATTTAACCTGAATGACATTTGGTTTTCTGATATTTGCATCTCAAAGAAACTATTGACTATAATACAAATTTTACTTAATTTAATAATTAATTCCATGAAGTACAAAGCAAATACAGTACTCAGGGTCTTTCGGGTCTCCATTGCTTCTAACTACTTTCAATGAATTATTTGTGATCATAATCAGTCTTTGGACTGTACAAGTTCTGTTTTCATAATAGCAACAATATACTGAAGTGGGAGTTACTTTTTATTGCAAATTGCAATATTATAAACAACTTTTAAACAAACAATTTTTTTGCCCAATTATTTTTTAAAAGGATTGTATACTAAAAATAATATTATTCCTTTATGCTATTACTGTTGTTAGACATAAAACAAACATTGCCTTCGTAATAGTTTAAACTATTTAAAATTTTCATAGTGAAGGATGGAGTATTGAGCTGAGAGTTTAGAGACCTGCATTCCACTCCCACTCCTGTCACTTGTTAATCACATCATGGATTGATTGCTTCACCTCTCAGTGGCTTTCGGTTTTCCCATAAATAGAGGAAAATGGTCTAGGTGATCTCCAATATTCTTTCCATTCCTTTGTGTAAGTTTGAAATTGTGCAATCTTGGCAAGTTTTCAAATATGCAAGCAAGAATTTAACTCCATTAATTCACTGATGGCTGCATAATCTATTTGCCAGGTTGGACTTTAATAACAATCATTTGCATGGCATTTTGTGTGAAATGTTTGAATTGTGATTTGAATAAGGGCCAATTTTGTACATAATATTAATAATCTCATCACAGTCTTTTAAAAAGTAGTTTTAGTGTTTGCTTTGAAAGGCAATATATTATCACTTTAAAGATTTTAAAAATTACAAAATATAATTTTAAAAGTTAAGATCACTTCTAATCCAATGACTCCAAAATAATCATTGATAGTGTTTAGGTGTTTTTTCTTTTGTTCTTCTACCACACATTCATTCAACAAGTAATCATTAAGTACTCTACTGCCCTTCCTGTCATTTTCTGTATTCCTTTGAAGTCCTATTGCTTTTCTTTTTTGTGTGTATGTGTTTACCTTTCAAATATTAAGAACATTGATGTTATACTTCATATTTGTTGAAACTTTTCCTAGTTTATTTGCCACTTAATTTTTATAACATGCTAGAATTTAATTCTTTTCCATATATATATATTTTTTACTTTTCCTTAGTGCTTTCTTCTATTGTTGTGATGATTATTAATCCCTTCCCCATTCACAGATTAAATGAAAAATTACATATAAGTATTCAGTAGATATGTGTACTTATTGGTGACTGTATTATTCTTGTGGCTTTGTTTTTTAGTATTAAATGCTATAATCTTAAAACAACTAAAATCAATTTTGTCTTCTAGTGTAATATTAAAAATTGGGTAGACTTTTTCCAAATAATTGCCAATTTCCTTTAAACCATTTGCTAGCTTATTCATCTTTTCCCTAATACCTTTCAGTAATTTTTGCTTATCATATATTAAATCCTTAATATAGCTGGATTAAGATTTGAGATATAGGATTTGATCCTAAATCTGTTTATTTTTTAATCCTCTTTTTACACTGTTGCAACTCCATGGAATTTTGTGGTGTTTTAAAGCAAACCTGCCCAAACCCTCATTGCATTTATTTAGTAAAGATTATCTTGGAAATTCTACATTGCTACGTATTTTCTATGCATTTTCCCATTAAAAAACAAACAAACAAACAAAACCCAAAAAACTTTAGATTGTTCTTATTTTTAATAACTTACTCTTGAAAAATGAAGTAAAAATAATAATAGATATTAGTGAATATGGTTTTAATAATCACAGAATTAGTCATATTTTGGTAGGAAAAGGAAGCAGGGAATGATGAGAACATACTGATAACAGAAGTAAATTGAAAAAATAAATAAAGAAGTAAATATAACAGCATATTTATAGTAATCCCAGAGTCAACCAGTCATAACGTAGAAAACTATGTGTAGCTGAAAATGATTATTTATATTCCCCAAAGTTTGAAGAAAAGTTTTACTTAGTAGAATTTTAATTTTTTTCTAACTAATAAAAATGCTATAAAACATTTTTCGTAATTTATACTTCTGAAATGATCTTTATCAATTTTTCTCCAAAAATTTTCAGTCACATTATTCATGCGAAATTCTTCAACTACTTTTTACCAATCTTGAAAACTTACCTGAAAGAAATGGATGGCTGTAATGAATCACTATTTGTAAGTATAAAAGTATCTCAATACTGAATAAAATACTTTACTTTCTAAAATTTCCAAATCACATTTGGTAACACAACTTTCAGATAGATTCTCAAGGATAATATTAAAAATATATATCAAGTAGCTTAATCTACCTTAAAGAGAACTATAATATGTAACATGCATTCATTAGAAACCATATCTGCTGAATTTTAAGAGTATTTGGTAATTAATAATACCTATCATCCTGGGCTATGAATATTACATATATGTTGATATGGGCCATGATTCCTTATAAAATCATGCATTCTCTAAAGGAAGATGAATTCCACTTTAAGAGTTACTTAGTCTCTCTGGAGATAGAAATAATCTGTAGTTCAAAAACATAATGATCCAGCTGTTTAAAGAGCATGCCAAACGAGTCTTATCTTTCATGAAATGGCTAGATTTTTTTCTGAAATAAAATATGGTGGTTCGTCCAAGTATAGAGAAACTGGAGTTTCTTTGAAAGATTCTCAGGCATGCTCCTCAAGAGGTTGAATTTTAAAGTAAGTGATGTATTCCTTCTTTACTCTCAGCATGACCTCAGAGACAGTTAAGACTGCTTTAAAGTTTTAACTTTGTTAAAGAGACTTAGAAGTTTAAAATAGTCCAACAGGGGGCCTGGAAGTAGGAGGGCAAGTGGAATATTTTCAGGGTTGGGCTAACTTTGAAGCAAAACATGAATGGTATTAAAGTGTAATAAAATCTCATATCAAAGGCTCTGTCTATAGATCAGTAAAAATTTAGAAAACCTTGGAAGATTTTGATGATTAAGGCAAATAGAGCATTTCTTTATAATACTTTTGCTGTCATAAAACCAAATAATCAGCCACAATAACCATACCAGTATAACTGGGATAAAGGCAGTATAGTTTTCACAAAGACATAGTTAATACTGGCCAGTTAAGATACAGCTTATATATTCTTCTGAAATACTATTGGGATATGGGTATAAAGTTTACAGTGTTCTTAAGGCATTATGCTTTATTAATCAAACTATTAACTTAAAATGCATCTAGATAAGACAATATTGACTCCAAGGGAAACAAAATATAACTTTGTACATTTAGGTACCTTTTGGAGGTGTCCTTGAAGTGGCATTAACTATATTTTTGATTGATTTGTCATTTTTAGCCAGTTGAAGTATTTTATGCAGAGTTTAGCACTGTGCAAATAGAAATGAAAAATTCAATGATGAGTAACAGGATTTTAAATTAATAACATAAACATTGCATACATCCAGTTAGAAAAGAAAGACATGGTTAATTAATTGAATCTACTCATTTAGCACTTATTTTAAAATTTAAAGTCCTAGAACATGTCAATTTATCTGTATTTTCATTCTGCAGCTACACCAATTAAGCTAAGTCACAATTGCTATTTATGTCCTCTATTCTGACCTCTTTATATTAACTTTCAGTAGTGTGTGATTTAAACACATTTTCTTCATATCATTCTTGTGATTAAGTAAATTTCCAGGTAAGTTTCTATAAAAGGGAGTCAAACTTTTTCTTTATCTTTTTAGGTAATTGATATGTAGATTTTAAATAGTTAATTATTGCATCCCTATTAAATTCTATTTTATTGCTTTCCAATAAATGTCTTCCAGCCTAATAAGATTATTTTGAATTCTACATAATTATATTTTATAGATACGCATCATCCATCAATTACACGGTTATGTGTTTTGATCTTCACCAAAACCATTAATGAAAATACAGAGGAAGTTACACAGCTCCTAATACAATTCAGAGATGCAACTTCAACATCTTCTTTCTTCATTCCTCTCTTTTTGATTAATATATATTGTTAATTCATTAGCATTGAATTCACTGACAATAACACTGTAACGCATGCCTGAAGCAACATTATCTAACACAGATATTTTATCCATAAGGTACATCGCAGCCTCCCTGTGCTTAGGAAACCTAGATAGCACTTCAGTACTACTCTTTGGGGCCATGTTAAACAATGATATCACCAAGAATAAGCACAACAATGCAAAAAACATAGCACTAAATAGAACACAGAAATGACACTTGTTTACAATATGAGCGCTTAAACAAGAAGACAAAGCATAACCATCATGGACCTCAGCTGGCAACATGTGCATCAGGTGTTTCAAATATTTTTGTTGCTGTGCACGTGCATGTGCCTATGATTCACCAGAAAGCACACACAGTATTGATTTTAGAGTTAGAAATAACTTTTAACTAGTAGGTGAATTCACAAATACAAAATCTGCTATTAATAAGGATTGACTGCTTATAATAAGCACTATTCTAATTGCTGCAGAGAGAAAATCAAATGAAACCTGCTTCAAAATGCTTTTACTTTTTTTTTAGTATTTGGGAAACCTTGATAGTCACAAATTATTTGGAACTTATTTCTTTCACTCTTTACACAAATATTTATTAAGTACTGACTATGTATTAATCACTTTGTTATTTGCTAAAGGTATGGCAGGGATCAGAGAAAAAGATGTGGTCCCTGGCCACCACAGAGATCTCAGTAAGAATATAGGCAGGGTAAGACAAGCAGTGGAATGCTGTGAATGGGAAAACCCAGGAGACAAATGAGGCACATGAAAGAGGCACCCAGCAGAAACATACAGGTTAATAATAATGTCTTGATGGACATGACCTTAAAGCTGAACCTTGAAGGAATGAGAATAAAGAAACTGCCAAGTAGAAATTGAATGAACACTATTAAGTAAATGAAAAAAAAATATATATCCAATGGCTTAGAGGTGAGAGACAGAAATTAAAAGTAGCTTAGTATAGCAGTTGGCAGTGGGACGTGAAGGAGGTTAATGTGTGGGAATATTCATATGTGGAAAGGGGAATGATAAAGGAGAAATGGTTATATAAATTACTTTAGAAGTGTAAGCAGAGGCTAGATCATGAAAAAACATTAATTTAAGTTAGTTTAAGGAGTTGTTGATTCTTCCTGAGAGCAAAGGGAACACTAAATATACAGCAACATCATTGGAATTAATCTTTATAATAATAGTTTGGTTCCAGATTTGAGATTCATTGGCCATATGAGGGGTGGGGTGGGACAGGGTCACAATAACTGAGGAATTCTGTAAGAAGCTGTTTTGGTAATCCTAATGAGAGATGATATGAGGTGGCCTGAATTAGGGTAGTAACAATGAAGATTGAGACCAATTAATTAATTTAAAAGCTGTTAAGGAGCTAGAGTCAACCAGAGTTGTTGATTGATTGGATGAGGGTAGAGGCTGTTGAGAAAAGCATTCCACCTTGGGCCCGGAGGATTGTGTTTGTAGACAGTAACCTTTAGGGTTGAAATATCATTCATTTTTCTCCAGACAAAGAGCAGGGTTGCTTACTTACTATAAAAGTAGTAAGTTTCCTTGACAATGGCCTGTCTAACTGGGGTGAGATGATATCTTAATGTGGTTTTGATTTGCACTTCCGTGATGATTAGGGATGTTGAACATTTTTTCATGAACCTTTTGGCCACTTGTATGTCTTCCTTGGAAAATTGTCTATTCAGCTCCTTTATCCATTTTTTTATTGGGTTATTTGTTTTATAACTGGGTATTTGTTTGAGTTCCTTGTATATTCTGAATATATATCATTTGTTGGATGTATAGTTGGCAAATATTTTCTCCCATTCTGTAGGTTGTCTTTTCATTCTGTTGATTGTTTCCTTTGCTGTGCTTCCCAAACTCAGTGTACCTCTGTTGTAAGGCAACTCACTAAATGTGCAGGTACCTATCTAGGCTGATCTGCATTGCCTACATGGAATCTGGAGATTGTGGAGAAGTGGTGTGAACCAGAAGCTCTAGCAACATTTTTTATTTTTTTTATTTTTTAAATTTTTTATTTATTTATTTATTTATTTGTCTTTTTCATGACCGGCACTCAGCCAGTGAGTGCACCGGCCATTCCTATATAGGATCCGAACCCGTGGTGTGAGCGTCGCGGCGCTCCCAGTGCTGCACTCTCCCGAGTGCACCACGGGCTCGGCCCCAAGATTTTTTATTTTAATTGATTAATAAAGCCTTTTGTTTCTGACCCAGCAGTCACCAATCCTCTGCAATATCCATGAATTAGTAACAGACTAGTCTGTTAAGTTACAAATAGGGTAAATTCTAAGACTATTCAGAGTTCCTCATACGGTTAAGTAAGGGAGTCAGAATTAATTCCATGTTTTTTATTTTTATTCTTTTGCTTGGGTAACTGAAGATCACTAGGATAGGGGATATAAGATGGAGGATGAGCTTAAATGAGTTGGAAACAAGATTTGTTTTAGAAATGTTGGGTTCGAAATGTTGAAAGCATACACAAGGAGAGAGGTTCAATAGAGAAACACGTAGATCTGTAGACAGGGACATAGATTTAAAAAAATTAAGATTTTAAGACTGTAATTTTAATAAAATTATAATTTCAATAAAATAATATGGAAAATTCTAGAGTGAACATCTAGACTGCTTAAAAATAGTTTTGCACCAGAATCTACAGCCATTTAAATATTTAAGGGTCAGTTCTAGAAAAAAATGAAAAGGAACGATCAGGAGAATTTGGATAGCAGGCAATGAAATGGTTTAAGAATAAAGTGCTCTGTAAGTGAAATCATGCTAAGATTTTACATGATTATTGTGTTTGGCAACAAGATGTTCATTGATAACTAGAATGAACAATTTTTATAGACTCGATGAAGGTAAAAAACAGATAATAATAGGTTATGCAGTGAATGGACTGAAAAGAAGTAAAAACAAGATGCTATGAAGGAAAGAGAAGAGCTATGTTGATGGAGAAGAGTTTATGAATAAAGGAGTACATTTTCTAAAATGGAAAATATCTGAGCACAGTTTGGTTAAGGTAGATGAAGAAAATAAGCCTTGCAGCAAAAGTTGAGGGAAGCATTCTCGGCTGGCTTCTCTTTTCTCAGCGCTGTAAAAAAGAGAGTTCATCAGCAGAGAAAGGAGACAGCTGGGGCAGTTAGAGATCTGAGGGTGGTGGGTAATATTTAGAGGTGTTGCCACTCAGAACTGGAGAGAGAACTGCCCGAATATATGCAATAGGATTGTTGAGTACTTGGAGAGGAGAATTGATGCTGAAGACTACGTGTACAGGCCTTTGAGGTTCTGTGAGATATTTCTAGAGCAACCCTCAGCATATAGTAAGTTCATTTTACAATGTAAATTAGAGATAATAGACCACTGAATATATGGGGTAGAGAGTTTTCACAAATTGGTGAGATAGAAAAAAAAAAATGAAACAACTTACTTGAATATATTGGCAAAAGAAGGGTTGGATGACAAGCCATAAGTTTTAATTTGGGCGAGAAAGGAAAATAAAAACCTGGAAGAGAAAAATTAGAATGTTTGAAAGGCCTAGATGTTTTAATGAGCTTGAGAAAATTACTAGTAGGAGTAATTTAAGGTGGAAATTAGATGATAAAAAGTTGTATCATAGATTGAGATATTGCAGATTACACATAAAGTCATTTAAATCCTTTACTTAACAAATATTTATTGAGATCTTCATACATGCTATGAACTATTATAGGTGCTGGAGAAATATTAGTGTAAGAAAAAGTTAATACTCTTACCCTCCTAGACAATGAGAGAAATTTGTCACAATTTCATTTGGTAAGTAGACCTCTATATGTTTTTCAATACACTTGTGTCTAATTTATCCTGTTTTTTCTTTGAAAAAGGATTTTATTTGTATTAGTCCATTTTCTGTTGCTATAACAGAATCTGAAATAAGGTAATTTATAAAGAAATAAAATTTATTTCTTACAGTTTAGAGGCTGAGAAGTCCAAGGTCCAGGGAACACATCTGGTGTTAGCCTTCTTCTACAGCAATGTCTGGTGAGAACTCTCTACAGAGTTCCATGATGACAAGGGTATCACATAGCAAGAATGAGCTGAGCAGGAGAAAGCTAAACTTCTCACTTGCTCTCTTTATAAAGCCATCAAAACCATGCCCATGGCCACCCATTAAACCATCAACAGATTAACCCACTCATTAGAGCATGGTCCTCGAGATCCAATCACTTCTTAAATGCCTCGCCTTTCACATACCATAGTTGAATTTCCCCCCCTTGTAATACTGTTAGAATGGGTCAAATTTATTAACTTTTTGAGGACATATTTAACCTATAGCAATATTGCACACCTTTGTTTCAAATTTGTTTTTCCCTCCTAATAGTCCTTGTTTAAATCTAATTTACCATCTTTAACAGCTATAAGGTTATAGTATGAAAAAAGCATAAATCTTTTTTGATGGAATCTGCATATCTAATTTTGCATTTTTTTCTATTACCAACATTGATTGGAGTATCTGTACTAGAAGAATAAAAAAAAATAGAAATATTGTGTCAAAATGTGTGAAAACTTTAATTTTTAAAAGGTATTATCAAATTGTCAACAGTATGTCAACTTATAAACCTACCAATAGTTTTATGAAAATGCCTGGTTTTCTGCATTCTCATCAATATAAGGTTTTGTTAATCTTTAACTTTACAAAGTCCTGTTTATGTTTATTAACTTTATCAGTGGTAAAATATAACTTGTTTTTTAATTGTTTTTTAAAAAACAAAATATATTTGTTTTTTAAATTGTGTTTTAAACTTTTTTATGAGTTTAAGAAATAGTTTCAGACATTTTGGCCTTTAGTATTTCCATTTCTGTAAACTTTTTATCTTTGCTCATATTTTTTATTGGGTTATTGTCATTTCCTTGGTGATTCATTGAGTTCTGCTTTTACATGTATGTAATATATGATATATCATTTATATCATTTCTAATTCTACATATATAATTCAGACCATATTTTGGTGAAATATTTTTTTACAATATATTGGTATTTTAAAACATGTAATGATATTTCATTTACTTTCTTATAATGTGTCTCTGAATATGCACAATCTTATAAGAGCAAAATCTTGAATAGAGTATTGTCTACATATTTAAAATATTAAATTGTCCTTTATCTTAACTGTTTTATCAAATATGATTTTGATAGGATGATTTGTTTATAGAATCAGACCTAAATGTTTCATGAAATGTGTCTTCTGAAATCCTGCCATACAAATGATAAACACAAAATAGTCTGTGTTATGCATTTTAAGTAAAGAGTATGCACATAAACTTAATATTGAGAGTTAGATAGGAAATCACATTCTCTAGTAAATATACTTATTAAAATTTAAAAGACAGGCTAAATAGGTATGGTACATATTCCAAATATTCCCCAATTATACCATATTCATTTCCATAGTTGATCTTTTATGCACAAATGTCATGCATGTGAAATAAACTGCCAGAATGAGTTAACTATATACTTGAATACAGAGAAATTGTCATTTCTGTTACTAGAATTAATGATTATTTCAGTAGTTATTCTGGTTATTTGTCATTTGATGACCATAAATCATAGGGGCAATGACCTTGTCTGTCACATTCACCATTATATCCTCGATGACTACCCCAGTACCTGGAATATAGGTGACAATCAATAACATTTTGGATGAATAAATTCAACTGTAATTATCCACTATTAATATTTCTTTAACAGGATCATGCATTTATACAAAACAAGTTATGTCTAAAAGGACATGTATAATTCTTTTTAAATACTAGGCTTCTAAAAGCAAAGTCCTCAATACATAAAAAACGTATGTTATTATACACTTCTTTTAAACAGCAGCTAATAGTACATTTTCAAATTCTTCCTGTTGTTGTGAAGATATTAGAATACCGTCTATGATGTTCACAGAAAGCTTTCTCCCTTATTATAACTTCTTTTTTCTTTTATGCAAATAAACCATGTCTTTTTAGAAAATAGAAAAAGAAAACTCAGAATACTGTTTGATCGATAAAAATCTCACATTTGGAAATTGCAACAGGGTTCCATGTCTAAGAGGAGATTTAAGCTAGCCCATGCCTCTGAGATTTTACTGACTTCTCATCTGGTATATATTATATCCACATTTTATTGTCTGTGTAACTTATGGCAAGACCTTAGAGAAGCAACCGTGTCCTTGAATACACTATGCTTTTCTTACTACACAGAGAACATTCAATAATAATAATAATACTACCACAATAATTTTAATGAAAGAAATAAGATGTCATATTTCTGCTCTGCACATGTTTACCAAAAAAATTTTGTAATTGAAAAGGTTAGCAAATTCTCTACCTTTCAAAATCTCAAAGCAATTGTAAATTGCTGTCTACCTATATTCTTTGTTTTTCACATTATTCAGTTGTCAGAAATGCAAAAGTAATTATCAATGTAAATAGGGATGTTGACACAAATAACTAAAATTAATATTTTAAAAAGCATATTATCTTATCTATTCATTTAAGCTCTATCATCTGAGTTTTTAAAGCAAGAAAATAAGTCTTTCCTATCATGTTTTGTTAACCAATATATGTGTCCTGGCAAAAAGGAGGATTTAAATAATTTTCTGTATAAGTCAGGTAAAAATTGGTTATTAGGAGCAAATAAACATTGACTTGTTATTAAGGTTAATGTTCATATTTATATTGGTAGCAAAGATCTAGCACACGCAAGGTAAAATGGAAGGTAAAAATTGTCTACATTAGTCAATGTCTGAGAATGGTGTATATTTTATTACACATTTAATTAGAAAATATATATGGTTGAGGTAACTGTGCATAACATTTTAGAGTACATTGCCTTTAATCTTAAAGAAAAACCATCCTCCCGTGCTCTAAAATTTCTAGGTAAATTATTCACATTGATAAAATTCATAGGTCATGGTCACTTTTCAGTTTAGTTTTGCAAGGTGGTCAGAGCTTTGGAATTGCTTGTCCTTTATTTTATTTTAATTTATTTGAACTGCCTAGTTGAAGAGTTAATGAGCAATGAAATGGCCAAAGGGTAGATCACAAATAAAAAAAAGACAAATATATGGATTTTTTTTCCATTTTGGAAGAGACAGCTTACAGTCAATCTAAGCAACTGAATTGATTCATCTTACAGTGCCAAACCTTTCTCATTAATTAGTAGAAAATCCTTTCCAAGTAAGATAATGCAGTTGTTTTTCTTAAAGATGTTTTACATAGATTAGTTTTCCATTTTGTATTAAATGGGAGAATGTTTAGAAATTAATGAAAAAGTAAAGTTTGCTGATTCTGAAAAGCTGTGAAAAATGAGGAAATGGTCAGACAGAAAATAGTAAAATGAGGAAAAAAATGTTGAATCTCAGAGATTACAGCCCAATAGGTTATATGTTTATTGTCTATTAACCATAGACCAATGACTATTGGTTACTGGCATAATGTCTCCATAAATTGCTTAAACAGACAGAATGAGAAATGTTTATTATTTGGAACTTGAATAGTTTACTGATTAGAAGAAATACCACAGTGCTTGTTTTATAGGAAGCGCACAATAAATAATTTTTATCTTCCCTATGCCTGAAATAAATAAACATATTCTGGGTTACATTGCATTTTATGACTAATTGAGAGCGAAAACCTAATCCTGTTGTCAATAGATATGGGCTTTAAGCATAGATACTTCAGGTATCTGTTTACAGCATTGCCCTATTAAACAGTTGCTTGGATAAGGCCTGGAGGACATGCTTATCAAACTCTCAGATGTAAAATCAATTGGATGTAAAAATGAGGCTATCCCAAAGACCTTTGCAAATTGGAGGAAAAATAAAGACTTAGATGATACTTAAGAGAAATACAGGTTTTAGTTTTTGGTTTCAAATATCAACTACATATAAAATACAATGTGGAAGACTTTTCTTAGCACATGATTAATAAAATGAGAAATTTGCTGAAAATTATTCTTCATTAGGCAGTAAAATGTTATAAATGCCAAATACGAAATCTTCCAATGTATTTCAATATTTAGAAACTTTAACAAGCTTCAAGGACATGCTTTGTAATGGTCCAGCTATGCTCCGTGTTCACCAGACAATATTGAAATTCTCTGCCCAGTTGGGGCATCCCATTGTAATGGCACGTTTGACATTCAGCATAGATCTAAATGAAGGTGAACAAAGTCATATGATAACTAGAAAAAAAGTTATATGGTTAATGAGTGAAGTAAGTGGAACCTTCACATCACAGGAAAATATTTGAAGCCATACAAAATGTGTCACATGCAAGTAGATGCATCTGACTCTTGGATATATTAGAGGGGCAAAAATGAGATTAAGTAATACAAATTACAGAGAGGAAGTTTTTTTTGGTCACTCATTATAATAATGAATTTTCTAAAATTTATATTTATACAATAATTGGCAATTTTGTGAGGTGGCATTTTCCTTGAAGTATGTATATTCAAGATCTTTGGGATTTTAAAGGACAAATTTTCAATTTCGGCAGAAGATGAAGTTGGTAGCTAGATTTCCGTTTAAGTCTCAACTCTACTAAATCTTTGAGAGAAATTTTGTGGTTCACAGTTTCTTGAGTACGTCTATATTTTATACTGTATTTTATGCAAATATTAAAAATATTCTTTTATAACTTTAATTGACCACTCTGTGTAAATAGCATATATCTACACATACACACACATATTCATTTTATATTTACAAATTAGATGAATATCTTAACTCTAATATTTAGAAGTTTATAATGTAAGAATTATATAAATAGGAAGAATTTAAAACATTCTTCCTATTTAAGTTGTAAGTTAATTTTTTTATTATATTTGCCTATTTCACTATTGATTTATGAAAAAAAAACAACACAATGTGGATGAAAAATACTTTACAAATGCTTTTGAGATTTTTGGGATTTCTGTAGAGATGCATAGAATAGAAATAAATTTTTATTTCTTTCATGTAGTTGGTGAACTGGCTTTTACTCAAAAAAGATGCTTCAAAATGAGATGAATGTTATAGTTAAATTATGTTTCAAGATTAATATAAAGAACACATTGAACTACACTTTTATTTATTTTATTTTATTTATAAATTACTTTATTACTAAGAGTTACACTGTGAGATATTTTGTACAGTGAATAGAATATAGCTTTCTAAACTCAGTCTGGCCTGAATCAAATGTCTGCTTTTGCTTAAAAAGTGCTTCCTCTTTCTTTCTCTCTTAAAATATCTTGTTACACTTTACTCACTTATTTTCAGATCATGGTTGTCTGTTGGTAAATAAAACTGCCAAAAGCCAAATTATGGATTGGAAGGGGTGAGTGCTGTATTACCTTATCCTTCATTTGAAGATATACCATTATGTTTTGAATCAATATGATTTATAGTTTTGTTTTTACTTCCTCGGTATTTTCATTGATTCACTTATGCAGACTAATTTTCTCCTCTAACATACTTTCCCCTTATATTTACATGTCTGATAGTTAACAGACTTTCACAGTGGCACATAGACTGTAAAATAGCTAACTAATGCTGCTGATAGGGGAGGCACCCAGGCAGGCATGAGAACAGGCAAGCTACTCACCCAGCCCTGCCTCATCTATGCAGAAGGCAGGACTGCATGCACTGCACCACTGCCATGAGGTTTCACACAGCTTCTGCAGAGGTGGTCCACAACAGCCACCACCACAGCTAATATTGTTGCAAGGATGACTTGCTTCCTCAGTAACATCCACAACCACCATTCATGTGACCCACCACATATTTGACTTCATTGACACAAGGATAGTCACTGGAGGAGGCTGGAAAAAGAAGAATAAGTGTTTTTCCTCAAAGTCCACTACAGAGTACCAGAAGAAGCAACTAATCTACCAGGTGACCAAAAATCAACTTAGGGATACTACAAACACACACGCGCGCGCGCGCGCGCGCACACACACACACACACACACACACACACACACACACACACATCAGAAAATATGACACCACCAAAGGAATTCAGTAACTCACAAGTAACAGGAAACTTTTAAAAGGACTGAAAAGGAATTCTGAGTAACTGTCTTAAGGAAACTCAATGATATAAGAGAATACTCTGCAAGACAACACAATGAAACAAGTAAAAATATCCAGGATATGAGGGATGAAATTCACAAAGAGATTAATACCTTAAAAAAGAAAATAGCAGGGGCCAGCCCTGTGGCTCACTCAGGAGAGTGCAGCACTGGTAGTGCCAAGGCCGTGGGCTCAGATACTATATATGGATGGTCGGTGTGCTCACTGGCTGAGCATGGCACAGACCACATCATGCCAAGGGCTGTGATCCCCTTACCAGTGGGGGGAAAAAAAGTAGCAGGACTCCTTGAACTGAAAGCCACATTTAATAAAATAAACACAACTGAGACTTTAAGCAGCAAATTAGAACAAGCAGAGGAAAGAATTTCTGGATTTGAAGATGATTTTTATGAAGTAACTTGGGCAGACAAAAAAAGGAAGAATTTTAAAAAAATGAAGAATCTCTAAGAGAACTAGCAGACAACCTTAAGTGCACAAACATCTAAATCATGAGTGTTCCTGAAGGAGAAAGGTAAAGTCATTGAACATCCATTTAATGAAATAATAATGGAAAACATCCCAGGTATAGTAAGAGACACAGACATTCAGATCCAGGTAGCTCAAAGATCCCCAGTTTCATTTCAAAAGTATCTTCTCTAAAACACATTATAGTCAAATTGTCAAAGCTCATAGAAAAAGAGAATACTAAAAGCACCAAAAGAAAAGCATCAAGTCACTTATAAGGGAGCCCCCATCAGACTAACAGCAGACTTCTCAACTGAAACTCTACAGGCCAGAAGAAAATAGGATGACATATTCAAAATATTAAAAGAAAAGAATGCCAGCCAAGAATACAACACCTGGCAAGGTTATCATTCAGAAATGAGGGAGAAATAGCATATTTCCCAGACAAACAAAAACTGCAGGAGTTCATCACCACATGACCAGACTTACATGAAATTCTCAAGGGAGTCCTGCATCTGGAATCTGAAAAACAACATTCACTACCACAAATACACAAGTAAGAAACAAAACAAAACAAAACAAAACAACACTAGAAAAACACAAATGGAAATGAGAAAGACAAAAGAAACTAAATCTTACTACCTCAGAAAAAACCCCCCACAAACATTGAAGAATAGTAATCAAAGGAGAAGAAAAGAAAAAATGATACCCAAAACATATTTTAAAAAGCTGGGAATACTGGATATCCACATGCAGAAGAATGAAACTACACCTGTACCTCTCACCATATACCAAAATCAACTCAAAATGGATTGAAGAATTAAGTGTAAGACCCGAAACTATAAAACTACTAAGGGAAAATATAGGGGAAACACTTCAGGAAATAAGACTGGGAACAGACTTTATGAACAAGAGCCCAAACGCAAAAGCATTGAAAAATAAATAAATAAATGGGATTATACCAAACTAAAATGATTCTGCACAGCAAAGGAAACAATCAAAAAAGTGCAACAACAACCTACATAGGGGGAGAAAATATTTGCAAAGTATATATCTGACAAGGGATTAATATCTGGAATATACAAGGAACTCAAGCAATTACACAATTAAAAAACAACCCAATTAAAAAATGGGCAAAGGAACTGAATAGACATTTTTCTAAGGAAGACATACAAACGGCCTACAAAAGAACACTGCTGATTTTTGCATGTTAATTTTATATCCTACAACTTTATTGAGATCATTAATCAGGTCTAAGAGTTTTTTGATAGAGTCTTTAGTTTTTTTCTATATATAGGATCATGTCATCTGCAAAGGGACAGTTTGACTTTGTCTTTTCCATTCTGGGTGCCTTTTATTTCTTTTCTTGCCTGACTTATCTCGCTAGTATCTCCAGTAGTATGTTACACAGGAGTGGTGAGAATGGGTATACTTGTCTTGTTACTGATCATAAGGGAAAAACTTTTACTTTTTCCCAATTCAGGGTAATACTGGTGGTGGGTTTCTCTTACATGGCTTTTATTGTGTTGGGATACTTTCCTTCTATACCTAATTTGCTGATACTCTTTATCATAAAGTGACTTTGAATTTTCTCAAATGCTTTTTCTGCATCTATTGAGATAATGATATGGTTTTTGTTCTTGATTTTGTTGATGTGATGTATCACATTTATTGACTTGTGTATGCTGAAATATCCTTGCATCACTGCGATGAATCCCACTTGATCATAGTGTATAACTTTTTGGAGGTGTTACTATATTCTGATTGCTGTATTTTATTGAGAATTTTTGCATCTATGTTCATCAGAGATATTTGTTTGTAGTTTTCTTTTTATGTTGTATCTTTGTCTGGTTTGGGTATCAAGGTGATGCTGGCCTCAGAGAACAAGTTTGGCAGAGTGGCCTCTGTTTCAGTTTTTTGGAATAATTTGAAGAGAATTGGTATTAATTCCTCTTTAAAGGTTTGGTAGAATTCAGTAGTAAAGCCATCTGTCCTGGGTTTTTCTTTTCTGGGAGATTGCTTATTACTGCTTCAATCTTGTTGCTTGTTATTGGTCTGTTCAGGTTTTCTGTTTCTTCTTGGTTCAGTCTGGATAGTTTGTGTGTGTCCAGAAATTCATTTATTTCCTCCAGGTTTTTAAATTTGTTGGCATATATTTGTTTATAATAGTCTCTAATGATTTTTTGTATTTCTGTGGAATCAGTTGTAATGTCTCCTTTTTCATTTCTGATTTTTGTTATTTGGGTTTTCTCTCTTCTTTTTTTTTTGTTAACCAAATAATGATTTGTTTATTTTATTTATGTTCTGAAAAACAAACTTTTCATTTCATTGACCTTTTGTATTGTTTTGAGGTCTTTCTATCATTTAGTTCTGCTCTAATCATAATTATTTCTTTTCATCTACTAATGTTGGGCTTGGATTGTTCTTGTTTTCTAATTCTTTTAGGTATAGTGTTAGGTTGTTTACCTGAAATCTTTCAATTTTTTTGATGTAAGCATTTATTGTTATCAACTTCCCTCTTAGTACAGCTTCCAAGTATTCCACAGGTTTTGATACGATGTGTTTTTATTTTCATTGTTTTCTAGTAATTTTTTTATTTCCTGTTTAATTTCTTCTTGGACCCATAGGTCATTCAGGAGCCCACTGTTTAATTTCCATGTAATTTGTATAGAGTCCTGGGTTTCACTTGTGTTTATTTCTAGTTTTTATCCATTGCGGTCTGAAGTGATAGTTGTGATTATTTTGATTTTTGTAAAGTTATTGAGACATGATTTTTGACCTAACTTATGGTCTATCTTGGAGAATCATAAGAAAACAAAAAAAAGCCTGAAAAATAGAGCTGGAGAAAATCCATGAAAGGGCAGCTCCCATACATGTCCGCCTAAAAACAAAAACTATCACAAAAGACTCTGCAAAGCCACAACCTTACACAGAGGCCATCATAACCTTAATAATGAATACTTCTACAAGGACATCTGCCCAGTAACTGTGTGTTCATCTTCATACTGGGATCACCCTTGTTACTGATCCCTGTAGCCAAGGACAATTATCCCCGAACAATTATGGAATTCTCCATCATTTTTCCTTTTTCTCCTTTTACGTATCTGAATATGCGCATAGTTTACTACGTCTGTGTTCCCATTGCAATGCCCTATTTCTAAATAAATGCCATTTTCTTTTAGAGAACACTCTTTGTTTGTTACTTATGTTGACAAAAGTCTAGATTTAAATATACATGTAGTTAGAGCAAAATAATGTGGTAAAACTATCTGTCTTTCTTTGAGGAAGCTTTTGACTTATTTTTGACTCAACTTATTTATTGTGATTTATTTTCTAGTTTTGATTGCCATATCTATAGCCTATCTACATTGCTGTTATGAGGACAAATATCTATAGGCAAGTATGTAATGATGTGATAATTATGTCACATAAAAAACTAACAGAATTTTTTTTTCTTTTTTTTTTGTTTTGTCAATATACAATGTGGTTGATTATTGTGGCCAATTACTGAAACCTCCCTTCCTCCTCCCTCTCCCCCCTCCCTCCCAACAATGTCCTTTCTGTTTGCTTGCCCTATCAACTTCAAGGAATTGTAATTGTTGTGTCTTCTTCCCTCCCCTCTCCCATTTTTTTTTGTGTATTTATTTATTTATTTTTAGCTCCCACAAATAAATGAGAACATGTGATATTTCCCTTTCTGTGCCTTACTTGTTTCACTTAATATAATTCTCTCTAGGTCCCTCCATGTTGTTGCAAATGGCAGTATTTCATTCTTTTTTTTATAGCAGAGTAGTATTCCATTGTGTAGATACCACATTTTCCGTACCCACTCATCTGATGATGGACAGTTGGGATGGTTCCAACTTAGCTATTGTAAAGAGTGCTGCAGTGAACATTGGAGAACAGGTATACCTTTGACTTGATGATTTCCATTCTTCTGGGTATATTCCCGGCAGTGGGATAGCTGGGTCATATGGTAGATCTATCTGCAATTGTTTGAAGAACCTCCAAACAATTCACTTTCTGACAAAAGAAAATAGATTTCCAGTAAAATGTTATTAGAGTAGGAAAGTATGTCAATTAGAAATGCTTATTTCTCTGTCTTTTTGATAATGGGTAGTCTAACTGGAATGATGTGATATCTCAATGTGGTTTTGAATTGCATTTCCCTGATGATTAGTGATGTTGGACATTTTTTCATGTGTCTGTTGGCCATTTGTGTATCTTCCTTTGAGAAATGACTATTGAGCTCCTTTGCTCATTTTTTAATTGGGTTACTTGTTGTTTCACAGGTAAGTTGTTTGAATTCTTATATATTCTGGATATTAATCCTGTGTTGGATGCATAGTTTGTGAATATTTTCTCCCATTTTGTAAGTTGTCTCTTCACTCTGTTAACTCTTTCTTTTATTATGCAGAAGCTTTTTAGTTTCGTATAATCTCGTTTGTTTATTTATTATTTTATTTTATTGTCTGTGCTTTTGGAGTCTTATTTATAAAGTTTTCATCCAGTCCTACTTCCTGAAGTGCTTCCCCTAACTTTCATTTAATGGTTTTATAGTTTCAGGTTTTACATATAACTTTTTAATCCATTTTGAGTTGATTTTAGTATATGGCAAAAGGTATAGGTCTAGTTTCGTTCTTCTACATATGGATGTCCAGTTTTCCCAGCACCACATATTAAAGAAGTAGTCCTTTCACCAATGTATGCTCCTGTTGCCCTTGTCCAAGATCAGTTGGCTGAAAGTATGTGGGTTGATTTCTAGGCTCTCTATTCTGTTCCATTGGTTGGAGTATCTGTTTCTATGCCAGAACCATGCTGTTTTGGTTACTATAGCTATGTAGTATAAATCGAAATCAGGTAGTGTTATGACTCCAGCTTTATTTATTTATTTTTCTGCTCAGGATTGCTTTGGCTAATTGGGGTCTCTTGTTGTTCCATATGAACATTAAGATTTTTTTTTTCTATTCCTGTGAAGAATGTCATTGGTATTTTAGTAGGGATTTCACTGAAGACAGAGAATAACAAATGCTGATGAGAATGTGGAGAAAGGAGAACCCTCCTACACTGTTGGTGGGACTGTAAATTAGTGCAACTTTTATGGAAAACAGTATGGAGGTTCCTCAAACAAGTACAAATAATATTTCCATATGATCGCACAATCCTACTGCTGGATGTATACCCAAAGAAATGGAAATCATCATGTCAAAGGGATACCTGCCCTCCCATGTTTATCATAGCTCTATTTACAGTAGCTAAGAATTAGAACCCACCTAAATATCCATCGACAGATGACTGGATAAGGAAAATGTGGTATATTTACACAATGGAATACTACTCTCCCATGAAAAGGAATGAAATTCTGCCATTTGCAGCAACATAGATGAACTTAGAGAAAATTATGTGAAGCAAAATAAGCCAGGCACAGAAAGAGAAATACTGCATGTCCTCATTCATAAGTGGGAGCTAAAAAATAATGTATAAACAAATAAGCCCCCCCCCAAAAAAATCCCAAAATGGAAAGAAAAGAAAGAAAGACAGCAATCACAATAATTCATGGACTTTCAAAGGGAAAGAACAGAACTGAGGCCACAGAAGAGGAAATGGGGGAAGGAGCTAGTGAGGCATTGGTAAAGGTCTACAAAAAGTGATTCCATTGTGTAATGATAAATATAGTAAATTAAAATAAAATCAGATTTCAGCAGGGTAGATGACAGATGCACTGACAGCTGTTTTATTTCACTGAATTAAACTAAATTCTGAACCAGGGGGAAAGAAAAAGAATAAAGTTTCCTTAACTTTTAATCTATTGTTCTCTCTTGATGGCAAGAGTTAAAATCATTCTGCAGTTTTCAGAGATGTAGATCTATGATCTGAATGCACATTACTTAAAGAGATATTTTTAAATGTTTAGAAAACGAGGAACTCAAATTATGTCACCTTCTGATAATTTCTAAGTAGGAAGAAAATATGATCATTAATACCTAATACTCATAAGAACTCAGTAGCATGCAAAAGCAAATTATTATTTTGTATTTATAACATTTAGGAGAAAAATACAAGCTTGTCTGGCTGGTTCAGTCAGTTAAAGTGCATTGTCCATAACACCAGGGTCAAGGGTTTAGATCCCCTTACTGGCCAGCTGCTCCCCACCAAAACAAAACAAAACAAAACAAAACAAAACAAAACAAAACAAAACAAAACAAAACAAAACAAGTGATAAACAGAGGAACAGATCAGTTATTACATGGAAGTTAAGTCCTTACAAAACATAAAATGTCCTAAGAATGTATATTTATATTAAAAGTTTCATTATATCCTCACAATGTTCTCTCTGTAAGTGGGACCTCTGAATTATATCAGATCATTTTGAGTTACAGAAACTGTGTCCTTTCAGTAAAAGCAGCTTAAAAAGATAATTTTAGATTGCATTGAATGTTAAATGTACAATACTGGCCTGCTCCCCTCAAATAAAAGTAAATATTACTGTATTCAATTATAATATTATTAAGCATTTATCACTTATAAATACAATATCAAGCACTTTATGTGGAATGTAGTTTTCATTTAATCATAAAAATAATGAAAGGTTGGTCTCTAATGCTAAAAAAAAATATTTTAGATGGTTGTAAAGAAAGTTTGGAGTAGGCATATTATACATTTTCAGTACAGTTGACCCTCCATATCCACAGATTCTTCATCCTCTAACCAATCATGGATGGAAAATATTTTTAAAAAATAAACATAATACAAAGAAAAATACAGAATAACAACTATATAACGTTAGCATTGTATTAGGTATTACAAGTAATCTAGAGATGATTTAAAGTATATGGGAAGATGTGCATAGGTCATATGTGAATATTATGCCCTTTTATGCTCTTTTACATAAGGGAATTGAGCATCCACAAATTTTGGTATCCATCTGGGTTCCAGGAACCAATCCCTCAAGGATACCAAGGGATGACTATACATAGTTCATAGACCTTGCAAGATGTGGAAAAGTTGTATTTCATCTCATTTAATGACTTAAAAATATATTTCTGTGTTGAAAAATTGTTTCCAACTAAGAATGTATTTATGTGACTTGAGTAAATTGTTGAAAATGCTTTTAGTGATTTTTTTTTCTTTTATTGTTTTCACTGTTAAGCATTCTATTGGATTTTCCTGTATTTCATCCTGTTTGGGTGTATGTCTATCTGAAATAATCAAAACCAGGTTATCATTCAGGGATTTTGGTTGCAAGTGAAAGTTCTGAATATCTGAAGCATAGATAGAATTATTTGTAAATTGATGGGAAGAAACGATGAGAAGAAAGAGAACCAGGCATAAATGAATTGTAAAGAGAAGATACAATGACAGAGGATGTTTAAGTAGAAAACCCAGCCTAGGTCCTGCTAGGATTATTTGGGCAAGATGCTGCCAGGTGCTCTACAGCAACTCTACCTTGACACCACACCTATGATGCTGCCCTAGGAGTCATCTGTCAATTAATGTCTTTTTATCTTTCTCTACAGATTCAAAGTTCAAGTTGATTACACTTAATTGGTCAAGTTTAGGATATGTTTAATGTTCAAGCCATGTTTTTAGGGGAAAGGAAGTTGCATAAGGCCTATAAGCATTCCAGAATGAGATCGGAGGCCTGCAAAGCAAGGCATTTCTCTAAATCAAGATTCCCATTTATGCTCAGAGGTGCTTTATAAAAGTAAATGTCTATAACTTTAAGAACTTTTACTTTTTTTATTCTATTTTTTCCTTTGTCTATAAATTAATATATGCTAATTATGCTATAGAGAATTAGGAAAAAGAAAAGTACAAAAAACCCCATAATATACCTATAATTTAACTACTAGTTAAAAAAATAATTAATATTTATATTCTTATTTTTGGTCCTTTAGTTAAACATATTAGGAATATGTTTATGTGTACATTGCACTTACACATACATATGTACATACAACTCACATTTATTTTCCAAAATCAGATCCTATATAGATTTAATTTTGTATCATGTTTACTTAACACTTCAAGAGTAGTAAAGATTATCTAAAAACATCATATCTAATGTTATGCATCATTTTATTCTCTCTGTATCACAATTAAATTAAATATCCCTTTACTGTTTATTATATAAGCTATTTTCTTTTACTTGTTATTCTAAGTGATACAGTAGACGATGTTGTTCAAAAACTTTATGTTTTTGTTTATTCTTTTTTATTGAGGATAGATTTTCTCAAAAGGAAATTACTAGAAGGTTAGACATTTTAAACTTCCTGAAATATATTGTTTTTTTTCTAGAAAAATTAATTAATCTACTCTCGGTGTAAAATAATGTCATTTTAAACTGTCATTTAATGATAACATTATAAAGAATATTATCTTACAGGGAACAAAATCTTGCTCTTTTGGTTTGCATTAGTTTGACTATTTGTAATGTTTATTAGTTTATTTTACAAATATGTATTTCTTGTGTTGAGATTATGATATGGATAGGGAATACATTGGTAAAAAGAGGCCAAACTGATTTCTTCTCTCCTAAAATTTGCAACATAGAAGAAGAAACACTCATAAAGCAGTTAGAAGCTAGTCTGGAAGAGTTATGAAGTAGAGATTATGCTATGGGATGACATAATAGGAGTAGCACAGCCAAGGCTAAGAGAGTCAACAATGCTTTCAGAAAGACAGAGCATCTAACATGACAGATGAGCAATGGAAGGAAGAGCAGAAAAATATATTCCAGACAGTGAAGAAGAAGTAAGTACAAAAACTTGGTAACATGAGAGTAAGAAATAAGGAACTTGAAGCTACTTAGGTTTGCAACATAGAGCATGAAGGGTGGTAGCATAACATGAATATGAGAACATAAACAGAGCTAAATCACATTAAGCTAAGAATATAAATAATAAGCCAAATTAAGATATTGAAACTTTATTCTGACGATGAAGTTTCACTGAATTTTTTTTCTTCTATTTTTTTAATATTTAAAGTATTTTAACATTTTCTTGTGCATATTTGTGGGATACAGCTCGTTGTTTCAATACATGCCTATACTGCACAATGATTCACTTAATGTGGATAGCATAGTTTTGTACCCATTTGTCTACCACTGTTCCTCTTTATTTTTAGAGCTAGAAATATCATTATAAAATTTGAATATTTGGAAGACCATTCTATATATGTGCCCCTACATAGAGTTTTATAGAGATAGAAGAAGGAAGCTGTGGCGATAATCTTGATGAGAGATAATGATAAAAAACAAACAAAACACTAGTCTTGGAGCAGGGAAATAGAAAAAAAAGTGTTTTGAAAGATACTTAACCTGATGAATTTCATATTGGGTAGTAAATGAGAGAGAGAAGGATGAATAAATTATTATAAATGGTTCGGTTTGGAGCATAATACTTTTGAAGTGTCTGGTCTGCAGTATATCAAAGAGTAGGTGGCTAGTGCTTTGACTCATATTTCAGAAGAGATGACTGAATGAACAGCACAGAAGGGGCATTGCACCAGACACCAAGCAACATCAACAAATGTCTAGAAATTAATAGGCTTATTAGTCTCTGCTAGTCTTTATATTTATCCTATTATTCTGCTTATATCTTTTTTTCTCCCTAGTGAAGGTTTAAAGTTTCTTCTAACAGTGCATACTAGATCTTTGTATATTAAGAATATTATACAGTAAACTTTTCTCATTGTTTCAGTTGTATTTTATCAAAATTGTTGATTTTCTATGATGGTCAAATTGGCATTTATAAAGGTGAGCCAGTCAACCACACAGTATTGCCAGTTTCCAAATTGTGGTGGACTTTTGTCGATTTTCTAATATATCTATTTCATAATTAAATTGATTCTGCTTTGTGTAAACTTACTTATACATGTAAAAACTTTATGAGAGATTAATGTTAGGCTATTTCTCCATTACAATAACTAAAAACAACTTCTCAGCAGTGGAATAGATGAGGTTTGCTGCCTAGCAACGCTCTTCCATGTATATTCTGTGTTACTTAGCAGCAAAATTTCAGTAACGCGCTACGTTGAATTGGTATAATACCAGTCTTTCCTCAGTTGAAGATTTTACTGCTACCCAGCTCCAACCTCCTCAAAAGTTACATTATGGGATCTGGGCAGGGCAATAAACCAATGTTCCCAGTTTGCTTTGGCTCTGTATTCAGAACGTTGTCTTCCCAAACATCCTCTCTTTATGTACCAGGGGCCCGAGAATGAAATTTTGAATAAAGAATCTAATTTCTCTCAAATAAACTCATATTTTGTTGACCTTATGCATCAGCATTTTTGGTGGTGGGATATATGTCTAAAACCCAGATCTAAATAGAATAATTTTTATCATAATTTTGTGTTCCTAGATCTATTCTTCTACGTTATATAGTTTTTTTTTTTAAATTAGTTACAATAATGAACTATATCCAATAATAATCCATTATTTGGCATGACAAGAGGAGCAAGCCAGCAATTGATTTCAATTCAGCAGTGTTCGCTTTATAGTTTCCTCTGTCAATTTTAATATGTTTATGGTATTTCTTTGGCCTCATTAACACTGGCAAAGTTTTCAAACATATCAAGTCTTGTAACATCTTAGTGGAGCTATTACTTACTCAAAATTAAGCACTGGACTTTTATTATGTCTATTTAAACAGGAACCTAGAATAAAACAGAACATAGGGTATTAAGATGAGTAAATGTTTTCTGAATGAGAATAGAAGACCAAAACTGGTGGCTTGTAGATGATGTATGCTCAATCCATTTATCCTTTTATTTTTTTAAAAGTTATCCCAAATGAAAATATACAATTAGAAAATAGTAAAGTGGACATGAATGACAAATCTAATTAATAATTAAAGCTTTTCAAAAAGAAGCCCCAATTATATGAGGTACCTAGAGGAATAAAATTCATAGACACAGAAAGTAAAATAGTGTTTGCCAGAAGCTGATGGGTGGAGGAATTGAGAGTTATCGGTTAAAGTATATGAAGTTTCAGCTTGGGAAGACGAAAAAAGTTCTGGAGATAGATTGCAGTAGTGGTTTCAAAACAATGTGAATGTATGTTAATGTCATAACAATGTTGATTCCACAGATCTATACACTTAAAAATTATTAAAATGGCAATTCTAATGCATATTTTACCACAACAAAACACTTAAAATGAATAAACAACATGTAAAAAAATTATATATTGTTAACCAAATGAACATATATTAAGATCACTTTTGTTTCTTAAAGAATGAGAAATGTTGAAAATCATTAATAGTTATTAAAGTTATATTATTAATAATATTAAGGTCTTCTCATGTGCCAAGTATTGTTCTAATAACTTTACGTGCACTATTTTACTAAGTTTTTACAACTGTAGTAATTATAATCATTATTATATTCATTTTTTAGAAGCAACAGCTGAAACATACATAGGTAAAGTCACTTGCCCAAAATCACAGGTTGAGGAAGTGACAGAGCCTGGAGACTAACCATAGAACTTAAGTTCTTAAACGTTGTGTTACACTGATCACATAGGGATAATTTCTATTCGGAGTTTACTATAGGTCAGATACATATTTTAAATAACTTTACAAGTTTTATCTCACTTATTCAGTGGAAGACTGTTACTTACTAATATCAGTAACAACTGTTGTATAAATATATTACAATTGGTTTTTGACAATTTCTACAATAAAGCAGATACTAAATATATACTATTTCTAATTGTGTAATCTCAGAGTCATTTCTACCAAATGTTGTATTGGTCACACTTTAACTCCTTGTCAATAAAAATGAAAATGTATGATTTGGATCCTATGAATATTAATTTCTTTTGGTAAATTTGTTCTTGGTTTATCTGTTCTCCTTTTTATTTTTCAAACTTTTGTTTTCAGTCAATAATACCTATGGCAGGTATAATCTATCTCAATAACTTGTACATTACATTAATATAATGACTGTCTAATTTATTGATACATTTTTACACATCACAGCAAGTTGATGTGGAGGAGTCTTTGAGTAGCAAATTTAAAATTCTATTCATACTATATATAGGCAATATATGTTACATTTAAATTATGGAATTTTAAGTAAAATTGAAATGCTGTATAAGTACTTTTGAGTGATTATGTAACAAAGATACGAGGTTTGTCCTATGTGGAACACAACCAACTTCAAGTCAAGGATAGCAAAAATAGTCCACCTTCACTAGGACACAAGCAAGATGAATTATGATGTATGTTTTTACTTTAGATATGAAGAAGAGGACTGGCGTGGTAGCCTGCATTGTAATGAGCTAGCTTGTTATTTTGATCGTAGAAGAAACTATTAGGCCCATGTTCTCTCACAACATTTCCAAGAGAACCAAACTAAAATAAAAACTGAAATAGCAACCATATTAAGTAGAGGCATTAAAAACAACAACAACAACAAAAAAAAAAACCCTCACATTTTTCTAATTCATACATTAACAATTAAAAAAATTTTAGGATAAATAGATTTACGAGCTTACCTTTCAAAACTGGGTAAGTGCAGCTCTGACCAAAACAACCTCAATACTTACATATAAAACTACAAAGATAAATTTTCTCCGGCATTCACATCTAGAATATTCAGTAAATCTTTTGACCGACCTTTCTCAGTCTAGCCCATGCTAGACTGCTATGCTAGAATTTTAGGCTACACAATCTTTAAACTTCTTGCTCTTTTATATCTTTTATAGAACAAACATCTTGAGTTGTTCACACAAAAAATTTTAATAAAGGCTTCAGATAACAAACGAGTTACTTTTTTTTTTCTTTTTACAAGGCTTGGGAAATTCAAGTACCTTGTGAGAGAAAACAATTTGTTACAAAAAAGAGACTTGAAGAGTTTCAAGATGGCGGCGGCTGCGGCGGCTGGCGCGGAGTAGCTGAGGTGGAAAAGGCAGCCACTGGGCCTCAGGCAGCCGGGAAACTTGTGGGCCTTCCTCTGGCCATCTCTTAAGGGAGGACTGCTGCTGCTGGCCGGTCGTGGGGGCTCAACGCCACTTTGCCCCCGGCAGGAGAGGCTGCCTCATTTACAGGCAACAGCTTTGAAGTGTGGAGCAGGAAAAGAACTGATTCTTAGCTGCAAAAGCGAGTCTTGAAACAGGGAACACGGCGCCAGGGCTGCTGTGGATGCAGCCAGGATCCCGGAGGCTGGGGCCGCACTGAAGGCAGCCAGCTGCCCTATTCAGGATTCGAGGTTTCAGGCCGGCATTAAAGAAGATTCCTGGGAGCGCCCGAGCGGCGCCGCAACTGAACAGCCCGAGGCGGCAGCGCCAAGAACACGGAAGGCAACAAACCAGAGACAGAGTGAGCGCCCGACCTGGCACAGCACTGTGAGTGATCCCTGGCACAGCTCTGTTCGGGGGGTGGATGCCCACGCGGCTCTCGCCTGCACCACCAGGCCACTCACTGCCACGGTGCTGCCTCCATTTTCCCAGGTGCGGGCAGCTCCGCCCTGCTCGGCCATCACTGAGCCCATTTGCTTGGCCTGGCGCAGGGCTTTCCGGACCCTGTGCCGGCCTCCTCTCCCACTCCCTCCGGGGTTCTCTGGCGGGGCTGGGGGTGTGGGGCGTCCCGACCAGTGTTGGGAGGGCTAGCAAGTACGGGCGGGCCGACTGTCACTCCACCACACCCTGGACTCCGGCCCCTGTAAACTTCCTGTTACTGGGAGGCAGATACCATCTCTGCGACCACCAGTTTGGCAAAAAGCCTAATGAATTTCTGGTTGGGAATAGTGTGGTAGGAGAGTTCCCAGGTCCGCTTGAACCTGCCGGAGACCAGGCTGCAGGCGGGCACTAGACTCGGTTTATACCGGGGGGATACAAAGGTGAACAAGACCTGAGAAAGATCTACACAGTGCTACAAAGGCACCCAGAGAGACCGGTCGTCTGTGCCTAGCAGAAACCTGGTAGACTTTCTGGGCGAGGCGGTGCTGAGCAGGGTCTTGAAGGCCCAGCTGATAGACGAGGGGTGCAGAAGACACGCCCCAGCCCAGCACAGTGTGCACAGAGGGGGAAGACGTGCGGCCAGGGAGGCGGAGACTCGACAGAAACCACACACCTGGTGGGGTCGCCACTGCACGATCTAACAGCCTGGGCCAGAGCACACGGAACGGGGAGAAGTCCTGTACAGAAAGTGAAAGCTCAACAGAGATCACACACCCTGTGGTACGTGATCCACCAGCCCAGCAGAGTACAAGCTGACCAGAAAGGTGGATCCCCGGAGAAGCCCAAGAACCGAGGCAACCACACACACAAGACACTAGAGGCCAACTGAGCAGTCACGGCGGGAGCCATACCAAATTGGCAACCACAGCAACATCCTAGTTAGTCATTAGTCTCAAACCGGTGGACTGTGAAACCCCCTGCCACAATGAATAAACACCAAAAAAAAGACACCAGAAATACAAAAAATCAAGAAAGTACACCACCAAAAGTTAATAAATCTCATACTCTAGATCCTATAGAACAAGAAGCCCTTGAAATAACTGACAAGGAATTTCGAGTGATAATTCTAAGGAAACTGAATGAGATACAAGAAAACTCAGCTAGACATCATGATGAAATGAGGAAAAGTATACAGGATCTGAAAGAGGAAATATACAAGGAAATCAAAGTCCTGAAAAAAAATGTAGCAGAACTTGCTGAACTGAAGAAGTTATTCAGCGAAATAAAAAACACAACGGAGAGTTTAACCAGCAGGCTTGTCAAAGTTGAAGAGAGAACCTCTGAACTTGAAGATGGGCTGTTTGAAATAACACAAGCAGACAAAAAGAAAGAAAAAAGAATCAAGGACATGGAAGAACATCTGAGAGAGATATCAGACAACCTCAAGCGCTCAAATATACGAGTCATGGGTATTCCAGAAGGGGAGGAAAATGGAGATTCCATTGAAAACATATTCAACAAAATAGTGGCAGAAAACTTCCCAGGTATAGGAAAAATCACAGATCTTCAGATCCAGGAAGCTCAACGATCTCCAAACGTATTCAACCCAAAAAGGCCTTCTCCAAGACATGTCATAGTCAAATTGGCAAAACTCAGAGACAAAGAGAGAATCTGAAAAGCTGCAAGAGAGAAGCGTCAAATCACCTATAAGGGAGCCCCAATCAGGTTAACATCAGACTTTTCATCACAAACCCTAAAAGCTAGAAAGGAATGGGATGATATTTTCAAAATACTAAAAGACAAAGATTGCCAGCCAAGAATACTCTACCCTGCAAGGCTATCCTTCCGAAATGAGGGGCAAATAGTATATTTCTCAGACAAACAAAAACTGCGGGAGTTCACTACCACAAGACCACCCTTACAAGAAATCCTCAAGGGAGTACTGGGTTTGGTTCCTGAAAAATAACTATCACTGCCATAAAAACGCAAGAAAAATCTAAACCCGCTAGTACAATAAAAATGGCATTCATGAAGAGAAAACAAGCTAACAAAAACACTATCTACAACCTAAGGAACCAACAAACAAAGAAACCAAACAGTAAATCAGAAAGCAAGGAACAAAAGACACCTAAGACAACCAAACAACCAATAAAATGCTAGGAATAAATCAACACCTTTCAATAACAACTCTTAATGTTAAAGGCTTAAATTCCCCAATTAAAAGACACAGACTGGCTGACTGGATCAAAAAGCACGACCCAACTATATGCTGCCTACAAGAGACCCACCTCACCCATAAAGATTCACACAGACTAAGAGTGAAAGGATGGAAAAAGATTTACCATGCAAACAGAAAAGAAAAACGAGCTGGAGTGGCTATTCTTATATCTGACAAAATAGACTTTAAACTAAAAACCATAAAAAGAGACAATGAGGGACACTACTTAATGATAAAAGGACTGATCCATCAAGAAGACATAACAATCATAAATATGTACGCACCCAATGTTGGAGCAGCCAGATTTATAAAACAAACTCTATTAGACCTAAAGAAGGAAATAGACACTAATATCATAATAGCAGGGGACCTGAACACTCCACTGTCAATATTAGACAGATCATCTAGGCAAAGAATCAGTAGAGAAACACAAGATCTAAACAAGACTCTAGACCAATTGGAATTGGCAGATATCTACAGAACATTCCACCCAACAACCTCAGAATATTCATTCTTCTCATCAGCACATGGATCATTCTCCAGGATAGATCACATATTAGGTCACAAATCAAGTCTCAATAAATTCAAAAAAATTGGAATTATCCCATGTATCTTCTCAGACCACAATGGATTAAAACTAGAAATTAATAACAAACGAAACTCTGGAAACTATACAAACACATGGAAATTAAACAGCATTCTACTTAATGACATATGGGTCCAAGAAGAAATCAAGCAGGAAATCAAAAAGTTTATTGAAACTAATGAAAACAATGATACATCATACCAAAACCTGTGGGATACTGCAAAAGCAGTATTGAGGGGAAAATTTATTGCATTAAATGCTCACTTCAGAAGAATGGAAAGATGGCAAGTAAACAACCTAACACTTCACCTTAAAGAACTAGAAAAACAAGAACAATCCAATCCTAAAGTTAGCAGACGGAAAGAAATCATTAAGATCAGAGCAGAACTGAATGAAATTGAAAACCAAAAAACAATTCAAAAGATCAACGAAGCAAAAAGTTGGTTTTTTGAAAAGATAAATAAAATTGACAAACCATTAGCATGGCTAACGAAAAAAAGAAGAGAGAAGACTCAAATAACAAAAATTAGAAATGAAAAAGGCGATATTACAACTGATTCATCTGAAATACAAGGAATCATTCGAGACTACTATAAACAACTATACGCCAACAAATTTGAAAATCTGGAGGAAATGGATAAATATCTGGACACACACAAGCTCCCAAAACTGAACCGTGAAGACGTAGAAAATTTGAACAGACCAATAACAATAAAGGAGATTGAAGCTGTTATCAGAAGGCTCCCAACAAAGAAAAGCCCAGGACCAGATGGATTCACAGCAGAATTTTACCAAACATTCAAAGAGGAATTGACACCGATTCTTTACAAACTATTCCAAAAGATTGAAACGGACGCAAATCTCCCAAACTCATTCTATGAAGCAAACATCATCCTGATACCAAAAACAGGTAAAGATATAACCAAAAAAGAAAACTACAGGCCGATATCCTTGATGAATATAGATGCAAAAATCCTCACTAAAATACTAGCAAACAGAATACAGCAACACATACGAAAAATTATTCATCACGATCAAGTGGGATTCATCCCAGGGATGCAAGGTTGGTTCAACATACGCAAATCAATAAATGTGATACACCATATTAATAAACTCAAACACAAGGACCATATGATCATCTCTATAGATGCTGAAAAAGCATTTGATAAAGTTCAGCACTCATTCATGACAAAGACCCTCTATAAGTTAGGTATAGACGGAAAGTATCTCAACATAATTAAAGCCATATATGCCAAACCCACTGCCAGTATCATCCTGAATGGGGAAAAGCTGAAAGCTTTTCCTTTAAGAACAGGCACTAGACAAGGATGCCCACTCTCACCACTCCTATTCAACATAGTGTTGGAAGTACTAGCCAGAGCAATCAGAGAAGAGAAGGAAATAAAGGGCATCCAGATTGGAAAAGATGAAGTCAAACTGTCCCTGTTTGCAGATGACATGATCCTATATATCGAACAGCCTAAAACCTCTACAAAAAACCTGTTGGAATTGATAAATGATTTCAGCACAGTAGCAGGATACAAAATCAACACACAAAAATCAGTAGCATTTCTTTTCTCCAATAGTGAACATGCAGAAGGAGAAATCAAGAAAGCCTGCCCATTTACAATAGCCACCAAAAAAATAAAATACTTAGGAATTGAGTTAACCAAGGAGGTGAAAAATCTCTATAATGAGAACTACAAACCACTGCTGAGAGAAATTAGAGAGGATACAAGAAGATGGAAAGATATTCCATGCTCTTGGATTGGAAGAATCAACATAGTGAAAATGTCCATACTACCCAAAGTGATATACAAATTCAATGCAATCCCCATCAAAATTCCAAAGACATTTTTCTCAGAAATGGAAAAAACTATTCAGACATTTATATGGAACAATAAAAGACCACGAATAGCCAAAGCAATGCTCAGCAAAAAAAATAAAGCTGGAGGCATAACACTACCTGACTTTAAGCTATACTACAAAGCTATAATAACCAAAACAGTATGGTACTGGCATAAAAACGGACACACTGACCAATGGAATAGAATAGAGAATCCAGAAATCAACCCACACACTTACTGCCATCTGATCTTCGACAAAGGCACCAAGCCTATTCACTGGGGAAGGGACTGCCTCTTCAGCAAGTGGTGCTGGGATAACTGGATATCGATCTGCAGGAGAATGAAACTAGATCCATACCTCTCACCGTATACTAAAATCAACTCAAAATGGATTAAGGATTTAAATATACACCCTGAGACAATAAAACTTCTTAAAGAAAACATAGGAGAAACACTTCAGGAAATAGGACTGGGCACAGACTTCATGAATACGACCCCAAAAGCACGGGTAACCAAAGGAAAAATAAACAAATGGGATTATATCAAACTAAAAAGCTTTTGCACAGCAAAAGAAACAATTAAAAGAGTTAAAAGACAACCAACAGAGTGGGAGAAAATATTTGCAAAATATACATCTGACAAAGGATTAATATCCAGAATTTATAAGGAACTCAAACAACTTTACAAGAAGAAAACAAGCAACCCAATTAAAAAATGGGCAAAAGAGCTAAGTAGGCATTTCTCTAAGGAAGATATACAAATGGCCAACAGACATATGAAAAAATGCTCAACATCACTCAGCATCCGGGAAATGCAAATCAAAACCACATTGAGATACCATCTAACCCCAGTTAGGATGGCTAAAATCCAAAAGACTATGAATGATAAATGCTGGCGAGGCTGCGGAGAAAAAGGAACTCTCATACATTGTTGGTGGGACTGCAAAATGGTGCAGCCTCTATGGAAAATGGTATGGAGGTTCCTTAAACAATTGCAAATAGATCTACCATACGACCCAGCCATCCCACTGTTGGGAATATACCCAGAGGAATGGAAATCATCAAGTCGAAGGTATACCTGTTCCCCAATGTTCATCGCAGCACTCTTTACAATAGCCAAGAGTTGGAACCAGCCCAAATGCCCATCATCAGATGAGTGGATACGGAAAATGTGGTACATCTACACAATGGAATACTACTCAGCTATAAAAACGAATGAAATACTGCCATTTGCAACAACATGGATGGACCTTGAGAGAATTATATTAAGTGAAACAAGTCAGGCACAGAAAGAGAAATACCACATGTTCTCACTTATTGGAGGGAGCTAAAAATTAATATATAAATTCACACACACACATACACACACACACACACAAACCGGGGGGGGGGGAAGAAGATATAACAACCACAATTATTTGAAGTTGATACAACAAGCAAACAGAAAGGACATTGTTGGGGGGGAGGGGGGAGGGAGAAGGGAGGGAGGTTTTGGTGATGGGGAGCAATAATCAGCTACAATGTATATCGACAAAATAAAATTAAAAAAAAAATAATAAAAAAAATAAAAAAAAAAAAAAGAGAGACTTGAAATTCATCCCAGGCAGTCAGTCAGCAGATCGAGCCTGTGTTCTTATTCTCAATCCTATTTAACAGATCAAAAGAATAAAAATATAATTAAAAGTAATGGTAATTGCTATCAACATACACAGTACAATAAATTACAGTTATATTTCACCAAAAAACGTTTTCAGTATTAATAGTAGATAACATTTGTTTAGAATTCATCAAATGAAAATAAAGTGACTGAGAAACTAAAAAAAAAAGAGAAATCTACGTTTTAGTTTAGCTCCAGATATAAACTGTATCTAATCCTCAATTGCAGGATTTACTAGCACAGATACATTAATTGCGTTCCTTTTTTTTACATGGTATTAACACAAAGGTGGCTTGAGGAAAATCAATTCTTTGTTTAGAATCTGAAACATACTAAAATTTCAATAGTTGCTGCTACTATTTTCAGGGAGATGTGTGCACATTTATGCAAAGATTCTGTAATACATTCTTGTTTTAACATTCATGAGCTACTTTGCTATTCATGTTAACTTAAAGCATGGATATATGTGCTCCTGACGGTATTATATTGCATTATATCTTCTTATGCTATACATACATTTTCTCTATATGTGGTATGAAAGGTTTTCAATTTTGTAAAATGTCAGGAACAAAATAGAAATGACACAACATGTTTTTAAAATATGAGAGATGACATGAATTTGTAAATATTTCAGAAAATTTGGAGAAGTTCTAGATTAATAGTTACCAGTCATATTTTGGTTCTAATGTAACTTCTTTATGGAAGCCTTCCATAATCACATGCTCTACTGCTCTCCCCTCTAACCCACTATTGATCATATTAGCCTGTTTGTTTACTTTAAAAATGTCAATAACTATATGATCTTATTTATTTGCATATTATGCCTGTTTCCTACACTGTAATGTAAACTCCACTCACAGTCAAGATCTTCTTTCTGTTTTTGACCACAGCATCCTGATTAGAACAACATTTAACTATGGGATTAATATATATATTATGAATATATCTATGAATGAATAAATAAATGAGTGAATAAATATTTTCACTATCATCATTTATTTTTTCCGTATTTTCTTATTACTTATTGATATTACACAACTTGAAAAAAAAAGTATATAGAAAACTTTGACGTTGCAACTTCATTTTCACTTGTTTTTTCATTGTTCAAACATGATTATCTGAGATAGTGCAAACTTTCTAGACACTAAAATTTGAAAAAATAATGCCACTTTTTTCTATAATAATTTCTCACATTTAAAAATTATTTGAAAAGTTTCTGAAAGATGTGGAATCATAATACCCACCTAAGAAAATATGTAATAAATCTTAAAAATAAACACTCACATATTTTTACATATTTAGAATTTATGGGATAAAGTATCTTTGTCATTATCTAGTTAAATATAACTATTGCAAAAATATGTGGAATGAGAACCAAAAAGAGCATAATGACACTTTGATATATAATAATAGTTTTAACCATAATATTCATTGTTATGCAAACTGTCTTAAATACATTTTATGTCTACATTTACTTGTGAATTCTTAAAATAGGGCAAATTGCTACATTATTCATTTTGCTATGTGTAATTATGAACACTGCAATGAAATGTGGCATTCTTAAATTCAGTTGCCAAGCCTTATCCATGAGTAAGTCTTCTGAGGAGTCAGAGGAGGCAGCTGAAGATGTCATATGATTTGAAATAACTGGGAAATTATTTTTACTTAAAATGAAACATCTCCCTCACTACCTTTCTCTGTACCTGAAATTTCATCTTTACAGATCTCTCGGGTTTTAATTTTAGTTTTCACTTAGTACTTTGAAATGTGAGTCTTCTGTCTTTTACAAATGCTCTTTGAGAACTCATTTTGAGATTCTGGGAGGACATCCTTTCTCATAGCCACCAAAGAGCTATTTTTCTATTTCAGGGACGTCTCTACTTTTATAACGTTCCAATATGATCCATAAAGAAGGGAAGACCATCCTTCTAGCTGGCCAGATTAGCCAAGTCATCCCTGGGGATAAATAGTAAGTCACTAACATTGCGCCAGACAGCACTCATATGCCTCGGAGGGGGTTAGTTGAGTAGAATTAGAGGGAAATTGTGAGCAGGAAGAGAATCCACACAATCAAATCTTCGAATATTAACTTTAAGAGACTACCCAGTCTAACCTTTAATCTTTCTAAAGAAAATGAGGATCAAAGAGATTGTGATTTTTTCTCACAGAAACACAGATAGTTCCAAGTGAGAAATTACACTCACATGCCTGACAACTCTCTTTCCTTTTTTTACTATGTACAATGGCCTCTCACCCAAATCAGAGTGAGAGGAAAATACAGGTGGGGTCTAATTAATCTCTGATGCTGCTTCTTTTTTGTGTGTGTTGTTATTTTGTTGTTGGTGGTGGTGATGTAATAAAACTCATTGTTTTGAATGAATTTCCCATCAGAATGAGGCTTCATATTCAATTTGTTAAGCAAACAAATAAGAAACAATACTTCAATTCATTATTTAAACATTATTTGTTCTATTTTTAGTTCTAATTTATGAGTAATAAATGCAAATGTTTCAGTTATTAATATTTCTCATTTCCTTTTTCTCTTTTATTTTACAGTTAGCATTATTATTTTTTAACATACCATATGTTTTACTTATTTTATTTATTGTCCATTTCCTGCACTTTTCACCAGAAATGAGCTTTATAAGCTCACAGATTTTTACTGATTTTATTCATTGTTATATTTCCACTGCTTCCAATAGTATGGCACATATTCTGTGTCTAATAATGATTTCTAAATGAATGACTGGATGAAATTTGAGACTAGATAAGCACCAACTTAGTTACAGTAAAATATTAACAGTAGTGCTCCCACCACTACTACATATCATTTCTAATGCCAGATATAATAAATGTATAAGGCTATTGCAGATGTTTTAAACAGGCAGTAACAAAGGAATCAAGGAAAATCCACAGAACAGTAATACTAGAGAATAGCAAATAACATCCTTTAGTGGCCTCTTATTTTATAGTCCAGATGTCCGTCTTAAGTCAGTTTTAATTCACAGCTTCTAAAACTGCACTGCAAATGATTGCAAGGTTTATAAAATTTATTTCTCTATTTCTTCTCAAAATTTCCTAATGAATAAAGATATAAATACAGAGGAATTGACTTCAGTCAATTTTCATGTATTATTCAGTGCTCTTCTCTGTATATATAGTATCTAGATAATCTTTAATTAGCTACCTTGGGCAGAAAAGGTCTTTTTTAGTATATTAAAAAGTAATAGGATCCAGAGAGCAATTCAAGGTAAATATAGTGTTGGATTGCCTAGTGAAGGTGACAACTGCTTGGTATTATTTTAGTTTTAATAGTATATATTATTTGATCATAAGATAAAAATTATCTGCAACTCATCATGAGACAAACATAATTAAAAGCATTTGTTCTCCATATCTCTTCAATAAATGAGAATATTTAATAGTTTGCTGATTTTTAGATACAGTGTGTGATCACTGAGATCATAATCAATATTTTTACCTATCTATAATGAGAAAGTACATTGTTTATTATAAGGTATATAACCATGGTGCCCACATTCCAAACTAACTAGTGATAGAGTTCTTTTGGCACAATCGTGCATTAGTGAGTGTCTGCCTTCATTTGGTTGACTGCTTAACATTTTTTATTAGCTTATTCATTCTAACAAGTCGTGATATTTCTTCATTCCCTTAGCCCAACCTATCACTTTCTCAACCCCCTCCCTCTCTCCCCACAATCTCTAGTTTCTTTAGGTTTGTTCTCTCCTTCTGAAAGTTCAACGTATTGTTGAGGCTTTTTCTTTCTTCCTTCCCTCCCTCCCTCCCTCTCTTCCTTCCTTCCTTCCTTCCTTCCTTCCTTCCTTCCTTCCTTCCTTCCTTCCTTCCTTCCTTCCTTCCTTCCTTCTTTTTTCCCACCTTCCCTCCCTCCGTCCCTTCCTTCATAGCAGCCAGTTAGGAGTGAGAACATATATTTCTGTTTCTTTGGCTTATTTCATTTAACTTAATTTTCTCCAGACTCATCCATGTTGCTACAAAGGACAGAATTTCATTCTTTTTTATGGCTGAGTAGTATTCCATTGTGTAAAAATACCACATTTTCTTTATCCAGTCATCTGTTGATGGACACTTAGGTTGTTTCCATATTTGGGTTATTGTAAATAGAGCTGCAATGAACATGGGCGTGCAGGTATCCCTTTGACATGATGATTTCCATTCCTTTGGATATAATACCCAGTAGTGGGATTGATGGATTATATGGTAGCTCTATCTGTAGTTGTTTGAGAAAATTCCATATTGTTTTCCATAATAGCTGTGCTAATTTACAGTTGCACCAACAGTGCAGAAAAGTTCCCCTTTCCCTGCATCTTCGCCAGCATTTTTTATTCTCTGTCTTTTTAATAATGGCCAGTGTAACTGGGGTGAGATGATATCTCAGTATGGTTTTGATTTGCATTTCTCTGATGACTAGTGATGCTAAGCATTTTTTCACAGACTGCTGGCCATTTGTATGTCTTCCTTTGAAAAATGTCCATTCATCTCCTTTACCCATTTTTTTAATTGGATTATTTGTGTTTTTACTGTATAGTGTTTGAGTTCTTTGTATATTCTAGATATTAATCCCTTGTTGAATGTATAGTTTGCACATATTTTCTTCCATTCTGTAGGTTGTCTTTCCGCTGTTCTGATTGTTAAAGCTTTTTAGTTTGATATAATCCCATTTATTTATTTTTTTCTTTGGTTGTCTATGCTTTTGGGATCCTATTCATAAAGTATTTGCCCAGTCCTATTATCAGGAGTGTTTCACCTTTATTTTCTTTTAGTAATATTATGGTATCAGGTCTTCCATTTAAACCTTTAATCCATTTTGAGTAGATTTTGGCATATGGTGAGAGGTACAGGTCCAGTTTCATTTTTCTGCATAGGGATATCCAATTTTCCCAGCACCATTTATTGAAGAGGCAGTTTTTTTCCCCAAATGTATGTTTTTGCTGCCTCTGTCGAATATCAGTTGGCCGTAAGTATGTGGGTTGATTACTGGGTTTTCTATTCTGTTCCATTGATCCAAGTTTTGGTTTTTATGCCAGTACCACATTGTTTTGTTTACAATAGCTTTGTAATATTATAGGATTAGATACTACCTGTAATTTCTTGATTACAGTCTGCCTGTAACTGTTTCTCCTATATAATCAGGATTTTTTTCAGTCTTCCTATTATGATTATGCACGATAAGATTCAGGCTGTAGGAGATGGCCGTTCTTGTAACTAGGATTTTATTCATAAATGTGTAGCTCATGATAACTGGCTAATCTACATGTTACACTGAACTGCCTTGACTTTTCTTTTTTTTCATTCATGAGATTATGGTAACACATGTTCAATAAAATTACAGTTTAAATCACATTCTTTATATGCCATTAAAACCTTAAATAATGTATAGACTCAGTGAATTAGATGGCCTTTAAAATGCTAGTTACAAAAAGCACCATTTCCTGCATCCTCAATCTTATGGTGCATAATCATAATAGGAAGACTGAAAAAAAAATCCTGATATAAGGGAGAAGCAGCTACAGGCAGACTATAATCAAGAAGTTAGAGGTAGCATCTAGTTATATATAAGATAAAAAAATAAGTCTTCAGTAAAATGTTGTAGTAGACAGTAAAAAAAGTTAAGTAAAAATGTGTTTATAACTTGGAAATAGAAAAGAAAGGCTTTCCTTAAAAAATTCAATACAGAAAAATAAAGTATTTTGGTTTTACTTGATAAGTGATGATGATAAAAATGATGTAAGTTATAGAAAAATTATTTACCTGTCTTTCCCCTTCGTTTTGCCCTATCTCCCTCTACCCTCCTTTTTATTTCCTGCAAATATCAAAAGAATATTTATTAAACACATGTAATATACAGATGTTCTACTTACAATGGGGTTATGTCTTGATAAACCCAGACTAAGTGGAAAAATTCTAAGTAGAACCATTATAAGTCAGGGACCATATGTACTAGAACTCAACTTGGTACTGATACTATAAATACAAACGAGACAAAATCCCTGCCTTCAGAATTATTATAGTGGAGAATGGAAATCTGCGCTTAAAAAGATGTCATTTTTCCCTTTAAACAAATCGGCATTTATGGGAATCTGGCTATAAAGAAGTTGCTGGTGTCGGTGGCCTTATTCTTATTTCTATACTGCACTTACTGCAATATTTGGCACATTGAAGTTGTTCAAAATAATTTTGCTGAATTACTATTTTTTGCATATATTATACTGAACTTTCTGAGTAGGACTTTTTCACACTCATATTCCTTTGTAAGTATTATTGCAGTAAGGACTTTTTCTGTAAGTCTGTTGATGATTGGAAGAACATATTTAAACATTGTCTATTGATATTTAAAAGTTTATATCATTGATATGTTACAGAGTAACCAAACATCTCTTCTTTCTCCTTTTATATGTCTTTGCATCTCTTTCTTGACAACACATGCTCATATATTCAGTCGTAGCACAATCACAGTTCATACACAGAGGAGAAAATGAAGAAATGAATCTTCAATGCATTTATCTACAGTCAAAGTGTCATGCATTTATGAATGATAAAGAGGCAATTCATTGTAGGATTTCAAAGCGTGTGCTTGTCAGTCAGAAAAAGTGGTTTCTAAACCAAACACCAACTGCCTGATTGATAATGGCATGCTATTTCCTCTTCCTCCCAAAACTATAGGCTCTATGAAGGGAAAGATCCGTCCATCAAATTCCATGCTGTATCTCCAGTACATTGTACAATGCATAGTACATAGTAGACACTCAATAAATGTCTTTTAAAAGTGAATAGTTTCCAAAGTTTCAAGGTTTTCTTAAGACTTTTTGAGGAAACAAATATCCCTTTTTACAGCTTGCTTTAGCTCTTGCCTCAGTCAGCTTTACTGAATACTTTCGAGTAGATTAGGTCTCCTGATAAGCTTTAATAAACACCTCATAATTGTCTTACACAGCATTTACCACACTTGCTAATTATTAAGTAACTTTTATTATTTTTCTTTGTCTTTTGTAGACTGTAAGTTGCATGAGTACAGAACATGTCTGTTTAGTTAATGACTTTTCCTGCTAACTGCAATATTCCCTGAAACAATACTAATAAATCAGAAAAATTATTTAGGAAATTACTATGCTTTGTCTCACTAGTTGACTTAACCCTTTGTCAATTTTAGCACGGTTTTGGTAATACAATGACACAATGTTAAAAGGGAAATATTGCAGGTTTCATATGATGTTTCCTCCCTTCTCACAATCCAAAATTCGTAAAGATCACAATCTGCAATTAAGTTAGCCCAACTAATTCTAAATTGGCATCTATTAGAATATCACTCCTTTGTATATTTTATTAAATTAATTTATTGTTTTAAAAAGTTATTGTTTATTAAAATAGGATAAGCTAATTTTACTTCAATTAGACAAGAAATCATATAGTTAATCATAAAGTAACAAATCTTAATTAGTGTTTGATAAAGCTTCAAACTCACTGTACTTTTAGACTAGAATTATATTGCCTTTTAACAACCAAAAATATGAGGAGCAAGGTAACCTTTGAGAAAAGAAAAGAGAACTGTCATCTTTATTGCCAATAGGGCACAAAAACATGACAGATTTTTTATTAGTTATATTCAGGAAACTGATGACAAAGGTGTCCTGTCAGTGAATGATAATTGTTGAATTTCTTGGGGTAGGTTAGAATTTCATTGTTTTTATGTAAAGCTGTGAGGTGAGAGAAGTGTGCCTTTTTCCATTTTAGCTTTTCATTACAAATCTTCTCTCTCTTAACACATAGTTTCCAGGGATGTCCAGTTTACTCAAGTCCTCTTAATTTTACAAATTTTCTCACTTCAGCACCCCACACAATTATCTTCTCTGACGTAAGATCCAAGCTATTTATTTCAAATCTCACATCCAATGCTTCATTGTCTAGCTTATCAGCTGTTGTCATTAAGTAGTCTGATAAATTAAGTTATACACAGCTAATAGTGCATTTTACTATCCTTTGCATTCATATTTTCATTTGAAAAGTAGATGTGTGGATGGGTGGGTAGAACACTTCAAATTTGCTGTCTTAGCAAATTTCAAAAATACAGTACACTTCTATTAATATTGTCACAATTTGTACAATAGATGTCCTGAACTTATTCCTCCTACCTAACTGAAATTTTATATCCTTTGACCAACATCTCACCAACTCCTTCTACTTTCCCACCCCAACCCCTGGCAACCACCGTTCTACTCTATGACTATGAGATCAACTTTTTAGATTCCACACATACCCACATACAAGTGAGATTATGCAATATTTGTCTTTGTTGTTTTTTCCCCCCAGCTTTATTGAGATACACTTGAAAAATAAAAATTACATATGTTTAAGGCATAAAACATGATTTCTTTTTACTTCTGTATGAATTGCAAAATAATTACCATATTCAGCATAATAAATATATTCATCACCTTACATACCTTTTTTTTGATGTTGAGAACCTTTAAAATCTACACTTGTAGCAATTTTCCAGCATACAACACATTATTACTAACTACAGTGACCATGTTGTGCACTAAATCTCCAGAATTTATTTATCTTTTCTAACTGAAACTTTATCTCTTTGATCAACATCTCCCTGTTACCTTCCTTGCCCCAGCCATTCCACTCTTGCTTCTATGAGTTTGACTTTTTTAGATTCCACATATAAGTGAGATCATTCAGTATGTGACTTTCTGTGCCTGGCTATTTCATGTAGCATAATGTCCCCTGGGTTCATTCATGATGTCATGCCACAAAAAATAATAAACATGAGGTGATGCATGTCAATAAGATCAATTTAGTCATACTACAATGTATACATATTTTAAAACAATATCTTGTACATGATAAATATATACAATTAAAAATAAAAACAAATCATGAAAAAGTGGATGTGTGGAAGTCACACTATCATAACTCAAATTAGTATAGAAATATTCAAGCAAATATAGGGACTTTTTGTAGGTAGATTTAAAGCATATTAGAGTCAAATTCTAGCTCACCTGGTTAGAGTGCAGCTTTGTAAAACCAAGGTCAACGGTTCGGTTTCCCGTACTGGCCAGCCACCAAGAGTCAAATTCTAGTTGACTTTCAAATGCTGAGTCCTAGCTACTCTGCTATCTCATGTGATTCTTTTTTTTATTTGCAATAAAAATATCATTCTGTAGTCTCACTTATTAATCCTTTTGATCACAGGGTATAATCTTTAATTTTTTAAAAAGCTTCTGCAATATTCTTAGGAATAAAAGAAATAGTCCTTTATTTAAAATGGTTAACCTATGAAATGTTATATTTATTATTCCTATCACAATGATAGTGCCAAGCTTGTCAGAACATTGCTGAGAAGATGTGAAGCTGCCTTTGGGCTATGTGCAAAGCCTGTTAGAAGGGCATTCGAGAATTTTCTTAGTACATGGGCATCATGATTGCCATTATCACTGGAACACAGTTTAGGCCTCCTGGCAAAGGAGTTACACAGTATTAATATTTGAAAAAAAACATACAAAACTCCCCCTGTTGGCAGAAAATAACAGCAAAAATTACCTGTAATATACAAATCTTTCCACAGGCATCTTTAGAGAAGGGAAAAAAGTGCTAAGAATCAATCACATGGAAATATAATAATCAGAAACCAATCAGCAAGTTAACTGCTCTGAGGCAGTGAGTGGCTTTCTAAGGGCTGATATGTAATGATACATCGTCAGAAAAACAGGCTTATAGGTAAGTAACCTTCATTTTTCCAAAAGCAATGCACACAATCTATTATACTGGCATGATAGCATAGCTGGAGGCATGGAGAACTCTTAACTTGTAAATAGATTTTGGATAATGGTTTACTCCAAATGACTTCATTCTTGAGGCATATTATATATAAAATTTTTTTTTAGGAAGGTGTGATGGCAAGACTAGCTAGTTCTTTTGTAATTTTCCAGTGTTATAACATTTTGACCCTTAGAAAAATGTTCAAGTAGTGCTGTTTGACCCTTATTATTTTGTCAGATTTCTTTTGTTGTTGTTGTTAGAGTAACATCTTCTCAAATGCCAAAGGTTTTCAAGATTCATCTAATGATTTCAACATTAGCTTTCAGAGACAGTTTTGACATGGAGTGTGCATAACTAGTAAGGCATAAACTGGAACCACTCTTCTTAGGTAATGATATTCTAACAGAAACAAAAATCTTAATTCAAGGCCCTAACACTAACTAGACTCTTAGGTATTTGCACACATTTGAAGAGATGGGATTTTGGGGGAGAATATTTTTCAAGGCAGAACTACAGAAAATACTTTGTTTCTTTTGCCTATGAAGGCAAATTGACAGGTCTACATTAGTACATCTGCAAGATATTATTCTACGTAGACTGCCCTGTGTTCAAAAGAGTTTGATCATTTTGACTGATGAATGAATTACTCTTTTTGGATCCCCAGAGTTCATCAGCCTATTATCTGGAATTTAAATATATTATTTTTGTTTGACACAGTCTTTACCAAACATATATGATTTTTTTTAACGTTAATCCCTACAACATTCTGTGAAACACTACATTGGAAATACTTATTTAGAAAACGATATTGGCTTGTCTTTGCTTATATTTAAACCAAAATATTTTTCTAAGGAATGAAAGCACAATTAAATATACAGAGTTTGAAAAATAATTCTTTACAGTTAGTTAATGTTAGAGGCAAAATTATATTATGCTTCCATACGTGAAATGATTTTAGGTATTCACAATGGCTGTTTTTACATTTCCGTTTTCTCTACATTTTGCAGTACACATAGCTCATGGAACACAATATATGATAGTCATAAGTCAATCTTTCTTCACCAGAAATATGACAGAGTTGTAAGTCACTAGGGAGCAGAGAGAGGATTCTAGACTGATATTAAACTCAAATGCTCATAGGTGGGAAAGAACATTGTAATCTCAGGGAAGTGAGATGACTGAGCACAGACGCAGGCTACTGCATCTGCTTGTCTAATGTGTAACATAGAGATGATGAAGATGTAAAGAAAGGCAGTGCTCAGAACATCAAATGCTTTATATGAAAAGCCAAAGAGTTTGGATTTGGCCCTGTAATCTGAGAAGAGGAGGGTTTTACTGGAGGAATAACTGAAGAAAAATAAAAATGTTTATGACCAGCATTTTTCTCCTGTAAGTTTAAGAGCCTTGTTGAATTCCATGAATAATATATATTCTTATAACTTGGATGATCTATTTTATTGAATAGAAGAATGTTACTGAGAAATTGGTACTGCTCTTTAATAATGAAAATATTAATATTTAGATATATTTTAGAATGAATAACGCAGAAGATTTGTCATTCATTCCTCTCATTTTTGATTTGCTTTAGAATTCACCAGGCAGGTTCACATGCATTATCTCATTGCTTGCTCACTTTTATAGAGAAAGTAATCAAAGTTCAGAGACTTCGGGTTACCTTTTTCATCTCATACTGTAAAAGAGCTGGAGATTCAAATTGACTCCTTCAATACAGCATTTGCTGAGCACCTATTAAGTGTCAGGTATTGTGCTGGGCATTAGGAATAGAGCAATGAGTAGAATATTTCTCCCTTACCCTCTCCAAAAGCACGCCTATTCCTTTTTTATTTATATAGGCTCTTAGTCTGCCTGGATTATCCCACCTAACGCATTGTTACCACCTGTGATCTCCTGGAAAGAACAGATGCTAGGGCACCCTTGATATCATCAGATTGCTCCTAATAGCCAAGTTCCAGCAGGGACATGACACTGCATCATTCATCATTAGCATTCTACAAATTCCTTTTGTTAATCTCTTTATTCTCAAGTTTGTGGTTATATGCTGGTTTTACTATACTCACCCTAAATTCTGTTTTCTCCTTTGCAAAAATTGACATCCTACATTTAAAATTAGATTGTGTCAGGGCTCAGAACGTCATATAGTATCTTAGCATACTGAGTAGTTTAATCTGAAAAAAAACTGAGAAAACTGAAGAAACAGGAAGTTCTCTGACCTTTTCCTGCCCTCTCTCTCCTGAAACAGGCCATAGAAACTGAAATTCCCCTCACCCTTTTCTCCTTTGAAGTATGTCATTAACCTAGGAAGATCCCTCCATGATTTTCTTCCTCTTTCCTCCCCAAAGACTTTCATATGACAAATGTCCTGCCCTATTCCCAATGGAAGGACTGTCACACAGGGAAGCCAAGAAGAATCTGAGCAAACAGGCCTTGCTCAGTTGCTCTATTCTATCACCATCAGATCATACCTTTTTGTCCTCCAATCAAACTTTCGTATGACTGTTCAAGAAACTACAGTTTTCCCTGGGTCTTTAGGTCTTCATTTCTGAAGGTTCCTGGGTCTTGTAAAATATATTAAATGAATTGCTTATACTTTTTTCTTGTTAATCTGTATTTTATTATAGGAATGAACCTAGTGATGAGCAAGGCAAAGATACTGCTCTTTTCCCTATGCAACAAAGCCTAAAGGTCTACATGCCGCTGGTAGGCACCGAGTTGCTTATTCCTACTCCTGAGAAGAAGCTACAGCACATTTTGTTCTGTATTTATTAGAAATATAATTTGTTCTTAGTTCGTATAAGTAAGCCTTTCTGCTGTTGGAAAGGATAAGTATAAGTAAGAGCTTTCTCTGTCTGTATAAGTAAGAGCTTTCTGCAGAAAGCTCTTATCCCAAAATGTGGTGCTCTGACATATTGGAATAAAGAAGCAGCCTCAAGGTCTCTCTGACCTTTCCTCTCCATCCCCGCTCTTGCCTCTCAATCCTCTGTCTCTCTCCAAAGCACAAGGTGAAGCTGTTTCCTTATCTGCCTAAAGTCCAGGCACGCCAAAGAAGACAATTACCTTGGGTCCTGTCTCTGAGTTTTCTTTAACCCATGTCATAGAAAGGAAGAATGGAGTCTGTCAACACTGCTGGACTAAATTTGTCACACATCATTATCTCCTATTTTGGTCCCAGTCAGTATTCCGATGAGAATTCATTTACTAGTCATTGTCTGCTCTGTAGATCAAATAGACTTTGTTCCAGACCATTATATATTCTCCATGTCCATTACATCTCCCTGGGAATAATTTACAACTATACCCCCATCTCCCCTTTCCCTATGTAGATGGGTATATAAGTTTTGTACCTCAATGGAAAATGGGGCCATTACTATCTTGTGATTCCCCCATGCTTTGCCTTCTCTCAACATGTTAAATAACACAATTGTTAAGCCTTTTCTTCATATTGATTTAAATTTGTCAGTTATTTCTGGGGTGAAGAAGTGTTCCTTTGTCCCCTACAATACTTAGTGCAGAAAAAAATCTAGGGAATCAAGTCTAAACACCAATTAGGAGACAAGTTAGAAGGCTGTTGCAGAAAGCAAAGTAAGAAATGACGAGGGTCCATCCAACGTAAAGGACGTAGAAGAAAAAAGCAGAATATGAAGCTATTTAGGACACAAAATCAAAAGTTAGAAAGAGAGCAACAGGATAGATTTTGTGGTGCTTATTATAAAACCGTACTTCAAAAGGTTGATGGAAAATGTCATTAAAAGAAAATGTGAATATTTCCATGAACTTTTTGAAGACCCTTCATATACTATGTATTACTGCGGACTCTAGAAACACCAAGGGAAGGTATGAAATGAGACTTCTTTTTAAAAATTGTTATAATAAACAACAACCACCACCATGACAACATTGAGTAAAAAAAAAAAAAAAAAAAAAATGAGAGATTACTTAAAATAAATCAAAGTGATATAGTAAACAGCTTAAATTTGAAACTAGGATGATATTTTTCTTTTGTAGTTGTTCAGGTCCATAGCACTCACTAAAAATAAGATTTTATATCTTTCTGCTCTTTCAAGCAGCCAGCGTCCATAAGAATCTTATCAACATGTACAATCCTATAACTGAAGTATTAATTATCATTTATTCCTATATTTCAGGTAAGTAAATTAGGACATTTTTTCCTGTATAGCTTGGTCCATCTTCTATATTTTTTCCTTGAATATACTTTACCTACTCCAGAATTTTTTAAGAATTAACCAATACAATTTTTAAAAAAATAGTAAACATATGCATTTAAACCTACATTAAGATTTCCTTTTAAAATGTAGTTTTCTTGTTGTAAATATTAAAGATGCAATCAGTCTCTATTTTTAGTATCTTTTAGGACATTTCATAATGATGTACTGACATTTTTATGTGTCTGGATCCAAAATTTTACCCCTCTCATAAGGCATTTTCTTTTTTAAAAAGGTTTACTAGGAGCAGGAGCCAAGGTGAGTGGTGTCCTGCACACCACCAGGGTCCAGTCTGGAGCCCCAGAAAGCCCTCCCACTTCCTAAGGAGGGCCCAAAGGGAGCATCCCACAAAAGTGCCACAAACAACATTTCTGTGCAGGTTGTCCACAGGAGTCACCACCACCCCTATTGCCACTGCAAGGACAGCTTAACACTTCAGTAGCAGCCGGAGCAATGCTACAGGCAAGCCACCACACACTTGACTGCATTGATAGAAGAAAATTCATCAGTGGAGCCTACAAATAGAAGAGGAAGTCTTTCTCCTCATAGCCCACTCCAGAGTAATAGAAGAAACAAGTGCTCTACCAGATGACTAGACACCAACTAAAAGATACTAAAACTACAAATAAACAAGAAGATATGACACCACCAAAAGAATAGAGTAATTCTCAAGTACTAGATTTCATATAACAGGAAACCCTTGAAATGTTTGAAAAGGAATGCAGAACAATGATCTTAAGAAAACTCAAAGAGATAGGAGAAGGATCATTTAGAGAAAACAGTGAAACAAGAAAAAATATCCAGAATATGAAGGAGGACGTCTACAGAGAGACTAATACCTGAAAAAAAAAAATGTGGCAGAACTCCTGGAACTGAAGGATTCACTCAATGAAATAAAAAACACTACACAGATTTTGAGCAGCAGGCTAGAACAAGCACAAAAAAGAATTTCAAATCTCAAAGATGATCTCAGATGGACAAAAAAGGAAAAAAGAATTTTAAAAAATGAAGAAAATTTAAGAGCACAACTCAAGCACACAAACATCTAAATCATGGGTATTCCATAAGGGGAGAAGAAAGGAAAATTCATGGAAAACCTATTCAACAAAATAATAACAGAAAATTTTTCAGGCATAGGGAATGATAGAGATCTTCAGATTCCGGAATCCCAATGAACCCCAAACATATTCAATCCAAAAACATCTTCTCCAAGACACATTAAAGCCAAACTGGCAATGTTTAAAAATAAAGAGGGAATTCTAACTGCAGCAAGAAAAAAGTGTCAAGTCACCTATAAGGGAGCCACCAATGGACTAACAGCAAACTTCTCAACTGAAACCCTACAGGCCTGAAGAAAATGGGATGACATATTCAAAATACTAAAAATTCAAAATAGAAAACTTGAACTGGCCAATAACAAGCAATGATATTGAAGCAGTAATCAGCAGTCTTCTGATAAAGAAAAGCTCAGGACTAGATGGCTTTATTGCTGAATTCTACTGAAACTTTAAAGAGGAATTAACCATTCTCTTCAAACTATTCCAAAAAATTGAACAGTAGCCATTCTCCCAAACTCATTCTATGAGGCCAGAATCACCCTGATACCCAAACCAGACAAAGATATAACAAAAAAGAAAATTACAGGCCAATATGTTTGAAGAACATAGATGCAAAAAATCTCAACAAAATATTAGCAATCACAATACAGCAACACATTAAAAAAATTATACACCATGATCAAATGGGATACATCCTAGGGATTCGAGGATGGTTCAACATTCACAAGTCAATAAAGATGATACACCACATAAACAAAACCCAGGATAAAAACCATATGATTATCTTAGTAGATGCAGAAAAAGCACTCAACAAAATTCAACATTGCTTTATAAGACACACTCTCAGCAAATTACGTAAAGAAGGAAATTATCTCAAAACAATAAAAACCATATATGACAAATCCACTACCAATATCATCCTGAATGTGAAAAGCTGAAAGCATTTCCCTTAAGTACAGGAATAAGACAAGGATGCCCACTCTCACCACTCCTATTTAGCATAACGTAAGTACCTGTCAGAGTAATCGGTCAAGAGAAAGAAATAAAGGGCATCCAGATTGGAAAGCAGAAAATCAACCTGTTCCTATTGTCAGATGACATGATCCTATATAGAGAGAAAAATCTAAAGAGTCTACCAAAAACTCTTAGAGCTAATTAACAATTTCAGTAATGTTGCAGGATACAAAATCAACACCCCAAATCAGTAGTTTTTTAATACTCCAATGATGCACTAGAATAAAAAGAAGTCAAGAAGTAAGTCCATTTATAATAGCTATCAAAAAATAAAATATCTAGAAATCAATTTAACCAAGGAGGTGAAAGATCTCCACAATGAGAACTACAAAACACTACAGAAAGTAATTATAGAGAACACAAAGATGTGGAAAAACATTCCATGCTCTTGGATTGCTAGAATAACTATCATGAAAATGTCCATACTACCCAAAACAATCTACAGATTCAATGCAGTCCCCACCAAAATACCAATGGCATTCTTCACAGAAACAGAAAAAAAAATCCTAACATTCATAGGGACCAACAAAAGACCCCAAATAGCCAAAACAATCCTGAGCAAAAATAGATACATACATACATACATACATACATACATACATACATACATACATACATACATACATACATACATAATAAAATAAAGCCAGAAGCATAACACTTCTTCAAATTATATTACCCAATTCCAAATTATATTACAAAGCTATTTTAATCAAAACAGCATAGTACTGGCATAAAAACAGACACTCAAACAAATTGAACAGAAGAGAAAACCTGGAATCAACCCATATATTTATAGCCAACTGATCTTTGACAAAGGCCACATACACTGGGGGAAAGACTGCCTCCTCAATAAATGGTGCTGGGAAAACTTGACATCCATTTGTAGAAGAAAGAAACTGGACCTGTATCTCTCACATATACCAAAATCACTAAAAATGCATTAAAGTCTCAAGTGTAAGACCTGAAACTATAGAATTCCTGGAAGAAAACATAGGGGAAACACTTCAGGAAGTAGGACTGGGCAAAACTATATGAATAAGACCCCAAAAGCACAAGCAAAAAAAGAAAAAATAAATAAACAAATGAGATAATATCAAAGTAAACAGCTTCTTCACAGCAAAGGCAACAATCAACACAGTGGAAAGACAACCTACGGAATGGGAGAAAATATTTGCAGACTATACACATCCAACAAGAGATTAATATCCAGAATATACAAGAAATTCAAACAGCTTCACAGTAAAAAATAAATAAATAAATAAACAAACAAACAAACAAATAAATAAATAAACAAACAAACAAATAAATAAATAAAATAATCTCATTAAAAAATGGGCAAAGGGGCTAAATAGACATTTTTCAAAGGAAGATTTACAAACAGCCAAGAGGTACATCAAGAAATGCTCAGCATCACTAATTATCAGGGAAATGCAAATCAAAGCCACACCGAGATATCATCTCACCCCAGTTTGACTGGCCATTAAAAAGGGAGAGAATAACATATTTTAGTGAGAATGTGGGGAAAGGTGTACCCTTCTACACTGTTGGAGAGACTGTAAATTAGTACAGCCATTATGGCAAACAATATAGAGTTTTCACAAACAACCACAGATAGAGCTACCATATGGTCTAGCAATCCCACTGCTGGGCATATATATCCAAAGGAATGGAAATGATCATATCAGAGTGATACCTGAACTCCCATGTTTATCACAGCTCTATTTACAATAGCCAAAATATGGAACCAACCTAAATGTCTGTCAATGGAAGACTGGATAAAGAAATTGTGGTATATATATATGCAATGGAATACTACTCAGCTATAAAAAAGAATTGAATTCTGCCATTTGCAACAACATGGATGAGTCTTGAGAAAATTATGTTAAAGGAAATAAGACAGATGAAGAAAGAGAAATACTACATGCCCTCACTCATAACTGGGTGCTAAGAAAGAAGGACAGAAAGAAAGAAAGGAAGGGAGGAAGGGAGGAAATAAGACAGATGAAGAAAGAGAAATACTACATGCCCTCACTCATAACTGGGTGCTAAGAAAGAAGGACAGAAAGAAAGAAAGGAAGGGAGGAAGGGAGGAAGAAAGAAAAGAAAGATAAGACCACAAGACCAAAATACTATGTTGAACTTTCAGAAGGAGAGAACATACCTAAGGATGTAGAGATTTGGGGGGTGGGGGGGGAGCAGGGGGTTGGGGAGTGATTGGTCAGGTAAGGGGAATAAAGAATAATTATAATTTGTAATAATGAATATGCTAATAAAATAAATAAATAAAAATAATGTTCAAATTAAAAAATAAGAAGAAATAAATGAAAAATAATGCATAGTAGCTGACCCTCAATCCAATATAAGACTATTTTCATTACTTAAATTTGTGTTCTGGAATGGTGATGATAGAAAAGGGTTAGTATTTCCATACTGATCTCACTCAGGAGTACAAACAAGAAATGTGTTTATTTGAATTGACAAAAACAACCTCAAGCACTTTAGATGCTCTTTTATAAAAAAATATTATGATTGTATTTCATTCCTCCAGAGTGTCACATACATACCCTGAAATCTTGATTTCACTAATACTCGATAGGTCCATAGAGACTGATCCTGTAAAACCTATAAATGCCTTACTGTAGGAGGAGAAACACAGAGTTCCATTAATAGTCTATTTGGGATCTAAATTTCACAATATGTTAAATAAGGGAGAGTCATGACTCTGTAGACAGGGTTCAGTGAGCGTCCTCAACTCTGAAATATGAAGGTACGATATAGAACAAGGAGGAAATAACTTCCAATTAACACAGGAGTTGGAAAGGCATTTCTTGATTGCTTACAGAAGAAAAATGGAAATCTATCTTGCTTATTATTATCACAGTGTGACATCATTTTTGAAGGCATCAACTGGAGCTCACTTGTTAACATGGTCTAGATGTTAAGACTTGAGTAGTCTTAGGGTCATGTGGGAGTCAGGCTCATATGTGCATGTGCAAAGCTGGATGGGGATTTTCTTAATTATTACTTATGCTCATTTAACAACTGCGCATAATCCTGCCCACAGGATTAAAGCTCCAACTATGTATTTCAAGATGTTACATGATCCAGTAACTGTTGGCCTATTCAGCATAAATTCTTGCTACTTTTCTATGTTCACTCTATGTTTTGACTGCATTAATTTGGTTGCAATTACTACATACCTAGTGTGCTGTTGACACCTCAATGCCTTTGAACACAGTTCCCTTTGCCTTTTATTCAAAATGTTAATAAATATTTACTAACAACATATATTTAATAAGTGTAGTGGGTTAGAAATCTTGATTCTCCTTTGATCTTAGAATAGGACTTTTAGGTAATGCATGAATGAGCCAAAAGGATCTTGAGTAGGGGACAGAAATCCACAGATAAGTTTGGCAAAAGCCACCTAATCAATTCTAATCACTGCTTAGGGATGGGATTGTGTACTTTGACTGTTTTAGGTTGCTGGTTGATTCTGGCTTGAATGACTATTGATTATTTAACCTACTGATTGTGGGCCGAGCCTGTGGCGCACTCGGGAGGGTGCGGCGCTGGGAGCGCGGCGACGCTCCCAGCGGCCGCGGGTTCGGATCCTATATAGGAATGGCCGGTGCACTCACTGGCTGAGTGCCGGTCACGAAAAAGAAAAAAAAAAAAAAAAAAAATAACCTACTGATTGTTCTTTAGATATGCTAAGAAAACTGCTTGAATGCTGTTTAAATATGCTAAAGGAATCACTGTAGGAAGTATGTAGAAAAGAAAATGTTTACTAAGGACAAGCTGTTTGTTGGTGAATTGACCTAGCTGTTTACAAATTACATTCTGGAATGTCACATTGTTAATTTTCTGCTGTTACTAGTTTTACACTGCCTGCTTTTATGTACTTCTTTGATGACTGAATCAACTGATTTTTCTTGTGAAACTTCCTTGTCTTGTCAATAAAAAGAAAGGCTGATTTTTGAATCAGGGCTGCTCCCCCAATAGGCAGCAGTCCCTCCAGGGGCTGCTGCTCCTGTGATGGGCAGCAGTCCCACCAGGCCTCATTCATGTTACCTTGAGTGAATTCTTTCTTTCTCTTTTTTCCACCTTGGTTACAAAGAGGAAAGTGTAACAATTAGGTATTTATTTTGGCTTAATTATGTGCTAAGAAATGGGAATTATAATGGTAAACTCCAAAATATGATCACAATATGTATTCATTTAATAAATGTTTATTTTTAATATCTACTTTGTGCCATGCATTGTTCTATGAATTAAGGATACTGTGATGAGCCAAATGTAAATTACCATCATCACAGTACAGTAGTCTTTCCTTATTCGGGGAGACATGTTTCAAGACCCACAGTGAATACCTGAAACTTTGCATATTATAGCACCCTAGCCAAGGTATGCCAAGGTCAACTTTTCACTTAAAGAAAACACTTTATGACTTCTCTTTGGCATATCCTAATTGCCAGCATAACTACTCTTGTGTTTGGGGCCATTATGAAGTAAAATAGGGTTTACTTGAACACACCCACTGTGATGTGGTTTTGTACTCAATTTAGAACTTATGACATTTTTATTTCTGGAATTTTCCATTTAATATTTTTGGATCATGTTTAACTGATGGTAACTGAAACCATGGTAAGGGAAATCACAGATAAGAGGGGACTACTACATATACATTCAAGTGGATAGCAAAAATTGCACCGAAGAAAGTTAAAGAGGCAAGGAAGACTTTTTCTAAGGCTATTTTAATAAGAAAGAGACCATAAATAAGCAGAACTTACCTCCACTGAAATAAAAAGCAGGAGGGGTTTTTATTTTTACAGTTAGGAGGAGTTAGTGCCAAAATACTGGCTGATGTTTGGGATATGTGGCTGATCAATGGGATATGTGGAGTATATTGAGTTATTTTCTGAATTTGCAGTTATTTTTCTCTGTTATTAGGCTATCTTTGTTTGCTAATTGGCACTTATGGAAGTTAAACTACTACTCTTCCCAGAGAGTGGGAGGTAGGCCTTCTATCTCTCTGACGATTACATTTCAAAGGACGGTTCTCAGTCCTTGAGAAAGACATTGCTGGTGTGAAACTGGCAAGAGGCTTTTAAAAATTACTTACATATATCTCACAATGGCAGAGAAATAATTTACAACAGCAAGTTTTCTAAAGAAAGTGCTCTAAGGAAAAGGAGGTCAAGACCTAGAATCATGAAAAGCCTGTCTAAAATTTAGTCAAACTGAGGGAAACATGAAGAACATCTTGGTCAAGAGAAGAAACCAAGCAGGAGAAAGTAATGGGGAACAGCTAGTCCAGAATTGGTTTGAAGGAAGAAGACGGAGGAGGTGATATTTCTGCAGAGGTGAAGAGCCTGGGACCAAAGTTTCTACAAAGAGAAAAAAGAGAAGATGCTTTTTTCCATAATATTCCCCTTTTCACTCTTATACTTAATATTGCCCTAAAACAGAAGGAAAATTTGAATAGTTTCTCTAGTCTTTTTTTTTTATCCTGGGACTAGAATAGAACTTGGCTATATCATAAGAACTTGGCTTCTGGTCTCCAGCTATTCAGCAACTGTAAGATGGTTCCATAACAAAATTCACAAAATACAAACTATTTGGGAGGAAAGGTTAAAGGACTAAATTTCTTTCTTGTGACAAAGAAAAGTTCTCATGTGTTTCATCCACTGGGTCACCTTGCATTGACACTTAGTGTGAACTGTTATAGCAAATATGTCTTTAACCAGTTATTACTATTCAACCTATAGTCTCTTTAAATCACATTTAGTACATTTATGCCAAATATTAGAAAACCATATTTCACACTGCCATGAATTTTAAAGGCCTTTATAAATTTCTTGCTACTGACAAAGGTATTTGTAATAAAAATTGTCTCTTTAGCCACCTCCTTATAATAGGCTGAAAACTCCAAATTAGAAGATAGATCAACAAGTCTAAATTTAAAATGTAAATTTAATTATGTAATTTTTGAGACAATAGAGTATCATCACTATTATATTTATCCATTTCAAACAAATTCTAACAAAAGTGCTGCCAAGTGGAGGTCCTCTAGGTCTTTCTTTAATAAATATGCTATGTTGACACTTTATTTGCATATTAATAAGAATGAAGTACTTGAATTTGAATATTCTCTTAGGCATGTTAAATATTTCTCATGGAATTTTATTTCCTTATTATTAAAATTTCCTTATCATTAAAATTGTTTCTTCATATACAAAACTAATAGGGAAAAAAGTAAACTCTAGGCACGCATTTCAGTGTAGTAGTTTCATTATACCTCTTTTCTCCCCCATAAACACACACACAGTTAGACAGATTTTCAGTAAATGGCTTTCGTACTACCCAAATTTATAAACCTGAATGCTTTATGAATAACGCAGGTAAGAATGGAAAAATTTCAAGAAGAGTAATTGTGTACAAATTGAGTTTATAGAGTATTCTAGAATTATTGTTGTTTGGATAGTAATAATTTTCAAAAAAACAAAAACACAAAAACAAAAATAAGGTATGTCTGGCTCTAACAGTACTAAATTATTTAAGTTATTGCAAGGATTATACAAGTCCATATTTTAATAAAGTGAAATTTTTAAATTTAAACACAGTTTTGACTAGGTTGAAAAGTAGATAGCATAAGCAACAATCAATGAGAAGTCCTTAGTTATCCTTAAAAGATAAACTTAGGAACATTAAAACTTAAAGAGTTTATTTTAACAGAGTGATTCAAAAATTGGGCAGTACCAGACTGTAAGCAGTTGGCTCCTCTGGGGGGCGTGCAAGGGAAAACTTTTATAAGGTATTCACCAAAACAAGATGAAGAAAATATATTTGAGTGGTTAAAGACAAAAGTCCCCAGTTAAAGGTCAGTTTGGCATTTTCTGCTTGGTTAAGTTTCATGGTACTTGTCTACATTGAGCTGTGCTACAGTTTCCTTATACACGATCCCAAAGCACTAGAGCTATCTCAGCCTAACAAACTTCCATTTTTTTTAATGTTCTAAAAATACACACTTTTTGTTTAGTTTTTAGTTTTATTTATTTTTTTAATTTATGGGGTACAGAGTTATATTTCAATACATTTATATAATGTGTGATAATCAAATCAGGATAGTAGAGTATATATCATCACAAAAATTTATCATTTCTTTGTGATGAGAGCATTTGCGCTCCTCTCTTCTAACCATTTGCAAACATACAATAAATTATTGTTAATTATATACACCTAGCACTATTGTAGAACACTAGAACTTAATTTTCCTATCTAATTCTAATATAGTACCCTGTAATCAACCTCTCCTTCTCCCCTCCTCCCGTTATCTTTCCAGTCTCTAGTAACTACAATTCTACTCCTACTTTTATAAGCTCTACTTATATTTAGCTCCCACATTTAAGTGAGAACATGCATTTATCTTTCCATGCCTGATTTATTCCACTTAACATAATGCCTTCCAGGCTCATCCACGTTGCCCCAAATGACAGGATTTCATTCTTTTTTATAGCTTTTATATTCCTTTGTGTATATATACCACATTTTCTTTATCCATATATCTGTCAGTGAACACCTAGGTTGATTCCATATCTTGGCTATTGTGAATAATGCTACAATAAACATGGGGTTTCAGATAGCTCTTCAGAATACCAATTTCCTTTCCTTTGGATAAATACTCAGTAGAGTGCACCCACTTTAAAAAAAAAAAGAAAGAAACTAGATTAATGAAAATGTATGGTAGAGCATAAAAAAATTAATAAAACCTATTTTAGACTTGAATAAATCGTTCTCAAAAATATTACTACAGTGTGGGAACAGAAAATAATTCTATTACAAAATACCTTGTTTAAAAATATCTTTGATTATAAGTACCTAAATCTTTGATTTAGGTACATATAAATAATTTCTCATGGAAAGAAATTTGCTCTTTACCATAAAAGAAGTGCGATAAAATTCATTAACATTAGGTAAGAAATTATTAAATTACTGAGAATGATTTTTGCATGTTAATAATTTGTTAATTTTAGTTGAAATTTTCAAGTAATTGACTACATTAGCAATTTATAAAAAATAATTATTTTTTATTAAAAGCTAATGCATTCTAAGATTATTTTGCAGCAATAATATTCTTTGTCAGGTAAATATTGGCCACTAAACATAGAGTTTTCTTTATGAGAATATTTGCCTATTCCCATTTTGACAAGGATAAAAATCTCCAATTTTTAGCATTATCGCCAGTACATGGTACAAAATAAAGGCACTGTGTAGCATGGAGGAAGCAGTCAATATCTGATTAATCCGGCTAAACAAGATTTATACTGCAACACATCCTCAAGCTTCAGCCTATAAATTATGAAGAACCTTCTCCCCCAACTCAGGGACATATTAGCAGCTGCTGTTCAAAGGACAGGCAAAGAAAGTCTTTCATGGGCTAAATTTAACCAGATGTCTGGGTTCTAAAAAAGTAAAGTTTAACATAAACATTTCAAAGCTATTTGGATGGATACATGTAATTTTGTGTATCTTCATATTCTGTGATGGTGGATATGTAACATGTTCATAAGTTTCTTTAAAATATGTAATAAACCGATGGACAGGTAAGTGTATGAGATTAGAATTTATTTCATTAAAGAAAGAAAGAATTGATAAGCATATTTGAATGCCTTAGATTTAGAAAGATCTTTCTAGCCTCAAGTGCTGAGAGCTGTTAGCTGAGTACCCAGGCTTTAAGTGTTCAAGTGTTCCTCCCATCCCCGCTCCCCAGAGAACTTAAAAATAGTAACCTGGCATAAAGCCCATTATATTAAAACAATAGAGATATTTAAAGAGAAAAAAAAAATACTTTCCCAGAATAACTACAAGAATTTATTCTTCTTCTTTTTCACTTTAGCCAGAGAATGATTTTGTAGAAATTATTTAGACTAAAAAGTTAGACTGACTTCAATTTGATTGCAGATACTGATACTTATTAAGGTCATTAAAGGTAGGTATGTTCTCTGTAAAGCTTTCTTTTTTTCTTTTTCTTTTTTTTAGGATTTTATTTATTTTTTAAAATTATTTTTTGAATTGAAACATAATTGATTATACATATTTATGGGGTACAGAATTGACTATCAGTATTTGTGTAGAGTATGTGATGATCAAATCATTATTATTAGCATGTTCATCATTACAAATCATAATTATTCCTTTTGTCCCTTTCCCAATTACTCCTTAAGATCCTTCACCTCCCCCTTTCCCACTTCTAGTAGCTATAGGTCTTTTCTTTCCTGAAAGTTCAACATTTCCTTCCTTCCTTCCTTTCTTCTGTCCTTCCCTCCTTCCTTTTTCTTCTTTACTTCCCCCTTCTGAGTGAGGCTCTATGGTATTTCACTTTCTGTGCCTGGCTTATTTCACTTAACATAATTTTCTCCAAGTTTATCCATGTTGCAGCAAATGGCAGAATTTCATTCTTTTTTATGGTTGAGCAGTATTCCATTCTAAATATATGCTACATTTTCCTTATCCAGTCATCCATTGATTGCATTTAGATTGGTTCCACATCTTGGCTCTAGTAAGTAGAGCTGCAATGAACATGAGAGTGCAGGTATCCCTTTGACAGGATGATTTACATTCCTTTAGGTATATACCCAGAAGTGGGATTGCTGGATCAGATGGTAGCTCTATCTGTAGTTGTTTGAGAAACCTACATACTGTTTTCCATAATGGCTATGCTAATTTACAGTCCCACCAACAGTGTAGAAGGGTTCCTATTCTCCACATCCTCACCAGCATTTGTTATTCTCAGTCTTCTTGATAATAGCCAGTCTAGCGGAGTGAGATGATATCTCAAAGTAGTTTTGATTTGCATTTCTCTGATGATTAGTAAATTTGAGCATTTTTGCATGTACCTGTTGGCCATTTGTATATCTCCTTTGGAAAATGTCTATTCAGCTCCTTTGCCTATTTTTTAATTGGATTGTTATTTTTTTGTTTGAGATCCTTGTATATTCTAGATATTAGTCCCTTGTTGGATGTATAGTTTGCAAATATTTTCTCCCATTCTATAGGTTACTTTTGGTTGTTTTCTTTGCTGTGCAGAAGCTTTTTAATCTAATTCCATTTGTTTGTATTTTCTTTTGTTGCCCATGCTTTTGGGGTCCTATTCATTAAGTCTTCACCCAGTCCTACATCCTGAAGTGTTTCCCATATGTTTTATCTAGGGATTTTATAGTCTCAGGCCTTATACTTAAGACTTTAATGCATTTGGAGTTGATTTTGGTATATGGTGAGAGACATGGATTTACTTTCATCCTTCTACACATAAATATCTAGTTTTCCCAGCACCATTTACTGAGGAGGCTGTCCTTTCCCCAATGTATGGTCTTAGTGCCTTTGTCCAATATCAATTGGCTGTAAGTACCTGGGTTGATTTCTGGGTTCTCTATTCTTTTCCATTGGTCCAAGTGTGTGTTTTTATGCCAGTCCCATGCTGTTTTTGGTTACTATAGCTTTGTAGTTGAGTTTGAAATCAGGTGGAGTAATATCTCCAATGTTATTTATTTATTTTTGCTCAGGATTGCTTTGGCTATTCAGGGTCATTGGTTGTTCCATTTGAATTTTAGGATTTTTTTTTTAATTTCTCTGAGGAATATCCTTGGTATTTTGCTAAAGGTATCATTGAATGTGTAGATCGCTTTGGGTAGTATGGACATTTTCACAACATAAATTCTTCCAATTTGTGAACATGAAATGTCTTTCAATCTTTTGGTGTCCTCTTTAATTTCTTTCAACAGTGTTTTGTAGTTTTCATTGTAGAGATCATTCACATCTTTGGTTAAATTTATTCTTAGGTTTCTTATTCTTTTGGTAGCTATTGGAAATGGGCAACCTTTCTTGATTTCCTTTTTGCTTGTTCAGTGTTGGTGTGTAAGAACACTACTGATTTTTGTATATTGAAATTGTATTCTGCAACTTTACTGATTTGGTTTATGAGCACTGGGAGTTTTTAGATACAGATTATGGGTTTCTGTATATATAGAACTGTGTCATCTGCAAGCAGTGACAATTGGACTTCATCCTTTGTCATTTGGATGCTCTTTATTTCTTTCTCTTGCCTGATTGATATGGTTAATAGTTCCATTACTATGTTGGATAGGAGTGGTTAGAGTGGGGTTCCTTGTCTTGTTCCTGTTCTTAAAGGAAAAGCTTTCACTACTTCCCAGTTCAGGATGATGTTAACAGTGGGTCATATATAGCCTTTACTGTGTTGAGATATTTTCCTTCTATACCTAATTTGGTCTTTATCATAAAGGTATCTCAAATTTTGTCAAATGCTTTCTCTTTACATATTAAGATAATAATACAGATTTTCTTTGTTTTTATTGATGTGCTGTATTATATTTATTGATTTGTCTATGTTGAAATATCCTTGCATCCCTCGGATGAATCCCACTTGATCATGGTGTATAATCTTTTTGATATGCTGTTATAATTTGTTCACTAATATCTTGTTGAAGATATTTGCCTTTGTGTTTATCAAGGATATTAGCCTATAGCTTTCTTTTGTTGTTGCATCTTTGTCTGATTTTGGTATCAGGATAATGCTGGCCTCATAGAATTAATTTGGGAGAAAGGCCTTTGTTTAAATTTTTTGAAATAGTTTTAAAAGTATTCGTGCTAATTCTTCTTTAAAAATTTTGTAGAGTTCAGCAATGAAGCCATCTGGTCCTGGGCTTGTCTTTGTTGGGAGGCTGTTGATTACTGCATCAATCTCATTGTCTGTTTTTGGTCTGTTCAGGTTTTGTATTTCTTCTTAGTGCATTCTTCGTAGTCTGCATGTGTCCAGAAATTTATCCATTTCCTCCAGGTTTTCAAATTTGTTGGTGTATAGTTGTTCATAATAGTCTCTAATGATTCTTTGTTCTTCCGTGGTATTGCTTGTAATGTCTCCTTTTTCATTTCTGGTTTGTGTTATTTGGGTCTGCTGTCTCCTTTTTTCAGTTAGTCTGGCAAATGGCTTGTTTATTTTGCTTATCCTCACAGAAAACCAACTTTTTGTTCCATTGATTTTTTTGTATCATTCTTTTGGTCTCTATTTCATTTAGCTCTGTTCTGATCTTATTTCTTTCCATCTGCTAGCTTTGGGATTAGATAGTTCTTGTTTTCCTAGTTTTTTAAGATTTAACGTTATGTTGTTTATCTGAAGTCTTTTTATTCTTTTGACGTAAGCACTTGTTGCAATGAATTTCCTTCTTAGTACTGCTTTTGCAGCATCCTGTATGTTTTGGTAAGTTGTGCTTGTGTTTTCATTTGTTGCAAGGAATTTTTTGGTTTCTTGCTTTATTTCTTCTTTGACCCACTGGTCATTCAGATGCATGTTGTTTAATTTCCATGAATTTGTATAGTTTCCATAGTTTGGTTTGTTAATTCATAATTTTCTTTCATTGTGGTCTGAAAATATGGTTGATGTGATTTCAGTCTTTTTAAATTTGTTGAAACTTAATTTGTGACCTAAAATGTGTTCTACCCTGGAGAATGATCTATGTGCTTATGAGAAGAATGTATATTCTGTTGTTCAATGAAATGTTCTGTATGTGTCTGTCATGTCCATTTGGTCTAAGATGCTTTTTAAATCCAATATTTCTCTGCCAATTCTTTGTCTAGATGATCTGTCCAGTGCTGAGAGTGGTGTATTAAAGTCCCCAACTATTACTGTGTTGGTGTCTATCTGTCCCCTTAGATCTAACAACATTTGATTTATTTATCTGGGTTACCTGATGTTGGGTGCGTATATATTTATAATTGTTACATCTTCTTGCTTCATTGATACTTTTATTATTATATAATGTCCTTTTTTGACTCTTTTTATAGTTCTTAGTTTGAAGTCTATTTTATCTGATATAAGTATGGCAACTCCAGCCTGTTTTTGGTTTTCATTTTAATTGAATGACATTTTCCATCCCTTCACTATTAATCTATGTATCTCTTTATTGATGATGTAAGTTTCCTGCAGGCAAAATATAGTTGGGTCTAGTCTTTGAAGCCATTCAGCCAGACTGTGTGTTTTAAGTGAGGAATTCAGTTCATTTACATTCAGGGTTGTTAGTGAAAGGTATTACCTTATTCCTGCCACTTTAGTAATTTCTCTATGGTTGTTTTATATTTCTTATGTTCCTTTCTTTCCCTTTTATTGTCTATCTTTGCTGCTAGATGTCTTTTTTTTTATCGTAGTGATAAAATACATTTTATTTCTTTTTTTCACTGGCATATCTGTTCTACTGCTAGTTTTTATTTTTTCTTGTGTATTTGTGGTGACATATGTCTTCCTTTTGATTCCGTGTGTAGGACCCCCTTGAGGATTCATTGAAGGGCCAGTCTTGTGGTGAACACCTGAAGTTTTTGTTTGTCTGGGAAAAATACTATTTCTTCTTCATTTTTGAAGGAAAGCTTTGCTGGATATAGTATTCTTAGTTGGCAGTTTATTTATTTTTTATTTATTTATTTTTTCTTTTAGCACTTTGAATACGTCATCTGTTCTTTCCTGGCTTGTAGAGTTTCTGAGAAATGTGAGGTTATGATGGGGATTCCTTTATAAGTAATTTGACACTTTTTCTTGCTGTTTTTAGGATTCTTTCATTGTCTTTGACTTTTGATAATTTGACTGCAATGTGTGTTGGGGAGGTCCTTTTTTTGGTTGAATCTCTTTGGGGATCTTTGAGCTTCCTGGATTTGTGAGACCGTCTCTTTTCCAATATTTGGGAATTTCTCAGCTATTATTTCATTAAATAGGCTTTCAAAGACTTTTCTTTTCTCTTCCTCTTTCTACACACCTATAATATGATATTTGTACACTTATGGTTATCAGAAAGATTTCACAGGTTTTCTTAATTTTTTAAAATTCTTTTTTTTCTTTTCTTTTTTTAGTCCAAATGTGTTAATTTTAAAAACCTGTCTTCCAGCTTGGAGATTCTTTCTTCTGCTTGTTCTAGCCTGCTGTTTGTGCTCTCAGTTGTATTTTTTATTTCTTTGAATGAATTCTTCAGTTCCAGGATTTCTGCTTAATTTCTTTGTTTGCTTGTATCTGTTTGTTGAATTTCTCATACATGCCCTTGAATTATTTTTACTTTATTGTGATTTCTATCTGTTATTTTATCCATTATTTTGAGTTTCCTTAGTATTGCCTTTTGAGATTCCTCCTTAGACAGTTTATCAATTTCCTGTTCTTTGGTGTCTGGTGTTGGAGAATTGTGATCTTCTTTTGGGAGAGTCACACTTCCTTGTTTTTGTTTGTTTGTTTATATGCTTTTGGTTTCAGTTTTTTATGCTTCTCATATCTCTGTGTTGACATCTGGGCATCTGGATGGTGTAGTCACTTCTTTTAATTCTAGGAGTGGCTTTTGAAAGGGGAGACATTTTCTTGTAGAAGTATTCTATATTGGCAGTCAGTATTCTATATTGAGCACGGTAGTGCAGCCTTCATGTGAATTCTTCAACTGTATTCAATCTTAGAGTTGTCTGTGGGTGCTTTGTGGCCTAGGCAGAGGGATCCTGGGCAGTTTCTTGTTGGGGTGCATTTCCTGTTGGGGTGGGTCTCTTTTAGTCAGTGGGTAGATGTACGTTGATCCAGCATTTCTTAGTGGGTCTGAAAAGGGCCACTGGCTCAGCTGTTGAGCCTGGAGCAAGCGTATGTGAATGATACAGGAGCCAGTGGCTTTCTGGAGGCATGCTGTAGGAAGGGGAAAAAAACTGCTATCAATTGCTGTTGAGCCCAAAGTGAGCCTGAAAGGGTGCAACTGAGCCCAGCAGCACTATAGAGGCCTGGCTTTGGGAGGGAGTGCAGCTCGAGTTCATACTCTAGGCTCTCAGTCTTTCCATTCTGTTGTAGGCTCCAGGCAGCCTGCACCTTGGTCCTACCTGCACCAGAGCATGCAGTGCCTCCAACAAATGGACTCAGGCTCACTGGGTCTGGTGCAAGGGTTTAGGCTCCAAATAGCTGGGATTGTGGCCCTGCCAGTACCCTTGTGAGCATGTGGAGGGTCATGATGGGAGGTAGGGCTTCTGCCAGGCTAGCTATGGGCTGTGTGGACACCCATGGGCTCAGCTCCCATGTGCTGTGCAAGATGGGCCACAAATGTGGGAACTGCTGTACTCCAGCAGATTTTCTGCTTAGCCAGTCTGCCTGTTTGCCATGGAGAGAGGGGTGCTGAGTGAGTTGAGGCGTGGGTCCCAGAAAGAATAGGAGGACTCCCCTGAGGTGGAGATTGCTGGTGTTTGTGGTGACTGTGGGAATAGCTGGGATCTTTTCTAGCTCACCTTCTCTCTACCTGGTTCCAGGCTGGTCCCTGAAGCAGGGCCAAGGCTGGATGCTCTGCTCTGCTCTCTATGGGGCCATTCCTTTCTTCCACGCTTCACGAGAATCTCCTTACTCTCCCGATGCTCTGCACCATGTTTCCTCAGGTTCCAGTCAAAATATATTTGCTTGCCTGTTATTTTGGTCTCTTTTTATGGGGAGGGCACTATCACTAGACCTCTCTTGTTGGCCATCTTGGAAAGGAAAAAAGAAAAGAAAAACTGTAAAGTTTTCTGAAGCTGTTTGTTTATCTAGTAAAATAGGGGTAATAATTTTCAGTAGTAACTATGAACTAAAAACTTATGTAAAGCACTTAACATATGTGCATTAGTGTCTCTCAAAGAATATGCATCTCTAAAAACATAGGCTGTTTTACATTAATTCTTGTTCCTTTTTACTGTGCTGGCTCTAACACGTGCTTTTGTCATTACTCATTTGTAATGACATAAGAGTATCCTATATGATATCATTAATTTACTTCTTTAGAATCTTATGTTAATTACACAATCACCATCCTCACAAATTTTATCTTAATTTCTCTGATCAGATTTTCAAGGGCTTTTACTATTTCTCTCCTAAACTCATATTTTTTCTTTACTCACTACTTCTCTTCCCTGAATGTATACTCCTGTCAAACTACATGACCCCCTTTTTCTCAGATATTTCTTTCTCTGTTCCTTTACCTGGGTCATCAATCCCTTATTTTGAACTGCCTTTCCCCCACTGCTGTTCTAGCCTATAAAAATTTCCGTCTTCTAAGATTCAGCCAAATCCTGCATTTAATTTTCACTGACCTTCATCTTTCCCCTCCCTTGTTTATAAAGTATTTATATAGCACACATAACAAATTGCTTTATGTTGCAATTGTGTAATCTTTGTATCTACTTTCTAAATTATAAATGAGATGAAGACCCAAATACCATCTTGTACATCCATGTAACCCTAGCTAAAATATATGTATATATCTTTTTCTCTGATATTAAGCTTTCATGAAGCATGTTCTGCTCAAGTATATGAATCCATTCCCAAATGAAAATCAGATAATTTGATCGTTTTTTTGTTTTTTGGGATTTTTTTTGCCATGAAACCTAACCCTTAAATATGGAATACATACTGCACTGTGTAATAGTCTTATAGTAACATATTTTCTGAAAATTTAGAAAGCAATGTAAAGTAAGAGTGATAACCCTGAAATAGAATTTTAAAATTATCTTTTCATATTTATAAAAACTGAAGACATAACTTTGGGCAGAAATATATATATGTGCAGGATACCAAAACACATACTTATTGAAGGAATTCTATAAATAAAGGTGTAGAGCAAGTTTACAAGGATTTTTTATGAGGTTATTATAAGCTAACCTCGAGGTTAATGGAAAGTTTACTTCAGAGTACTTAAAAAAAAATGACTTGCTAATACTCAGTCAGCCAATATCATTAAAAACTATTTTTAAAAAGGGGTCATTTTATCAACAATATATGAGGATATTTCAAAAAGTTCACGGAAAGATCCATATTATCTTTTAATTGTATTTTTCCACAAATTTTTGTAGTACAGGTAATTTGTTAACAGGTAATTTGTATAACAATCAGAAAGGTGTATGAAAATATATTCAGACTGATGTCTTTTGTAAGAAGAATATAACAGCAACATCCTCCACTGGCTGGGGTTTATGCAGCTTCTTCTTGGGCCAGAAGCCAGTAGGACATTGCAGTAAATTAGTCTTGAAAGAACAAAAGCATAAATGACTATTTCAAGTTCTAATTCAAATATAAGTGATGACAACCTAATAGGAATGCCTTGGATTGAGTGTCCCCCCAAAACTTAACACTCACTGTGACAATGTTATGACATTGGGAAATCCTGTTATGGTAATTGAAAAGTGGGCCCTTGAAGAGGTGATTGGATTGTAAGACCAAGCTGTACTGAATGGATTAAAAAGGTGGTCATGGGCATGTTTTGGAGGGCTTTAAAAAGAGAGCGAATGAGGAGGTTAGTCTCTCCTTTCTCTCTCTGCTCTGCCATTTTACAGTGTGATACCCTGCCATCACTGAAGTCATTACCAAAGAAAGCCTTCACCAGATGTATTCCCTGGACTTTTGGACTTCTTAGCCTCCAAAACTATAAGCAATAAATTTTGTTTTCTTTATAAATCACCCAGTTCCAAATATTTTGTTATAAGCCACAGAAGCGGACTAGTACAGGTTTCCTTTACAAAAAAGGATGATAGACAACCTTGATTAAATAAAGCTAATTAACATATCCAGCACCTCATACACTTACAATTTTCTTTTTATGGTTAGAACATTTACCAGTTTTGAAATATACAATACATTAATTATAGCCATCATGTTGTGTAATATATCTCAAAAACTTATTCCAGAAAATACAGCATGCAATAATATGTATAATCATTTGTGTCAGTAATTACCGCATTTAGTTTAATAAAAGAGGATAACAAAAATTAAAGAGTAATGTGAAAAATAATAAGGACAAAGAGGAGCATATTGTACTTTCTGTTCTTTTTGTAAATATCCTTCAACAGTCCATTGTGAATACATAGCATATAATTATTCTGAAGACAAACTGGCTGGCTAAGTTATAGAAACCAGGCAAATACATGCTGCTGCTGACCATTTTTTTGTGAGTGGAATTCAACTGCAGTAGAAATACTCTAAAGGTATAAAAACATAAGCAGTATATTGAAGCAGTGAATTAACAATTAATAAAATAACATTTGTCAGAAAATTTTAAAAACATATTTTAAAAGCCAATTTTATAACAGACAGAATAAAGAAGAGAATAAAAGATTAATCCATTTTGTCAATAGAAAGAGTGAAATAATGTTACATACATGCGATTAAAGCAGAGAGATTATAATCTACGATATGAATGATTAATGTGATTGCACATGTTTTATTCTATGACCACCTGCCATCAAATGTCAAATTAAGCTTGCAAAAAATCAGTCAACCTCAGAAATAATTGTTATATATTTTGTTAGCAACGTTACTACTTAAACACAAACAGAAATTTATATTTACATTTTCAAACCTTGAATTTCTGTCCAAGTCTGTCAAATTATTTTTGCTTCTATTTCATTCAAACCAATTTGATGTCTCCCCTTTCTCTCTTTCTCTCTCCACCCAGATGCATACACACCACCACTACTACACTCATAATTATATGATCTGTTTACCACAGTTGAAGACTACTTATTAAGTTTGATATTTAAAATGTTAAGCTTATCTTATGTTCCATGATTTCAAGATAAATAAGACCAACTGATCTTGCAGCAAATGGCTAGCATTTTGATCTTTATGTTAGTCTGCATGCAGATCTGTCAACCCAGGGCCATGTTGAAGGAATATAAATGTTTATGCACAGATCTTTTATCAGTCTTAATGATACAGATCTGATGATATTTAAGAGTCTTAAAGGAAGTGTTAGTTAATAGTTGTTTAATAAACTTATAAAATTTGTCCATTCCTTGAGATCAGTGGTCAAAACGTGAATATGATCTTGATAAACTGAGGCAATTTTGTTATAAAATTTTGCCAAAATACCCATAATAAATTATGCTATAAAATATCTCAGTGTTTAAATGATTAAATATATTCATCCAATCTTTTTTTAAAAAGAAGAAATACAGCCCATTAAATTCAATCACACCTAACAATCCTTTCTCCTCACTAACTAATCAACTTGGAAATAGGGATATGAGACTGTGAAAATTGATCAAATCTTAAAAGATGCTTGAAGCCTCTATTTCAGTAAAAATATCAGTGTCATTTTACCAATTCATAAATAAATCATTCTATATTTCCCTTTGTGAATTTTATGTGGGAGAGCTTAAGGACCAAATATGAAATATTATAATTCTCATAGCCATATGAGTTTTGCACTGAAATACAAAGAATAAATGAACACAAAAGCAATCCTTTCTCAAAAAAGAGGAGGAAGGTGAGTCAGCAAAGTAGGAGGGGAGGGATGAAGACAAACAAAAGACCAGCAGCGTTCAAGTGAACAAATTCAGGAAAAACAGAAGAAGTTTACAAAGTGGTAAAAGTGTTACCCTGGATCACTGCAAAGGGGATAAAAACAATATGAAAATAAACTTTCTGAAGATAAAAGTGGGTCATTGAGCTAAATCTGAGTTCAAAGAGTAAGGACTGAAGACAATTATATTTTGAAAGCAAGAGCAGGAGACCGTCAAGAAGCAACCAAAAACGTTAGTAGGAAACATTAGGTTTTGGCAAAAGGAGAGGGTCTGGTCTTATTTATTCATATTATCAAAGGAGTGAAGATTTCCTCACTCTCAGGACAGCCTCTGTTACAGATATACTATGACCTTCTTATTTTAGCTTTTATTATTGATTTTTAACCTAGATACAGACCTTCAGATATGTCATCACAAAAACATTTTAAATGAGCGTAACCTTCTAATCTGGGGAATCTTGCTTTTGAGAAATCAGAAAGTGACAGAAGCACAATAAATTGTCAACAGCGATCTAGCTGCCTTCAACACCCTTGCAGCATTACTTGTTGATTTATATTAGCTTACTGGGACTGCTACAAAACTCAGGTCTCTCATCTGTCCACACATCTACTCTTCAGGCCAGAGGAGAAAAATAGTTTCTTTCTTCTTGTCCACCTTCCAAACATCATGTGAATTCATTCTTTTGAAAAAATCCAAACCAGAATTTTGCAGAGAACCTTGTCTAGATACATGACTCTAATTTCTCATTGCTCAGGAAAATAGAAAAAAATTCAGGAGAACACAGTTATTCAGAAATGAGATTATCAGTTATTTATCAGAAAAATATAGTCTTAAAATGTTTAACAAAGAGTAGATGCTAAATGTGAATGGATGGGGAGAAAGATCCAGGACATGTTTCATTATCTTGCAGGACATATTTTCCAATGTCTGGGCAGGGAGAGACTGGGAAAATGAATAGCACCAAAAGGAGATTTACAAGTGCTACCAAGATTATTGAGGAAATATAGATGGACGTGTTCTATTTAAGTATTTTCCTAGAATGAACCTTTAATCTTTTTTTTCAAAGAATCAACCATGAAAAAGAATAAACACATTCATATATAACTAGAGTGTACAATCTGGTATTCAAAAACATCTCTGGAAACAATGACTAGGTATATATACTGAGGTTGAAAAATTAATACATAATAATTAATTGAGTCATATTATCACAAGATTTGTTAAGTATTAAAAAGTAAAACAAAATAATTTAGAACTAAAATTATCTTTAAAGATCAACTATTTTAACAATTTTATTTTAAAAATAAGGAATCTGAGGTTCAGAGAAGTTGAGTTTCTTCATAGCAACTAGATATGTGCACAAAAATATTTGTATTTTTATTCCTAAGATTCTTCTGTCTTTATGACACCATCTTTAGGTTATATCATAGAGAGTTTTTGTCTTTATCTATTTAGCATCTATTTTTCTACTTTTGGTAATAACCCCTGTCTTGATTTGAAAATAATCATACTTTCACTGGATATATTCCTCGTTGAACCATTAATCAAATTGTCAGATAACCCTCCTCTCCACCAAATTATGTACATTTGACAAAGCTAGGTTAAACAGATGCTCTATCTGTTAAATTTAAGGTAAGGTACACAAGACTGAAAAGTTAGGAGACCATTTCTACAGTAGTATCCTAAAGAGACCATGCATTAAATTTTGCTATATAGCTCATTTTCTGTTTAAAAATGGATTATTTTCCCCTTAAACTCTGTGATGTAATTCACATAATTCCCCCCAAAATTATTTATGCTTACAGTAGGCATAGCAATTATTGTTACTTGCAATCAATCCTAATTATACAAAAACTGCTATCAGAGAGTGGATGCTCAGAACAGATGGACAGGGAGGTGTAGATGATCCAGTAATGTGATAGTGGAGTAAAAGACAGTGAGATTCCAGTTCATGTTCCAGAACAGGCTTACCAAACCATGATGTACAACTGGAGTAAGGATATCTTAAATGAAACTTAGAAACATCCAAATTCCCAGATCCCTCTAAACACATTCAACAGCTGTTTATGAAGCTGTTCCTTCTGTGTAAGACAAAAATAAGAAGGTTTATAGGGTCCAAGTCTGCTTATTACTATCAACTGATCACATTTCTGATCTTAGTGTGCAGAATAGCAATGGCAGAGACTAGATGTAATCATAATCACCAACAGAAAATTGAGTAGTTTTATTTATCATAGGCACCTAGAATTATGTGGTAATAATCATAGCTACAATAATAGCTCAAATCTGCAAATGCGGATAAATAATTTATATAAGTCCTCCACCACCAATAAATGACAAAATTAAAAAAAAACAATTCCGTTTTTGCAAACTTAGCTCTGAATTGAGACATTCTGTGAGATGATTCAAATTTTAATTTTTAGGCTCGAGTTATTTCACAGACTGGGTCCCTTGAATATAAATACCTTTGAAGGGCTCTTCTATAAAATCATAAGTGCATATTTTAACTATCCTCTTAGCCTTGTCAAAATGTCCTATGGTCATTAACCCAGGTGACTGCACCTTTGAGCAAAGCAAAATAATTTAATCTCTTTAGGAAATAGTGGATATTAGCTCTGAGCTTACTTGAATCTCTCAGAAATCTGGACACCACCTTTGCTCCTGAGGCACAGTAAAGTATTATGGAGAGCAGATGACAAATGTAGATTGATTTTACAGTAAGGTCCTTTACCTAGATAGGCTATTTCCTTCATTTTTGAATACATGGTAGACAAAGATATACTCAGCTCCTATGAGAATACTCACATGTAATTAGAATTGTTTCGGTTGTGGGGCTAAATAGAAGACATTGAACCTCTTACTGTTTACCATGCGTATTAGTCCATTTTTGTTGTTTATAACAAAATACTTGGAACTGGGTAATTTATAAAGAAAATGAAATTTATTGCTTATAGTTTCTGAGGCTGGGAAGTCCAAAGTCCATCTGGTGGTAGCAACAGTGACCCAGGGGTTTCGCATTGCAAGATGGTGGAAGCAGAGAGAGCAGAGAGAGGGAAAGACAGATTCTCCTCTTCTCTTAGAGTCGTCAGAACCACACCCCTGGCCACCATTTTTAATCCATTCACTACTGCACGGTCCTACAATCTAATCACCTCTTCAAGGCTTCACCTTTCAATTTCCAGAACATGATTTCCCACCCTCTTAACAGTCACAGTGGGGGCTAAGCTTTTAATATACAACTTGGGGGACACAATTCAAATTTCAGGGAGTTTTGGGGGGACATGATGCAATCAACTACACCGTGTAGATTAGTTCATCAACTACTTGAAACATTCAAGAGGAGAGATTTTCAAGAGTTGCATCAGGCAGTGACTTTAAGTTATAGCTGTTATTCCAGACATGGACTTCTTATCAATTAATATGACAACTGGCTCCTGGAATATAGTTATCAGTTTGGCAGATGCTTTCATCTGCATTATGAGAATGAAAAGTATACTATATCAGTAGGAATTAATCAAAGAAGCTGAGCTAGTTATATAGAAATAAGGGATGCATTATAGAAATGAAACTATGCAATTGTGAGCATTGGTGGAGAATTCTCTAAAAGGCAGTTGCCTCTGCGTATCATGTTGTAATGTAAGTCACAGTAGCTAAGCTATGTTTTTACAAATCTTTAGTCTGGAAGGAAACCTGGCTATGAAATGGCAGAGAGGAAGGAAAATGAATTCACAGGAAAAACTGGAACACAGCAATTCAGAATTCTCAAAACCAGCATGTAATGTAGAAGAAAAAACAGAATTCAAATATGTCGAGTAGAAATATGCAGCTGGCTCATATTAGCTCCTGAGAGCCAATTGTTATATTTTCAGAATTTGTTGAGACAGTTAACATCACACTAGTAGGTGTAAATTGGCCACACTGGGAGAATTTTCACCATGGAAATTGGCAAATGCTAATTAGACCTTTTATTTTCTGGAAAACCAACTGCTACACATTCACTTCTGTCTCCAAATTTTGCCCAATTCTTTCATGTTATAAACCCTACTTCAGAATCATTCAGGAAAGGGATTCCATAAAATGTAGTTCCAACTTAGCTAAGTTGACAAAGTACAAAGCCAGCTCACAGCCAGACACAACATATTTCCACTTGTCTGGCACAGCTATAGCTCCTTTCCATTTTGCATCAGATATGTCAACTCTCTGAATCTACCACGCTGATGACATTGTGTGGATAGAATCTGGAAAGTGTGTCGTGTTTAGATTCCTAACTAAGGGTCTCTCAATAAGACCCCTTTGTGGCCTGGATCCCATTTACCTATAAATGGGTAATGGATTTACCTATAAATGTGGTGGATTTTTATTTCCATTTTTTATTCTCCTTAAGTAGTAATATAAATCACACATTTGCAACCGTTTGACCATGAGTGGAGGAAACCTTCCACTTTCCCAGACCTTGAACTTCAGCTTAGCAATGTAACTTGCTTCAGCCAATGAGATGAAAGCATCAGCATGAAATATGTGTAGATGTTTGGATTAGTACTTTTGTATTTCTGCTATTTCAACATGCAAGAAATACATCAGTCAGCCACTGTCCCTATCACCCAAGAACCAAGCCCAGCTGAGCCTAACTGAAGCCAGCTGAATTCACAAAAATTTCAGCTCACCTGAGCATCTGTGACTTGAAGCAGAACCATACCAGCTCACCTGGAGAGCTATGGAAAAGAGGATAAAAGAAAAGAAAAGCTTACTATTGGACTTCAATGAGTTTGTGTGGAGGGAAATATTAAGAAGCACCTAGTTTCTGGTGACTCCAGGTAATCCTTAGCATTCCTTTGTGTGTGGCTTCCCCCCAATCTCTGCCTCTGTCTTTACATAGTATTCTCCTCTGTGTGTTTATCTGTGCATCCTCTAACCATCTTATAAGAACACTAATAATTAGATTTAAGGCTCACCCTAATCAACTATGACCTCATCTTAACTGGTTACATCTGCAAAGACCCTATTTCCAAATAAGTTCAAATTCTGAGGTTCTGGGTAGACATAAATTTCTGCAGGGCATTATTCAGCTCACTATAGTCCGCCCTCTGGTCTCCCAACATTCGCATCCCTATGACATGCAAAATCTATTCTCCTCATCTCAACATCCCTAAAAGTCTTAACTCATTATAGCACTAATTCTAAGTTGAAAATATCATCTCAAAATATTCCAAATCTCATCATCTAAATCAGATGTGGATGAGACTTTGGGTAAGATCTTGGGGCAAATTTTTTTCTACCTGTGGACCTGTAAAACTAGAAAACAAGTTGTCTGCTTCCAAAATACAATATGGAGGGACTGGCATAGGGTAGGCATTCCCACTCAGAAGAAAATGGCAAGAGTAGAGGGATTACTGCTCTAAAGCAAGTTCACAACAAAACAGAGCAAGTTTCATCAGATTTCAAGTCCTGGATTATTTCAACAGTTTTCTGTGGCTTAATGTCCTTTCAGATCCTCAGCAGCAGTGGTGATTCCACTCCGCATAACAAATGACATCACACCTCAGTGGCTGAAATGACAATTTATTATTATCTCTAAGGGTTCTTTGGGTTGACTTAGCACAGCAGGCAGTACTTGCTTGTGTCTTACATAAAGTTGCAGTTTGCCTCTAAGGCTGGAGTCCCTTGAATGATCATCGGGTATGGAAATGCCATATGGCCTGCTGGAATGACTGGTGAATGACATTTACCATTGGATAGGCTGTTTATTGGAACTCCAGCATATGGCCTCTCATGTGGTTCTCAAAACATGGCAACTGTGTTCTAAGTGGGAACATGCCAAGAAAAAGATACTCAAGAAGCAGAAAGCTGAAGCTACTGATCAAAGCAGGGGCTACTCCAGGGACTACTATGCTGTCATGGTATTGGTCTGCCATATTTTATTGGTCAATGTAGTCACTAGCCTTCTCAGAATCAAGACTACTGAGAAACAAAATCCACATCCTGATAGCGAAGTGCAAAGGCACATTGTAGAAAAGCATATGAGATGACAACTAGTATTTTAACCATATTCTTAACTAGAACCACCAGTTTATTAAATATTTTCTATTTTCTGTTATTGCAAGTGAAATATAGTTAAACCTTCCAACACTACATAATACAGGTCACATTTTCTCCATCCTCCAATCCAATAATTTTTTTTTTTTACATACTTTCCAATCTCCTCAAGGCTTTTAGGTTCCTGCCCACTGCCCAGTTCTGACACTAATGGCACATGTTGTGGGTATTTTTAATACTTATATCTCAATTCTTGGAACTAATTCGTGTTACAGTTTTCTGTTCTTGAATATCAAACTACACAAAAATGCAATAGCATAAAACATTCATTTATTATTATCTTCTGTATTTCTGTAAGTTGTCTGGGCTTAGCTAAGTGATTTGTGCTTAGGTCGCTCATGCATTATACTCAGCTAGCACCTAGGGCTAGAGTCACCAAGAAGGGTCACTGACACAATACCCATAGGTGATGCTGGTTGTCAGTCGGGAGCTCAGCTGGACCTTTCAACAGTATTACCTATACATGGTCTCTCAATGTGACTTGTGCTTCAAACAGAATGGTACCTGTGCCATGTGGGGAACATCTCAGGAGTCAGTATTCCAAAATGTGTGAAGCTACAAGGTTGTTGAAGATCAATCAAAGTTATCCAGAACTAGCAAAGTGCCACTTTTTCCTTATTCTACTAGTTAAAGCAGCCCCAGAGACTGATCATGTTCAAGAGCTGGTAGAAATAAAATGTCATTTTTTCAGGAAAGCGTGGAAATACCACATTGCAGAAAATCATGTGGGAATGGACATATTATTGAAGCTATCTTTGGAAAATATAAATTTCCAAAATGACTTTGGAAAGGGTTTCTCCTATGAAAGAGACCAAAAGGTAAATATCTAAAAATATTTCTTTTTTTTATTCTGGGTGCACAGATAGATAGCATTTCTAATTGCTTTAACTCTTAGAATGGCCATATCACTTAACTTCTAGCCATTAGACTGCACATAGAAATGTGTGTTCCACTTTCATGTCTGAGCCACAATTCTCCTCAGTGTACTGTCCCCCATGTTATTTGTCTTTTTGGAAAACATATGCTGAAGATGGCAGAACCTGTGTGATCCTGGGTACTTAAATGACTGTGTGGATGAGACAGAGCAATTTCTGACATAAACCCCTGACCTGGATTCTTAAATGTGTGATGTGTAATGTGTGTAGAATTTTAATATGATCCCCAAAGACCTTCACCCTTGTATAATCCCTTGTGTTGAGTGTGGGCAGAATCTATCAGTATGACGAAATATCACTCCCATGATTATGTTACATTCTATGGCAAATAAGCTTTTACAGTAAAATATTTGTCCGGAATCATTAATTTGTTCCTTAACTGTGTGAAATGGGTTATTAAACTTATTTTGTGTTTACTTTTGATTATTTTTCTTCCATCTTTTTTGCTCTGTTTTTTAAATGTTACATCTTGTGACTCACTTGACCCTCCATAAATCTTTAATTCAGATTTTATTTTTTTTCAAATTTACTATCATAGAAGCTATAGATTTTTTTTAGTTGGTGTCCAATAATAAGTTTCCATAAACATTATGTATCTCTTTCTGCTCTCTCCTTCATCAACTACTTATTTTCCATTGTGCTTTGTTTTGTTTTGTTTTCTGTTCTTGGACATTTTTACTAAGTTTTACATGTTATATTTGAAATATTGTTTGTGGGGTGTCTCTGACGGCTGGGATAAAGATACTATCTACAAGAAGATATTTTGATATGCTTCAGGTAGGCTCTAACCAGTACAGATTTGATCTATAATTTACTGCTTGAACCATTATTAAATCCTGATTATGCAAGTTCAGGCTTTAAATCAGTGTCAATGCCAAAGGTATTTGCCACTTCTCAGACACAGTTTCCTTCTTCCCGCCTTTTGCAGAGACAAAGGATGTAAGTGTTATGGGTCCAATTGATTGGTCCAATTATCCCAAGAGAATACATTCCTTGAGGGGTACAGATTCAATATGGGAAAGATCTCTTAAGGCTGCTCCATTGTGGTAGTCTCTGGAATATGATTTCTAAATTCCTTATTCTACTAGGCCACCAAATTATAGCAAACTTTATTTTATTTTATTTTTTTAAGTAGTTTTTACTTTAGAAATAGTTTTAGATTTACAGAAAAGTTTTAAAGATAGTACAGAGAGATCCCGTAAACCCCTTACCCAGTTTCCCCTTTTGTTAACATCTTACGTTATTATGGTACATTTGTTACAGGTACATACAATCATGTTTCAAAAATAATAAAACAGAACAAAACAAAAATAGGAAGTTTGTAAAAGGGAAGTGAATCACCAGGTTAAAATTGGGGAAATTATATCACAGAATTAAGAGAAAGACAGAAAAACCACGTTTTCCTTGAGAACACTTGCCAGTATTAAAGTTTGCTATATACAGATATATATATACAGATATAGCAAACTTTAAGATATACAGATATATATATACAGATATAGCAAACTTTAATACTGGCAAGTGTTCTCAAGGAAAATGTGGTTTTCTGTCTTTCTCTTCATTGTGTGATATAATTTCCCCAATTTTAACCTGGTGATTCACTTCCCTTTTACAAAGTTCTTATTTTTGTTTTGTTCTGTTTTATTATTTTTGAAACATGATTGTATGTATCTGTGGAGTATAGCATTGAATATCAATACCTGGGTATATTATGTGATGCTCAAATCAGGATAATTACTACATTCAACATTTTATACAACATAATCATTTTTTGTGGCACTTTATCAATTTCTCACTAACCCTCTATCCCCTTCTCACCTCTGGTAGCCTCAGTTCTGTTCTCTCCTTTTGAAAGTTCAATGAATCATTGTGATAGTTGTATCTTTCTTTCTTTTTTAAATTTATTTGATTATTTCTTAACTCTCACATATGAGTGAGGACATGTGGTATTTCTCTTTCTGTGCCTGGTTTATTTCACTTAATATAATTTTCTCTAAGTTCATTCATGTTGATGCAAATGGCAGTATTTCATTCTTTTTTTTTTATGGAAGGGTAGTATTCTACTGTGTATATATACCAGATTTTCCTTGCCCAGGTGACCATTAATGGATATTTAGGTTGCTTCCAACTCTTGGCCATTGTAAATAGAGCTGTGATAAATGTGGAGGTGCAGATATCCCTTGGACATGATTATTTCCATTCCTATGGGTATATACCAAGCAGTGGGATTGCTGGGTCATATGGCAATTGTATGTGTAGTTGTTTGAGGAACCTTCATACTGTTTTCCATAATAGCTGCACTAATTTACAGTCCAATCAACAGTGTAAGAGGGTTTCCCTTTCTCTGCATCCTCATCAACATTTTCTGTTCTCTGTATTTTTGATAATAGTCACTCTAACTGGGGTGACATGATCTCAATGTGTGTTTGCATTTGCATTTTCCCGATGCTTAGTGATGTTCAGCATTTTTTCATGTGTCTGTTGGTCATGTGTGTATCTTCATTTGAGAAATACCTATTCATCTCCTTTCCTATTTTTAAAATGACTTTTTTTTTTTGTTAAGTTGTTTGAGTTCTATGTCTATTCTGGATATTAATCCCTTGTCAGATGCATAGTTTGAAAATATTTTCTCCCATTCTGTAGGCTTTTTCACCTTGTTAATTGGTTCTTTTGTTGTGCAGAAGCTTTTTAGCTTGATGTAAGCTCATTTGTTTATTTTTTGTAGTTATTTCCCATGCTTGTGGAGTCTCATTCACAAAGTCTTTGCCCAGTCCTGCATCCTGAAGTGTTCCCACTGTGTTTCTGGTCTAATCTTCAATGCATTTTGAGTTGATGTTGGTATTTGGCAAGAGATACAGGGCTAGTTTCCTTCTTCTACATATAGATGTCCACTTTTCCCAGCACCATTTACTGAAGAGGCAGTCTTTTCCTCAGTGTATGCTGCTGTTGCCTTTGTCAAAGATCAGTTGGCTATAAGTATATGGGTTGACTTCTGGGTTCTCTATTCAGTTCCATTGGTCTAATTGTCTGTTTTTATGTCAGTACCTTGCTGTTTTGGTTACTATAGCTTTGTTGTATAATTTGAAGTCACATAGTGTTCATTGTAGAGAACGTTCACCTCCTTGGTTAAATTTAGTCCTAGATATTAAATTTAATTAATTAATTAATTAATTAATTATTTCGTGACTATTGTAAATGGGCTTGTTTTCTTGATTTCTTTTTCTGCTACTATATAATGGAGTATAAAAACACTACTGATTTTGGTGTGTTGATTTTGTATTTTGCAACTTTACTGAAACTGTTGACTAGCTCTAAGAGGTTTTTTTGTAGAGTCTTTAGGGTTTTTTTTTATATATACAATCATGTCATCTCCAAACAGAGACAGTTTGACTTTGTCTTTTCCAATCTGGATGCTCTTTATTTCTTTCTCTTGCCTGGTTGCTCTGGCTAGTACTTCCAATACTATGTTAAATAGAAGTGGTGAGAATGGGCTTCCTTGTCTTTTTTCTGTTCTTAAGGGAAAACTTAAAACTTTTCCCCATTCAGGATGATGTTGGTAGTGGTTTTGTTGCATATGATTTTATTGTGTTGAGATACTTTCCTCCCATGATTAATTAACTGAGAGTCTTTATCATAAAGGGATGTTTAGTTTTGTCATTTTTGTGTCTATTGAGATAATCATATGGTGTTTGTCCTTGATTTTGTTGATGTGATATATCACATTTACTAACTTGTTGAACCACCCTTGCATCCCTGGGATGAATCCCACTTGGTCATTGTGTACATATTTTTTGATATGTTCCTGTAGTCTGTTTGAAATATTTTGCTGAGGATTTTTGCATCTATGTTTATCAGATATATTGATTTGCAGTTTTCTTTTTTTGTTATATCTCTGTCTGGTTTTGGTATCAGGTTGATGCTGGCCTCACAGAATGAGTTTGGGAAAATGGCCTCTGTTTCCAATTTTTTGGTGTGGGGGGATAGTTTGAAGAGAACTCATATTAATTCTTCTATAAAGGTTTTGTAGATTTTGGCAGTAAACCCATCCTGTCCTGGTCTTTTCTTTGTTGGGAAACTGCTGATTACTGTTTCAATATCATTGCTTTTTACTGGTCTGTTCAGGTTTTTAATTTCTTTCTGGTTCAGTCTTGGTAGTTTGCATGTGTCCAGAAATTTATCCATTTCCTCAAGGTTTTCAAATTTCTTGGTGTATAGTTGCTTATAATCATATCTAATGATTCTTTGTACTTCTATGGCATTGGTTGTAATGTTTCCTTATCCATTTCTGTTTTTGTTTTTAAGTCTTTCCTCTTCTTTTTTATTTAGCCTAGGTTTGTCTATTTTGTCTATCTTCTCAATAAACCAACTTTTTGTTTATTTAATCTTTTGTATCATTTTTGAGTGTCTATTTCATTTAGTTCTACTCTGATTTTAATTATTTCTTCTGTCTACTCATTTGGGGGGTGGATTGTTCTTGTTTTTCTGGTTCTTTGAGGTATAACATTAGGTTGTTTACTTGAAATCTTTCTATTCTTTTGATGTAAGTGTTTATTGTAATCAACTTCCCAAACAGATTCAATCCAGAAGCTTCTCTTTGTGATACATTATAGTGAAACCGGCAAAACTCTAAGGCAAAGAGAGAATCTTAAAATCATCAACAGAAAAGCATCAACCTACTATAAGGGACTTCCCACCAGACTAAAAGCAGACTTCTTAACAGTAACTGAACAGGTCAGAAAAGAATGGGATGATATATTCAAAATAAAATAAAAAACAAACAAACAAACAACAACAACAAAAACCCTGCCAGCCAAGAAAACTATACCCAGCAAGGCTATCTTTCAGAGATGAGGGAGAAACAATGTATTTACCAGACAAACAAAATCTGTGGGAGTTCACCACCATATGACCATCCCTAAAAGAAATCCTTAAGGGAGCCCTGTATCTGAAATCTGAAAAATGATAATCACTACCATGAATACACAGGAAAGAACACAACCCACTGATAGAAAAGAAATGAACATGAGAAAGAAAAAGGAACTAAATCTTGCCCTTGAAAAAAAAAATGCCAAAGACAAACAATAAAAGGACAGGAAAAGATAAAAGAAAATTAAACCTACAAATGAAAATCAGTATAATGCCAGGAGTAAGACAATACCTTTCAATAATAACCACAAATGTAAGTGGATTAAATTCCCCACTCAAAAGACACAGACTAACTGATTGCATTATAAAGCTCAACCCAACTATATGCTGTCTTCAAGAGACACATCTCACCTGTAAAGACACACACATTAATAGTGGCAGGATGGAAAAAGACATAGCACACAAACGGAAACCAAAAACATGTAGGAGTAGCTAGTCTTATACTGGATAAAATAGACTTTAAACCAAAAACCATAAAAAGAAACAAAGGAGGTCATTGTATAATGATAAAGGGATCTATCCAGCAAGAACACATAACAATCATAAATATATATGCAGCCAACACTGGGGCACACAGATATGTAAAGCAAACATTATTAGACCTATACAAAAGAGATAGTCCCAAATATAATAATAGTTGGGGAACTGAACATTCCTCTCTCAACACTGGACAGATTATTTAGGCAAAAAGTCAACAGAGAAACACAGGATTTAACTTACACTTTAGATCGATTAGACCTGGCAGATATCTACAGAACATTTCATGAAACAACTAGAGAATACACATTCTTCTCATCAGTACATGGAATATTCTCCAGGATAGACCACATGTTAGGTCACAAATTAAGTCTTAACAAATTTTTAAAAATTGAAACCATTTCAAGTATCTCTTCAGACCACAACAGATTAAAACTAGATATCAATAACAAATGAAACTCTGGGAACTATACCAACACACGGAATTAAACAACATGCTCCTGAACAACCTATGGATTCAATAAGAAATTAAACAGGAAATAAATAATTTCTTGAAACTAATAAAAATAAGGATACATCATACAAACCTCTTATGTTTTTAAAAAGATGTTTTCAAATTGTTTGTTCATGTGCTTTAGTTGTTTTCCATGGTTTGGTCTAAATATTTTAGTGCATTATATTTTGGAAATGGATATCTCAAATAACATGTCTTGTGTTCATATAACTTACAGCAGAAGCTTAAGTGAGGTCAATATATAAACAAATTCCTGAGCAGTGGTTAATTATCCAGCCAGATGTTAGGTAACCTGTCTGTAGCAAGAATAGATAGCTAATGTCAAAGTCATTTAGGAAAGAAGTAAATAAATAGAGCTCTTTTAATTACCTGGAAATTAAGACTATTCATGGACTGTATGTGCTTTTTAACAGTTACGTTACAGAATAGTTTCTTTAAAATTTTCCAGAAAACATGACTATTCTAAGAGTAATGAGCTTATAAACAGAATGAGAATCGTGACAAAAATGCTGGCTACAAAGGGGTTCAACAATATGGACTATTTTCACTAGATATATCCTTGTTTAAACAGCAATTGCATAATTTTTCTAGAAGAAATCACTACCATGCGGTTCCAATATGTTTAGCAATTTGTCTCTTTTGCAATAAGCAATCATTTGTAATTTTTTTTTTTTTTTTTTGCTTTTTCTTCTTTCACTATTATAATCTGGGAATTTATGGAAGGTTTTTAAGATCTCTCATACAGCAATTCTCACATCTCATACATCACAGAAGAGGAGGAACTAGTACCCATGAAATATACTTTCTCTAACACTTAACAGTGGAATTAATTTGTTTTTACTGTAAAATGGTAGTATGGCTTTTGAAAATCAAGTTACAGCATTTGCAATGTGACAGCACACTGAGATGTTGTGATGTTTTACAGCAGAATGGAGAATGTGCTATAAATTAGTGACTTTTGTAATCTGTTTTCTTCTGTGTCAAGAATACATGTTGCTCAGGACCAACGTATAGGCGTAGAGAAAGAGTCAGCTATAATTATTCTTAAACACATTCCCTAAATATGTGCATTTTTAATTATAAAACTATGGGCTATGTTGGTATACATGTTCTAATATCAAATAAGGAATATTTTCACCACAGATTGCTTCTCAGACAGCAGTTTGGCCACTCTCAGCTCTTTAGGACTCAAGTGTCACACATAGAAATAGGGATGCTACCGTATGTAGCAGAGAAAAATATTGATAAAAGCTGAAGAGGCCCATGTGTCACCTGGCCATGTTCTAATATAGCTAGGGATGACTTTAGTGATTTGAGCGTGGCAGAGTTAATGCTGGACGATCTACTTTCAAAAAAGCTTTTTCACTTATGTGCCTGGTACCTTCACTTGGTTGAGTGGAAGGCTTGGCTCAGCTGGGTCTGGTGTTCAGAGATATAAACACAGCCCCTCTAGCATGACAGCCTCTGTGCAGTTGGGAAGCAACTCAGCTCAGTTTTATTGCAAATAAGGTGGAAACTACATGGCATTTTATGGCCTAGTCTTGAAAGTCACATACCATCACAGTTGCTGTACTCTATTTGTCAATGCAGCCATAAAATCACCCCAATAAAAGGCAAGGCAACAGTCTCAACCTCTCAGTAGGAAACATTTCACAAAATGTGCAGCTCATTTTTAAAGCCCTTAAACCTACCTTATGCCCACGAATTGTTTTCATGCCTCCTACATATACAATAAACTCCCTCCCTCCCATGATCCCCCAAAAGTCCAATCCCTTTATAATATCAGGATCAGGATTAAGGTTTAGGATCTCTTCATCTAAACCAAGTCAAAATGCATATGAGACTCCTCAGACTCTGTTCTTCATTACAATTTTTATCAATATAAAAACTAATGAGCTAAAGAGAAAAATTACCTTCTCCTCTTAAAATTAGCATAAAGTGGAAGAAAAGATATTACAAAACCACAATTGCCACTGATACTCAAAATGGAAAAAGGGAAAGCATGTAGAAGTCACTGGTCCTAGCAAGTCTAAAATCATGCTAAGCAGACATGGTCAGTTTCCTTTTATTTATTTATTTATTTTGTAGTGTTCTTTTAAAAAAAAAATTAATTGACAAATTGTAATTATACATACTTATGTGGTACAATCTGATGTTTTGATACATATATATGTTGTATAATACTTGGGTTAGGGTAGTTTATGTGTTAACCACCTCATGCATTTACGATTTCTCTGTGGTGAAAACATTCAAAGGCCTCTCCTCTAGCTATTATGTAATATACAACACTTAACTGTTAAGTTGGTCACCCTGCTGTGCAATAGAATATCAGAACTTATTCCTCCTATCTAGTGGAATGTTATACCCATTGGTCAACCTCTCCTTGTTTTCTCTCTCCCGACCCCAACTCCTTCCCAGTTTCTAGTAACCACTATTCTATTCCACTCTCTGTCTCTATAACACCAACTTTTTTTTTTTTTTTTTTTTTTCAGATTCCACAATAAGTGAGGTCATATTTCCCTTCACATAATGTCCTCCAAGTTCATCAATGTTGCCACAAATGACAGGATTTCAGTCTTTTCATATGGCCGAATAGTATTCCATTGTGCATACATAACACAATTTTTTACCCATTTATCTGTTGTTAGACACTGGTTGATTCCATATCTTGGAATTGTGCTAGTGTAAATTGTGCTGCAATAAACATGGGAGTGCAGATATCTCTTCAATATACTGATTTCATTTTCTTTGGGTATATGCCTAGTAGTGGGATTGCTGGATGAAATGGTAGTTCTGTCCATTTTTCCATTTTTGGGGGAAATTCCATACTGTTCTCTCTAATGGCTGTACTAGTTCACACTCCTACCAACAGTGTGCAAGTGTTCTCTTTTCTCCACATCCACACCAATGGTTCTTTTCTTTTGTCTTTTTGATAAGCTTCTGGAGATGATTGTTCATGACTCTTGTTTCCTCCTCCTTAGTCATTCTTCCTTTTCCATAAGAAATAAGACTATGCCTATAGCTAAGTAATCTTCTTAGCCTCCTTCCTGCCCATTGCACATCCATTGTAGTGTTTTACTCTCTCTGTTCCTATAGTCGAAGTTGCTATAATTTAAATAAAAATGAGTTTCTTATGGACCTCTTTATAATTCGATCTATAAGACAAAAGCCACACACACAATCTCATCAATATTCACTCTTCTTTACCTTAGTGAGGTAAAGCTCACCTTTACCAAAGGTAAGCTTGCTATGAAAAAAATCTTAAATATTCTTAGAACTCTTATTAGGAAAGTGAGACTATGAGGCACACCCTTCAGAAGTTTTGTTTTGTTTTGTTTGTTTGTTTTCCTATCTGAAAGATTTTATGAGTTTAAGCTTAAATCGTTTTTTGTGTGATCTTACTGAAGGGATTTATAGACATATCCCTAGCCAAATCTTTACCCTCAGACTACATTTCCCTGATAGCACTCTGCATTTTATCTTGAGATTCTCTCTTATTTAGACAATCTTTTCTTGCAGAGATTGCAGATGAGAAATCACATTATTTTTTAACACAATTTGTCCATTTTCCTTTTTAATTTCCTTTAAATTCTTCTTGAAAATTGAAGAATCTCATCGTTACCACATCTTTATATCTGTATCATATAATATACAGCTAAAAGAAACCAGTTCACCTTCTACTGACACCTTCACCAGTTCCTTAGCCAGTTCCTGATAGTTCAGTACATATATTTTCTACTTTCCACTTTAATTCAGATGAGTATTTTTTAAATGTAATGTAATACATTACAGGAGTTTCCTTTCTGCCAGTTTACAATAACATTTTTCCTACTTCAAGTTCTCATTACCTACATGTACACACATATGTATGTATCTATATACATACGCACACACACACTATATATATATATATATGAAAGAGAGAGAAAGAAAGGTTTTCTATTCTTTTCTATACTTATGATCTCTCTTTCTGCACTGCTGTAAATATGAAGAGATGGTGATTGTTATGATTATACTCTGTATTTATGCAGATACCAACTTCCTTTTCAATGGTCTATTTATATACTAACTTTCAGGTATTAGCTAATAAAATAAAACTCTATAATTATATGATCCATCAAGTTTAAGTATTGGTTTGAAATATCTAAAGCGATTTTTCAATGGTTCTATGAGACAAGATGGTGCACTTTATTATTTCCTATTTGATGCTAAGGAATGTAAGGACCACAAAGTTAATTGATTTCCTCAGGATAACTACAAATAAGTGGCAGAGCCAGGACATGACACTACATATTCTTCTTTTTATTTCTCTGCTACTTTCAGAGTACAGGGAACAGAAAAGAATGGGTTATGGTCCAAATCAGTCTGTAACTCAATATTTCTGAATTCACTATGAAAAAAAGATAAATGGTGAGACAGAAAGCCCAAAGTAAACTTCTATCTATTATGCTCTTTCTGAATATTTTCTTGGATATAGCACAAGATTTTTTTAGAAGCTCTTTGTCTTGGTATATTGGGTTATATTTTATATAAGTCTTTTTTCTGTACATGCATTCTGCTCTACATTAAGTTATATAATCCTGAAGAACAAAGTAATTGGTTTGTTTATACCACTCTCCAACATTGCCCATGGTAAATACATAAATGCTGCTAATTCCACTTAGGCAATTACCTAAAATGTAAAGTTACATGGAAACAATTCATCTGTTCTATTATTGTATGTATGTGTATGTTTGAATATGAAACCTTTATAATGCATTAATTAAAGATTTTGCATTTTTATAAAATGCGTAAAATTACATATTAATTAGATTTTTGATATAAACTTAGCAAATGTAGCTTCTCAGTCATTATCATTATGAAATCCCCATGTCACAATAATCAGGACAAGATAAAATGTCTGTTTAGTATTAAAGACTTTTATTTTCACTAAAATAATTATAAAATAAATCTACATTCATACTAATATTGCCTAGAAACAGGTAATCCTGTCTTCCATACTGTTTACTCTTTTATTTAAAGTTATCTTAGTTCACAGAGAAGCTATACAGTAAGTATAAATATATGTTTATAACTTACAAATCATTCTTTCCTGCTTATTTACTGAATGAAATCAGTGATTTGGGTGAAGTTGCACTAAAGAATGTGGAAAGCAATGCTCATTTCAGCAGTATGCAGTTTGCTTCAGTTAACACAACACATAGACTGTGGTATGTAACAGATGGTGATATAAAAACAAAGTAGGATTTCCCTTTTGATGCTTTTATATTTATGTGTCTATTTACTGATGAAGAAAACAGCTAATCTGATAATTTTTAAAAAAGGAAATGGAGTTTTAAGAGAATTTATGAAGAAAGCATTGCTACTTTGCATGTCATACTGAGGCTATTACAAAAACAGAAATAAAAATAAGTTTTTCAGTTCACATAGTCTGCTGGGTATAGCAATAAAAGAAACAGCAAGGACATTTGTAAAACTTTGTGTGTGCAAAACCATGCTTTAAAACTACACTTATTCAAAGTCTTTCCACTAATGCTTGGTAAATGATGAATTAATTAACCTAACCTCATTTTTAACACTGAACAATACCATGGCAAATTAGCTGTGTGTGTGTGTGTGTGTCTGTCCATATGTGTGCGTGTGTCAGGATGTATGTGCATAAAAGAAGCTCCCTGACCGTGAAATGAATGAACTCAAATACAAAAATAATATAACCGATTTTCCATCTTGTATACAAATTTAAATCACTTTCATATATATGATTTTCACAACAACTTTACATCTTATATTCTCAGATAAGGAAATTAAATTTCAAAAAGTAATTTATCTAAGCTTATAGAGTAGATATATGGTGGTCCTGGGGTTATGAGTCACTCTATAACTTTCAAAACTATGCCACAGAGTCAGAATACAGGAGAAGTCAACTTTGAAGAGAAGGAACTACTAAAACATAAACACAGTTGGTTTTGCTATGACATCAATAAAAGTTAAAGCTTCAGGATTTCCTTACACTCCCTTACATAACACATTCTAAACTGGATATACTTGTCTGGATGATCCAACAAATTTATTTCTGTTTAATTTCAGAATCTCCACTTAGAGGTTCCCCATGTCATCATACGGAGATATAACCATTGACATGGATTTACTTTTGCCTTGTGGTTTAGAAGAAGCTGTGGCTATTTTGGGGGAAAAAAAATGTGGCAATGTGGTGACAACTATGGATCCTTTCCTTCAGAATAATGTACTCTGTATCCCTATGTGAGTCATTTCCACACTTCACCTCTGAAGATCTCTTCAGAAACCTGACCTTGAGAGTAAAAGACTTGAGAGCAAAGATCATGTGCTATTCATCATATGTAGTGCAGTGCTTGCCATCAAGTATCTGCCAGTGATTGATAACCTGAAATGTCCTCCTTAATACAGATGTATTTATTTCAGGCAAAAATAAAAAGATTAGTCTACTGAGAGGTCTACAGCTTTATGAATAAAGGACATTTCAGAAATATTAACTATTTCTATCACCAATCACCAAATAATGAAAGAAATGAGTCTTCTCCAATATTGCATATGTGATCAATCTAAATGAGATTTAGATAAGAGCAGAGAAAATGGTCTGCTTATCTCTGACCCTAAAATAAAATTCAGATTGAATATATGTCTACTTTATATATGCTGACTAGGAACAGAAAAAGTGAGACTACAGAGTAGATTACAATCTGGGGGTACAATTAATAGGCCAAATGACATGATGTCATCTTATTCTCTGTGGAAACTTCTACAGATTTTAATATACATATGTGGCTTACATATATGTGTTTTACTGCACTGTACAATATGTTTCTTTTTTCCCATTTCTTTATTGATAAAATATTTTCCTTAAAAAAAATCTTACACAAACACACCCCTATACCCAAACACACACTTTTTTATTATTGGCACTATGCCCTTTTATATACTAGGATCTTGATGTCTTTCTTATTACTTTTATGAGATTTCAGTATTATTCGAGTTGCTTTATAATAGCATTAAAATCTAATTAACTTTGTAAATTCAATTCAAGGAACAGCAATTTTTGAAGTGAAAACTTCTCAACTATAATACTTTTAAAAAGTATTATACATACTTTTAAAAAGTACTATACAAGCAAAAAAATGAGAGAAGAAGCACGTTAACCATTAAAAAATTGAAGCAAGTAAGGGTGGGGAGGGGCAGAAGAACTGAAGCCCTAGTAGAGAATCTAATGTCACACACACACAAAATGACTCGTATTTTAAGGATCTAAAATATATTGAATTATGTTAGTAAGGTTGAAAGAAACAAATATCTGAATCCAGAATCATATTGCTAAGTATATTAAAACATAAAGCAGTATGTAGCAAAGCAATGGTAATTTCTTGCCACTATTTAAAAATTATCTTGTTGGACACAGTGTAGCAAATGTCATCTTATCATGATGCTGATCCCCACTACTAATAGGGTGGAGTCAGAAAGGTGTTGAAAGAATGCCAAGTCTTCAGTGAGCTGACCCTGACCAAGTAACATCCTTAGACTCAACACTTGAGAAAACTAAGCTGTATTCTTATTCTCTCTATAGCAAATCGTTATCTAATTTCAAACTATCTGGCTCATTCCTCATTCACATGATACAACTTCAGTATCAAAATCTCTGGGGAAGGCTTTCATGGCCCCATAGGTTAACTAAATATTTCTGAGTGTGTTTTAGTCTGTTTTGTGTTGCTATCACAGAACTACCTGAGACTGGGTAATTTATAAAGAAGAAGGTTTTCTGGCTTACGATTCTGGGACAGCTGCATCTGGCACGGGCCTCAGGCTGCTTCTACTCATGGCGGAAAGTGGCAGGCAGCCGGTGGGTAGAAACAGATCACACGGCGAGAGGAAGCAAGAGAGAGAGAGAGAGAGAAGGTGCCAGCGTCCTTTAAACAACGAACTCTCGCGGGAACTAATAGAGTGAGAAATCACTCATTAATCCATTCATGAGGGATCTGCCCTCATGACTCAATCAGTTTCCAACACTGACACATTGGGGATCAAATTTCCACTAGTTTTGGAGGGGACAACACATACAAACTCCATCAGAGTACCTTTAACTGAACTCTGAACTCTGTGATGTCATGGGTTAGTCTTTCTTCCACTTACCTGGCACAAAGTGAAGAGAGAATATATCTTTACCCACTAATTTGAGAATTATTCCTCCCATGTTCCTGTTTGAGGACCCATCTCTTTCCAAGATGAATATTCATCCTTACAGGGAAACAATTACTCTTCATGTGATTTTTCTGGCTCAGCATAGGACACACGTAATAAGTGATTCATTAATATGTAAATGAATTACAGCTTCTCTGTCCTTATTGGATGTGAAGAAAAAAAAATTATTTATAAGGGAAAAATTAATGAGAAATTTGGAGAATATTTTAAAATCAAGAGGTAATATACATAATTTCTAACATAGAGTAGAAATTAACCATGAATTATCCAAATAAATCAATCAAATATAAATTACTCATGTTTTAGGAATAGAGAATATTTTTTTGTTTCTATTTGTTTTTATTTGCTTCACTTATTAGCTATTTTGCCAAATTGTCTAACAAATACATATTAATTTAATATTTTTTCAATAATCACTTTTTTTTTTTTTTACATTTTAACTATTTGTACAAGCACATTCTTAGATAAATTTACTAAAAGCATTGAATGACATAGATTTGGTCAAGTTATATAGAAGAAATAACATTGTAAAGTAAAGTAGAGAAGTGTCTAGAAAATCAGGGTCTGGGTTTAAGCAGATTCTTGTTCAACACTCATTTCTGATGTTTATTAACCTGTGACTTTAGACAAGATCATACTAAATTTTCTCATTTATACAAAGGGAATAATAATAGCTCCCTCTACACAAGATTGTTCAAAGGATTGAATGAAATAAGGATTAGAAAAAAAGTTCACAGTGCCTAGAACATAATAGAAGCTCAATAAATATTAACTATTAACTTTAATAAAGAGGTAACTAGCATAATCAATAATACACAAAACAGTATTTAAAAAGAAATCAATCAGGCCTAACTAATCAAGCTATCTAGTTGAGAATTCCAGGAAATAAAGAGTTATCAGGATTACATATTGTAAAATGGATGAAAGTCTTTGTGAAAATTGGAGATGGAGGTAGAAGGGTCCCACTAACGATCAGCAGAATCACTGATCCATAAAGCATGCTGTAAGGTAGCCTAAAGGATATCTTTGAAAAGAGAAACTCAGCACAAAATAAAGAGGCACAGAATTACAGAAGCAATTGGGAGAAAACCATTTTGAGAAGTTTTGAATTTATTTTTATTTTTATTTTCAAATCCATCTTGATGAAAGTTCTTCAAGTGTATTCTGCAATTATTCTTTTACAATTTAAAGGAAAGAAAACAAATGGTATAGATGCTGACTGAAAAAAAAATTCTACCTGTGAGATATCATCAAATAAAATATAAATACAAATACACAGCTGTATATCAACAAATTTTATATCAAAGAGTTATAAATAACAATGTGCTTTCTTTGTTATTGTCAACTAAGTATGAAAAGTCACAAATTGATTTTTTTAAGGAATGTAAATTATTAAATTATGCACACTTTAAAAATATACTAGATTTTAAGTGATATCAGTTGCCTAAAGAATTCATTAAATCAATAGTAATTTCAAAAGAGTGGCAGAGTGATAGTGAATTAAGAAAACGTGTAGCTGCATGTGGCATTAAAGGGACATATTAAGTCAATGTTGTACCCCTAGTACAACTGTCATTCCATTACCAATAAGCTGAGTTTTCAGTAAGTCTGCAACAAAGTTGACATTTCTGAATGGTTTCATTTTTAATAGCACAAGTAAAAGTTGAAGCCAGAGGAGCCCTCATCCATTTCTTAATCAGATGTCTATGTCTTTTAATATAGAAGAGACATAAGAATATGCAGTATCTGGTAGTTTCAGTGAATACTAAAATATTCTTCAGTGGAAAGATCCAGCTGAATTGTTTGGTTCAACATTGTGATGACCTCATTCTTAGATAATCTCTCTCACTGTGCCTTGGGTTTCAGGTAGTTCTGATACTGTTTTAACCTAAAAGAGATATGAAAAAAAATATTTATAATAGCAAGATATTAGAAAGCATTTATGAAAAAAAATGACATAGTCTAGAAAAGTAATTTTGAAGAAGAAAATTATATAAGCAGATAAGCAGTAAGTAGATACATCCAGGCACAAAGTACAAACTAGTTTTAACTTCAAACAACTACAAAGACAAAAGACACAGATTTTTTAGATTATTTTATTTTAAACTGATTTTAGAATTATAGAAAAATTACAGTTAAAATTCCAAAGAGTTCATTTATATCCTTCACTCTACTACCCAGCAGGCAACAGTTTTGCGGAGAAACAGGATTTATATGATCTCAGTATCTCTCTTGAAATACTTATCAACTACAAAGGGAGAATTAGTACCTTTACAATGGAGAAATATGATAGACACCAACTACACCAAGTGAATAAAGTTAACATCGAACAAAATTTTTTATCATCAGTGCCTCAAAAGAAAGTCTTCTTTTTTAAAAAAGAAAATCTTCTATCACCAATTGTTCCATAGCATATCCTTTGGCTATTGTATAATGAGGGTCTCAATTACGGTTTAATAATAAACATCAGAAAACCTTAAAAATGTTATTTAAGAGACCTGACTCTACTTAGGAATGTATTTATGCAGTCTTTGTGGAGTTTAAAAATTAGAATATTTTATGTAAAATCAAGTTTCAAATTTTTGTTGTTGCTGTTATTTTCTTTTGGTCTTCTTTTCAAAAGCTGGAAGATCTCCTCAGCTTAGGTTTGCATTCTTTCATGGTGACTGCCATCTTAAGACAGAGAGAAGCTCTTTCCGGGTCCTCATTAATTTGATTGTCTTATTTCTGAGCCACTTACATATGTTACCTGCCTGATTATATAGACATCAGAGTCTCTGCTCCCAGAAACATAGTATTACGCCATTTGGAAACTTCCTCCCCCACCCTCTGTGTGTGTGTGTGTGTGTGTGTGTGTGTGTGTGTGTGTGTGTGTCTGTGTGTGTCTGTGTGTGTCTGTGGTGTATCTACATCTTTGTTTTTGTAATTTAAAGAAGAATAGGAGAGGCAAGATAGCAGACTTAGCATTATCTCTGACGGGATATAATTACAATGGGATGTGGAAAGGTTAAATTTTTATTTATACTTCTATGGATTGTTTGACTTCTTAAAATTAGTATGTATTAATTTTAATTCAAAAGAAAATCTCACAACAAAGATACTATTACTATTAAAGACAAAAAAAAAAAAAAAGAAGGTAGAGAAAGAGGAAAAAAAGCTAGAGAAGAGGAAGAGAAAGAGAAAGCAAGCAAGTTCTCACTTTGATAGAGAATCACAACCATGTACATTTTACCAGGGTCTAAATGTGAAGAATCATTCCACATAAATGGGACTAGTTTTGTCTGACATCAGTCATATAGTTAATATTAAAAATTCCTACAGCTGGCACATTCTGGGAAAAGAGAAAATGCTGCAGTTTGAAGACACTAAGTCCTTTCCCTTAACAGATTGGGAGAATAAGAACAACCACCACAAAATTAACCAAAAACAAAACACAAATAAGCAAACGAATAGATTAAAGTATTGTTTAAATAATCAAAGATTGAGTACTGTTTTCCATATGTCTAAAACATATGTTTAGTACTTAAAAGATTTTTCAAGTTTAATAATTTGACTTATATTTACAATATATTTTGGAAATAAGGAGGTAATTATCATCATTCTTGTATTTCAGATTTTAAAAAAAGAATAGAAAATGATATTCAGAAATGAATTTAACTTCCTATGTTTACACCAAGCTGGAAGTAAAAGCAAAATGTGTGATTTCTTCTTAGACTACTGATCCTTTCTCTACAATGTGATGACTTAAGAAGCATTAGAAAAAGTCAGATAGTGGAGTATTCAATTTCATCTTCAGAACATGGAGACAGATTCTTATAAAATTGATATGTGAATTCCATTTGGCATGAAGACCTATTAAGTTATCTTTAGAACATTTTCCCCTAATAGCTGTCTGGCATTAGTAAGCCTCATTAGAATCAGGTTTTCAGCTGGCAAAATAGAGATGTTTAATACCCATCCCATGACCAAATTAATAGTTCTGGGGTTGGCATAAAAAGTATGCATCTTTAGATGAGTTTTTCAAGATTAAGAAACTTCATCTGTGTTATGCAAATGTTATAAACTGCTGGCTTGCTAAAATGGAAAGGAAAGAATTCATATATGTTGAAAATGTGAGGAAAAAGTAAGGATTTTGAATGGTTTTATTGTTAAAAAAAAAAAAGAAAGAACAATGCGCAGACAAACTTGGCTTGAGTAGAACATGCAGGACTTTAGTTTGGACAAGGTTAAGTGAGGTGATTTTAAAGTTGCTGTCAACTGGGCTCCATCTGGCCATGATTTTGCTGTTCTGAGAGTAGTTTCTCTTTCAACTCAAGGTCAGCGTCAATGTAGTCTTAAAACATCAACAGGAGTAAATTTGATACTGCAGGAGCCTGGGGCTACTGCTTGTATTTTTCTGTGGTTCTATATCTCTATCTGTTCCCAAATGCCCATTCAAATAATCATTCACATCATATATTAATAACAGAACTTGCAAGGTTAGGCACGGAGTTTTCGACAAAAGTGCCCTGAGAAAAGAAATCCTAAATTTATTCTGTGTATGTGAATTTTGGAATAATCAAAGCTCTTTAATCAACAGTACTACTTACCTTGCATTTTCTAAGGTCAAATAGTTTTGCAAGGTGGAGGGTCATTTGAAGAAGAGGAGAAACCAAAATCTGGCCAAACAGGAAAAATAATTGTTCTAAAATAATCCGCATGAGACATGATACAAGTTTTCACTAGTGTTAAAAAGAATAGAAAGAAAAAGGCATTTGTGGAGTGATTTTGGAAATATTTGAAAATATTTGATAACAGATATAGATAACCAGAGAAATGTCAAAAATGTCATTGAATTTAGTTTCCTAACAAGATCATGATGTTCTTTCTTCAAATGAAAAAGGGAGGTCCGGGGATTAAGCTAATTTTGGGAAATATTAATAAGTTTATTTTCCAACATGTTAAAAAGCTTAAGGTGAAAGGAAATCTAGATGGAAGTTAGAATGGCTTATAGACTTGAATATTCAAAAGTTGACTATTCCTAGTTTGGGAAGAGTTAACACTTTTTTCTGCATTTAAGAGCTGTTTGTTTAAAGGAACTTGGCACCTCTCTCTCTCTCTCTCTCTCTCTCTCTCTCTCTCTTTCACTTCCTCTCGCCATGTGATCTGCTTGTATCCACCAGCTGCCTGCCGTTTTTTGCCATGAGTAGAAGCAGCCTGAGGCCTGCATCAGATGCAGCTGTCCCAGAATCGTAAGCCAAATAAACCTGTTCCTTATAAATACACAGTTTCAGATATTCTGTTATAAGCAACAGAAATGACTAACACATGCCCTTTCTGAATTCCTGGCATACAGAACCAGTGAGGTTAATGAAAATGGTACTGCTTCACCCACTAAGATTAGGACTCTGTGTTATATAGTAATAGTAACCAGAGCAACCTCTGTTAGTCACCCTCAGTCATTCAGAGCTTCCTAGCTAGGGTCCCAGGCATTGTGGAACAGACAAGTCATACCCACTGTGTCCTGTCAGGATTCCTCATCCACAGAATCCATGAACATTATGAAACTTTTTTATAACACTAAAATGGGATGGTTTGTTATCTGGCAATAATAACTAAAGCACATAGCCTTTTGCAAATACAATAAAATTCATGGATGTCTTCCCTACAGTGCACAGTATCAATAATATTGTTTATAAATATGGGGAGTTTCTAGACTTCTTTGTTCTTATCACACTAATAAAAATAGTTGACACTGAGCAGGTGCTTATGGGCAAATACCTTCAAGAATGATTTATCTGAAGAAATTGAACTGTCTCTCACCATAAACTATGAAGCAATTACTTTAGTTACCCTTATTTAACATACGCAGGCCACTCACCCAAACCCATAAGGTAGGTAGTATTGCTATTAGTATAATTTTACATATAAAGAAACTGAAGCTCAAAGAGATTAAGTAATTTTTTCCAAATTTGTGTGATTAGTTAGCTATGGAGAAAGGGTATAAACACACAGTCTATCTTGAAATTCTGTGCTCTTAGCCTCTATGCTATCATGCCTCTCAGATAAACCTAGAGAAGCTTAGGACCTAATCTAAGATTTTTTTAAAAGTTCAAATATAGAGAGATAGAGAATAAAACAGTGATTACTAGGGTGGGAGTGGGGTGAGGGGAAGAAAATGGGGATATGTAGGTCAAAGGATATAAAGTAGCAAATATGTAAGATAAACAAATCATAATACCTAATGTATAGCATAAGGACTATAGTTACTAATTATATTAACGATTTTTGCGAAATTAATAAATTGTAGCTGTTCTGGCCACAGGGGGGAAAAATGGGTAACTATGTGAGAGGATGGAAATTCCAATTTGTTCCACTACAGTAACCATTTTACTCTATATATGTATCTTATAACATCATGTTATATAGCTTAAATATACACAGTAAAATTTCTCTGAAAAAAACAATCAAATAATTACAAAGAAAACAAGAAATGTGGAACAATTTAAACAACACTTGGTTACAGATTGTGTTTAAACTACATTTAAGTTTCTTAACTCCAATTCCACACTTCTTCATTCAGTATGCCTCAGCGAATGACTCTAATTAATAATTCTTCTACTTTTATATGTGAATTGAACAGTAATTAAGTTAATTAAGATGTGTTTTTCTAAAAGTATAAGTCTGAAATCCTACATAAGACGTAAGTACATTGGGCATAGCAGGATACCAATCAGGGTCATTAAATAAAAGTAAGTTAATTAAGAACATTAAGCTGTTTTAGGCATGGTGATCTGACCTAAAAATACACAGCCTTTTCTTGCTCTATTAAATTTGAATTGTGCCCTTGTAGATCTCTGCCTTTTAGAAGAAGCTAAAAGATATCTAAAAGTAGAAAATTAGAACATCAGGGGATATTTACAATCACAGAGGAATATCTTCTTGAACTTGCCTCAGATAGTTTTCATTATGAATGTTTTAACAAGAGAGAAGTGCTTATCATGAAAGTGATTTTCCCGTCCAAAGCTGATATTCCTTAAACTGGGAGAAATGCATGTAAACTGGGGAAATACAGAAAGGAAAGAGCTATATCAGCTAAATCAACTGATTCACATTCTGTTAACAGAAGGACAGGTGTTCATCTTAATCTTTCTCATGCCCTCTTTCATTCTGTTACATTCAGAGAGCAGGAATATTTCCACATTGTCCTTCCCACATTCCCTTGGGCACGTGCTATATCTTCTGCACCAGCCTGCTGTATTTTAGCTGATAGTGGCTGCTATATTAGACAATTTATTTGACAATTTATTTGGCCCAGTTCTTTTTCAAGCATCTTTCATATCTTTATTCTATTATTTGTGGTCCTGTTCATTTTAACCAGGCAGACATAAATAACTGTTGAAAAAATGGCACGACTCTTTTCTGTTTTAATGTCCTTTGCTGTCACTCCTCTGCTCACTTTTGTTTTGTGATTTAAAAAAAAAGAAATCTTCAATATGATCAATTCTTTATTTTCCCAGTTGTCTCTACCAATCTCCTTTTTAATTTCTTCCTTTTTGATAACTTGTTTATTGTATGAAGTGTTTCGGTATTGTTAATTTCTTGCCTCCTTTCTTTTAAGAACTGATAGAGAAACTGATTTCTGATTGTTTCCTTAGTCCTCAGATTTAGAAGGATATTTCTTTGTCAAATCACATCTAAGTCATGTACAAGAATTGCCATTGGGGCAGCTTTTCTGAACTTACTTTCTAATTAGTTTCTAAGTCTCCCCACACTCCCACATTTTAATTTTATTCTCTGTGTCCTTTTTATTAAATTGTTTTTATTTTTGAATATTATTTCACTACAAAGTGTGCAACAAGAATTCTCTCTAATTCACTATTTTTACAAATTAGGTATCACATATTCCTCCAACACCATTTTAAAAGTTTTTCATTTACATTTGACCTTTTGATATATCTTCTTGATTTTCTGAGGATGCCTATTACATGTTATAATTATATGTGTATGTCTATGCTATTTATAACAATGTAAATATGACATTTATATTATATATAATATGCACATACAACACTGTGTTTGTTTTAAATAAAATAATTGCATTAATTTCTGTCTACACTAAGGAAGCATCCAAAGTGCATATCCCTTTTTGATCATGAGACTAAATGTCTCTTAATTTTGACGTTTCTTCCTATACTCAAAAGCACCCAATCCACAGAAATAATAAGGCCACATAAAGATTTTGTCAGTTAATAAGGGCCTTTTGTTATAGAGCTCTTGGCCATCTGTCCAGCCTCGGCTTCTACAACAAACCTGTATTCTTTATGTTATAGTAGTAATTAACTATTTGTAATTTCTGATATATCACAATCACACCATAGAATTTCAATTGTTGGCATCAAAGGCAAGGGCTGTGTTTTTTCTATTGTTGTTTTCTCAACATTTAGCACCCGGGTGGCATAAATATTTGTTAAAAAAAGAAATAATAGACAGGTTCCAACATTTCAGGTACCTAAAATGCTTCCAGCCAATCTTTCTTTATTGTCTGCATGCTTTCTCCTAAGTATGGGCAATTCACTCATCAATTTGAGTTTTATGTAGTTCCACAGTCTTGGAACATTTCAGCTTATCAAGAAGATTTGAATTGCCTAAATGACACAGTCAGGCCTATAAGACAGGTTTGCTAAATCCTACTGTTCTAGAATTTCTAGGGGTCCTGGAACAGTATTTTGGATTAGAAATTATAACAACAGTATTTCAATATATTAATAAATACATATTTTTTTAATTCTGAGCAGGTGTTGATTTTTTACAATAAGAAACTTTTCCAAAGTGAAAAATAACAGCTTTACAATACTTGTCAATAAAGCAAGTATTGGTAATTTCACTTAACAGTTTTAATGAAGGAATTGTAGCACTGAATCTGTTGAAAAGTTCTTGATAAAAGTGCTGCTCTTTGTGATGGGAATAATTATACTGTAGAGTAGGCATAAAAATACCCCATGACAGTTAAACACAAGTAAATAAAATGCAAGTGAGAAAAATTTGTTAAAACATGATTGAATGTACATTAAACGATTTAGTCTAGGTCTACATTATCTTACATTTTAATATTATTTACAATGAAGTCAACATATTGTGCTTCAAATGCTCCTTTATATCTAGAGTCAGTGTCATGGGACACAGCAGCGACTCCCACTGCACTGACACAGGTAGTTTATGGTTCAAACATCAACTTTGAGTTTGCCAAGTCTTATCCTCCAGCACTTTTCTGTCTCTCTTCGATCCCTTTATTAAATGGTATCCTCTTCATTCTAAAAAAACTCTTTGCAAAGTTGGACTGGAAGAACTCAATGGAGCTTATATAATGATGCCTTTGTGTATCAGTTATATAAAAATACACAGTTCTCAAGTGTAATCTCTTCGTTCACTTGTCTAATATCTCCCTATTCTCTTTAGCCTTATAATAAATATTATCCCTTCATTAGCATATAGTTTATTAATACTTTGTGATATTTAGTAATAAAGGTGTGTGTACTATAGAATAGTACTTTTGGTGTTACATACATTAAAGTGGTAAGGTAAGTGTGGTATATTTTCCATCGTTTTTGTATTTATTATTAATTTAAAACATTTATTAAGTAATTGTTTTATAAATTCTATAGTAATGTGAACAGTGCTTATCTTAAAAAGCAACATGAGGAGAATTGTATTTTATTATACTTAACCTGGCTAAAACGAGCAGAAGAGATTTGCGAGTAGAAAGACTAAATGCAGAGATTTATAGGAAAAATATTGCAACTGCTTCTTGTAATTTTGTGATAGTATCTGAATCTCGGGGTTACATTTTTTTGTCCTTAATCACTGTATTTTTATTTCATTCAGTCCAAATAAACTTTTAAATCTTTCCCAAACGTCCAAACACCCTTCCTTTATGCAGAGTAATCCCACCAGCATCTCCTACGCTCAGCAGAAAACCTTGCTTCTTATTTCAGGAAAAAAAAAAAAAAAAAAACAGAGGCAACTTGAAACTTCCCTCAGTTTTCTTCTTTTCCTCCTTTAAACTTGCTTGGAGGGAAGAGTAGCCCCTTCTATGCACTAGAATACTCCCCTTTGAATGTTTTTGGCAAACTTGATCATTCACTTATAAGTTCTTTTATTTTATTTTCAATCTCTCACCTTCAATGAGTCCTGTTCCCTCCTGTAAATGCACATTTTTAAAGGAAACAAAAATAAACAAAGAAAACAAACAACAAAGTGCTCACATTTCTACCTCCAACCACATAACATGCCATTTTCCTTCAACATCAAGTTTCCCCCAAATCTTGCATTAGCCTCTTCTTAATTTATTCCTTCCTTCATTCGTTTCTATCTTCCTCTCTTTCATTATGCATTTCTGAAGTCAAAATATTTATTAAGTACTTAATATGCACAAGATCTTCTGTCAGGTGCTGGGGCTCTGTAGCCAAAGGAAATACCATCCTTCCTGTAAGCCAGTTATACAAGTCTGACCAATATCAAAGCATTAAAATACGTTGTGATAAGTCCTATAAAATGGCAGAAGGAAAAATAATTGAGAAATGTATAAAAGTGAAAGGACTGTTATTTTATAAATTAGATATTCTTTAAAATTCAGCTAGAAAAGAAGAAAAATATCCAACATATGTTCAGAGCTTACCAATTTATTCATTCCCTTCGCTTCGTGAATGTGTACTGAGAAACAACACATGCTAAGCACTTTATTCAAGAGTGAGTACTGATAAGAGAATGAAACAATGACATGGCTCTTAGGTAAGTAAACATTTAGTGATGGTGATGAAATAACTCTGAAGGCAAAGAAGAGGTGCCTATTCCAATCTGGGGGTAGGTAGCAGAGAAAAGGTTCTAAGGGAGGTTATTTGTGGTTTGAGCATGAGAGTCTGGCAGTTAGCTTGGGTGAGACTGTAGAGGGGCAGAGGTTGCCATGTGCACAGGGCTCTCACACTTTTCCATGAAAGCTCCATGGCTCACAGTTTCACGGGCTCAAAACGCTTATGTACAAAGAACAAAATTCTCCCCTTTCAGTCTAAAAATATGTGCAAATTGTACATATTCATGATAAGGAACTTCATTTTTTTTTGTTTTTTGTTTTTTTGTTTTTTTTCCTGAATTCTTCAGGGAGGTAACAGAGGATATTCAGATGCAAAATGACATGATTAGATTTGATATTTAGATATGTCATTTTGTCAGCCTTATTAAAAAGGTTCATGTCAGGCTGGGATTACAAGTTGATGCTAAAGTTAAGAAGCTGTTTAAACACAGTTAAAAATGGTAAGAATGTGAATGAAGGTTGTAGTGGTAGTAATGAATAGATGAGTAGAGATTTGAAATATTAGGAAAATATGATGCACTATCTTTGACAGCTGTTTGGGCAAAGAATTGAGAGAAGGAGTCCCTGAAAACTCACAAGCTTATGACTACTACTTAGTCAGAAAAGATGCTCTTTATCGAGACAGGTAATGTAAAAGAAGAAGAAGTTTGGGAAGAAGGAGGATTATAATCTAAACACTTCGGAAAAAAATCCCATCATCTCTATTGGCTTTTTTATTGTTTTGTGACAACTACAAACATAGCATCTCAAAACAACATTCATTTATTAACTTACAGTTATGGTGGTCAGAAGTCCAGGTATGACATGACTGCATTCTCTGTTTGGGTCTTGTCAAACTAAAATCAAAGCGTCTGTTGGGGCTGCTGTTTCCATCTGGACCTTGGGGCTATTCTTCCAAGATCACTTATTGTGATAGGTTGAGAAATGGCCCACTAACAGGTATCCACATCCTAATCACTGGAGCCTGTGAATGTTACCTTATGTGACAAAGTCTTTGCAGATGTGATTAAGCATATTGAGGTTATCCTGGTGGTCCCTAACTGCAACAAAGAGAGAAGCAGAGGGAGATTTGACATATACACGCAAAGGAGAGAAGGCATGTAAAGATAGAGCAGATAGAGATTTGAAGATGCTGTCTTTGGAAACTGGAATGATGTGGCCACAAGTCACAGAATGCTGGCAACACCAGAAGCTGGAAGAGGCCAGAAGAACACATTCTCCCCTGGAGCCTCCAGAGAGTTTCAGTCCTGCTGAAAACTTGATTTCTTCCCAGTGATACAGATTTTGAACTTCTGGCTTCCAGAACTATGAAAGGATGTATTTCTGTTGTTTTAAGGATCAGTTTGTGGTACTTTTTTATAGCAGCCACAGGAAAATAAAATGCTAGTTTTTGGCAAAATTTATATTCTTGTGGTTGTAGGACCAAGGTAGCCAATTTCCTGGTAGATATTGACGAGGTCACTCACAGTTCCTTTCCTTGTGGTCCCCATAGCACTTCACAGCATGAATGTCTGCTTTCATTCAGAACATAGAACATGAGCTTCTCTGGCTTTCCATTCTGCAACAAGCTGTAGAAAACTCTCTGAGATTAAAGAGCTCACGTGATCAGATAAGGCCCACCAGAATAAACTTTTTTAAGGTCAACTAATTTGAGACCTTAATTGCATTTGCATCATTCCTTCACAACAGTTTCTAGTGTTTGACTAAATAAGGGAGAAGTTGTGTGCACACAACTTGGGCACATCTTAGAATTGTGCCTACCACTATGTCCTCATTACCCATACACTGTTTTTGAAATCAATATGATGAGAAGAATCACCTGGGTATTTGTTAAAAATGCTGACTCCTAGACCTCAACTCAGACTTACAAAAACAAAAACACAGGGTTGGAACACCGGGACCTGCTTTTTCTACAGTTCCCATGCGAAAATTTTAACATCAATTTACTGAACACTGCAAGTCTGTCCTTGCAAGAATACACAATCCAACAATAAATAAAAACTTCTAAAACTGACCACTAACTGACCATTTATGAACAAGTATTTCACAATCCCAAATTAGTTTCTGAAACAACAATTCCACAGTCTATATCCAAAGTTGCGAGAGAGACAGAGGTTGCTAGCTTTCTGGTCTCCTAATCAGATAAATTAACTTATTACTTGGTGATAAAAAAGTATTAATTTGTTGGGAGATAATCACATAGTTGTTGTGTCTTAAAAAAGAAAAAAAAATGCCCATAAATGATTAGAGGTAGATACAAGAGTATTATGAATGAAAAGACATATTGTCTGGGATCTGTGTTTAAAAAGCAGGTGAAAGTTATCTGTTGTTACTCTTTTTCTAAGTTCTGCAAATGACTACATTTTCCAGCCTCTGTGGCAATTTAAGTATGACCATGTAATTAAGTTTTGACAATGAAATATTTGCAGAAGTGATATTTGCCATGCTCTCTAGTGTGGATTTTTTTTTTTTTTTTTTTTTTTTTTGTGGCTGGCCACTGTAGGGATCAGAACCATGACCTTGGTGTTATAAGGCGGCACTCTCAGGATTTTAAAGAGTTTCGAAGAGAAAAAGCCTCCCTCCTAGTTATCATTTTATTTTTCACCTGCTGAAACCTGGGTGTGGTAAACTGGTAAACTAGCATTAATAGCGGACACTCGACAGCAATACTCTAGGATGTTGCTGAAGCCTCCAAAGAAAGAAGACTGGGTTTTTGATTCAACAGTTGGAAAATAATCACCTGCCAGTCTGAAAAAACCTTGAATAGTTATGTGAGCAAGAAATAACACTTGTGTGTTTGAGCCATTATACATTTGAGTCTATTTTTATAGCAGTTTATCTTATCCTAATAAATATAATGAAATTTATTTTGTATGTTTTTCTGGGAAAAAAAAGTAACAACACAAAAAGCTAAGGTAAACATTGGAAAAATTTAGATAAACATTAAATATTAATCTAAAATAATACTGATGAAATAATTAGATTATTTAAAAAATTTATAATACCTATCAAGATATAGGTATAGTTAATTCTAGGTAATGTTAAATATTCAAATAAGAAAATTTTAATGAAGATGTACTGTTACACTGGTTAAGGTAAGACCTCAACAGAAAGAATACAGAGGTGTACCTGCAAATATCTAGGCATCAACAAAGATCTTGAAGCCATACCTGAGTAAAGATGCTTGTTAATTACTAACCTGAGGTGGTCTTTTTGACTAGAAGTACCCAGAAAACACATTAACTGTCTGAAAAGGATCAAAAGAATATAGGGCATGTCCCTGTTTTCCTCTAGAGAGATGGGAAATAATTAGTTTTGTAGAACAAGATAGAGGAAGTGTGGTGAAAAAGTACCAGATTGTGTCCCCTACATGCTACCTGTTCAATAAAATTATCACAGACATTCAACTACATATTTTTTGTCTGATTCTAACACTGTGTCTAAATTATTATAGAAATGTACATTTTACCAAATAGGAACTAAAGTTAAATATATAGTCTGAAGTTATCATATTTCATTTCTTCTTTGTTTATCCTGAATACCTCTTTTATACTTTGAGATGTTTAAAAAAATCCTGGTGACCAACACTTATACAAAGCTTGCATTTTAAAACCACCAGAAACATCAAAATTAGCAGGAATCATCTCCTGTGAAATTAAGCAATTTCAAGTGAAAAGAAAGAGAACTGTGTGCTGGTTCCCTTATTTATTCTCTCACCACTTGAAACTATTTTCTATCTTGCTAAGAGAACAGAACAGTGTCTTATCTTTGATAATAATATAGCATTGTTTGGATCAAATTAGGAAAGATTTTAATAAACAATATGTCCTGATACATAATTATTACCTGAAAGAATGGCTCAATATTAACCATTCTAAGCTATAGTTTCTTTCCTCTTTTATGCACTGTTTTGCCTATCAGAGTACATTGTGGTTAGTTAATCCTTATTTGACTCAAGTGGCTTCCTCCATAATCACTGAAATAAATCAGTTGTTGTTTTAACTTGGAGTGTTTTCATTGACAAATTACAACAAAGTATAATCAGTCAGACTTAAAAAGGAAATGACTGCATATTGCTTTTTTTCACCCATTTATATAAGTTACCACTTTTCATAGTTAGTGAATGACGTTGTTGTTGGGAATAGTCACCTTGTGTAAAAATGTAAATCAATCACTGAAATAATAATATCCTCAGGGAATAACAGCACCATACAGCTCAAAAGATCATAGCAATTATCTAATCCAATGGTTTTCCAACTAGATCTGTGAAAATTAAGTTCTCTCAGAAATGGGAGACTACCTTGGGAAAAAGGGACCAATTTCTGTGTTTCATTCCCCCATCTCAGCCAAAACACATTGACTTTTTTCTGTTCAGTAGATTGTAATAAAAATAGGGTTTGATTTACTAAAAAAACAGTTCTAAATAACAGTTAGAATTAACAATACTTATTATGCATATAAGAAAATTTTAGGTGAAGTAGGTTCCTAAACATGGATAACAAAGAAGTAGTGAAGGAGAAAAAGTTACAGTGATATAGATAGATATTAGCTGTCTTTGACTTATTTAAGCAGAGCTTATTCTTTCAAATATTTCTTTATCACCATATAATATTCCTGCATTTCTTATCTATAATTGATGTGTTTTTTTTAACTCTTAGGATTGTCTTTTTTCCATTCTTTTTTGTTAAAATATATGCAACATAAAATTGACTGTTTTAACTATTTTTAAATGTACAGTTCAGTGGCATTAAATACATTCATAATGTGCAGCCGGCACCACCATCCATCTTCATAACTCTCTTCATCTCGGAAAACTGAAACTCTGTATTCTTATTAAACAATAATTTTCCATTTCCCATTCCACAGCTCCTGGTAACCACCATTCTACTGTCTGTCTCTTTAATTTTGACTACTTTAAGTACTTCATATAAGTAGAATCATAATATACTTTTTATGTGTGGAATTGGCTTATTGAACTGAGCACAAAGTCCTCAAGGTACATCTATTTTTTATCACATGTTAGAATTTTCTTTCTTTTAAGGTTTAAAATACAAGGTTTTTATTTTATGTATTACACCACATTTTGCTTATCCATTCATCCTTCGATGGACATTTGGGCTGCTTTCATTATTTAGCTGCTGTGAATGGTGCTGCTGAGAATATGGATCTACAAATATCTCTTTGAGATCACTTTTTCAACTCTTTAGGGTATATACACAGAAGTGGAATTGATAGATTGCATGGTAATTCAATTTTTAATTTTTTGAGGAAAGACCATACAGTTTTCCACAGTGGCTGTACAGTTTTTACATTCCCACCAGCAGTACACAGGGCCTCCAGTTTTCCTCTAACCCTTCCCTTAAACACTAACCCTAACCCTAGTTATTCTGTATCTTGGCCAACACTTGTTATTTTCTGTTCTTGTTTTCTTTTGTTTTGTTCTGTTTTGTTTCATGGTAGCCATCTAATGGGTGCAAAGAGGTATCCAAATGTAGTTTTGATTTGCATATCCCTAATGATTAGTGATGTTAAACATTTTTTATGTGCTTATTGGGTATTTGTATATCTTCTTTGGAGAATTGTCTATTCAAATCCTTTGCCCATTTTTGCTGATTTTCATTTTTTAACATTTATTTGTACATGTTTGTGGGATACAAATGTTGTTTTAATATATGCATATACAGTACAATGATTCACTTAGGGTAGATAGCATAGTTTTGTGCCCATTGGTCCATCATTTTTCCTCCTCCCTCCCTCGCTCCCATGTCCACCCAGCCTCTGGTTACCATTATCCTAATTGCTACTTCAAAACTTCAATAAGAACCATTTCTTTCTTTTTTTTTTTTACATTGGAGATGATTTCATGAAGTATTATTCTTTTTGTGTCTGTCTTACTTCACTTAACATGATGGTTTCCAGTTTGATTCATGTTGCTGCAAATGATAGGATATGATCTTTTTTTAACAGCTGAGTAGTATTCCATTGTGTATATATACCATAGGTTTTTTATACATTCATCTCATCTGTTGGTAGACGTTTAGGTTGATTCCATCTCTTGGCTATTGTGAATAGTGCTGCAATGAATAAGGGACTGCAGGTGCCTTTTTGATGTATTAATTTCTTTTCCTTTGGTTATATACTCAATAATGAGATAGCTGGGTCATAGGCAGACTTCTTTTTAGTTCTCTGAGGAACCTCCATGTTTTCCAAAACAGATGTACCAATTTACACTCTCACTAGCAATGTAAGAGAGTTCCTTTTTCTCTGCATTCTCACCAGCATTTGTTACTTTTTGACTTGTTGATGATAGTCATCCTAACTGGAAAGAGATGGTGTCTCATTGTTGTTTTAATGTGCATTTCCCTGATGATTAGTGATGATGAACAGTTTTTCACGTGCCTGTTGCCCAATTGTATGTCTTCTTTTGAGAAATGTCTGTTCAGGTCTTTTGCCTATTTTTAAATTGTGTTATTTTTGTTTTGCTGTTGAGTTGCTTTATATGTTCTGTTACCCTGCCTAATTTCCACTGAGACCAGCTGCCCACACTGTTCCCAATGTTCCCCTGGTGGGTCAGCCTTTCCCCTGCACTCCAACTGTTTCCCATGGGGCAGGCTGTTTACGCATCCCTCCTGATAACTCACAGGCCTCTGGGCAACTCTTTCTCCAATCAGTTCTGGCAGCTTGCTTCCACGTGGGCCAGGGGAAATCCTTCCAGTGGTTTTTATGGCCTGTGGGCTGGTATGGTATGCTTTGAAGCCCTCCTCTGCCCTGCAGTCTGCAAGCAGGTTTACATGAAGGATGCCGCAAATTTTTCTGGCTTTGATCCATCCATGTTTAACAGCTAGTCCTCACCTCCATACCAGGATGGCTCAGAACGATAATTGCCATCCCTACGCCCTCTCACCATCACTTCTTGTGCCTTTACAAATGCTGTGGGTCTTTCCTCCTCTTCAAGTAGCTCCGGCATTTACAAGTTGGCAGTCTTTGCTTTTTAATAGCTGCAAATTGTTTTGTTTTGTTTGTTTGTTTTGGTTTGGAAAAGTTCAAGAAGGATTGGTATTAGTTCTCCTTTAAATGTGTAGTAGAATTCACCAGGGAAGTCATCAGGTCCAGAACTTTTCTTTGCTGGGACATGTTTGATTACTAATTCAATCTTTTTTGCTAGTTATAGGTCTATTCAGATTTTCTATTTTTTGTGTGGTTTAGTAGGTTTTGTGTTTCTAGAAAATTGTCCTTTTCATCTAGATTATCCAATTTGTTGGTATACACTTTTTTATTATGCTCTCTTCTAATCCTTTATTATTTCTCTAGAATCAGTAGTAATGGCTCATTTTCGTTTCAGAATTTAGTAATTTGAGCCTTCTTTCTCTCTTTTTTTTTTCTTAGTCCATCTAGCTAAAGGAGTGTCAATTGTGTTCATATCTTTGAAGAATTAACTTTTGATTTGAGTTTCTCTATTGTTTTTCTGTTCTTAATTTCACTTATCTCTGTTGTAATATTTATTATTTCCTTCCTTCTCCTAGTTTTGGGCTTAGATTTTTCCCCTAGTTTCTTAAATTGTAAAGTAAGGTTGTTGATTTCAGATCTTTCTTGTTTTTTAATATGAGCTATAAATTTCCTCCCAGCACTATTTTTACTGTATCACACATTTTGTTATTATGTGTTTTTGTTTTTTTTCATTTATCTCTATGTATTTTCTAATTTCCCTTGTGGTTTCTTCTTTGATCCATTAGTTATTTAAGAGTGTGTTTTATAACTTCCACAAATTTGTGAATTTTCCAGTTTTACCTTTGTTATTCATTTTTAACTTCATCCTGTCATGGTCAGAAAAGATATTTTGGATGGAGGAGTTTCAAGATGGCGGCGGCTGCGGCGGCTCGCGCGGAGTAGCTGAGGTGTAAAAGGCGGCCACTGGGCCTCAGGCAGCCGGGAAACTTGTGGACCTTCCTCTCACCATCTCTTAAGGGAGGACTACAGCTGCTGGCCGGTCGTGGGGGCTCAACGCCACTTTGCCCCCGGCAGGAGAGGCTGCCTCATTTACAGGCAACAGCTTTGAAGTGTGGAGCAGGAAAAGAACTGTTACTTAGCTGCAAAAGCGAGTCTTTTTTTTTTTTTTTTTTTTTCATGACCGGCACTCAGCCAGTGAGTGCACCGGTCAGTCCTATATAGGATCCGAACCCGCGGCAGGAGCGTCGCCGCGCTCCCAGCGCAGCACTCTACCGAGTGCGCCACGGGCTCGGCCCAAAAGCGAGTCTTGAAACAGGGAACACGGCGCCAGAGCTGCTGTGGATGCAGCCAGGATCCCGGAGGCTGGGGCCGCACTGAAGTCGGCCAGCTGCCCTATTCAGGATTCGAGGTTTCAGGCCGGCATTAAAGAAGATTCCTGGGAGTGCCCGAGCCGCGCCGCGACTGAACAGCCCGAGGCGGCAGCGCCGAGAACACGGAAGGCGACAAACCAGAGACAGAGAGCGAACACCCGACCTGGCACAGCACTGTGAGTGATCCCTAGCACAGCTCTGTTCGGGGGGTGGATGCCCACGCGGCTCCCGCCAGCACCACCAGGCCACTCACTGCCCCGGTGCTGCCTCCATTTTCCCAGGTGCAGGCAGCTCTGCCCTGCTCGGCCATCACTGAGCCCTCCCACTTGCTAGGCCTGGCGCGGGGCTTTCCGGAGCCTGCAGATCGGCCTCCGCTCTCACTCCCTCCGCGGTTCTCTGGCGGGGCTGGGGGCATGGGGCGTCCCCGACCAGTGTTGGGAGGACAAGGAAGTACGGGCGGGCCGACTGTCACTCCACCACACCCTGGACTCCAGCCCCGGTAAACTTCCTGTTACTGGGAGGCAGATACCATCTCTGCGACCACCAGTTTGGAAAAAAGCCTAACGAATTTCTGGTTGGGAATAGTGTGGTAGGAGAGTTCCCAGATCCGCTTGAACCTGCCGGAGAGCAAGCTGCAGGCGGGCGCTAGACTCGGTTTATACCAGGGGGATACAAAGGTGAACAAGACCCGAGAAAGATCTACACAGTGCTACAAAGGCACCCAGAGAGACCGGTTGTCTGTGCCTAGCAGAAACCTGGTAGACTTCCTGGGCGAGGTGGTGCTGAGCAGGGTCTTGAAGGCCCAGCTGATAGACGAGGGGTGCAGAAGACATGCCCCAGCCCAGCACAGTGCGCACAGATGGGGGAGATGTGCGGCCAGGGAGGCGGAGACTCGACAGAAACCACACACCCGGTGGGGTGGCCACTGCACGATCTAACAGCCTGGGCCAGAGCACACGGAACGGGGAGAAGTCCTGTACAGGAAGTGAAAGCTCAACAGAGATCACACACCCTGTGGTACGTGATCCACCAGCCCAGCTGAGTCCAAGCTGACCAGAAAGGTGGATCCCCGGAGAAGCCCAAGACCCGAGGCAACCACACACACAAGACACTAGAGGCCAACTGAGCAGTCACGGCGGGAGCCATACGAAATTGGCAACCACAGCAACATCCTAGTTAGTCATTAGTCTCAAACCGGTGGACTGTGAAACCCCCTGCCACAATGAATAAACACCAAAAAAAAGATACGAGAAATACAAAAAATCAAGAAAGTACACCACCAAAAGTTAATAAATCTCATACTCTAGATCCTATAGAATAAGAAGCCCTTGAAATAACTGACAAGGAATTTCGAGTGATAATTCTAAGGAAACTGAATGAGATACAAGAAAACTCAGCTAGACATCATGATGAAATGAGGAAAAGTATACAGGATCTGAAAGAGGAAATATACAAGGAAATCAATGTCCTGAAAAAAAATGTAGCAGAACTTGCTGAACTGAAGAAGTTATTCAGCGAAATAAAAAACACAACGGAGAGTTTAACCAGAAGCTTGTCGAAGTTGAAGAGAGAACCTCTGAACTTGAAGATGGGCTGTTTGAAATAACACAAGCAGACAAAAAGAAAGAAAAAAGAATCAAGGACATGGAAGAAAATCTGAGAGAGTTATCAGACAACCTCAAGCGCTCAAATATCCGAGTCATGGGTATTCCAGAAGGGGAGGAAAATGGAGATTCCATTGAAAACATATTCAACAAAATAGTGGCAGAAAACTTCCCAGGTATAGGAAAAATCACAGATCTTCAGATCCAGGAAGCTCAACGATCTCCAAACGTATTCAACCCAAAAAGGCCTTCTCCAAGACATGTCATAGTCAAATTGGCAAAACTCAGAGACAAAGAGAGAATCTTAAAAGCTGCAAGAGAGAAGTGTCAAATCACCTATAAGGGAGCCCCAATCAGGTTAACATCAGACTTTTCATCACAAACCCTAAAAGTTAGAAAGGAATAGGATGATATTTTCAAAATACTAAAAGACAAAGATTGCCAGCCAAGAATACTCTACCCTGCAAGGCTATCCTTCCGAAATGAGGGGCAAATAGTATATTTCTCAGACAAACAAAACTGCGGGAGTTCACTACCACACGACCACCCTTACAAGAAATCCTCAAGGGAGTACTGGGTTTGGTTCCTGAAAAATAACTACCACTGCCATAAAAACCCAAGAAAAATCTAAACCCACTAGTACAATAAAAATGGCATTCATGAAGAGGAAACAAGTTAACAAAAACACTATCTACAACCTAAGGAACCAACAAACAAAGAAACCTAACAGTAAATCAGAAAGCAAGGAACAAAAGACACCTAAGACAACCAAACAACCAATAAAATGCTAGGAATAAATCAACACCTTTCAATAACAACTCTTAATGTAAAAGGCTTAAATTCCCCAATTAAAAGACACAGACTGGCTGACTGGATCAAAAAGCAGGACCCAACTATATGCTGCCTACAAGAGACCCACCTCACCCATAAAGATTCACACAGACTGAGAGTGAAAGGATGGAAAAAGATTTACCATGCAAACAGAAAAGAAAAACGAGCTGGAGTAGCTATTCTTATATCTGACAAAATAGACTTTAAACTAAAAACCATAAAAAGAGACAATGAGGGACACTACTTAATGATAAAAGGACTGATCCATCAAGAAGACATAACAATCATAAATATGTATGCACCCAATGTTGGAGCAGCCAGATTTATAAAACAAACTCTATTAGACCTAACGAAGGAAATAGACACTAATACCATAATAGCAGGGGACCTGAACACTCCACTGTCAATATTAGACAGATCATCTAGGCAAAGAATCAGTAGAGAAACACAAGATCTAAACAAGACTCTAGACCAATTGGAATTGGCAGATATCTACAGAACATTCCACCCAACAACCTCAGAATATTCATTCTTCTCATCAGCACATGGATCATTCTCCAGGATAGATCACATATTAGGACACAAATCAAGTCTCAATAAATTCAAAAAAATTGGAATTATCCCATGTATCTTCTCAGACCACAATGGATTAAAACTAGAAATTAATAACAAACGAAACTCTGGAAACTATACAAACACATGGAAATTAAACAGCATTCTACTTAATGACATATGGGTCCAAGAAGAAATCAAGCAGGAAATCAAAAAGTTTATTGAAACTAATGAAAACAATGATACATCATACCAAAACCTGTGGGATACTGCAAAAGCAGTATTGAGGGGAAAATTTATCGCATTAAATGCTCACTTCAGAAGAATAGAAAGATGGAAAGTGAACAACCTAACACTTCACCTTAAAGAACTAGAAAAACAAGAACAATCCAAACCTAAAGTTAGCAGACGGAAAGAAATCATTAAGATCAGAGCAGAACTGAATGAAATTGAAAACCAAAAAACAATTCAAAAGATCAACCAATCAAAAAGTTGGTTTTTTGAAAAAGATAAATAAAATAGACAAACCATTAGCATGGCTAACAAAAAAAAGAAGAGAGAAGACTCAAATAACAAAAATTAGAAATGAAAAAGGCGATATTACAACTGATTCATCTGAAATACAAGGAATCATTCGAGACTACTATAAACAACTATACGCCAACAAATTTGAAAATCTGGAGGAAATGGATAAATTTCTGGACACACACAAGCTCCCAAAACTGAACCGTGAAGACGTAGAAAATTTGAACAGACCAATAACAATAAAGGAGATTGAAGCTGTTATCAGAAGGCTCCCAACAAAGAAAAGCCCAGGACCAGATGGATTCACAGCAGAATTTTACCAAACATTCAAAGAGGAATTGACACCGATTCTTTACAAACTATTCCAAAAGATTGAAATGGACGCAAATCTCCCAAACTCATTCTATGAAGCAAACATCATCCTGATACCAAAACCAGGTAAAGATATAACCAAAAAAGAAAACTACAGGCCGATATCCTTGATGAATATAGATGCAAAAATCCTCACTAAAATACTAGCAAACAGAATACAGCAACACATACGAAAAATTATTCATCACGATCAAGTGGGATTCATCCCAGGGATGCAAGGTTGGTTCAACCTACGCAAATCAATAAATGTGATACACCATATTAATAAACTCAAACACAAGGACCATATGATCATCTCTATAGATGCTGAAAAAGCATTTGATAAAGTTCAGCACTCATTCATGACAAAGACCCTCTATAAGTTAGGTATAGAGGGAAAGTATCTCAACATAATTAAAGCCATATATGCCAAACCCACTGCCAATATCATCCTGAATGGGCAAAAGCTGAAAGCTTTTCCTTTAAGAACAGGAACTAGACAAGGATGCCCACTCTCACCACTCCTATTCAACATAGTGTTGGAAGTACTAGCCAGAGCAATCAGAGAAGAGAAGGAAATAAAGGGCATTCAGATTGGAAAAGATGAAGTCAAACTGTCCCTGTTTGCAGATGACATGATCCTATATATCGAACAGCCTAAAACCTCTACAAAAAAACTGTTGGAATTGATAAATGATTTCAGCACAGTAGCAGGATACAAAATCAACACACAAAAATCAGTAGCATTTCTTTTCTCCAATAGTGAACATGCAGAAGGAGAAATCAAGAAAGCCTGCCCATTTACAATAGCCACCAAAAAAATAAAATACTTAGGAATTGAGTTAACCAAGGATGTGAAAAATCTCTATAATGAGAACTACAAACCACTGCTGAGAGAAATTAGAGAGGATACAAGAAGATGGAAAGATATTCCATGCTCTTGGATTGGAAGAATCAACATAGTGAAAATGTCCATACTACCCAAAGTGATATACAAATTCAATGCAATCCCCATCAAAATTCCAAAGACATTTTTCTCAGAAATGGAAAAAACTATTCAGACATTTATATGGAACAATAAAAGACCACGAATAGCCAAAGCAATGCTCAGCAAAAAAAATAAAGCTGGAGGCATAACACTACCTGACTTTAAGCTATACTACAAAGCTATAATAACCAAAACAGTATGGTACTGGCATAAAAACAGACACACTGACCAATGGAATAGAATAGAGAATCCAGAAATCAACCCACACACTTACTGCCATCTGATCTTTGACAAAGGCACCAAGCCTATTCACTGGGGAAGGGACTGCCTCTTCAGCAAGTGGTGCTGGGATAACTGGATATCGATATGCAGGAGAATGAAACTAGATTCATACCTCTCACCATATACTAAAATCAACTCAAAATGGATTAAGGATTTAAATATACACCCTGAGACAATAAAACTTCTTAAAGAAAGCATAGGAGAAACACTTCAGGAAATAGGACTGGGCACAGACTTCATGAATACAACCCCAAAAGCACGGGCAACCAAAGGAAAAATAAACAAATGGGATTATATCAAACTAAAAAGCTTCTGCACAGCAAAAGAAACAATTCACAGAGTGAAAAGGCAACCAACAGAGTGGGAGAAAATATTTGCAAAATATACATCTGACAAAGGATTAATATCCAGAATATATAAGGAACTCAAACAACTTTACAAGAAGAAAACAAGCAACCCAATTAAAAAATGGGCAAAAGAGCTAAGTAGGCATTTCTCTAAGGAAGATATACAAATGGCCAACAGACATGTAAAAAAATGCTCAACATCACTCAGCATCCGGGAAATGCAAATCAAAACCACATTGAGATACCATCTAACCCCAGTTAGGATGGCTAAAATCCAAAAGACTATGAAAGATAAATGCTGGCGAGGCTGCGGAGAAAAAGGAACTCTCATACATTGTTGGTGGGACTGCAAAATGGTGCAGCCTCTATGGAAAATGGTATGGAGGTTCCTTAAACAATTGCAAATAGATCTACCATACGACCCAGCTATCCCACTATTGGGAATATACCCAGAGGAATGGAAATCATCAAGTCGAAGGTATACCTGTTCCCCAATGTTCATCGCAGCACTCTTTACAATAGCCAAGAGTTGGAACCAGCCCAAATGCCCATCATCAGATGAGTGGATACGGAAAATGTGGTACATCTACACGATGGAATACTACTCAGTTATAAAAACGAATGAAATACTGCCATTTGCAACAACATGGATGGACCTTGAGAGAATTATATTAAGTGAAACAAGTCAGGCACAGAAAGAGAAATACCACATGTTCTCACTTATTGGAGGGAGCTAAAAATTAATATATAAATTCACACACACACACACACACACACACACACACACACACACACACACACACACACACACACACCGGGGGGGAGGGGAAGAAGATATAACAACCACAATTATTTGAAGTTGATACGACAAGCAAACAGAAAGGACATTGTTGGGGGGAAGGGGGGGAGGGAAAAGGGAGGGAGGTTTTGGTGATGGGGAGCAATAACCAGCTACAATGTATATCGACAAAATAAAATTAAAAAAAAAATAAAATGAAATAAAATGACATGTTACTTTAAAAAAAAGAAAGAAAAGATATTTTGTATATATTATCTTTTTAAAATTTGTTTGGACTTATTTGTTGCCTAACATGGTCTATCCTGTAAAGTGTCCCATTTGAACTTGAGAAGTCTGTGTATGCTGTTGTTGTTGGGTAGGATGTTTTATATATGTCTATTTTTATTATTATTAGTTGATTCATTGCGTTGTTAATTTATCTATTTCCTTACTTTTCGTCTGTCTTGTTGTTTTATTTATTATCAAGAGTGGGGTATTGAACTTTCAATTCTGTCAGTTTTTTGCTCACATATTGTGATGGTCTGCTACTAAGTCAGAAATGCTTATCCTTGTATCTTCTTGCAGTATTAAATCTTTTATTAATATATAATGCTCTTCCTTGTTTTCTGTAATCCCTTTTTAAATTTAAACTCTAATTTGTCTGATATTAGTCCTGTTTTCTTTTGGCTACTATTTGCATGAATTATCTATTTCTATTCTTTCACTTTCAACCAATTTATATCTTTTTATATAAAGTGAGTCTTTGTAGAGAAAGCTGCCTTTATCCCATCCAAATTTCTCCTCTCATTTATTATTTATAGCTCCATTTTTGAACACTCTATGATATCAAGAAACCATGTCAGATTCATTTTTGTAACTTGACAGTGTATTGCGTTCACCAATACAAATTTTTCCAACTCACAATCAAGCAAGAAGTGATACGGCTTGCAGAGATAGTGAGCGTTTTGATTTGAGTACAAAATGTAGATTTGACAACAACAAAATTTGAACGAAAGATTCAGGATTATCTGATGAATCAAAATTCTGAACAACAAAAATCAAGGATACTTAGCTAACTGTGGACTTGTTCAGAGCTGAAAAACCTTTTGAATGGAAAATGGCTAAAAGTAACTCAATGTGAGAAGAGCCCTAAACTAGAGGAACACGCAGCCTCAACCATCAGCACAAGCTTGTATTAATTTGGTCATGTAAAATATAACTTATATTTAACGTAATATACTTTTTAGTCCAGAAAGGAAGTCTAGAGTCATTACGATTGTTTTCAGAAATTTCTAAGATACATTTGCCCATATGTTCCTACTGGAAAAGATGAATATCTTGAGGGATGGATCTGTAATCTCTCCATCCCGGAGAAATTGAGCCAGACACAATAAAGCAAGTATCCTTCTGAAATTTCCAATTGTAACTTTCCTCGTAAGCTAAGGATGAGAGTGAAAATTTAACTTCTCAGACTCCCCTAAGGGGTTAATTTTTGTTGTTGTTCCCTTCACTCCCACATATGGAGGTTTTAACCTATAACCTGGTTATACGTATACTAGGACTTACACTTTCTTCCTTCTGCTTTCACAGTTATATCTAAAGTAAATCACCTGTATCTCAGGGCAGGAACACATAAGAGACATATTATTCATAAGCGTATCAGATTCAGGTCACTAGAGATTTGTGATAAATACCTCCATGCATTGGGTGCATATTAGGTAGTTAGATTACTAAAGCTAATTGATACCAAGTGAGCATGGGCTGATCACATATTAAAGCATGCAAAAAAAACTAACATTTACATATCATATGGTGCAAATTTATTTTTAAGTTTATGTGCTCTTAATATACAGTATTTCCTTCAGGATTATATTAGTTTTATTCATTTTTGTATCTCTGTTCCTGGCACACATTGGTACTCTATGAAGGTTTATTGAATTAAAGGATAACTTTGATTATGTCTTTTCTATAGTTTCAATACTACATACACATTTATCTTTTAATAGTTTATTTTTTATAAAAATGTCTGGGTCATACACACATTGATCAACTGAGATTTCCATCTACACTACCTATTTAATGAGTAAAATTTATCAGCATGGAACTCAACTGGTGGTTTTGCTGATGCTCATTTAGTAGTAAACATATAGAACTCAGACAATTAGAATTTTCTCACAGTATTAAATATATTTTTATAGGACAACTTTTAAAAATATGATTCATGATTATTTCCAAGAGATATTAGTTAATTTTACAAAATCTTGGACAAAAAAAAAAGAAGAAAGAAAGAAAATCATAGTTTAAAAAATTAAGGAGATTCTTTAATTGTAGAATTTCTCAGACCTGTTTAATGTTTAATATACTAGCATGTTTTATGAATTCATAAGATTAAGATGCAGGATGCAGACCTTTATATGACTGCTCTCAATACTGTTTTTTTTTTTTCTTTTTTTTTTTTTCTGTTGAGGGTGTTTGGTGGAATCCACATGGGAAAGCATAATCTTAAAAGCCATAACTAGGAAATTAACTTTATCAATTTTCAGCTACTCCTGAGCTTTCTCTCACCCTACTCCCCACGATAGGCTCACCCATGGCTTTAGGATTCCTTCTGTGTGTGAATTTCCTTTTAATACAGTCAATTCTGCATCTCTCTCATATTCTAGATGTTTGAGCTAGTATGCAGGCCATAATTTTGTTCAACTACCCAACTCCTAAATTGTTAAAAATAACTGATATCTACCATATGTATTGCAAATTGTCTAGTTGTTGTACATAATGTATTAGATATGTAGGTTAATATGTGATTAAAACATATTCTGTGATATTAATTGTCAAGAAATAGTACAAGAAATCAACATAAGATTATAAATAAAAGTTTTATATCGAGGTCTAGTATGAATCAAAACACTGTATATGTAAAGTAAACTCCACACGATTAATTTTACTTTTTCTGATTTATGGCATAGAGACTTGTGAAAATACTGACCTGGGAGTTTCTAGACGCTTTATAACTTAAGGCACAAGTTTATTAAACTTCTTTTTACCTAAACATCACTGTCACTAAAATTTCCACCAGATATAAAATTCTACAGTAGAATTTTATCATTGATCACTTAAGTTTAACTAATAAACATTAAACAAAATTAAAATGTAGTTGTAATGCATAAATCATTATTATCATCATTATCAAATAGAGTTGAGTTTTACAAGAAATTTCTATTTTTATTTTTTCCCACCATCTTCCCTAAACTCACAAAAAAGTAATTATTACTTTGGTGAGTTTAAATACTGTTCAATGACTATCTTATAGTTGAAGCAAAGTTTCATAAGCAAGAACTTTGTAAAGTATATGATGGAAAAATTTGGTGTTCACTGGTAAATTCTATAAGAAGAAAATGTTCTAATTATTTCATTTTAAGGATAAAACAATCTTTATTCACATCTAGCATTATCTTTTTGAACAACAACAAAATTTACCTCTCAACCAGTGCTGACTAACCTTCAAAAGCTCATGTAACTATGTCTAATATATAATGAATAAAACTAAGAATTCTCATCTACACGATTTTCTCTAGCATGTTTTAAACTGTCACTTTGATCCTTCTGTAGAAGGGTCTTCATAATTTGAGGTGTGAAATGCAGTATTTTATGAACTGGTGACATTGTTTGCTGGTCTTCATATTCTAATATAATCTGAAGACATGAATTAAAGTATATGTGTATGAACTAACAGTGAACAAATATATGATCCTCAGTAAGTAATCTTAAAATGATTTAAATGAAATATACTATCTGCTATTGAAGAGTTATCATCTTGTTACTGAAGACAAATTTCTTTTAAAAGAACTCAATACCTTACAACTTAACAACCCAATTACATAGTATTTGGATTTTGATATATGCACATATATATATAGATAAATCTCCAGATTACTTACTCACATATTCTTGTCACAATCTATTAGGTAATACATACTTCTTGGGATAGAACTTATAAATGATAAAAAGTCAAATGCTATATAATCCAGGACTAAGACACCGCATAAGTATTCAGGGGTAAATATGACTTTCATTGACAGTCCAAAAAGCACATTAAAACACGTGTACTACTACGTATCAGTGACATCCAGCAGAAAAACAAAATGTAACTATAGGTAGTTACAACGCATCTATATACATGAGACAAAATTATTCTGTTCATAAGTGCTGTGAAAACAAAATATAACTTTATTTGAAAGGAATATTAAACTATAAGGTAAAGTCTCAGAGTTGGAGAAATAGGAATATTATATAAATAACAATGAAAATCAACTACAATGTATATCGAGAAGTCAAAATAAAAAGAAAGAAAGAAAGAAAGAAAGAAAGAAAGAAAGAAAGAAAGAAAGAAAGAAAGAAAGAAAGAAAGAAAGAAAAAGAAAATAAATAAATAACAAGGCAGAAACTTGAATATGGGATTAAAAGATGATGATCCAACTATTAGAACTAGAGCATAAGGCAAAGGCTCAGCTATAGAAAAAAACTTTCTAACTCATTAATTAATAATTCAATTAAAATATTAATTGATAAATTGCCAGAAATAATTTTAGGCACTGGATATACAGAGATGAGCAAGACATATTATTCTGTCAATAAACAAGCATATCTGGAGACAGACATGTTAGAAATGCAGTGGAGTATTGTGTGTGGTATAACTGATGTCCTCCCAAATTATAAGAGATGATAAATTGTGAGTGTTGAGTTTGTTGACAGGAGGCACAGAGAGTTTCAGAAATGTGTTAAATTTTTAGTCTTGCATGATTTTCAAAGCTTCTGTTACTGGTTGTGGTGAGAGATCTGGGAAGAACTCTTGAAGAATGTAAACCAACAATACGTATAAAAATATGGAAGCTTGAAAAATCCTGACACATTCTGAGGATGGAATCACTGGCTATGAATAAAGCAAATTATCTCTGGGAGAAGTGTCAAGAGTTGACCCCAGAAAAGATAGGACTGTACCAGATTGGGAAACACTTGTTGTATAGAAATAAAGCTGTGGTCTCCATCTGTGCGACATGGAGCATCCTGAAAAACTTTAGACTAGTGGAGTGAAGGGATTACTTTCACATTTTAGAAAATAAGTGGTCTGGTATAAAGATTGAAGGCAGGAAAACAAGGTAAGAAAATATTGAATTGTTCAAGGCCAGAAATGGAGAGAAACAGTAAATGTGGTGGCAGACTCAGTGAAGAGAAATTAATATTATAGAAATCTCTTCGGAATGTAGATTATAAAGCTTATTTGACTATCATGGGTGAAATAGAAAGAAAAACAAGGGATCGCAACTGGGTTTCTGGGCCAGATGATTCATGGGTGGTAGCATCAATCCACTGCCTTTGCAAATTGTACTGAGGTGGAAGAAGAAAAGATTGTAGAGAGAAGTAAGGGCTGATTTAAGAATTTCTGTTGTTGTTGCACTTGTGAAATACACCGGACATACTAGCCTAGAATCTGTTTGGTATCGTTATAATGTGCCCATGGAGAATTTGAAGCTGGATGAAGAGTTAAAGTGTGTAAGACTAGAGAGAGCAATAAAAAAATAAAGGGCACTGTGCAGTGTGTCAATTTTTTGTAATCAGAGAAGAATTTGAGTACGTAGACTGCAAATAAACTACTACTTGTCTGTCGATGTTCTGATTTTCATCATAAAACCTTTAAGCAATGTCTGATTTTTTTTTTTTTTTTTACTTTCAGAAAGAGTTAACGTATGGTGGTTAACCTATGATTCATCTTGTTGTCTCTCAACAAGAGTTTTAGTTCTACCAAGAACTGGCTTACCAGGAAATGTCAGTAAGCAGAAATTGGCATGTTTATTGATTCTCCTGGAAGCAAAGCCCAGACTCTGAAGGATAGTTTTCTGGAAATGGCTTTTTAAGAAACTCATAAGCAATCTTTACAGAAAATTAACTAACAGCCATGACTTTAGTCTCTACAACACAAACTCTTTGCCATCTTACCTTTGTGGATCAGGTTTACTCAGTGTCTTAATCCATTTGTTCTGCTGGAACAGAATACTACAGCCTAGGTAATTTACAAAAAAAATAAAAATAAAAATAAAAACAAAAAACCCCCCCAGAAATTTATTGGCTCCCAGTTCTGGAGGCTAGGAATTCCGAGACTTAAGAGGTGGCATCTGGCAAGGGCCTTCTTGTTGCCTCATCCCATGGCAAAAGGGCAAAAAGAGAGTGACAGAGAGCAAGAGGGGGATAAACTGTCTTTTTATAAGAGACCCACTCCCACAATTACAAACTCACTCCCGCAGTAATGGCATTAACCCATTCATGAGTGTGGTGTCCCCATGACCAAAACACCTTTTGTTGTCCCTACATCACTGTATTGCCACATTGGGGTTTCCAACATGTAAACTTTGGGGGACACATTCAAACCATAGCACTCAGAGCATTATAAATGTGATCAATTACATACGATAATTAGAATATTCACGATTGTAGGTGATAGGGTGTTAAAAGAATATGAGTGATCAATTGATGTGAGACTGAAAACCAAAACTGATTTATATTTTTTTATTCTATAAATGTTTCAAACCACAGATAACAATAACTAGTGGAAGTGAATGATAGTATAAGACTACCTGCCACTTTCTAAACGTGAAGATTATTTCTGAAGGCTACTATTGTGCTATTGCCACTGTATGATGTGTGTGTGTGTCTATGTAACAGTACAATAGTATATAATCTGAAAATTGCCTGACAAAAAAACCAAATAAAGTTGAATGAAAAACTAGGAGTGGAAATAGTAGGAAAAGGTTTAATAGATAAAGACTTGCCAAAAACATCTAGAAAGGTAACAATGAAATGAGGTATTATTTAAATGTGGAATAAGGGAGAACTTTTGAGGAGGGTCAATTTTAATGTCTAGGTAAAGAGAACAGCAATTCTTTCACCTAATTTCCATTCCAAAGGTATTAGATGGAAGAGTAAGTTCAGTTCATATTGTCACAGATCTTTTGGAAAGACTAATTTCAGTCAAAACATCAGATTTCTTCCTCTAAAAAGCCAGGAGTAGCAAAACAAAGCAAAATAAGCAAATAAGTAACACAAAATACTCCATCTTCTTAGTGGTAAGTGATCTTAACAAAGAACCTCATTATTTTTGAAGGATAAGCAGTCAGAAATTAATTCAATAAATCAAGCTGCTCATTTACACATTGTAAAGCAATCTACTATTTATCCTTCATCAGAATTTTCTCTGAATACATCTGAACTGGTCCAGAAGAAGAAATGCCTGCATACTGAGTGGCTAAAACCTCGAAAACAACACTGTGGATTCTAGTGAGCACCACTTTCTTTCTGCTTATTTGCACCCGTTGCAATGTCAAAATTTCCTCAAATTGAACTTGATTTGTCCATTTAATTTCCACTCTGAAATTAGTTCTTTACCTTTGATACCTCCTGTTCGGACCACTTTTATTATTATTTTTTAATTTCATTCTACCTCTAGCAAAATTAATTGATGTCTAAATAATTCCAGCTTCTTTGTTCCCATCACTTACCCTCACTTTGTGCTTAACCTAAACTTGGGGAATCTCTACTTTTGTTCAACTTTACCACAAACAGCAAGTCCCCATTTATGGTATGTGTTATAGAAGATGGTGGCACTTTACCAGGACACAGACAGAGTGACCTATGTAGGTTGCAAGTTCCACAACTATAAGCTGCTTTTGTTGTTTCCTGATTGCTCTGAAGCCACGACTTGAATACCAACAGGGTTTGAAGTGGGTCTCTAGGTATACTTTTGGAATTCAAATTCTGGACAACACGTTAAAAATCTATTAAGGGACAAGTAAAAGCTTCATACACTTACTTCCCTGAGAATGGCTTGATTATATTTTTAGGAAGCCAGCTCAAAATCTGGGCAGAGAAGTGGGTTACGACATACATAAGACTAAAGTTCCTTAGGTCACTATGACAAAGTCATGGTTGAAATGTGACAGGGTTTTAGAAACACTCACACTATATGAGGTGTATAATCACTAGAGAACAACAATTATTGCACGGGCCTGGAATCAGTCTGGTAAGATGCCCCACCTTCTCTTTCCCACCTTAGAACATGATTGAAACAAATCAACAGCTACTACCTCCTCTTTGTGATGACAGTTTTTGATAATTCTCTTGAAATTATTTTTTTTTTAATAATGTAGTAAATAGCTCCCCACTCTCATAGTTCATGCATCTTGGTTGAGGTAATGTTAATATCTTGTCTGTAAGTCTGAGACATTGTGTAGCAATATTGCCTAATGAAACTAATTTCAGATATTGTACTGATGTAGTACTTCATAGTAGATTAATATGTGAGAAATTTGGCTCTTAATATAAATCTAATACCAGTTCGATGAAGACAAAATTTTATTTTTACAGTAGTTAAGCTGATTATTTTAGTTATTATTTGAAGCTTTCTTTCTCTGCAGCAGAGAATTAATATGATTTGCTAAATGTGTGGTCCCTTTCTGAATACATTTGTACACCCCTACTTGTTCTACCTACCATAATGTCCTGAGTCCTGTCCATCACTTGAGATTTTGGTAAGATTTTTTTTTTAAGAATCAGAAGCTCTCTTTTATAAATGCCACTTCCCTAGTCCAGAGTGTAAAAACAGAAAAGCATGGGTTTATGCATCTCTTGTGATTTCTAATGTATCAGTGTGGCTCAAGTCCAGGGTTGCACCCAAAACCACTTATCTCTGACATTATGGACACAAATACAAGGAAATATAGATCATGCAATTCATGCGACACAATCTTGTGAGGTTTTAGAAGTATGATGAGTTAAAGAATCCACAAGTTACAGTTCATGATAAGCTAGATCTGCTAAGAATTTATTGAAAAGTGTTGAATCAAAGGATTGTACTACTTAGATGTTATAATATCTGCATGGCCCAGATATGAATGATCAACTAATGCAAACTGTGGTGGGATATTTCTAATGGAATCATCCTCTATGTACTGAGATAGAGAAATGCAAATACGTCCATCAATGTTTCAAAGTAGAGACATCTGATCACACATCAGATCACCTCCTTCTGCTTCTGTCTTCTTCCTTCCCTTCATAAACCACTGGCCTGAAGAGGTGAGTGTTCCCCTATTTCACATGTTCTTCTTTCTGTGGGTAATATGTCCTCCCTATTTCCTCATTTTTCTGAACTGCAATTTTAGAATGTGGAGAGATGCATTTTATCTTATAGACGAACATTATTCTGGTAATATTTTTAAATAGTATATATTATCAAGAAAATATATGAGTGCATATCAAAATATATCTAGACTCTGATATCTCGCCATTTGTACTGCCACAATCCTGGTCCAAGCCTCTTCCATTTTAAGCCTAGATTCGTAGCTTCAGAACTGTTTTTCAGTCTGTTGCCTTGCCCCTCTCTAGTGTGTTCTACAAAAAAGCAGCCAAAGAAATTATTTTCAAAATAAATGAGATAATGTTATTTCTCTGTTCATATAACTCCTGCAGTTTCCCATCTGTATAAATGCAAGAGTTAATCCATTACTACAGCCTTCAAGCCATGCTCTTTACACTTTGCAGTCTAGTGGCTTTACTTTCTACTAGCACATTCACAAAACTCCTACCCTAACCAACGCTCCCACACATGTCCTTGTGCATTCTGCTGAAGTTGCACTAGCCTTCTTGTTTATTGACCTCTGTAAACAATTTTATCCCTCAGGGCCTTTGCATTTGCTATTCCTTCTGCCTGGAACTCTCTTCCCCCAGATAGCCGAACTTTCAAGCTTTCTCATTCTCTTCATGTGCATCTCTGATTACATATTACCTTAAAGGTGAGTTCTTCTTTGACTACCCTAAATAAAATAGCACATGTTCCAACCCATCCCAGAGCATATCTTTACTCATTTATGGCTATATATATTTTTTTCCATAATACTTAATATGACTTGTGTATTAGTTCACTTTTGACTTTATTAGTAGTTACTATAGCACCTGGAATGGTGACCAGCATACAATAGATACTTAACAAAATTTTTTTAAAAAAGATAAATAAAATTTGTTAAAGCAGGGACTGGTATCATTGCTTAATGATGGAATTTCATAGTTATATGAAAAATACTACAGGGTTCAGTAGTATTTTAAAAGCTAGTATATGAGTTAGGGCAACTTTTTCACTTCCAATAACTTTAAAACTGGCATAATCTCTGTATTTCAAAATTATTTCAAGATCAGATGTTTTCAATATATAACTATACCGTAAATGTATTTTCTCTTCTTTATGATTGTCTTAACATTTTTTTCTAACTTATTTTATTGCAAAAATACAGTGTATAATACATATAACATGTAAATATGGGTGGACTGTTAATGTTACAGGTAGATTTTACAGTCAACAGTAGGCCTTTAGAAGTTAAGGTTTGGAAGAGTCAAAGTTATACCTAGATTTTGAACTGCATGGGAAGTCAGCACCTTTAACCCTTACATTGTTCCAGGGTCAGGTCTAATTTTTTACAAGAAGTACTCTTTACTCGTAAACTATTGTATATTATTATTCTCCCCCTCTAGATTTTGCCTCCAGAATATTCAGTAAACTGGCATAATATCATGCTAGGCAGTGTCTCAGTAGCAGATGACCACATTCTCTATGCCTCTTTTCAGCATAATACAGATTGCTGGCATTACATTTTAAAAGTAACTTAATTACGATGCAAAGGAATATTCAAGAATATCTGTTCAATCTTCTGAACAGTCATGTGGTTTATAAAGTTAACTCAAAATCTGTGGCATCTGTCACAGAGAACCAGTGCAGAGGACATAGGGTCTTCTGCTTCTGGTACTGACCCCTAGGTGGTTCTAGAGTGCTGAATCCATTCCATATTCCTGCCCCCCTCACCACATGTAAAATTGTGACATTTTTTACTTAGAATCCTTCAGACCATGTATCCTCCCAGATACCCTACATTTGCATGGAGAAAACCTGCTTTTGATGGTCTTTCTTTAAAAATCAAGTTATGACAATTTTCCATCAACTGCATTCCTGAGGCTTTCAAAACATGCTGACACTTGTGGGGTAATATTGAAAGGGCTTTGTATATTCGTAAGAAAACAAAGTTGATTTAGAGTAAGGCACAATTATTTCCAACTTCTACATAAACCTGGGATGACAGGGCATATCTCTGAGCCATGTTACCACTTTGAGTGCTATAAGGATTGACATGGAAAGCTAATTTCATGGGGAAGCAGAATGAAATGAGTGTGAGCTTTAGAGAACGCTCTTTACTTTGTTCATCTCCATTTCAACTTCCAAAAAGTAATAATGTCATTCTCATTATGCCAGTGCAGATCACCACCTCAAAAGTGGTTGGTCTTTTGATAGTTTAGGCTCATTTTCTGGTCTCTCATGATTAGATAACAATTCAATTCACATTCATATAGTACAATTTACCTTACATATTAAAAAAGAAAAAAATGGGCTTTATTTCTCAAAAATGTGATTGTGATAAGGCACATACTCAGGGCTTAGTAGATTTCTCCTGAAATTTGTCCAGGATAAGAAATAATAAATATTTTGTGTTTTCCTCACTAAAAATATTGCTAATCCTTTCCAATTTCCATAGAGTATAATATGTATATAATATACATATTATATACTCACCAACAGAAAATAAAATCTTAGAAAATCATTTATTTAAGCTTTAATTTTTCACTGGAAATAGTGATCCAAAAAATACACTGGCAGTAAGAAATTTTCTTAAGCAGAGCCTGATCTTGCTATATTGTAGAAACTCTGTTGTCAAGTTTTTTCTGTTGCCCCTGCCTCAACCCTTTCAGAGGTTTTTCCTCTGTCAATATACTCCTTTTTTCTTTATTTTATTAACTTTTATTACTAGAACATAATTAATTTTGCATATCAGTGGAGTACAACATTGAATATCAATACCTGTATTCAATATGTGATGTTCAAATCAGGATTATTAGAATATGCAACTTTATACAATGTAATTGATTTTTGTGGCCCTTTACCAATTCCTCCCTTACCTTCCTCCCCCTCCTCCTTTTCCACATCTGTTAAACTAGGTTCTGTTCTTTTTTTTTCAAAGTTGTACCTATTATTGTGATTATCCTCTCTTTCTTTTTTTATTTGTTCCTTTTTTTTTTTTTTTTTAGCTCTCACTTATAAGTGAAGGCATGCAGTATTTCTATTTCTATGCCTGGTTTATTTCACTTAACATAATTTTCTCTAAGTTCATACAGGTTGCTGTGAATGGAAGTATTTCATTCTTCTTTATGGCAAAGTAATATTCCGTTGTGTAACTATACCACATTTTCAGTATATAGTTATCCATCAATGGACATTTAGGTTGGTTTGATAATTTGGCTATTGTAAATAGAGCTGCAATGAACATGAGAGTGCAGGTGTTCCTTCAACATGATGACTTCCATTCCTTTGGATATAGACCTAGCAGAGGGATTGCCGGATTGTATGGCAGTTCTATTTGTAGTTGTTTGAGGAAACTCCATACCATTTTTTAAATGGCTGCACCAATTTATAGTCTCACCAGTGTAGGAAGGTTCCCCTTTCTCTGTATTCATTCAGGTCCTTTTCTCACTTCTTAAATCAGGTTACTTGTTTATCTGCTGTTAAACTGTTTAATATCCATGTATATTTCGAATATTAATCCCTTGTCAGATGCATAGTTTGCAAATAGATTCTCTCATTCTGTAGGTTGTGTTTTTGCTCTGTTAATTGTTTCTTTTGCTGTGCAGAGCTTTTTAGTTTGATGTAATCCCATTTGTTTATTTTTTCTTTGGTTGCCTGTGCTTTTGGTGTCATATTCGTAAAGCCTTTGCCCAGTCCAACCTCCTTAAGTGTTTCCCCTATGTTTTCCTTCAGGAGTTTTATAGTTTCAGGAAATATATTTAAGTCTTTAACACATTTTGAGTTGATTTTGATATATGGCAAGTGTTACAGATCTAGTATCATTCTTCTACATATGGACCCCCAATTTTCTCAGCACCGTTTATCAAAGAGACAGTCTTTTCCACAATATATGTTCTTGGTGCATTTGTCAAAGATCATTTGGCTGTAAGAATGTGAGTTGATTCCCACGTGTTCTATTCCATTTGTCTGACTGTTTGTTTTTAAGCCAATACCATGCTGCTTTGGATACTACAGCTTTGTTGTTTAATTTGAAGTCAGGTAGTGTAATGCCTCCAGCTTTGTTTTTTCTTTTTTTCCTCAAGATTGCTTTGGCCGTTAGGGGTCTTTTGCTCTTCCATATGAATGTCAGGATAGTTTTGTTTTGTTTTCTTTTGTTTTTTTCCTATTTCTGTGAAGAATGTCATTGGTATTTTGATGAGGATTGCATTGAATCTGTAGATCACTTTGGGTAGTGTGAATATTTTTATAATGTTAATTCTTCCAATCTGAGATCATGGAATGTCTTTCCATGTTTCCTGTGTCCTCTTTAATTTCTTTCAATAGTGAATTGTAGCTCTCATTGTAGAGATCTTTCACCTCCTTGGTTAACTTTATTCCTAGTTATTTTATTTGGTGGGGGGCTACTATAAATGGGGTAGATTTCTTGATTTTTTTCTTTTTGTTTGTTTGTTTGTTTTTGGGGTTTAAAAATGCTACTGACTTTTGTGTGTTGATTTTGTATCCTGTAACTTTACTGAAATCATTTATCAACTTTAAGAGTTTGTTTTTGCAGAGTCTTTAGGCTTTTCTATATATAGGATCATGTTGTCCTCAAGCAGGGACAATTTGACTCTGTCTTTTCCAATCTTGATGCACTTTATTTCTTTCTCTTGCATGATTGCACTGGCTAGCACTTCCAATACTATGTTAAATAGGAGTGGTGAGTGTAGACATCCTTGTCTTTTTCCTGCTCTTAGGAGAAAAGCTTTCAGCTTTTCCCCATTTAAGATGATATTGGCAGTGGATTTATTATATATGGCTTTTATAGTATTGAGATACTTTCCTTCCATACCTAATTTGCTGAGAGTCTTTATCATGAAGTGATGTTGAAATTTGTCCAATGCTCTTTCTGTATCTAATGAGATAATCATGTTTGTTGTCCTTTATTTTGTTGATGTGGTGCAGCACATTTATGGACTATCTTTGCACCTCTGGGATGAATCCCACTTGATCATGGTCTATAATTTTTTTTGATCTGTGGCTATATTCTTATTGCTAATATTTTGTTGAGGATTTTTGCATCTATGTTCATCAAAGATATTGTACTACAGTTTTCATTTTGTTGTATTCTTGTCTGTTTTTTTATCAGGGTGATGCTGGCCTCATAGAATGAGTTTGGGAGAATGGCCTCTGTTTCAATTTTTTGGAATAGTTTGAAGATAATTGGTATTAATTCCTTTTTAAAGGAATGGTCAAATTCAGCAGTAAAGCCATCCTGTCCTGGGCTTTTCTTTGTTGTCAGACTGCTGATTATTGCTTCATTCTTGTTGTTTCTATTGGACTGTTAAGGTTTTCTATATCTTCTTCACACAGTCTTGATAGTTTGCATGTGTCCAGAAATTTGTCCATTTCCTCCAAGTTTTCATATTTTTTGGTGTATTGTTGTTTATAATAGTCTCTAATGACATTTTGTATTTCTGTGGTATTAGTTGTAATACCTCCTTTTCCATTTCTATTTTTTGTCATTTGAGTCTTCTCTCTTTGTTTTTAGTTAGCCTAGTTAATGGATTGTCTACTTTATCTTTTTGAAAAGCAAACTTTTTGTTTTATTGATATTTGTATCATTTTTTGGGGGGTGGTAGTTATTTCATTTAGTTCTGCTCTGATCTTTTTTTTTTTTTTTCCATCGACTAATTTTGGGATTGGATTGTTTATTGTTTTTCTAATTTTTTGAGGTGCAATGTTAGGTTGTTTATTCAAAATCTTACTATTCTTTCAATGTTAGTGTTTATTGTGATAAATTTCCCTCTTAGAATGGCTTTTGCAGTATCTCACAGAATATGGAATGATGTGTGTTTATTTTCATTGGTTTTGAGAAATTTTTTGATTTCTTGTTTAATTTAATCTTGGACCCATATGTCATTCAAGGACCTGTTGTTTAATCTCCATGTGTTTGTATAGTTTTCAGAGTTTCACTTGTTATTGATTTCTAGTTTTGATCTGTTTTGGTCTGAATAGATACTTGAAATAATTTCAATTTTTAAAAATTTGTTGAGACTTGATTTGTGACCTAATATGTGGTCTAATCTGGAGAATATTTCATGTGCTGATGAGAAGAATGTACATTTTGTGGTTGTTGGATGAAATGTTCTGTAGATATCTGCCAAGTCCAATTTGTTTAAAGTGTGGTTTAAATCTTGTGTTTCTTTATTTTTTGCCTAGATGATCTAGCCAATGTTGGGAGACTGATGTTGCAGTCTCCAACTATTATCATATTGGGGTATATCTCTTTCTTTAGGTCTAAGAGTGTTTGCTTTATATACCTGGGTGGTCTGATGTTGGGTACATGTATATTTATGATTGTTTTGTCTTCTTGCTGGATAGATCCCGTTATCATTATACAGTGACCTTCTTTGTATCTTTTTTGTGGTTTTTGGTATAAAAAACCAATATAAGAATAGCTCTTTTATCCAATATAAGACTAGCTACTCTTGCTCATTTTTTGTTTCAATTTGTATGGTATATGTTTTTTCCATCCTTTCACTCTTAGTCTGTTTTTGTTTTTATAGTTGAGGTGAGTTTCATGAAGCCAGCATATAGTTGGGCCTAGCTTTTTAATCCAATCAGTCTACATCTTTTCAGTGGGGAATTTAACCCATTTACATTTAGGCTCATCTGAAATGGTGTTGGAAAACATGCTCACTTTAGCTAACCTGTCTTTGAAGGCTATATCTCTTGCATGCAGTTTTGGCAGCCTGAAACCCAGTTTTACAGCTCAAAAAGTCAAAGCCATTTTAAAATGTCTGCTCATGGGTTCTTTAATAAGCATCTGATTTATATACTTCTATTCAGTTTCTTGCACACATAAACATTCTCAAAGTTTTTCCCCTTGATATGGTTATCAAGTCCATTTGGCTCTTTTCTTTCAGATACACCTGCTTCTTTATCATTTTGATGGTGGCTACCTTGACACCACAAGTCTTACACAGGAAGGCTATTTCTTACCATCTTACTTGCCATCTATCACTTTTCCATCTGAAACGTTTTATTGGACCCCAGTTGAATATATTTTTTAAATTTTACTTTAAATTTACAAAGTACAATTGTGTATTTTTATGAGGTACAAAGTGATGTTATGATATAATCAAAAAGTTTGTTGAAAAAATGGATTTAAAAGACAATAAGAATCTTTCCATGAACTTTTTTAGCTACCCTCATATAAGTATATAATGTGGAATGATTAATCAAGCTAATTAACATATCCATCACCTCAAATACTTATAACTTAGTCTGGTGACTACATTTGAAATTTACTCTATTAACAATTTTGAAATATACAATACACTATTATTAGCTATAATTGCAATGCAAGGTGATATATTTCAAAAATCATATTCCTCCTAACTGAAACTTTGTACCAATTGACCAACATTTCCCAATTCCCCTTATCCCAAGATTCTGATAAATACTGTTGTACCCTCTGATTCTAAATATCCAACATTTTTAGATTTCACATATAAGTAGGATCACATAATACTTGTCTGTCTGTGACTGGTTTATTTCACTTAGTATAATGTTTTCTAGGTTTATTCATGTTCTCACAAATAACAGAATTTCTGTCTATTTAAGAATGACTAGTATTCCATTGTATATACATTTTCTTAATCCATTCATCCACTAACTGACACTTAAGTTGATCGTATACCTTGGCTATTGTGAATAATTTTGCAATGAACATGGGAGTGCAGATATATTTTCAACAAACTTATTTCAAATCCTTTGAATATATACCCAGAAGTGAGATTGCTAAATCACATAGTAATTCTAATATTAACCTTTTGAGGATTCTTAATACAGTTTATATAAAGGCTCTACTAATTTACATTCCCACCAACAGTGTACAAGTGTTCCCTTGAAAAAAAAATTTCAAATTGTATCAAAAACCCATCAGATTTCCCAAATCTGCAGGATTCTGAATTTAGTCTGTTATTTTTTGCAGTTTTGCTTGTAGACTGACTCATTGTAAACCTTGCCAAATGTAGGCATTAATAACCAATAGACAACTTCCATGGTTTCAAAACATTTCTCATAAAGCTAAAGTACCATGTGGCTTCCCTCACAAGTTATTACAGTTTTCCCTTTTACCAAATGTGTTGTCACTACCTAACATGTACCATGGTCTTACTAGCCCCTAATACTGATTCAATCTCCCTCTTAATTAAATAATAAATATTTGTAGGATTTTATGTGATTACACATCTCTTCTGATATCAATTTCTGTTTTAAGATAAGTAATATTAGCATCCACAAATGGAAAAAGCCCTAATTCTCAGTTTCTTATCCACTCAAAAAAGTTTTATTTATTTTTAAATTTTTTCTAGCATGACATGTATTGCAGGTTTGGATGTCCTCTTCTCCTCCTTTCTTTTAGCTATTCCTTCAAGGTATTTCTAGCTAGGAAATCTCTGATGGGGGAAGGAAGACGAGAAGATTGCATGGGATAATTTTAAGAGCTATATCTGGGAGTGGTTTAAATTACTCCTGCCCATATCAAATGGGCCAAACCCAGTCACATGGGCTCAACCTAAAAGCAATGGAGTTTGACAAATACAGGTGAGCATGTGGATCTTTGCTGTGAACTACGAATATTCACTATAGTAATTTATTTATGATGGTAAGAATAAGAGCAGTGGTAGCTAAATATGCAAGGTAAATTTATTATTAAACACACAGTAAGATGCCTTTGAGATGCAAAGAGAGGTTCAAAACACATGGCATTTTTTGAAGAGAATTAAACAAGAAAATAAGAAAACTGCTTGGAACATTGAACTCTAAAGAACCTATGAAACAGAATCACAGCTTCAAAGTCACAAAAGCATAATGAAATATAAGAGATTCTTAGGACATCAAAATGATAAAGAAAAACCATCTTGAAAATACAGCAAGCTGAACTCATATACCAAAATTGAAATAAGAAGAATTTAGAAAATATAAATGGAAAACTTAGCAAGATTTTAAGAGACATACCTACTGTGACAAAAAAAATCCATATGCTTAATCATATACTTGATAAAATGTATTTATTTTTAAAAAAATTATTTGGAGAATAATTTTCAATGAACGTGATTTTAAGAAAAGTAAACTTTCATCAATTTGCAGATTGAAAACGAGTATATTTAAGACTAGTTAATAAAATTATAAATCTCATTTATACTACCACCATTTTGATTGAGAGTAAAAAAATACTCAATAAAACTAATTATTATACTTATCTCTAATGACAAATGAAAGTTTTATTTTTTCTATGTTATGATATAATAAACTTGAATGTATCACGTACCATACTGTAAAAATATTGGGGCTGCAAAAGTGTTGTATATTCCCCCAAAATGTATTATTTACAATGTTTTTATATTTCCTATGAAACAGAAATGATCTCTTATGAATACACAGTATTTAAGAGAGAGGAAATAAATAATATTCCAACTAGTTTATGGGATATTTATAAACATCATTTATATATACAAGACCAGCTTTAAGAAAGGCGCCAGGAGAACTGAACTTTGCTGTGAAACAAAGAGATTGCTGAGCAGTAACTTGAAGATCATGTATCATTCATCATCTTCTTGAAAGGTATTTTGACATGAAGTTTAACATGAGACATCAGTTATCATCTTTTAAAAAAAAATCCCACAGTGCTTGTTTCCTACCATTGCTTTTTATCAATTGTCAGGAATAAAACTAACACAAAGTGCTTTTATGACCAGCAATTTAAAAAAATAACATTCACCTACTCAACTCAAATATGCACATGGATCTCTCTGACTTGCTTACGAAAGGATTCTTTTTATTAAATTAAAAGGTAAGCCAACATTTCTTTTTCAGTGAACATAGAATAAATACAATAGCCGTTAGTGATTTCAGACAACGTGGAGAATGTGGCAGGTGATATTTTCTAGCACGTGGCTGAAAAGAGAAGATGGGAATAGCAAATACAAGAATGGTATTTGAAAGAATTGAGGGAAGACCACAATTTTTGCCTTTGAAAATGTAAAATAAGGTCAATTCTAATAAAAATGACATTGTGTTATGTTACAGAATAAATTAGAATTCATGGATTGACTGTAGATAAAGAATGGCTGTGTCAAGAAAATACACATAGTTTTTTTCTGTTTGCTTATTTAAAAAAAAACAATAACTGATATTTGGCATTTTAATAGCAGGAAGAGAATTCCAGTTTTGTCAAACAACACACAGTAATTTCAAAAGCAGGATGATTTGAGGTAATTTTGTAAGGAGGGAAACAGATTTAAATTCATTTTGAAAAATTTTAGAAAAATTATGTTTCCCCAAGTGAGGCTGATATTTAGACACTGCAGGGTAATTTTTAATCTGAATATATATGTAATAAGTGACAATAATCTTATCTTAGATCGTTCTCTGGCAATTTTCCAATAGTGTGAAAAATCACTGTATTTCTGAAATAATGCTATATGGAATGCAGCTGCACAATTCCCTGATTTATGTTAAAATAACTGATGAATGGACATTATGCCATGAGTAATCAGTATTCTTCTCATATTTTTATAGTGATGCTCCATTCATTGAGCATATCAATATAACCCATTCACCTGAAAAAGAATACAACAGCAGCAGTAATTTGTATACACAGTTTCCTTAAAATTTCAGCAATGAGATATACATACCCTAGAACAAATTAAAAGTGGCATGAAGTATTAATTTTATTATTTCTTCATAATCACAAGTATTATTAAATGCCTATTTACACATGTCGGAATAGAATTTTCAGTTTCTATTTCTTGATATATTAATGGCAACACCATGAAAAACTAGAAAAATCATTGGATTGTAAATTATGAGACCTAAAATCAAGTAATGATTCTACTAACCAGCACTGTAGTTTCTGGTAAATCATTTCATCTCTTTGGACAGACTGTAAATAAATTGACTCCTTTTAAAGAATTTCTTTATTATTTTATAGACTCCTGATTCTCTTTCCAGATAATTTTATAGCATGTATAGACCACTAGATAATTGTTAAACAAAAACATTTTTTGAGAATTTAAACTACTTACATCTATCTGAATAGAATGATTAAATATATTTTGTTCAGTATCAAAAGAAGAATCATATTTGACAAAATAGTTGTATCTTTTACCAAACAGAGATTAAGAGGCTGGTGTCAGGAATTGGAGCAAAAATGTTTGAATCCCAGCTCTGACACTTAACACCTCTGTTTATCTTCAGGAATTTATTTAATTTCTGTTTTTAGAGTTTTCTCATCGGTTAAATGGAAATAATTAGCATACTTAGCTTATAGTTCTGCTACAAGATATCAGAGCCAGTTGGAGTTTGAGCTGTTGGTTCTATAACTGTTATATGCATTTTTCCATATTTACTTCTTTTTTCCCTACATGTTGTTTTGTTTCATTGTATTTTCATATTCAAGGACATACTGATATTTTAAGACAGATCTTAGAGTTCTGTCTTAAAAGAAAGACAAAGTCAAAACTAATTTCATCATTATCACTGTATTTCTATTATTTCTGTTAAAGAACAATTCGTTCACCATATTTACTTCCTAAGAGTAACTTTTAAATCGTTTTAGTGTTAAATTATGCATTTGAGGCAATTTCAATATGCTTTCATAGAAGCAGACTAATGCATATTTAATTTTTTTGTTTTTCTGTTTCAGAGAGCCTAAAGTATAAAATTGTGTGCATAAATTTTAGAATGTATCTCTAATTTTTTATATGTTTCATTTGTTTTTACTTTTTTGTCCTTCATGATATTTAGAGAATGCTGTGCAAACATTATACACACCATGAATATTTACTACCTTTTATTATATTGGATTGATTTCAGTACAATTAAAATTTTCATATCAATTAGCTGAGGATTGGATTTATGTTTTCTGATAAATATAGGTATATGGTGTCCTGAAATCATCCTTAAGTTTGCTAGATATATTAGATAATATGGAGTAACATTATCTAATACTTACCTAACTTACCCACATGGTCTCAACAAACCAGATATGAAAGGCAGAGCATATTTATTTCAATGGAATTGACAAAAAAGAATGCAGTGATAACCATCGCCATTCTTTTCCTTGTATTAGTGGAGTAAGATTCTCTTAACTCCTTTAATATAACTGGCTGGTAATGGATGAGGTAGTAATGAATTATTCTGGCAGCACCACACTCTTCCAAGTGAGCTAACCGGCCATCCCTATATAGGGATCCAAAACCTTGGCCTTGTTGTTATCAGCACCACGCTCTCCCAAGTGAGCCATGGGCTGGCCCCAATAGTGAATTATTTTGGACCATGGCTTAACTGTATTGTGGCTGCCCTGCTTTATTTATTTACTTAAAGGAGAAGCTGAGTAGATTATTTGGGTCTTAAAGCATTATATATATTTTAAAAAGCCTTATCTATATCACAGCAGCCTCCTGTTTCCTGTGTTCCTTATAACAATGTCTACTATAATGAGCCACTATTACTGATTGAAAGTTTCTGCACTTTTTAGATATGTTCCAAACTAAAAGAGGGCTAACAAGAGTGCCTATTGTTTTGTTAATCTTGAAATAATTGTTTAAGTTAGGGAAACTGCATGTGTAAATATAAAAATGTCAAATACTGAACTGCCCTATAAGATCCCCTTTTCTGTTTCTAAAGATAGGGCACAACTTCACTAATTATCATTTCAAAAATGTGGAGTCCCTAAGATACCGAAATCTTGATATATTAAGAGTATGTCAAAACTGATTCTACATATTACTCATAGTTTAATGTCAATATGAATATATTTAGCTGTGGCTTAATTGCTAAAGACATAGTCTAGTCTGAGAAAATGATACTGATAAAGAAGTATGGGCACACACTGTCTCTTTAGAATCTCACTAAACACTTTTATTTTAAGAGTAATCATTTCCTTGATCATCCATTTCCTGGGAGAGTTCTTCAAATGAGAACATGTGAGATTATTTTAGGTTGACAGCTCTCCAGTGGCAGCTTACTTAAACCAGTAATAAGCTCATTAAATCTAAAGATTTCATAGAAACTATGATAAGAGACACAATCAACTTAAGGGCTTTTCAGGCGAAAAATCATAAAAGTATACTTTAAAACAACTGAATAAGAGCTATTTGATTGCAACCTTTCTAAGTACAACCATGTCACTCTGATGCTGATGGAAAATGAATACGAGGAATTCACCAGGTTCAGTGCTCATTTCAACAATGTACACTTTGTTTGGAATGGTCTTCATTCCTTTTATCTGTCAAAATCCTGTCCACTTATCAAGGCTGAGCTCAATATTCCTGTTCCATAAAAACCTCTCTGACTCTGACAGGCTTCAACAATTTCCTCCTTCTCTGAAATGTCATGGCTATTTTAGTTTACATGATTTTGTTTAGTATTTATTTCATCATAGGGTCTTGTTTTCAACTTCTATTTTTAGTAGTATAATCTTGTTTCAAAAATTATTTACTAACTACTTCTATCTGACAGTACATGTAAAATTCTAGGAACTTCTCGATTCTGAAAACCTTTTGATCTTTTGCGGGTTAAAGTCCCACGGAAAAAACTTGGAGACAAAGATTATTATTCAGGTTATTTATTAGGAAGATGTTTATCTTGGGTTTAACATCTGTGGATGGGACAGGGAAGAGAAGATTTGGGGAGAAAAATAAGTCAGGCTGTGATTTAGTTTCACGGTCATCTCAAATGACTCAACAGAGAGCTCTAAAACTAGGATGACTCTTCCTACATTGGGACAAAGGAGGCTGGGCTTTACACATTGTACTGAGCGATTAGAGATAAGCTCTCTAGGGAAGATGGGTGAGGCAGCTCTCTCTAGTCAACGGCAATATATAAACAAGACTGAAAACTTAATGTTGCCTGCTGACTGTACCAGCAATTGGGGGACTTAATCCTTCAGTTTTTAATAGAGATTTAGAAAGCACATCACAGTATCCACTACATATCCTTAAATAAAAACTGGTCAGGAATGCAACTCAAATAAACGCATCTGTGTTAATAAAGATGCAATATGGTGCTATGGAAAACTATACCCAAACAAATAAAGAATGTAAAATGCATTTCTGTTTGCACCTCTCTGCAAAGCACAAAAGTGTTGTAGAATATTCTGTCTTCAGAGTTACCCGAGGGATGTGTGAGTCCTTTATCAAGACTACTTGTCTGCTTCCTTTGCTTCTGTTACACACGTTTTCCCCCAGGAATACACCTTTTAATAACATTTCTGCTAGATAATATGCATCTCAATATTTAATTTAACAGCATGTAGATGTTTTTCTGTTCTCAAGAAATGGAAATATTACTTCTTTTAAAGTTTCTGGAGCACTTGGGTATATGAAGAACTCTTCCAAAATATAAAAGAAGTTGTAGTCTAATATTTCTATGTGGGATAACAGAACCCACTATACCATATATTGTTCATTATATTTAACAGAAAGGTAGAGTATGGACTGTGGGATCTTTTCTTAATGCAATGTCAGCATCTATTGATAGGATAGTAGGAGGCTCCAACTATGTGGTGACTGTTTCTAGAGCATGGACCGGCTGATCAGTATCACTTTAATGAAATGTCAAGATTCAGTGATAGGCTGCTGGTAGAAGAAGCATCAGTGGAGTTCTGACATTATGAGGTACCACTGAGCAGTGGCACATCATGAGAAGCATGTGTGGGAAATGTAGGTATGAAGAACAAAAGTAAGAGTGGTTATTAGAACTCAGAGGAATTTGGAAGGAGGGATGAACACTTAAGAATTTAGCAGTGGAGAGGTCATATTAAAGGTTTGAAAGCATTATATAATGAGAGGGGAAAGAAAATGGATAAAATGATTGAGAACACAAGGGAAATGAGACTTGGTTTTGAAGCACCAGAAATACTAAGTAAAAAGGCCAAATAGCAAATATAAGTAATAGGATGGTATTTCCAATTTAGTTTTTAAAGTGTATGTGAGTGTATGTTTGCTATGGATTATGGAAAAGTAATAAATATTTGGTAAAAGTAACAATAATACTAAATATTTAATGAGTAGGTACCAAATAATTTAGTAGACATTAGGTTTTCAACAAAATAATCACTAGATTAACGAATATTTATTGAATGTCTACTATGAGCCAGTAAGTGTTCTAGAGGCAGGGGATATTGAATGAACAAAAGAGGCAAAAATTCCTGTCTTTATGATATTGACATTCTAGTCAATAAATGAGCACATTCTTGTAGATCTTCTTTTCAATTATTTTCTAAGTTTTCTCCACATATTGAAAAAGCTAAAATATTAAAAACTGCATGCCAGATTCCCTATTGCTAAGATTCCAGATGAAAACTAATGGGTACCTGTTAGATGAACTCTCATGATATTTAGAATCCGAAGTGAAACAGAAACCATCTTCTGCCCTTTTAAACTCCTTTTCTGCTGGCAAGCTAGCTGATGAAAGTGTTTCTATTGAATTTCAGCTCAAAAATGGATTGAGAGAGGCAATTGTTGCAGCAGAAGAATGAAGGATTCTTGATTCCAGCTTTGTAAGTTCAGCTAAAGGTGTATGTTCTTGAACTTATGACTGTGTTGCAGTTTCATAGGTAGTAGATTACTGGGGAGTCTGTTGTTTTAATTTTCCAGTATCCATCTTAGAGACCCAGTTTTTATTATTGCTCCTATAGACATTTCAACAATTTTGTAAGTATCTAATTATCTATACAAAATCTCTTCTTATTCAAAATAACTAGAGTGATTTCTGTTTCCCTCACTGAACTTATGCTAAATAGTACAAGTACAACTTTATCTGATAACTCAAGATGTTTATAGTGTAGGTAAATAGATTAGTATTAGCAGTTAGATATATTTTCTTTTTACTTAATTAACTAGACTGAATCAATCTATAGGAAAATAAAATTAATCTAAATACATAGAAATAATAGTCTGATTTGTTTTGCTAGATAAATGCAAGCAGCACAACTTTTTTCAGTTATAACTAGACTCAATTACTTTCAGTTATAACAAAACAATATTGAACAATTTCTCTGCTCTTTAGCAGTGGATTTTATTCTCTAATGCAAGCAAATAATACAACTTTATCCCAATTTCCTCAGGATTACTGATTTTTTTACTCACTACTTGACTTGGACTAAGACATCCTGATGAAAAATTGATTCATATATGAACATGCCAAAGATAGAGAGTCCTCTTCTAATGTATTTGTTTTCAGTAATGTCTGTCTCAACAATTTTATATTCATTCATTTTTGGTCCAAAATAATTTTATTCTCATTTTCAAAATGAAATTTTCATTTGTATGTAACTAGAATCTCTCAATATTCATGAACCTTTGTGAATGAATAACATCTATTTAGCCATAACATTTTTTCACATTTCTGAATGGTCCAGGGCTAATACTGAATTCAGACATAATATTTGCTTACATACTAAGATAATAAACCCAGAGACAGTTTTTTTTTTTTTTTTTTTTTTTAATCTCTCCTGGGCCATTTATTCATATTCCCTTCCCCTCTACCCCCAGCTAAGATGTGTTTACATTAGGGAATAAAGGCCTATTTGTATATTTCTGGTGGAGGAACAGCAGATATGACAGCTGCTTTATATAAACTCCAAGTCTCATAATTTTAGGTTTCCTATTCTGTGGTGCAAACCTTGCCATACACTCAGATTCATCTGGCCTGTGGAGAATTGCCACAAGGGGAACCAGTGATACTAAGATGATCCGTGAGTAAATAAAATAACTCTCCTCTGATCTAGAGATATTATGGTGGTTTTTTTTTTTTTTCCCCAGAATGAATAAGTATAAATATAGGAAAATTTAACAAAGTCATACTTTCATGATGGCTTAAATTGTGATTATTGCTCTCCTTCATCAATTTATTTAGGAATTCAACAGCCCTTCAAGGGCTGTTATGCCTTTTTCCTATTCTTATATTTTGAAATGCTTTTTTTTTAAAAAAATCTAATTTCAAATTTAACAGAGATATATTCTTATAAGAAAGAAGTATAATGTAGAGTGAGTTTATAAAAACCCATAACTGCATTTATGTTTCAAGTTTTAGTCCTGCTTATCCATGTGTTATGCTGAGAACATAAACAGACCACATCTCCTTTTTTCAACTTTTTTCTTATAAAACTCTGCAAAGACATAAATCTTTCTGGCTACTTTGGGGATGGGTATGTGTTCTGAGAAATGTTTTGTTAGGTGATTTTATTGTTGTGTAAATATCATAGAGTGTACTTTCATAAACCTAGATGGTATAGCCTATCACACACCTGAGCTATACTTTTACATGCCTGGCAACACAGTACGTTTGTTTCCACCAGCATCACCACAAACACACTATCAATGTGTTGTGTCATGATCTTAGAATGGCTATGACATTGCTACATGATAGGAATTTGTCAGCTCCATTATAATGTTATAGGACCAACATTGTATATATGGTCTGTCACTGACCAAAACATTATTCTGCAGTGCATGACTGTACTTTCATTCAGTCCTCTCCTTCTCTTGTATTATCTTCTACAGCCCACAATTTTGTTTTCAACAGGATTCCTTTCTGTCTCCTTTTAATATCGTCTTCTTGGTGATCATATTTGCTTATGCTGATGAATAAATTATCTCTGTTTTTATCATTTAAAATTAAGTTATTATTTACATACAAGTGAATGAATTATCTCATTCTTCCCATCCTTTTTTTAAGCCACGCATATCATATAACTTCTATCATAGACTTAAGGGCATGTTTTGATTGTGATGCCTGTGCTATGAGCCATCTTATATATATATGAGAATGTGTGTAAACAATGGCAGAATTGAGAAAGATTTCTGGTCAAGATGGCATTTTTAGTTTTACATTTTTCACATGCTCTTTGCTACAAACACCTCATGGTAATTACAGTTCCTTATTCTGTAATGGAAGGCTGGCTGACCTTGTGACAAGGTGTAATTGAAAGCAATATGGCTGGATTAATTTCACTGTTAGTCCATCTAATAGCCTTGTGAATCATTCTCTTCAGTCATGTATGAAATGTCTAGTGTGGGGACAATATAGTCTGTGAAGCCTACTTGGTCTAGTACAGTTTGGGGCCTTAGGAGTTTTTAGGAAGCAAAACGTGTTTTTAGGAAGCAAAATCTCCTCAAAACTTAATTGGTTTTTAACATATTTGCTTCTAGTCTTTTAATCATGGTGAATGATATTGACTAGACATTGACTTTAAGCACCCAAACTTTGTCTATCACTATATTTTACTCAACTTAACGGAGTCTGCCTTTGAGTCCACATGAAACTGTTGGCTTTGAATGGAAGCCTGTAACTTAATCCTGAATCTGTCAGAAATCTTTGAACCTTTTATATGGCAGCACATAGTTTTAGTACCCTGCTAATGCTGCTGCTTCAAAGCTATTTCTTATAACTAAATCACTGAGAAAATCAGAAGCTCTTGCATTTTTGAAACATTCATGTCTGGAAATTTTGGTGTTCTCAATCATCTTAGTTTTCAGACCACAGGCACACATCATTCTAAGAAGATGAGTTTTATTCCCTTTCATGGTTCCTTGACCACTGGTTAGTTCTCTTTATTTCTTGGGTGCTTTTCCTAAAGCATCAAGAAGCAACCAGCACATAAGCGATATTCTGAATCTTTCCTTTTATTACTTTTAATGTTAAAACTTTATTGCCTTGAGATTTTCTTTTGATATTATGAGTCAATTTTACCTTTTTTTTTTTTTTTTTGCTTTTGCCTAACAAGAATGATCAGCTTTCTAGCTTACCATACTGAATTCTTGCTGCTTAATATTTGACCACTAAGCCAATACCATTTTGTATATATGTATGCATGCATGTGTATTAGGTTTTGTCACATTGAATCCCTTATTTCCAGGTTAGTTAAGAAATGCTCATATGTTTGGAAGCCTGGTACAAATTTCCAAAGCACATTACCTTAAGCAAGATAAAAGCTCATGTAAAATTCCAGCTGTAGGCTGTTTAGACCTGGTATGGCAATTTTTAGTCATCAAGGACCTCTCGTGTTTTTAGTTTTCCTACTAATTTAACCATAGGACATGGCAAACTTCTTCATAATTCAAGACAGAAGTGTAGCCATCACATCTACATTCAAAGCAAGAAAATAAAGGACATGGTAGGATAGTAGGATCTGCAGTCCCCATTTACAGAGAGATGCCTGAAAAGGCAACTTCTGCTTATACCCCATGGGCCCAACTTTAGACACATGGACAAACCTAGGGTCAGAAGAGACTAAGAAATACTGTCTTTATCCTGAGTGGTCATATATCCTGGTAAAATTATATTGCTGAGGAAGAAGGGGAGAATGCATATTAGTGAAACAACAGTCTTTGTGGAAAAAATAATTCCAATCTTGTGCAAACTCTTTTAAAAACCACCCAATTCATTTTTTTAAGGTAGTATAAATTTTTACAACTGAGAGCATACATGGACAATATGAGAATAAAATATAGACCAATCTAATCAAATGCTCAAATACAAAAATGTCACATAAAATACTAATACACATGCACATGCACAAACAAATGCATGTGCACACAAACACGCAGACACCAGTAATGTGTTTATTTTAGTAATTTATATTAGAGATGGTTCACTCATAGAAAAGAGAATTTTTCTTAAAATAAAGGACCACTTTAAAACATGAAAGAAGAAAAATGTGTATAGTTATTTACATAGGTGGAAAAAATAAGCAAAAATTTAAAGGATATTTAATCATTCAACCTTTGTATATTATGGGCCTACTTCATGGCAGTCACAATTTGGAGCACTGGCATGCAATGTTAAAATTAAAATCTTTTTGCTTTCATAAAACTTAGATTTTAATAAAAATATTTCTAGGAAATTAATAATAAAATAATTGCTTTACATGAAAAAATTTGTCTATCAAAAGCGGATTGTTATGATGCTTAGTAGTGACACTTTTACAAGCTTTCTCACCAAAGTCATGAAAAAATATGGATGTCTTATATCACTGCTATTTTACACATTGCTTGAGAGGTCTTGGTAAGTACAATAAGAAGAAAATGTACGTAGGAAGAACTTTTGGGAAGAAACAGATTAAAGGCTGTTGTCCCCTATGAAATTGAGATAGAAGATTCATGTGGAAAAACTTAAGCCACACGATTGTTCACAAATATTTTTCAATAAAATCTATAACAAAGCATGAACAAACAAAGGCATCAGAGTCCATTCATATTAGTAGGGAAAGGATGAACTGTTTAGAGTATGATGCTAACACAATGGAGTCTTTTTATGAAAAAATCTTCTTAAGATATATGCCCTATACAAATTGAAATAGTCTTAAATAAGACAGTCAAATCTTTTAAACTAATAGAAAATAAAAAAGACTACATTATATTCCCTATAAAAGGATAAAGAAAGGCACAACTCATTGAGCTGAGAATGGATTAATTTGGATACAGTAATTTTTAATTATTTTTCACAAACTATCACCATAAGTGAAGTAAAATTACAGGCCTCAAGAATGGAACAAACTAATTTTACCACATATTTATATCAACAAACAAAAAAGTAAAAAATTTAAGATATTAATATAAACAAGGGAAATGAACAAACAATTCACCTAAAAGAGAAAGCTTCACATGAAAAATGTTTAGTTCTACAAATAGTTTGTAAAAAGCAAAGCAAAATAATCTTGAGAACTCATTACACATATTTCAGCTTAGCAATCTTTAAAATGTATGATGGAGCATTGCTTGTAACAGCAAAAGTTGTAAATAACTTAGTTACTGTAAGAAAATTGATGAATAAAGTAGATAATTTACAGTAAATCATATACAAAATTTAAGTGATATATAAAGTCTATAAGTATAGATAAATATCAAAAGCATAATGTTTAAAGGAAAATTATACTGTAGAATAAATAGTCTGTAAATACAGTGAGATCTTTTTAAAATATATTAATATGTAGATATAGTATAAAGGCATACAAGGAAATACTAAATATGAAATTTACTGTAGTGATTAGATGAAGAAAGAAAAGAGAGGAGGGTAATGTTTGATTGCTTCTATTATCTTGCAGTATAAAAAAACTAGAAAGGAAAATATTGGGTATCCTGGTTATTTTTCCTCCCTTTGAAGGTTATTTTCATGAAGATGATTTCAGCAGAAAACAATAATTACAGTTTTTAGATAGCCAATTAGTTACTATGCATTTGTGATGTAAAGGTCTCTAAAAGCAATAAACACTTGCTTCCAGTTAATTTTAAAGACCTTCGGTTCATTGTTACTATTTAATTTCCAAAGTAATTTCCATGCTAATTAAAACCTTTAGTACCTGCACTGAAGGATCCTATCAAAAGCAACTTAATTTTTTTTATGAACCTGGAAAATAGATCTAGCTTTTAGAAAATTTGAAGTAACAAAATGTGATATTGAGGGAAGCACGGGATTAAAGGGTTGAAGATGGTTCTCAAAAAGCTACTTCCTCATTTTAACCTTTCCTACCAGGTAAAATTAATTATCAAAAATTTATTAAACAATATGTGAGTTTAGAAGAGCAATTGTTTAGAAGTGAGTCTTCACCCTCTTTGCTTATTTTCCTAGTAATTTTGAGCCCTTTTTTGAAGAAGATATGATTTATGATAGATTTAAATTTTTTGAAGATCATATTTATGATTGCCTACAAACTCCCATATTAAAGGAAGTTAAGTGATTCCTGTCTAAAGTACTTATTAAATAGTTTTGAGCACCTAATAGATGTACACATTGTACTGGAATCTGAGGCTACAAACAGGTTGAAAAGCTGTGGTCCCTGCCTTCAGGAGCTCAATTAAGATTAATTTGCTTGATTGGTAGAATTCAGCAGTGAAACCATCTGGTCCTGGCCTTTTCTTTGTTGGGAGACTGCTGATTACTGCGTCAACCTCATTGCTTGTTACTGGTCTGTTCAGGTTTTCTATTTCTTCTTTGTTCAGTCTTGACAGTTTGTTTGTGTCCAGAAGTTTATCCATTTCCTCCAGGTTTTCAAATTTGTTGGTGTTTAGTTGTTCATAATAGCCGGTAATGATTCTTTGTATTTGTGTGGTATTGTGTATAATGTCTCCTTCTTTATTTCTGATTTTTCTTATTTGGGTCTTCTCTCTTCTTTTTATAGTTAGTCTGGCCAATGGCTTGCCTCTTTTGTTTATCTTTTCAAAAAAACAACTTTTTGTTTCATTGATCTTTGGTATCATTCTTTTGGTTTCTATGTCATTCAGTTTTGCTCTGATCTTCATTATTTCTTTCCATCTACCAGTTATGAGATTAGATTGCTCTTGTTTTTCTGGTTCTTTGAGATTTAATGTTAGGTTTTTTATTTGAATTCTTTTTGTTCTTTTGATGCAAACACTTGTTGCAATAAATTTCTCTCTTAGTATCCCATGGGCTTTGGCAAGTTGTGCTTGTGTTTTCATTTGTTTCATGCAATTTTTTGATTTCCTGCTTTATTTCTTCTTTGACCCATTGGTCATTCTATTGATGCCAATATTAGTATAGTCAAAGAAATGTATGTATTAAAAATTAATCCATTCTGTGACTGCTGCAACAAGAACATCAAATCTAGACCAATGTCACTTTGTGATTAAAACCATCAATGCTGGGCTCTGCCACACATTATCTATGTGACCTTGAAAAATTATGTATATCAGAAGGAACAATTAGATTGCTTAATTTTTTCTATTAAAAATAATGCTGCAATAAAAATTAGTGGATAACTTTGTATTAAAATTTTCATTTTCATTTGGTAGATATCTAAGGGTAAATTTGCTGGGTAACTCTATATTTAACATTTTGAGGGCTGCCAAACTGTTTTCCAAAGTATCTATACTGTTTTATATTCTAATCAGCAATGTATGAGGATTCAACTTTCTCCATATACTGTCCAAAATTTGTCATTGTCTGTCTTTTTTTTTATTATGACTATTCTGATGGGTCTGAACAAGTATCTGATAGTAGTTGTGATTTGCATTTCTCAAATGTTCATCACCAGAGAAATGAGTAAACAAAATGTGATATATCCATAACATAGAAAATTATCCAGCCATAAAAAAAAGGAATGAGCACTGATATATGCTACAACATGATGAACCTCAACAGTATTACATAAAGTGAGAGAAGACAGTCACAGAAGACCACATATTATGTAATTCCATTTATATAAAGTGCCCAGAATAAGTAAATCTATGTCAACAGAAAATAGGTTAATGGTTGCCTAGCATTGGAGGAAGGGATAGATTCTGATGAAAAGGAACAGAAAACAACTGCTAATGGGTACAATGTCTGTTTCTAGAGTGAAGAAAGTATTCCAATATTAGGATATGGCAGTGGTTGCACAAATGTAAATATGCTAAAAACTGTTTAATTGTATCTATAAAAAGACGACTTTATGATATAAAAGTTATAGATCAATAAGGCTTGTAGAAATGAGAATTTTAAAAATGATTAATAGAAAAATAAGAAAATAATTAAATATCACAAATTATTTTAATTTTTTGTGGATACCACAATATGTGTTTCTAGTTTCCTGATTAATTTATTTACTTTTTCAATATACATTGGTCGAAAGTCTACAACACGCCAAGTACTTGGGTAGATATTATGTAGAGTAATAGTGGTAAAATAGGGAATCGTTTTTCCTGTTATCATGCAGTTTAAAAGATTCTCAACACCTATACAAACATCACTGGTTTTTAATATATTTTAAGCAAATGAACCCTTTCTTCAAAGGAACTTTTGCTTGTGTACACACGTAAAGGACATGCTGTCTTTACTGAATCAAGGGAGCCTCATGCACTCACCTTGCTTCAAGCCACCTTTCTTGTGGGTTCCAAAATATCTTGAAAATTTATGACACAGGTGAAAATTAGTACACTTGAAAATAGTTTTTGGTGCAGTCTTATCTAAACTTTCATGATATCCCAAAGAGAATCTTCATAATTATCCAATTTATTCTCTCAGATTTAGTTTTGAAATCTAATTTAGGACTTCTGCTAATGTCAAATTAGGTAATTGTAAGGGAAACTTTAAAAAGTGGCAGAGTAATTAAAAATACCTCTGACAACTTCGAAGAGCATCACAGGGAAATGATAAAATAGTACGCTGATCGAGAAGATGGAAACCCAGAAATATGAGTTCTTAATTTAGGGACCCTTTTGCACAGTAAACGTCTGCAGATTCCTGAAGAGGCAAATGAGAAACAGAGAAGCTGAGCAGAGTGTTCAAAATTAATGTGGAGTAGGAGGAGATTGCCAAGGAGAAAAAGGCCTGATAACCTTTACTACCCTCCTTTACATATCTCCCTCCTCCTACCTCTTAACACAGCACATTCGCAAAATTTAGGCTCTAACTCTGAAAGATTACACCCCAGAAGTGAGGGAAAATTGGAAATAAACCAGCTTTCAGGAAGTGAGACTGAGGTTTAAACCTTTTCAAATTTGTAATTGTATTAAGTTGATTCAGTATTTCTAGAACACTTAAATGCTTTCCAGAAAGCAAACACTCACCTGTTTTGGAGAAAGAGAACCTTAACCTAGGTCCCAAAATTATCTAGATTCATTCAATTTAAAATAACCATTTACTTTCTTCAAGGAAATAAATGATTAGTTTGAGATTATTATGCAACATGACCAAAGGCATATTCTAGAACTAAAAATCATTTAATTAAATCAAGAACACAATGGGGAGTGATGTCAATAAGAGGTAGAGTAGATGATTCCAGCCTTCATTCCCTCAGAAAAGAACAATTGGACAACTATTCTCAAACCAAAATAACCCTAGAAGAGGGCAAGAGTCCACTTAAGAAGCTTCAGCAATATGGCAGAAGAAAAAAAAATGCACAAAAAGGATAGAAAGAACAGTTTCATTTAACCTGTATCATCACATCCCCCAGGTCAGCACTACTCAGTCCAGAGAGGGAATTCCCCAGCTCCTGAGTTACCCTTGTAGGGTAACAAGCAGCTTCCTCAGTTTTTCAGGGCACTATCTCAATGACCAGCTTCAATTTCATCCTACTTAGATCACTTGGAAGGCTGGCATAGCTGAGACATCTGAAGACAGCTGGGACAAATAATAATAATAATAATAATAATTAGTATCAGTATGAGCTAACAGTATCAGCCTTGTAGTGGTAGCTTAATGGTCCCAGTAGCCTGCTCCGCAAATCACTTGAGCAACCTTCTCTGCTGAGGATCTCAATAGCCCTCAAAACTGCCATTCATTCCCTGCAACTTTCACCTTTAACAATCCAGCAGTGTTGTGGACCCCAGAGGCTTGCTCTGCAATGGATCCACACAGCTTTCACCACTAAAAAATACCAACAGCCAGAACAGCCACAGCGAACACCCTGAAGATTTGCCATTCATGGTCTTGCAGTTTTTGGCCTTCAAAATCTCCAGGTGTCTGAGCCCACTCCCACTGTTCCTCCATGCTCCCTGAAGCTACCCCAGCTGCTGCTTTTGTGCGTGTCCTGGCCCAAAGACGTAGTACAGCCACCACGTTCATACCTTTAAACAGCTAGGGCCCCCAACACAGGCTGTGTATTCTACGACCGTCCGCATATCTGTGGCTAACCCCACAGCTGGGCTTGTACACATCACCAGCTTTGATCCATGCAGTTATGCATCTACATACAGCACCCAAGCCCCATCACCAGCGCCACAACTACACTTGCTCCCACAGCTGACTCTTGCAGCTATGAATGTGCACACTGCCAGATCAGGCCCCATATCTGTGCATGCACACACAGCCTTACTCTTTTGTTGGCCCACAGATGGCCATTGCAACTGTGTACATGCATGGCACCAGCCCTGATGCCTATCGATGTATGCAAACACACTGCACATTCCCACTACCATATGTGTGTCTAGGGTCATCCCTGGCCCCTACCCTTGGCTCCAGCTCATGCCACCATGCATATGCTTATGGCTGGCCCCTGATGTCAAATATATATCTGTAGCTAGCACCCACAGCGAAGAGCATGCATAACATTAGCTGTAACTCTAAAACTACCTGCTTAGGCCCCTTGCTGCTGAACCCAGACACACTATTAAGAACACCAACATTTCCTTCAGCAACCATGGAACTCTTACATATCTCGCCATCAAGGACCACACAGGTATAAATTTCATAGACACCAGCTACCTGACCTGATGAAACACCATGTTCCCATGGATGTGGAGCTGCTGTACATTGCTACACTAGATTTGGTACACCAGCATGCTTAAGTGTATCCTTTCTTTTCCTTTTGCAGGTGAAGGTCTTTCCTTCCTGAATCCAGTTAATAAACTCTCAAAGAGTTTACTTTTTTTCAATGTGCAGACACTTACAAGAGGCTGCAAGAATCACAAAGAATCAGAAAAACATTACACCACCAGAGGCATAAAATAAACTTTAGTAACTGAGACCCAAACATTGTAGATTTATGAATAGTCTGATGATGAATTCAAAATAATTGTTCTAAAGAAGCTCAGTGATCTATAAGACAACACATAGAAAATTGAACAAAATCAGAAAAACTATACAAGAACAAAACAAAAAGCTCAAAAAAAAAAAAAAAGATAGAAAACATAACAAGAAACCAAATAAAAATTTTGGAGCTGAAGAATACAATGATTAAACTAAACAGACAGCTTCAATAGCAGACTATATCAAGAAAAAGAATAAATAAGTGAACTCAAAGACAAATTATTTGAAAATCATCCAGTCAAAGGAGAAAAAAGATATAAGAATAAAGAGAAGTAAAGAAAGTCTACAGGATTTATGGAACACAATTAAGAGAGCTAACTTTGGTATTATAGAAATTTCAGAAGAAGATAAAAAAGAAAAAGAGAATGCTTCTATGAAGAAATAATGGCTGAAAAGATCACAAAACACTTGAAAGATATGAACATCCAACTATATGAAGCTCAAATATATTCAGTAACATACAATCCAAAGACATAATCATACCGTCAAAAGTCAAAGACAAAGAAAGAATTTTGAAAGGAGAAAGACAAAAAAAAAAAAAAAAAAAAAAACCCCAAAAAACCCACATATAACATACAAGTGCACCTTAACAAAGCTAAAGAGATTTCTCAGCAGAAATCTTGTAGACCAAGAGAACGTGAGATGATATTTTCAAAGTGATGAAAGAAAAAACAAAAACAAAAACAAAAAAACCTCTGCAGCCAATAAAACTTTACCTGGAAATCTGTCTTTCAGAGACAAGGGTGAGATAAGAACTTTCCCGATAACAAAATCTGAGGGAGTTCAACACCCCTAGACCTGCCTTAAAGAAATGCTTAAGCTGAAATAAAATAATGTTAATTAGTAACATGAAAACATATAAAAGTATAAAATTCCCTAATAAAGGTAAATATATAGTCAAATTCAGAATATTCTAATAAGCTAACGGTGGTCTGTAAATCACTTATACCTCTAGTATAAAAAATAAAACACAAAAAAAGTAAAAAAGTTAAAAAATAAAAAAAAAAAACTACAGCTGCTACAAAAACATGTGAATACATACACAGTATAACAAGATGTAAACTATGCCATCACAAAATCGTAAGTTGAGGAGGGTTAAAATTATTAAAATTTTGTATGCAATTGAAGTTAAGTTGTCAGCTTAAAATAGACTGGTATAAATATAAAAGGTTTTGCATAAGCCTTATGTTTACCAGAATGCAAAAACAAAACAAAAAAATTATGCAAGATACAAAAAGGTACTTATAAAAGTATTTTTGTTTATTTATTTAATTCTTTATGAATATTCATGAGTTACAGATCTGATTGTCACTCCTCATAGTGTGATGTGAAGGCCAGATTCATACTGGCAACATACTCATTACCTGAAATTGCTTTTGTACCCTGTGTCCTCCACCCAATTATCCCCAACCTCCTTCCCCCTTTTCCTTTTCCCCCCACTCCACTAGGTAGCCCAAGGAATGTTCTCTCCCTCTGCAAGACCAATGCACTATTGTGGTATTTCTTTCCTTCTTTCTCTCTTAGCTCCCACATATGAGTGAGTACATGTGTTATTTATCCCTCTGTGCTTTGCTTATTTCACTTGACATAAGTTTCTCCAAGCTCATCCATGTTGTTGCAGATGGGAGTATTTCATTATTTTTATGGCAGAGTAGTATCCCATGGTGTCTATACACCACAGTTTCCTTATCCAGTCATCCATCAATGGACATTTAGTTTGGTTCCACATCTTGGCTGTTGTAAACAGAACTGCGATGAACATGGGAGTGCAGGTATCACTTCGACATGATCATTTCCATTCTTTTGGGTATATACCCAGAAGTGGGATTTCTGTATTGTATGCAAGATCTATCTGTAGTTGTTTGAGAAACCTCCATACTGTTTTCCATAGTGGTTGTACTAATTTACAGTCCCACTAACAGCATAGGAGTGTTCCCTTCTCGCCACACCCTTGACAGCATTTGTTATTCACTGTCTTTTTCATTATAGCCAGTCTAACTAGGGTGAGGTGGTATCTCAGTGTAGTTTTAATTTGCATTTCCCTAATGACTAGTGATGTTGAGCATTTTTTCATGTACCTGTTGGCCATTTGTATGTCTTCCTTTGAAAAATGTCTATTCAGCTCCTTTGCCCATTTTTTAACTGAGTTATTTGGTTTTTTACTGTATAATTGCTTGAGTTCTGTGTATACTCTGGATATTAATCCTTTGCTGGATGCATAGTTAACAAAAGTTTTCTCCCACTCCTTAGGTTGTCATTTCACTCTGTTGATCGTTTCCTTTGCTGTGCAGAAGCTTTTTACTTTGATATAGTCCCATTTGTTTATTTATTTATTTATGTATTTGCTGCTTGTGCTTTCAGGCTCATGTTCATAAAACCTATGCCCACACCTAGTTGCTGAAGTGTTCCACCTATATTTTCCCTTAGTAATTTTACAGTTTCAGGTTTTATACTTAAATCTTCAATCCATTTTGAGTTGATTTTAGTGTATGGTGAGAGATGCATATCTAGTTTCATGCTTCTGCATATGGTTCTCCAGTTTCCCCAGCACCACTTGTTGAAGAGGCAATCTTTTCTCCAATGTAGATTTGCGTTGCCTCTGTCCAATATAAGATGGCTGTAAGCCTGAGGGGTGATTTCTGGGTTCTCAATTCTACTCCACTGCTCTGAATGTATATTTTTATACCAGTACCATGCTGTTTTGGTTACAATAGCTGTGTAGTATAATTTGAAGTCAGGTAGTGTTATGCCTCCAGCTTTATTTATTTATTTATTTATTTGCTCAGAATTACTTTGGCTACTTGGGGTCTTTTGTTGTTCCAAATGAAAGGTCTGATTGTTTTTATTTCCATTTCTGTGAAGAATGTCATTGGTATTGTGATAGGGATTGCATTGAATCTTTAGATTGCTTTGGGTTGTATAGACACTTTGATGGTGTTAATTCTTCCAATCCAAGAGAATGGAATATCTTTCCATCTTTTTGTGCATTTGTTAATTTATTTCAGAAGTGGTTTGTAGTTCTCATTGTACAGGTCTTTCACCTCCTTGGTTAAATTGATCCCTAGGTATTTTATTTTTTTCATGACAATTGTAAATTGGCCTAATTTCTTTATTTATCTTTCTGTTAATTCATTATTTGAGTATATAAATGCAACTGATTTGGGGGCATTTATTTTGTATACTGCAACATTACTGAAATTATTAACCAGCTCTAGGAGTTTTTTGATAGAGTCTTTATGTTTTTCTATAAATAGTATTATGTCAGCTTCAAATAGAGAAAGTTTGACTGTCTTTTTCCAATCTGGATTCCCTTTATTTCTTTGTCTTCTCTGTTTGCTCTGGCTAGTACCTTCAGTACTATGTTAAATAGAAGTGGTGAGAATGGGCATCCTTGTCTTGTTCTTGTTTTTAATGGAAACACCCTCAGTTTTTCCCCATTCAGAATGATACTGGCAGTGGGCTTGTCATAAATGACTTTTACTCTGTTGAGATATTTTCCTTGTATACCTAATTTGTTGAGAGTCTTTATCATGAAGGGATGTTGAATTTTGTCAAATGCTTTTTCAGCATCTATTGAGATAAACATATGGTCTTTGTCCTTTAGTTTGTTGATGTGATGGATCACATTTATTGAGTTTTGTATTTTGAACCATCCTTGCATCCTTGGGATGAATCCCACTTGATCATAGTGTATAATTTTTTTAATATATTGCTGTATTCTGATTGCTAATTGTTGTTGAGGATTTTGCATGTAGGTTCATCACGGATATTAGCCTGTAATTTTCTTTTTTTCTTCTATCTTTATCTGGTTTTGGTACCAGAGTTGTATTGGCCTCATAGACTGAGTTTCAGAGAATAGCTTCTGTTTCAATTGCTTAGAATAGTTTGAGGAGAATTGGTATTAACTCCTCTTTAAAAGTTTGATATATTTCAGCTGTAAAACTATCTGGACCCGGACTTTTCTTTGTTGGAAGATTGTTAATTACTGCTTCGATCTCCTTGCTTGTTATTGTTCTGTTCAGGTTTTCTATCTGTTCTTGGTTCAGTCTTGGTAGTTTGTATGTGCCTAGAAACTTATCAATCTCTTCCAGTTTTTCATATTTGTTGTCATACAGTTGTTTATAATAGCCTCTAATGATTCTTTGTGTTTCTGCTGTATCAGTTGTAATGTCTCCCTTTTCATTTCTGATTTTTGTTATTTGTGTCTTCTCTCTTTTTTCTTGTTAGCCTACCTAATTGCTTGTCTATTTTATTTATCTTCTTGAAAAACGAACTTTATGTTTTGTTGATCTTTTCTATTGTGTTTTGGGTCTCCATTTCATTTAGTTCTGCTCTGATTTTAATTATTTCTTTCAGTCTACTACCTTTAGGTTTGGATTGTTGTTGTTTTTCAAATTCTTTGAGTCATAGTGTTGGGTTGTTTATTTGAATTCTTTCCATTCTTTTTGATGTAAGCATTTATTGTAATAAATTTTCCTCTTATGCTGCTTTTGCAGTATCCCACAGGTTTTGGTATGATGTGTCTTGATTTTCATTAGTTTCTAGCAATTTTTGATTTCCTGTTTAATTTCTTCTTGGACCCATAGGTCATTCAGGAGCCTATTATTTAGTTTCCATGTATTTGTATAGTTTACAGAGTTTTGCTTTTTATTTATTTCCAATTTTAGTCCATTATGTCTGAAAAGATACTTGATTTCAATTTTTTTAAGTTCACTAAGACTAGATTTCTGACTTAATATGTGGTCTATCCTGGAGAATGTTCCATGAGCTGATGAGAAGGAAGTATATTTTTTGTTGTTGGGTGAAATGTTCTGTATTCATCTGCCAAGTCCAGTTGGTCTAAGGTGTAGATTAAATCCTGCATCTCTTTGTTGACTTGTTGCCTGTAAGTCCTGTCCCATACTGAGAGAGGGGTGTTCAGATCACCCACTATTAATGTATTAGGTCCTATCTCCTTCTTTATGTCTAAGAGAGTTTGCTTTATATATCTGGGTGCTCTGGTATTGGGTGCATACATGTTTATGATTGCAATGTCTTCTAGCTAGATAGTTCCCTTTCTCATTATATAATGTCCTTCTTTGTCTTTCTAAATTGTTTTTTTTTTTTGGGGGGGGGGGTTAAAGTCTATTTTGTCTGATATAAGAATAGCTACTCCTGCTCATTTTTGGTTTCCGTTTGCATGGTTTATCTTTTCCATCCCTTCACTTTTAGTCTATGAGTGTCTTTACAGGTGAGGTGGGTCTCTTGAAGACAGCGTATACTTGGGTCTACGTTTTTAATCCAGTCAGTCTGTGTCTTTTGAATGGGGAGTTTAGTCCATTCACATTCAGACTAGTTATTGACAAGTGTTGTTTAATTCCGGTCATTTAATTGCTACTTGTTTAGGTGGTTTATATATCTTTTTATCATTATTTCACCTTTTATTTCTCTTCTTCAATGTTAGTTGGAAATTTAAGGTGGGATGATTTAGCTTCTTTCTCTTTCTTGCTGACATTTTTGTTTTAACTGTGGGTTTTCCTCTTTCTTGTGTATTTGTGATAGCGGTCACCATCTTTCATATTCCAGATGAAGGACTCCCTTGAGAATTTCTTGCAGGGCTGGTCATGTGGTGGTGAACTCCCACAACTTTTGTTTGTCTGGGAAATATAATATTTCTCCATCATCTCTGAAGGAGAGTCTTGCTGGGTAAAGAATTCTTGGTTGGCAATTTTTTTCTTTTAGTATTTTGAATATATTATTCCACTTTCTCCGGCCTGTACGGTTTTGGTTGAGAAGTCTGCTGTTAATCTGAAGGGCGTGCCCCTATAAGTGACCTGATGATTTTCTCATGCCGCTTGTAGAATTCTCTCTTTGTCTTTGAGCTTTGCAAGTTTAACTATAATGTGTCCTGGAGAGGATCTTTATGGGTTGAATCTGTTTGGGGACCTTTGAGTTTCCTGGATCTGAAGGACTGTATCTTGCCCTACACCTGGGAAGTTTTCTGTTACTATTTCCTTGAATAGGTTTTTAATACCTTTTACTTTCTCCTCCTTTTCAGGATTACCCATAATTCCAATGTTAGAATGCTTGAGGTTGTCTGCTATCTCTCTTAGATTTTCCTCATTATTTTAAATTCTTTTTTACTTTTTTTGTCTGCCTGAGTTATTTCAGAAAGAACATCTTCAAGCTCTGAAATTCTTTCTTGTGCTTGCTCTACCCTGCTGCTCAAGCTCTCAGTTGTGTTTTTATTTCATTGAGTGAATCTTTCATTTCTAGAAGTTCTGCTACACTCTTTTTTAAGGTATTAATCTCTTTCTAGATTTCCTTCTTCATATTCTGGATTTTTTTTTCTTGTTTCATTGTGTTCTCTAATTGAGTCTTCCTTTATTTCTTCAAGTTTTTTAAAGACCATTGATTGGAATTCTTTTTCAGACATTTCCAGCATTCCAAGTTCCATGGAATCTGACTTTGGACCATTACTGTATTCTTTCAGTGGTGTCATTTCTTCTTGTTTACTTGGAGTTCTAGTATTTTTTTGTTGATGTTTGGTCATTAGGTAGAGGGTTTCCTTCTTCTATTACACTTAGGTTAGCTATGGAGTGGCCCTGGTTGCTACTGTGGTGGTGAATTGTCTTTGCTTGGCAGTAGGTATGGTGGTGGTTATGTTAAACCACCTTGGGTCCTGTTCCAGAATCTGTGGTCGTAGAATGAGCCCCCAGCAGTGCACAGTCCTGCTGGGCTCACCTTAGTGGGCTGGACCATGTGGGCTGGTGCTCCCCTCCAAGTCCAAGGAGCGGGGAGGGGTCACCTCTGCCATGCAGTTCTGCTGGACTCATCTCAGCCAGTCAGAGCATGTGGGATTGTGCTCTCCTCCAGGTCCAAGGAGGATACAAAATTATACTTTTTATAAAAGATAAAAAGAAAGGAATCAAAGCATACCACTACAGAAAATTATCAAATCACAAAAACAGCAAGAGAGAAATAAAGGAGTGAAGGATCTATAAAACAATTAGAAGGCAATTAACAAAATCGCAGTAGTAAATCCTTCCCTATAAATAATTTCTTTACATGTAATAGATTAAATTCAACTAACGAAAGGCATACAGTGGCTGAATTGATAAAAATAATAAGACTCAACTATATGCTGACAACAAAAGACTCACTTTATGCTTAAGAACATACATAGACTGAAAGTGAAGGGATACAGGAAAACAAGCTCTCATATCATATATGCTTGGTTTGAGAAGAGAAATGAATCCTTTTTGCTTTTATAGGGAAGAAGGAAAGAAAAAGCCAGCAACTTGGAAGAGAGCTTTTTCAGTATTATAACAATATTGGTAAATATTATGTAAATATAGTAAATCAATACAGTGAATATTTGTCAAATATGTTTTTAAAAAACTCACTGAAGGTGTTTAACAGATTAGTTTACAATAACAACTAGTTAGAAATAGTAAACTTAAAAGTAGGTTAATAGGTCCTCTAAATTATGGAAAGACCAAAAATAAGAAAATAGGACGAGACAGTGTTAAAAGGTTCAATTATATTGTGTGTAATAGAAACTTCAGAACTATTTTTTATGTTCTTAGACATAAATGTTTATGATGCACTTAATGTCTTAAAATAATGATCAAACTATGTTTAATTACTGAAAACAACTCTCTCTTTTAACTCTCTTTATACTTTATTTCATTTTGTCTTGCTTCACATTCTTAGTTAAAGTTCCCCTTTAGTCATCATTTTCTGTGTCAAAATCAAAGGGAAGCTAGATCTTGTCTGCTGGATGAGCTGGGGAAGACTGTGATTGTTAACCACCTAGTTCTTTGGCTGAGCTCACTGATGGGCACAGTCAGGCTATGTTTTCACACTCAGAGATTTCTTCTGAAGCTTCCCTTGAAAAGGCAGGGATATTCCTGATTTATGAAGGTTCAGGTCTTGAGTGCTCAACAGGCAAACATGAATAGCTTTGTAACACCTCCATTCTCTCCTTCTGTCAAGGCCACCTGTTTTCCCATCAATCTCAAATATGGTCTTGCGTCAGTCCTACAGTTTAAATATTGATTCCTCTTGATTTTGTTTTTAAATCCCTAGATGAAGTTTGAGAATGAAAGACTATGAGTGTTGTTGGTAGTGTTGCTGGTGTTAGTGTTTGTTGGTTAGTTGGTTTGCTTTTGCCTGTTTTGCTGTAGTTGTTGTTCAGGCTTTCCCTTTTATTATGATCTTGTATATCCACAGCACATCTTCTGGGTGACAATGTTTCCAGCTCAATAAGGCAATTGAGACTCCTTTGTTTTGTCCTATAGCATTCCTCTCTACCTGTTCTAGCTTCATGACTAGATAGTGGACAATGTCAGTGAAATCACTGTGGATAAAACCAGGTACAGCACTCTAAAATCAAGATTTAATTATTTTAAAGCAATTCATTGAGTTCCTAGCAGTTATATGCCAAAAAACTAGGAATTGAAATAAAAATACAAAAACAAAAGAAAACAAAACAAAATATTTTCTGCTTTCAAGAAATTTACTTTCAAGTATAGCAAAGAAACGAAAATAATTATTATATGGTAATGTAATTTATTTTGAATTGAATGATGGACAGGAGATACTATGGGAACTTATAGGAAAGCAACTTTCATCTTTAATTTTCCAAGTACTAGAGGTCTATTTTATATATTGTTGTTTCATGTTCTTCCAGGGAATATTAATTTAGAAAAAAATGAAAGCTTGTCAACAAAACATTCGTCCCTCTCCATTTTTCCCTTTTTGGAAATCTGAAGGGCTAAAGATATCTTTCACCCTTGCTACATCTAAGATGCTTGAATCATCAAATTCCTAGAAATACATGTCTTTGTTAAAATCTCTACTCTCCAACCACTACGCAAACTCTATAGTCATTATGTTTTATATGGGCATTGTGGTAGCATTTAATTTGGAACATTTTCATTATTGTAGCAAATTGGCAGTCAACCAAGAAAAATGACAACTTGTATGAGACAAATTATGCAGACCATGGGGAGGTGAAAGAGGAGAATACACTGCAGCTAGGGGTAATCAGACTCATTACATAATGTTCCTGCCACTAATAAGTTCCATAATGGATCCAAGGCAGTCAAGGTTTCCAGGGGCTTGCAGTCTGCTACTAATGAATCCTTAACTGGCTGCAAAGCTGACCTTCATTGTAACAGAACTACATAAATACCAAATTTTTCCTTTTCTTGGGAATTTTCACTAAGTTGTTTTAACTAGAGAAAAACTTCTAATATTAAATGAGATTTCCTGGGGAAAGATTAAAGATTATTATTAACATTTAGTATTAACTAGGTAACTAAATATTGTGTCATCATACAGTAGTGAAGTATGCTTTTTAATTATTTCTTGTTATTTCTGACTGATGGATCTACAATTCTGAAAGCATTATATAACTTTATAATTGATAGCGTTATAGTGCAAACTTATATCTACCTATCTGTAAGAGATTGTCAGCATGAAATCTATTAAATATTCAGTAAATACTCAATTTAGTCATGTTAAGTTTCAGAATCATTATTTAGTCTATAAATGATCCAAGGGTGTCAAAAAATGTGAAAGGTCTGAGAATTTACCCTACTTGCAAACTAATATGTTAGCTTGCCACATTTTCAGTGATCTTGACTAAAGACCTGAGAGTCCTGGTCAGACACCAGAGATTTTATTTCTTATGGCACAGAAAGCAACATGAGCCTGAGCATATTTACATGAGTTTCCCTTGCCTCCAAGTCTTCCAAAGGCAATGAGAATGGGTACAGATGAATGCCAGCACATATACCAGACTCTGTTACAGGAAAGGAACACTGAGCTTAGGGAACCTGGTTTTTTTTAATGGGTAGTAAGCATGCTTACCCTCTCCTCTGAAGGAAGACATTATCTTCATAATACTAAAGAGTGAGCATGCCTGTATCTTTTTTTTTTTTTTTTTGAAAGGAAACAGTATATATTCCAAGGCTGTGCACTATGCAAACATCTTTGAAAGATGGTTTTTAAAAAAGGAGGCAGTTAGTGTTTTACTTACAAGGAGTCTCCCAACAATATCTACTCTTAATTTCTTTGCTTTCTTTCTTGACTTCTGATAGAGTTTACCATGAGCATGCCACTTCATCAGCCATTCTTTTTTTTTTTTTTTTTTTGTCTTTTTCGTGACCGGCACTCAGCCAGTGAGTGCACCGGCCATTCCCATATAGGATCCAAACCCGCAGCGGGAGCGTTACAGCGCTCCCAGCGCCGCACTCTCCCAAGTGCGCCACGGCTCGGCCCTCATCAGCCATTCTGATTAACCTGTCCTGCAGAGACTAATGCCATATCTGTTCAATTGTCTCATATAACATTTAATTAAAGCTACTGTCAACAGGTTTTTAAGCAGGAGGATGATACCAATGTGAGTACTGACCTTAATCATTCCCTCAATGTCCTGGACACAATCTGGTGAACAAATCACATAAAACACTGGGATCTGCTATTGAAAGTCATGTAACTTTCTCATTAAATTTCTGTACTAGCCTTTCCAGTTTTCCCAGTGTATTAATCCACACTAAGCAGGGTGTATTAGCAGTTGCCCAGATCCTACCTTGGCCTGTGAGGAGGAAATTTAGGACAATTCCATCATTCAGAACAATCCTGACTAATAAATTGAAACTTACCTGAAGGCCTTTGAGTGCCAATATGATATCACTAAGAACTTCTGCTAATGTCAGGGATAAATCCCATTCCACCTTTTTAACTGGGTGACTCCCATTAGAGGGATAACAGCTCATAGGGTTCACATAAAGTGTTAAGTTTGAGGAAGTTAAAACAAATTTCAGGAAGGCTGACTAATCAATGATAGTATCATTTTCAGGTTATATTCACAGCATCTGAGGGCTATGTGGTCTACTGATGGTGTTTACTTAAACACTTGAAGATGTGTACAGCCACATCTAAGATGCAAACCATTGTGTTTCCAACAGGCAGACAAGTCAATCCCTGGTCTTCCACACAAAATTATAGTCCTGGGAGTACACATGATGAGCCCAAAAAGAATGTCACGTTTTCAGTTGTGAGAGCCTCTCAAGTGTAATCTATATCATTGAAGGTACAGGTTGACAGGGCCACAAAAGTGACCTTCTGGCAAGATAATTAATTTCAAATACTTGAATCAAGACTTTGACTTTGGAAGGATTACCTGAGGGCAGTAATGTTTGTCCACTCCTATAGTCAAGTGGAATTCATCCATCTCATGAACTGTCATCTGGACAAAGGAACTTACTTACCAAGCCAAAAGTCAGTTTCTGGTCAGCTCCATTTTAGTAATTAGTTCTGATGATATCACTGAATGAGCAGTAGCATCTGCCCCCTTTGAGAAAAGAGTTTCAGAGTTACATACAGAGCTATATACCTACACTGAGCATGCATAAAATGAAATTTGCTGGGATTATAGGCAGGAAACAGATGAATTGTTAAAATTTTGGGTCTTTCACTTGGAAGAAAAGGGGTAGGGTGCCAATCTTTGATCCCTTTAGAGTGGGTCCTGGCTATACTAAGGGAGCTTTGGCTGTATTGGAGATATTTTCCTGAGACAGACAAACTCCCACCATCTGAAGCAAACCACTGACTCAGTGTGGTCCTCTATTCACAGTGGCTTCCCTAAAGGACTTATCTGAAGAAATCATATGTTATCCACCTGGCTGCTGTGGCTTTTCAACCTCAGTGCAAGCTATGAAGGAGATAAAATGTGTGGAATTGCTCTACTTAGTGGGCAGAACTCAAGGTCATGCTCATAGCTCTGGCCAATACTTCCCTTGATGCCTTTGTAATATTTTTACTCTTTTCAATGGCCTAGATGCTTAGAGTGCCATCTGGAAAACTAGAGACTTGCAGATTAGTGACACCCTTATTTGGGAAGTGAACTGTGGAAGAAATTTTGATTGCTGATCACACCGTCTGAGTCTCATGTTAGATTGTACCATTGTTGGCTGGACTCATCATATATCAGGTAATGCAACACACCCACCATTATAGACTGGACATGAAATAAATTTATCTATGATTCTGATGCATAGACTATCATTTTATGTCAGCATTGTGAGCTCTTCCATAAATTGTACCCATTTTTCTCATGATGAGGCCACACTGAATTGGACAATAGGCATGGGAGTCAAGTTCTATATAGGAGGGAGAAACTACTGTCTTCCAAAGTCTTTTCTTTATGGAGATACTTGAAATATAGCCTGGAAAAAAGACAGTGCCTCACTTGCTAGATGTGCAATATATGGCCTATATCTGCTCTTAGAAAATTGGCTTGATCAAATCTTTTACCTTTTGGGGGAGCTATTGGTGCTGCTTCACTGTTCTTTACACATTTTTATGTTAGTAGGTTACTGTTCCAGTCCAATCAGCTGATTCCAACCATGCCATTGTGGCTGTTGAAATCATCTGTTTCAGATTTTGACTTTCCAATGTATTTGCAGTTTGACAATTGTGAGTCTTTTATCACCAAAGCCACTCAACAATGGTTCGTAGTTAAGGTATTTCAAGGATCATTCATGCTCCGCACCATTCACAGGCACAGGCTACTGTTGAGGGTTGGATTGGACTCAAAATTTGAATATAAAGCATTTCTGACCACACTGCTGTCACACCCTGTTAGTCCACACACTTAATAAGGCAGTGCTGTCACCCCCTGCATGTATCCCCAGAATGGGATCACCCATCTCCACTGCTACCTGATTAGTCAAGACAAAGGAAGGTTATGTAGATGCATTCTGAAAATTCAGGATTCTACACTGTTCATTCTAGGGCATGATGCTTGCTTCTTTCTCTTAACTGTACCTCCAGGCAGAAAAGGTCTGTATACATTAGTGGTAGCAGGCTGATCAAAAGAGGGTTATCTTGTTTGATTGAAGAGAACTAGGTGACAATAATAATGTGCAGAAATGCTAGAGACCATGGAGAATTGTCTCCCAGCAAAAGAATGCAATTTTTAAAAATGAATTTGGGCACACTCAACATATTATGGAAGACTGCATTCAATGCATAATTTATTTTCAAAGAGGTATCCTATTATATTTTTTGATATGTGCATTATATACATATGTATATGTACGCATATACATACATATATTATCTTTTAGCCTTCTTTTGTTTTTCATAAATTATTCATATGTATGAAAATATATAAAATAAGTGGTTGATAGAATGTGTCCTCTCATTTATTTCTATTCCAAGATATTATGAAAAATAGTTTAAAATGCCTACTACATATTTTTATGAGGCATAGTCACAAAATACGAGGAAAATTTTGTCTTAAGGGAAAAGAGCATACTTGTATAATTTTTTTTTAAATGTCATTTTTCTATTTGCTTTACTAAACTAATTCAGTGTTTCTAAAATAAACTTGGTTTAATACTTTTCTGTTTTATATTGACTTCAATGAGATGGATATTTAAAAAAATTATTTAAAAATAAACATTATGCATTATGTAAACATTACAATATCTACCCTAAATAAAGAGGCTGTGTGTTAAAGTTAAAAGAAAATTGAAAATGGCTCGAACTGTGTCTTAAAAATAATCATTTACCTTTCTATACATATTCCCCTATTGTAAAGTGAAGAGATTGGACAAGCTAGTCATTAACATTTCTTAAGATCTAATCACTGATGATTATAAGTAGCTCCTAGGGAGTTTGTCTTGTTTGCATTTACCTTCTGTAATAAATATAAGTTATTCATAAATTATTGGGTGACTTAGTCTTCTCAAATTATATTGCTAGAAATCCATAAATATCTCTGTTTTGTTTTGATCTTTTGTACTCTACACATTTTCATTATTCCTGTCTTTTACCTGGTTCCCTCTTACAATGGTGGCACAAAACCATGGTATTAATAAGTATAATGCCACCTTTCCACTCAAGTGGTCAGGGAGCAAAATAGGAAATACATGGAGATGGGAAAATATGGCAGAGGGAACATTAAAAGTGACTTTTATTATGTTTTAAAATTTTCTAGTAGGTCAGAGCTTCTATCTTCTCCATTGTATTTCAAACCTTTTTTCTAGAAATTTAGTCATAGTATTGGTACAAATACTTCAGTGCTTCACCTAACCCCAGTGATTTTCCTTAGCCCTACTCAAGACTTTGAAAATCATCCCTGTATTAAAATGTTGTAAATTATCCATTGTTTTTGTTACCTGTTTTCCACTAAGCCCCTGACTGATGCGGGTAGTTTGGCATAATTATCACTACTTGATTGTAGGGAACCCAAACACATAGAACTATATGGCTTGCCTGGTTAGTAAATCATGAAATAATGACTAGAACTAAGGCCTTCTCATTCCAGTTGTCTTCCACTTAATCATGCTGGCTTTTCTCTTCAATTCTGTTGTTCTCAGTTTGCATATCTAAAATTTTCAAATGTGAAATTATTGAAGTAAATACTGTTGAGAATCCCCCCTCTTCTAAAATTCAGTAAGCAGTGTAATATTTTGCACTATATGTCTTCAAGAGGATTCTGACATTCTCTGTATTCCAGAGATAATAAGAACACAAGACTTCTACTTTAAATTACCGTGTTCTTGAATTCCTCACCTCCTAACAAAATATGTGTGTTCCTGCAAGGTTAGACTTGATTGTCTAATTTGAAGATAGTGTTTATGACTGCAATCCAATTTCAAATATATTTAGTGGATTCTAATATTTAAAAAGATAAATTTTATCAGATTTTTTTTTTCACATTTTAAAAATTATTCCAACATTTAGATGCTTAGTATTTTACGTACAAACAGAGTCCTAAAACTAATAATAACTAACACTTAATTACTCTGGTCTGGGCATGCTCTGAGGGTTATTACGCTTATGAACACATTGAATTCTCATAGCAAACTTATGAGGACAGTGAAGGTAATTAGTACTATTTTTAATAGATGAGAAAATTGAAGCACAGGGGTACTATGTAATTTGTACCATCACATAGCTACTTTAATACTAACTTTTAAAGATAAGCAAACCAAACCAAAACCAAAACCAAAACAAACAAAGAAAAAAACATTGCAACACATCTAACTGAACTGAGTCCCCCAAAATAGCACAGCTGAGCAGCTGAGCAATGTCAATGCTAAGACTAAAACCTATTTTAGTTCAGATTCCACCTATTTGTGCCAGCCCTCCTCCCCATTCTGTGGTTTTTTTTTTTTTTTTTTTTTATTAAATCAGTGTAATTCAAGATACTGTTAAGGTAGTTATACCGTTAAAAAGATCGGTGTTAACAAGTTTAAATTTCACTAGCTTGTCTCTATTTAATTATTATGTTAATGGTGCCATTCTTCTCTGAATGTCTTATAGATACAAAATAGTAACTACTTGTGTGTATATTATTTTCAGTGTCTCTTTCACTGCACTTATTTATTTATTTTTATTGTAACACAGTTGATCACACATATTTGTGGGGTACAGAGTTGAATGCCACTACTGGTCTGCAATATGAGATGCTCAAATCAGGATGACTACTATATTCAACATTATACAAGATAATCATTTTTCATGTTTCAACCATGTTCAAACAGTTTTGAAATAACCTTTTAGTTAAGGAAATGCCACAATACCTTTTGAAAAGGCAGGGAAAAGGAAAGAGTCGCTAGAGCAGAGTTTTTCTGAAATGTACTTTAGACAGAGTTAAGACTTGACTTATATATGAGGAAATGGAATTTTTTCTGTCTCTGAAGATGTCAAAGTATGGAACAAATTTTCCTTCTCCTGCAATTTAAAAAATAGTATTTTTCATTAAAACCTAAACATCAAAAATAAAAACTGAAAGAAAGTGAGCCGAAACACCGGGTACCAATCAAGCTTTATTAAAGGAAAAGAATCTGCTGGGCTGCACTCAAAATGGAGAGCAGCACCAGGCATCGTGGTGGGAGAGTTTATATATGTTATAGGGTGCCAAGGCCTGGCTGATGCAATCAAAGAGGGGCATTATGCTAATGTGGAAACTCCACATGGCTGATACAACTGGGGTGGAAAATTGCACCTATGCAGAAGCAAAAGGGTTTCTATTTCACAGAAATCACAAGGCTTCTTATAAAGGGAAGGTGGGTGGCAGTGATTTTGTGCTTGGCTTTTCCTAAAATGGAACTAGTTATGTTCAGAACCTATCATTCCCACCTTTTAAGTATAGGGAGAAGGGAAGTGGGGTGAAGGTCTCATTCTTTTGAAGCTACTTCCTGCTGGAGATGGGCAAAGATATGAAAAAAAAATAAAAGATTTATGATGGTGGGTAAATCGATTAGGTGTTGGGGTATTGGTTTTGTTGGGGGGAGGCTGTATTCCTCTGGGGAAGGGCCAATTGTTCTCAGGGGCTGATATTGTCCTCCCAGGAACAATTCAGCCACCTTTTGGTTGGTGAAAGCCTGTAAGAAATTAGAGAAACACCAAAAGAGGCAGGGACCAAGAAAGATAAGTCCCATCATGCTTAAGGTTCCGAAGTGTTTTGTCCTGACATCCTCCCTCATTGCTATAGCCTTGGTGAGTGGTTTGCATGAAGCAGAAATGATTTTATGGGGGTTGGGGCACTGGACTCCAGCAGAATCCCCTTTGGAAAGGGCTATCCAGTAGTTTTTATCCCTGTAAGAACATGGCGTGGCAGTTATCTGGTCATAACATGTTGTGGAAACACATGTCAGAGATATGAATGTGTCTTGTAGGGTTCCCCCAAAGATTCTGGGTGGCAGACCCAGGAGGTTGGAAAGTGTCCTTCCACCCACCAAGACCTTGGTTATACATTGTGAACAGGGTTGGCATATGTCTCTGTTAGGAAAAGAAGCAAGAAGAAGAGAAAAGGCAAATGTTCAGGGGCTGAGAGGTTGAGAGGGTGCATAGTAGGTAAAAGGAGTAGAGGCTAACTTTGTCAGGGGTGTAATTGCAGAGAGCGCCCTGCCAGGCTAATTCAGTTACCCACTTAAGGGTGTCATCAACACTGGAAGTGGCAAGGCAGGAACAATCCTGGTGCAGCTCCTATGTGAAGGATGGGAAGCAGGCCTGAAAGAGTGAGAGGATCAGCACTGGGGGAAAGATCCCCCTTTTTTCTGGGACTGGAGGAAGAGTGGAGGTCCTGGAGATTTTTAATTTTGTGGGTCCTAAAATGGATGAAGTGTAAGGAGATGTTGGGTTGGGGGTTGAGCAGAGGGACCCCTCTGACTTGGTGTTAACAGATTCTTTGGGTAAAGTCAATTATGTTCTTAAGAGTTGTGAGTGTTTTGGGATGAGAGTGGCTGGGTTTAAGGGAGGGCAAGATTTAAAGGAGAACTGGGAACTTTCAATGAAGGTAAGGTGGATAAGTTGTAGGTGGGAAGGGGAGAGAATTGACATGGCCTTTTGGCTGAGAAGGTCTTGAAGATGATGGGGGGAACAAATGCCTGTTTGTTGTCCAAAAGTTAGTTTAGAGCTTTCTTGTGTTAAAAGCGTGGCTGCCACCACGGCCTGTAAATAGGGGACCCATCCCTAGGTTGTGGTATCTAGTTGTTTAAAGAGATATGCAACCAGGGAGAAAATATCTCCTGCCTTTTGTCCCAAAACCCCAACTGCCAATCCTTGGGTTTCAGTGACCTATAGGATAAGAGAATGAGATAGGTTTGGAAGGGATAGAGCTGGGGCTGCGAGGAGAGCAGCTTTTAATTGCTGGAAGAGAGAATGAATGGGCTTTGTGGAATCTAAGGAAATGGCAGGGACCCCTTTGGCTGCCTCATTGAATGGTTTTGCTAGCCTGCCAAAGTTAGGACTACATAGGTGAAAATACCCTGCAAGCCCCAAGAAAGAAAGGATTTCATCCTTTGTGGTAGGAGTAGAGAGTTTAGAAATTAGACTCTTGCAAGCCACCATTATTTCTCTGGTGTTGGAAGTGAGGTGGACTCCCACATAGGTGACCGAAGGAGAAGAAATTTGGGCCTTGCTGAGGGACACTCGATATCCCCTGTAGGCCAGGAAATTAAGGAGAGCAACAGTGTGGGCCCATGAACCCTCATAGGAGGGGCTACAAAGGAGGATGTCATCCACATATTGTATTAAAGTGCTAGAGGTTGGAGGAAGCTCAGATAAGTCCTGAATTAAGGCCTGGCCAAAGAAGTGGGGGCTATCCAAAACCACTGAGGTAGTACCATCCAGGTGAGTTGTTGGGAACAATGCATATCAGGATCAGTCCAAGTGAAGGTGAACAGGTTTTGACAGGCAGGGTGTAAGGGGATAGAAAAAAAGGCATCTTTGTGGTCAAGTACAGAGAAGAAACGGGTTGTTGTTGGGATTGTGGATAGAAGAGTATAGGGGTTAGAAATGATTGGGTTTATGGGTAAAATTGCTGCATTAATGGCCCTGAGGTCCTGAACTAAACTGTATGAGCCATTGAGCCATTAGGCTTTATAACCAGAAGGATGGGTGTATTAAAAGGCAAGTGGGTAGGCTGTAAGAGATGAGAAGAAAGGAGTTTGTGTATGACAGGTTTTAAGCCAATTAGGTGTTTGTTAGTGATGGGGTTCTGTGGGACATTAGGGAACAAAGAGGGGTTCTGCAACTTAACAAGGATAGGGGAATGGTACATAGCAATGGAGGGAGAAGTGTCCTGTACCATGGGATTAACCTTGTCTGAGGGGAAGGTGAAGGCGGAAGCCCTTGGGCCAGGCCTAGGGTGGCCTGTAACAGGAGTATTGTAGCTGGAGTTAAAGTGTTTAGGGTAAGGGTAGCTTTGAATTTGAAAAGGATGTCCCATCCCAGCAAGGGGGCTGGGCATTGAGGCATTATTAAAAAATTGTGTGTGAATTGGGTGTGATGTAGGGTGCAGGAAAGGGGTTGGGTGATCCATGGGTGGTATTTTGATCCTGTGACCCTGACTATTGTGATAGAGGACAGGGTTGTTGGTCCTGCATATTCATGAAAAGTAGAGTAAGTGGCCTCTGTATCAATGACAAAAGAGATCGTCTTAACTGCTATGAGGATAATTACCCTGGGCTCATGCATGGTGAACTCTGTGGGGGTCTTGGGCCCTGGACATCATCCGTCCTCCTCCTGGGCAAAGCTTGAGAAGCTCTGGTAAGGATGGCCATGGAGCTAAAGGTTGTGGGTTAGGGACTGGGCCACTCTCTGGTGAGTGGGACAGTCAACCCCCCAATGATTTGGCTGTTTGTGGTGAGGACAGGGCCTGGGAGGAAGCCCAAGGTTAGGACAGGCCCATGCCCCATGGCCCAGTTGACCACATTTGAAGCAGGTTCCAGGCAACTTGCCCCTTGAGGTAAGCAGCTTTGGAGTGTGTGATCCCTGTATAGCATTAGCCAGGAGCTGACGTTTGGCCTGATCTCTTTTGTATCAATCCTTCTTCTCCTCCTCCTCCCTATTGTTAAAAACCTTGAAAGCTGCATTGAGGAGGTCTCGTTGGGTCATATTTGCACCATCCTCAAGTTTTTTTAGTTCCTTTTTTGAATGTCAGTAGCTAATTGGTTAATGAAATGAGAGTGTAAGAGAGCCATGCATGCAGGGGAGTTTGGGTCTATGCATGTGTATTTATGTAAAACCTCAGAGAGGCAGGTTAGTAACTCACTGGGATTTTCGGTGGGTCTCTGTGTGATTTCTCTAAGCTTGTCATAATCGACCAACTTGTGAGAAGCCTTTTGGAGGCCATGAAGTAGGTGTGTGATCATATCATCCTGGAGATTCCAGTCCCCGTGGCTGGCCTGGTAGTCTCAATTTGGGTCTGTGTGAGGGACGGTGATTGCTCTCATGGGCCATCTGTTATTTTTACCATGTACCTCATCTGCCTGTTGTTGGGTTGTTATCCAGACCTGCTCTCTGTCTTCAGGGGAAAACGTAGTAGTGAAGATTATAAAAATATCATGCCAGGTGAGAGCATAAGATTGGGTAAGATATCTGAATTCCTTAATATATATGTCCATGTTGGACTGGAAAGATCCCAGTCATTTTTTGATTTGGGAGAGATCAGAAAGAGAAAAGGGGATAAGGACCCAGACAATTCCTTCCATCCCTGCCACTTCACGGAGGGGGTATAGAGGAGCTGGAACTGAGGCAGAGTTGTCACCTGATGAAGGGGAAGAAGGAGATGGGTTGGGTGGCTGAGGATGAAGAGAGGTAAAGGTGAAGGGGCTGGTGTAGGATCTGGAGTGTAAGGAGGTGGTCAGGGAGCAGAGTGGCCTGATGGATCAAAAGATTAATCTGTGTCCAGAACGGGAGATTAGGCATGAGATAGAATTTGAGATGTAGAACAGTTTTGACAGAGAGAAGGACATGATCAGAGACAGAAGAAGGCTTGAACATAAGGAATCTCCTCAGTTCTGCCACTTTGGTGACAAAAGTTGTCTAGGTCTCTGAGAGTATCCGAATTGAAAGTGCTATTTTCTGGCCACTGGGATCCATTGTCTAGTTTGTACTTAGGCCAAACCCAATTGCAGTAGAAAATTTGGGTTTTAATGTCTCCCTGGAGGCCACAAGATTGTCCAGGAGACATCCCAGAGCTGTAGAGCATGGAGGTTTGGATTGTGAGGATCCCATGTGAAGGGTGAGAAAGGAAACGGGCAGTCCTAGTAGAAAAAGAATGCCAACAAGCAGCATCCTCGTTGCTGTACACCTTCTTTTGCAATTGCAGTCGTGAGAGGAGCCATCAACCAGCTAGAGGACAGTCCTACAATAGCTGGGGGGCATAAGCCAGGCCTGGTCCTCAGGAAGTAGACAGTAGTCATAGAAAGTAGCCAGGGGAACCCATAGAAGTAGGAAACACCCACTGATTCACCCTGAATTGAGGCCAATGTTGGATGTGCTTGTCTTAAAGTGGCAAGAGGAGAGGGTCCCGGGAGGGAATGGGAAGGGACTTCTGGGCCAATCAACCCAAGAGAGGGGATCATCTGAAGGTCCCAGTCAGGACTCTTCCTAAGTTTTGGCACCAAAATGGAAGAAAGTGAGCCAAAATGCTGGGTACCAATCAAACTTTATTAAAGGAAAAGAATCTGCTGGGCTGCCCTCAAAATGGAGAGCAGCACAAGGTATCAGGGTTGGAGAGCTTATATCAGTTGTAGGGTGCCACAGGCTGGCTGATGCAATCAACGAAGGACATTATGCTAATACAGAAGCTCCACCTGGCTGATACAACCGAGGTGGAAAATTGTGCCCATGCAGAAGCAAAAGGATTTCTATTTCACAGAAGTCATGAGGCATCTCATAAAGCAGGGGAGGGGGGTGTTCACAGCCATTTTGTGCTTGGCTTTTCCTAAAATGGCACCAGTTATATTCAGAACCTATCAAAAACTTTGAACAAAAATAAATTGGAATAGAAATTCTTTAAACAAATGGTGCTAGCTTTCTACTTGGAGCTTCATCCAGTATCACTTATAAAATTCTTAATGTAGCATTCAAGTTGTTTTATGATTTGGTCCTAATCTACCATGTCAGTTGACACTTCTAGTACTCTATTAATACTCTATATTTAGAGGCCTCAGTTTTAAATTTCCACAGGATCAGCACATAATGTAATAAGTGAAGCATGCCGTGTTTGTTTCATATGGTGAGTTAGTACGTATTAAAGGCAAATAAAAAATACTTTTTACTTCCCTAAAGTAATATGTCTTTTATTTTTTCTTATTTATATTTCTTTTTATATGAGGACACTGATACAAGATAAACATCAATTTTCTCTTCACTTTAGTGTTTGAAAGAGAAAAGTAGAGAAATCAGCACAAATTTGACCATAAATGGCAATGGCTCCAAGCTTGATTATTGGGAGCAAAAGAGAATATTCGAGACTATATTAAACATAAGAATATATGCTTAATATAAAAGATACATGTGCTCCAGGTAATTTTTGCCATGAGATAGTAGTTTAGATCTGATGTTACACATTCTTCAAAACCTTAGACATATCTAGACATCTAACTTGGAGTGAAATGTAGTGATTTTAGTGGTGCAGGCATATAGGATAAGGCAATCAACAAAGCAGACAAAAAGCCTTGCCCTCATAGAGCTCCTATTCTACTGGAGAAAAGTACCAGCAATATACATTTTAGATGAGTCAATTATATAATACTTTAAAATATGATAACTGCTATGAATAAAGATTAAGGCACCATAAAGGAGATAGGGAATAATGGGTCGGGCTTTAATTTTAAATAGGGTAGTCAGTGTGATAATGATTTGAAGGACATGAAGGAAGAAGCCGTGCTAACATCTGGAGACTAGAGCTGCAGGCAGAAGATGCTCCTAGTGTAAAAGATGATATGTTTAAGGAAGGGCCAGGAAGTCAAAGTGACTACAACAAATTGAGAGCAATAGGCAATGAGATCAGAGAAGTAAGGCTATAGTGAGGGCAATCTTACAGGTTCCTGTTCAGAACTGTAAGCAATTTAGTTTGTTTCTCAATGAAATAGGGATCCAGTGAAGAAGATAATTTTTTTTTTCACGTGGTATCTCAAGCTTTTGAAAGTTGGCGACTATTTCCTTTACTTTTTTTTTTTTTTTAAACATTGAGTTTCAATCTGAACATGGTTATGTGCACCCAAATTCATATGAGTGCTGGTTTGTGATTTCTGCTACTGAAATGTCTTTTATTGTCTCATTTGTTATAATTATGCTTTACATTTAAAATATTCTTTGTTTTGCATTTAAAATATTTTATCTCAATATCTTAAACTGAACTGTTACATAACCTATTTCTACCGTTCAATTCATTTAGAATATCCCCCAGCTCTACCTGCTGTGCCCTAACATTTCCTTGCTGCCATTTCATGCATCCTGGAGCCAAACCTTGCTCTTCTGTGTGACTTTGACTCCTGATTAGACTGCTAATAACTGTCCTTTACCCTGCTTACTTGAGTGGAGCATGCCCACCAATATCAAATCAATGTGTGTGCACTGTCAGAGAGAGCATCTTCTCCTGACACTTCTTGGGCTTTCTGATTCCTTCTGTTATAAATGTGGACTGTCCAATCAAGTCCTCACAGATTTGACACTGCTGTGTGAAGAAAAGGAAATTAATCCACCCTGTTCCGTTTCAAACTTCTACTGATCAAAAGCTGACAGACAGAAATATTTTTAAACAAAGGGCAATAGAGGGAGCTTTGGAATAGTTCATTGTTGTCAGCAATGTTATATATTTTTTCCATTTACAGAATTTTGGCTGTGAAAAATGGAACAGCTACACATTTAGATGGGACACTTTTGTTAAGTAATGAGATTTTAGAATTTAAATGAGAGAGACACTTAAGTACTCTTAGTTCTAAATTTTCAAGTTAAATGGTCAAAGCAGTCAGCACTTCTATAGCATTACTGAGAGCAATAAACTTGCCCCAGGCCATTACAGACAGAGCTAGTGTCTTCAAATTTTGACGAATAATTTATTTTGCTATTTATAAGACAATACCTCGTTGTCAATTAACATGAATCAATTACTACAAGGAATTCGATTAAATGAAACATTTTGTATTGAGTATTTACTAAATAAGACTTTTTAATATAAGTAGTATTCTGAGGATAAATAATAGTGGATTCTACCTTTGTGGAAATGAGATCCTAATGATTTTGATATGAGCTATAGTCTAAAGGAAACCCTTCCTCAGCATGAAGCAGTTTGTTTTTCTCTAAAAGAAACACCACATAGCAGATGAATGACAAATCATTATGTAATATGTGAATTAAAGAAATAATATAATGAATATTTTTACTAAAGCTTCAATTTTTGTCAAAAAGAATTTTTTCTATAGAATCTTTAAATAAATTTCATAGAGATTTATTTTATTATTTTTTTAAATTGAAACAATTGATTATACATATTTGTGGAGAGTTGACTATCGGAATTTGTAAACAAAATGTAACGATCAAATCAGGATTATTAATATATTTATCATTATAAAATGTAATCATTCTTTGTGTCCAATAAAGCCTGTATATGTCATTACGAGCATTATTTCACTATAAGAGCAATAGATATTCTGGAGTCATTTACTTTGTAATCAGGAGAGATTTTATGGAAACTGAGAAAAGATTTAACAAAATGATGACAAGAAATCATACTTAAATGTGTTCAACAGATAATATATGAGGACACAGAAATTTTTAAAAATAGACAAACATTCTGAAATGCTTTCATCACTGCTTTTGCGTGATTTCTTTTGTGATTATTTAAAATATTAGCCATTACTTTGTTTTATTATTGCCATTTATTTTTATGCACACAGACTAATAGGTTTACACTTAAAAGAGAAGATGTCTACTCCAATCACTATGTTACATTAAGTGAAACCATGCAATTTTAGGTTATGCTGACATGCAAAATCTAATGATTATAAAAACGAATCCTAGAAGCAATGAATTGTATTACTATCAAGAAATAATACCAGATGACTGTTCACCAGGAAAGGTTATTTTTCAAGCAAAAGAAATCTGATTTAATTATTATAGCTATTCAAATCACAAAGATCTCTTTTCTTTAAGTACTATATTAGTGTAAGAGGTCTTCATTTTGGCAGGATGTTAGACCTTTCTCTAGCTTTTGTTTTAACAAGGGGAAAAAGAATAACTTAGTAAGAATGCTTCCAACTTGTACATCCCATGTGTAGCTCTCCTACGCTTTTAATTTTTCTCAAATCATTTCTTTATTTATTATTCATTTATTTACCAAACATTGATTTATTAACTACTCATTCTACAGATATCTCATTTGTGACATGGGAACTCAATGTACCTGGATCAAGAGTTTAGGAAAATTTTAAGCACAGAGTAGTACAAACTCATGATTTATTCTTGCATTTATTAATACACATACTTTTGATTATTTTTGCCACATTAACTTTGCTTGCTAAAGATTTCTCAAATTTACCCAAATATATGGAATTATACTGTTTTTGATCTAATATATTCATGTTTTGAAGCTACAGCTTGTCTAGAACACCTTGTTATATATCAAGTAATTTATGAAATACTTATTAATTGCAAAGTATTATATTAGATATTGAGAAATGCATTACCTGCCTATGGTATTTAGTTGCTTTAAATGTATAAATGCATTTAATCTTCACAATGATCTTCTGAATTTGTAATTGCTTTCAAAACTTTCAGATAAGAAAACAGGTGTGGAGTTGATAAATGATTTGGTCAAAGTCAGCAAGGTACTAAGGACAAGAGTCTGGTCATTTCTATAATTCTGTCCAATCTCCGAGCAAAATGTCCTCAATTTCTTTTTATTTTCATTTTTTCTCATTTTTTCCTTTTTTTTTTTTTTTGAAAAAAATAAATGAACTTATGTAGTATCTTATTTTGAAAACTAAATTTTTTAGTTTGATATTAAAATTAATTGCAGGTCAGTACTTTCATATCAATGAAAAAATAGCAAACACGCATGCCCTATTTTAAATTAAAAAAAAAAACAGGATATTTTATTTTGCAGGATGTGAAAAACTAATAGTTGTTATGAAATTACTATTTTTTTAATACATGGTATACCTTGGCTTTAAAAATACATTTCATCTCAGCTTAGTATGAAGCTATAAAGAAAATATGTTTATGTTTCTGCACAGTTAGGGCTTTTTAAGCAAATCTTATGGAACCTTCAGACCTAGGCTTAAAGACAAGTCTTAGAAGTTGATTTCTAACTTATTAGATAATAAGAAAGATAGATTTACTTCTTCAGAGATATGTGTTTACATTTCAAAGCAGGGGTGTGACCTGAGACTGGTAAACCTTCCCTGGTCTATAAAGTAGGAGGGTTAAATTAAAGCCTTATTGAGCACCCAGGATCCTACTCCTTACATTTTCAAAAAAAAATCTCTGAAGGGGATTGGAGACAGCTGTCTCTCTTTCCAAATAAATGTCCAGATTTATTTATCATATTCCCTCACCTGTAATACAGACCTTGTATGTGTGGAGTTGACTTGTGTTTTTTATTTTGTCACTCCAGTGGTAAGAACTGAATAGAAGAATCATCCAGTTATTATTTGCTGTAAGTAAATAATAATAATTATTCTACTCCAAAAACTTTGTGTATGTATTTTGGGTGCTATTAATAAATACAGATGTTACATAGCTAACATCTAGTGTGAAAAATGCTCTCTATGTTAATATATTAAATTGGAAATTATGTTCTTGTAATTAAGTATTACTTACTAGTAATACTAGTGATTAAGTATTACTAGTTGTGTTATCTTGCATAGTTTTTGTTCTTATTGTTGTTGTTTTATTTGAACCTTTTTGTGCTTTAGTTGTTTCATAAGATGGTCATTTTTACAGTGCCATAGTGAGGGTTACATTAAGGAGAATTTGTTTTAAAAATTGTTTTAATTTCTAAGAAAGTATAAATAGAAAAGGAAATATAATAATGCTTATCATGATCTGATGATAGATAATAAGTTGAAATTATTTGGTAAATTATTTCAATATATTCAAAAAGCTTAATGCAGACAAATAAGATATTTGAGGCTGTTTTTGTTTTTTTCTTTTTTGTCCTTCCTTGGAGATATAAATTCCTGAAGTTGAGGAGTGCATATGTGAAACTGCTAAATTATTGCCAAACAAAAAGCATGTACATGATAAGCAATCCATAAATGTCTCAGTATGTTGTCTACCATCATGTGATGATCAGATGAGGAAGGAAGAAACAAGGAAGAGAATGAAGACTTTTCAAATGATACACTGAGCAGAGTGATAGAAAAAGTCAGTTGCAAAAGGCTGGTGTGAGAGAAAAACACCATTTTGAAGGTATGAAACATAAATTTCTACTATGTAACAAACATAGTAACATAGAATGTTACTATGTTTTTCACTTCTAAGAAACCTTATTAGAAATATTTGACTTGGCATTATGATGATTTCAATGATGGATATACTTTAGGTTGACTAAGAAACATAAGAAATAACAAATGCTGGCAAGGATATGGAAAAAAGGGAACTCTTCAACACTGTTGGTGGAAACTGTAAATTAGTACAGCCATTATGGAAAACAGTATGGAAGTTTCTCAGACAAGTACAGATAGAACTACCATATGATATAGCAATCCCACTGCTGGGTATATATCCAAAGGAATGGAAATCATCATGTCAAAGGGATACCTGCACTCCCATGTTCATCACAGCTCTATTTGCAATAGCTAAGATATGGAATCAACCTAAATGTCCATAGATGGATGACTAGATAAGGAAAATGTGGTATATATACACCATGGAAAACTTCTCAGCTGTAAAAAAGAATGAAATACTGCCATTTGCAGCAAGGAGATAATTATGTTAAGTGAAATAAGCCAGGCACAGAAACATAAATGCTACATGTCCTCACTGGCAAGTGGGAGCTAAGAAACAAGGAAAGGCCATAACAAAACGTTGAACTTTCAGGAGAAAACAGACCTATAGTTACAAGAGGTGGGCAAGGGGGAGGTGAAGGAGGGATAAATAATTTGGTAAGGGATACATAAAGTAATTATGGTTTGTAATAATGAATATGCTAATAATATTGATTTTATTATACCATACTGTACACAAATACTGATAGTCAACTCTGTACTCCATAAATATGCATAAATAAAAATAATTTTAAAAAATGAATTTACTTGCAACTGAGAAGATATATAAAAATAGAAAGTATCTGAAGAAGTAATACAATTACCCCAATAATTTGAGACAAAAATAACCTTTCTAAGGAAATGTTGTATCCCGGGAAGCAATTCATGCAAAATGAAAGAAGATTCAGGTTATTGATTTTTAAATAGTCATAACAAGGTTTCAAAAGTGTTAGAAAAAGTTTTACCAGTCTTTGTAAACATATTTACCCCCTCACCTATACAGATAATAATGCTTTAAAAATCACTGTTAGGCCCTCATTTGTTTACCTGTTGAAGTACAAAAGTTATATTTATCAGAGCTTTTCCTATTTTTATCATGGGATCAATAAATTAAGAATTTTCAAACAAGAGAAAGGATGTAACACAAAGTCACCTGGCAAATCAAGAAAGTAGTTCATCTAGGGGTGCTGGGAAAATGAGGAAATTTGGGGAATTGAAGATAAAGTCTGCCTACATACCACGTACATCTAGGTACTGCCTAATATTTTATGAAGTTCACAAGGCTACAAGCTGGATTACACCTATTGCACATAGAATAAAACACCAAGATTATACATTTTGGGTTTCTCTTAGAAAAGCATTCCAAAGAAACATATCAAATTTTTGCCTACCTAGACTAAATTCTTATCCACAGGAACATTTCATAATAATTTTCCTTGAAACTGAAACACTCCAGATTAATTGCCAATTTCTTTCCTGCTGAAATCAGTCAAAAAACACTCCAAAAACACCAGCAGGTATTTACATACTAACAACCAATAGAAAATCTTATTTTATTATTTTTTTCTTTTCCTCCCCTTATTTGGCTTACATTTTCACATTCTAAAGTATCATAATATCTGGGTTTTATCTGATGGGAAAGCTGCAGAGTTTTATGTCTGAAGTTTTACTTATTGCAAGTAATACAGTAGGATATCATCATCACAATATAATAGTCAACTGGATGTGGTGGAAAGAGATCCACATATTTCCCAGTAACACAACAATTACTTTAGAAGCCAAAAGTAGGCTAGATTAAGTTACTACATATATAATCAGTTTTCAGGGTTTTGTGGTTCTGAAAGGTTTAAGAAACTATTGTGTCATAGGCACATGGTTTATACTGACATGACAGAATTATTTGTAGCTTCCTAGGCTGAAAATTAATTCTAATCATAAACACATTTGTCCACTAGAAGTGACAGCCCCTAAATAAGAAATAGCATAGATAAACCAACAAAGTCTATAAGCATAGAAATACTGCATCAGTAGATTCAGTGTTTATCTGTTCAAAGCAGTGATGTGTTTGGAACAAAGTCCTTAGACCTAAACTTTCAGGGATGACTGTTTCGTTGGGATTCATATTCTCATGTGCTGAATGCTTAATTGCTTTTATAAGTGTGGTCTCTTGATTCTTAGTTTGGGTGTTGCATGGCAATATTTTTTATTTCAATATCTTACCCCCAACAATCTAGTTTCAAAGTATTCTCAGAGAACTACATCATAATATCATCATAAATGTCACAATATGTGATTAAAAACAATTGGACAAGGTATGCTTAAATGCAATTACGTTTAGATAGTAATAATAATGACAATAAATTGGGTCAATAGTAATGACAAAAAATCAAGTGCTATCTGTGATGCCATAGATATATTATCATTATCTTTTCTTTTTTTTAAAAAATGTTTGTGTTCTTATCCTACTTCAGAGTTGAGGAAACTGAGCTTTTAAGGGTTTTATCTAGGACCATACAATTAGTAAATGATGGTGATAAAATTTTAATTCAAATATTTCTATCTAGCCCCAGGCCTATAATATTTTCCCAACATTGTGCTGCTTCCTCATATTCTCCACCAGAGCACAAATACATGGTGATGTTTTAATTTGCCACTCCCACAACTAACAAATTATAGCATAGTATCTCTCTGAAAAATGCCTTACTAACCTATGCATTGCTTATAAAAACATAGAAAGAAATTAGATAATGGAACAAAGAAAATACATAATGGAACTCAAAAATAGAACTGAAATACTTTATCTTTTTATACAGACTAAAATGAAAGCAATGGTTTTTGCAAGATGATAAGTAGAAATAATTTTTGACCTATCAGATTATTTTTCTGTTACACAGTGAATCCCTTATTTTAAAAGAAATATTTACTCATTTCATGAAATAGTTTTTATTAATAAAATATAGATCTCAGAATGGAAGGATAATTGTATGTATTTGGTATTTAAGTATGTTGTACTACAGGAAATGTGCCATTAATTCAATTAGGTTAGTATAAGAAATGTCAAGGATTTATTTTCTTCGATATTTGGGCCTGCAATATCAGGCTCATAAAAATGTACAGGAAAATATCCTTGAAAAACATTACTTCTGCTTAGATAAGGGCTTCCAAACCTTGGACCCACAGGAGTCCTTTACATTTCTAAAGAAAAGCATCATGTTTACAGGGGTTTGTTTCCTTGCTATTTTGCCTTGTAGCAACATTTATCTAAAGGATTTAAGACCTAGAACCATAGTGTCATAGCCAGTTTACAGTCATTCCTCCAGGTTAGCAGCAGCATGTCTGACTATATTTCACAGCTCTCAGTGGGATCTTTCAGTAAGGGGGAAACTCTGTCCAGAAGCTGATTATTCATCATACCTTGCTCTGGCTGCATCCTGTCACCTCCAAGACATGGATAAACTCTTTTTTTTACTGAGTGATTAGGAAAAAGAGAAAATTAAACAGAAGGGAGTGTGAAGAGGATAGGGGTAAAGGCAAAAAAGAAGAAAATGTTTTGGGTGCTACAGCTGTGCTCTGTGAAGTTTATTTTTCCCCAAACACTCAGCTGCACATCAGGCTGGTCAATATTTTTAGTGGAAAGTATGAACTCACTTATTGATTTAATTAAGGAGAGTTGAGATAAAGTTCAATTATGCAGACGAAAAATAATCACAGGAGAGATTCAGCTTAAGGAAAAATGTATGTCAAAGAGACCACAAAAGGGAATCTGCATAAGGATTAGTTAGAAGACTGTTTAAAATGGGAGGCTGATGGATTAACAAGAGAGAATTCATATTCATTGCACAGTTGCCTAAAATCTTAAACGTTTCATAATGTAAGAAAAAAAACTTTTTGAGAGTATAATAAATGATTTTCCCCCATTGGTGGTTCCTTGCCTCTCCTTATGTTAGACTCCTTAATAAGAAATTGAATTGTGTTTCAGTTTTCTTCTTCAAGGTAACAGAGATTATGGCTCCTGCATTATAAGGTTATAAAATATCAATGTCATATGATAACATAAATTTCTATGGTGCAGGAACTATTGTTCTATTAATACAAAATAATTCAAATAAAGATTTGTATTTTTGGTATGATATGGCACAAATTAAGTGTTTGATGCAACACAGTGCTGCAGTTATGTGCTGTTAGAAATCCATATTTTTAATTCTCTGACTTGGGTGAGGTGATTTGATGCTAAAAAAAAAAGAAAAAGAAAAAAGTAATATAATTGGAAAGAAAGCTTTTAGTCAGAATGGCATTTATTCAAATCATAGCTCTAGCACTTATTATTTGTGATCATGTGCAAATTACTCACACTCCAGGTTTAATTTTTATCTTAAAATGGATACTAAATAGAACCAATCCCTCAGCGTCCTTTTGAGAGATAAATGAGACAATGCTTATAAAGGATCTTGCACTGAGGCTGGTAAGAATATATACTTAACTAAACATTTATAATCATAGTATCCATTAACATTATTATTTTAAACCCTAGTACCATTTGTCTGACACATTCTTTATCTCTAGCTCTCGTCTCTCCCTTGAGCTATTGACTTCTATAGCCAACCATCTTTTCAACATGTCCACTTGGGTATAAAATGCACAACTCATATCAAATATATCTAAAACACTAAATTCCCACTTCTGCCCAATCTCCTGCTCCTTCCTTCTTCCCATCTTGCTGAACAGTGCCACCACTCCATATTGCTGACACCAAAAACCTGAGTGATCCTTGATCTTTCTCTTTTTCTTGTTATCCACATCGAATCCATCAGCAAATCCTGTTAGCTCTGGTTCTGAAATCTAGCCTGTATTAAATCACTTCTCTCTATTTCAGTGAAGAAACTGTAGACCAGTCCTCTATTATGTTGACTTATACAACAGCTTTATAACTGGTATCTTTCTTCCCAGCTTTTCACAACCACATTTTATTCTTAACGGAGAAGCCAGAGAACTTTCCCAAATGTGCATCTGATTGTGTCACTGTTCTTCCTAACCCGCTTCATTGGTGTCCAATCGCAATTATATGAACGTCCTAAACATTCATTATGATCAAGAAGACCAACCATTGTACGTCTGCCTCCTCCATTACATCACCTTTTAGACTTGCTCCATCGATCACTGGGTGCCAATCACAGGAGCCTTCGTCCCCTCCCTTTATTTTCCATGTTGTTCACTTCTTCTTTGCTTAAGTAGTAATATCTAATGTATATTGGATGCTTAATATGTTCCAGACACTGCTCTAAATATTTTACATGATTTAATTTATTTAATCTTGACAACAACCCAATAAGGTTGCTATTATTATTAGCAACATTTTATGTAAAATGAAATTGAGGCATGGAGGGGTTAACAATTCATCCAAGAGCACAAAGTTAGTAAATGACAAACTCTGAATTCAAAACCTGGGCATTGATTTCCAAAGTCTACATTCTTCACTTTTATCACACGCAGTATCACATTTTGTGTTTATTTTTCAGACACTTGGTGTTCTTCTACTCTTCATTCTTGCAATTTTTAGTAATTTGTATTCTTAATATATTGTAGCAAAGTTACTCTGATTTTGCTTTTGTTCTTCAAGGTTGTCTAGACAATTTGGCTCTTTGGATTTCCATGTAAATTTGAAAGTCAGCTTGTCAGATTTGACCAAAATTGCTTAGGTTTAGCTAGGATTACAATGAATCTGTGCTTAATTAGGAGAAAATTGAGATTCTTGCTATATTGAATTTTTCAAAGCATGAACATGCTATATTTCTCTTTTATTTATTTGGGTCTTACAATATTTCTCTCAAAAGTAATTTATAGTTTTTGATATAGAAATCTTGCATACCTTTTGTTAGATGTATTTCTAAGCATTTGATAATTTCGATGTTACATTTTTTAATATTCAATTTCCTGCTATTATTGATAGAAATACAATTTTTGTGTATATTGCTTATGTATTAAATATTTTTGATAAATTCACTTATTAATTCAAATAATGTTGATATGGTTTATATCTACAGTTATTTATTTATTTGTCAATTTATTCCTCATGGTAAACATGAGGTTTTTGGATCAGAGGCAGGTGATAAAATACTCATAAAATATCTTTTGATACCAGTTCTTCATATACCATTTTCCTCTATAGGGTGACCAAGTGAAAGCTGTTTAAACCCTACATATATAAGGTGGGCCTACTCTATAAGAGAGAAACCCCAGAATTATGAATTTTGGAGCTTACATATGGTAGCTTCTATAGCTATAACTCCTCTCTTCCAGAGAGGATGAGAGAGGAAGTAAAAAAGGAGATAGTTGGGGTTGGGGAGAGAGAGAGAAAGATAGAACCTACATGACAACATGGTCACTTATACTTCTAAGGTATGCAGAATCTTTCTGGGGTGAGGAGGGGAATGTCTCTTATCCAATTAACATTTGCAATATAAATTAATGGCTCTGGGGAGATAATACAGTGAATTTGTCTGGGTTTGTTCACTATTTCTAATTCCCAGGGCTTATCTGCCTTTTGATCATCTTTTACACGAGGTTGCTAGTAATTATTTATCTGAAAGCCCTGACCATACAGAGACTTGGAAATGTAATATTGTAACCCAGAGGTATATCTGTAGATTGGCTTTCGGATTTTCTTTGTTTTCAGTCATTTTATCTGCAAATAATGACTTTTATTTCTTCGGTTCTAATCCTTACACTTTTAAAAATATTTTCTTTGATTACTGCACTGCTTTGGATCTATAGTACAGCGGTCCATAGAAGGAACATTCTTTTCTCATTTATGATTTCAGGGAAAAGTGTTTAATATTTACCAGTACATATTATGTTTGCTATAATAATTTTGTAGTTATTTTTATATGATTCTATGAATTTTCTTCTATTTTTCATTTTTTAATTTGTATATAATAAATAGATGTTGAATTTTGTTAAATTTCTTTATCTGTTAAGTCATATTGTGATCTCATTTGTTTCTGTAAATATAATTCATATTGTTTAATTTACATTTGAATATTAAACCACCCTCAAATTCCCAGAATAAATCCCACTTGGTCAAACTATTTTATTATTTTATGTATCACCATGTTCAATTTGTTTGTAGTTTATTTACAATATTTCTATGCAAATACATGACAGAATCTGTAAAAATGTTCTTTTTCTTGATGTTCTTGTCAGTTTTTGTATCAAGGCTGTGATCACCACAGAAAACTATTTGTAGAGGGTTTCCTCTATTACTAGATTCTGGAAGACTTTGCGTAAGACTGATGCCATACTTCATTAGTACATTAGCAATTCAGAAGAATTCACCAGTGAAATCATGTAGACCAGGGTGATTTCTGTTCTTATTTTGACTTTTTTTTTTTTTTTTTTTTTTTTACTTCTTTGGGTTTGATACTGTTCTCTGTTTCTACCTTCTTCAGATACAGAGTAGATAATTTTCAGACTTTCTTTTCTTTCCCTTTTATTGTGTTCATTTAAGGCTGTACATTTCCCTGAGATTTAGCTGTATTTGCCCAAGTTTTGATTTTTTATATCTTTATTAATGTTCAAGTTTTTAAAATTGCTTTTAAAAAATGGGTTATTTATAAATAAAACATGGGATTTTATTGCTTAATTCCCCAGTGGTTAAAGATTTTAGAGTTTTTTGTTTGCTATTTTTACTATTTTAATTATATTGTGGTTAAAGAGCACATTCTAAACATTTTAGTTCTTATAAAAGTTATTGAGGCTTCATATCTTACTAATTATTTTTTCTGTTTATATATAAGCGCACAGACCACAGATTTATATAGTTTTTCTTTTTAATTTTGCTTTATTATATTCAATTTTATAGAATAAGTGATGATGATTTGTTTCATTACCAGCAGATATCTCCAGAGAATACTAATAGCCTTTCTGTTAGTTATAAGTACAGACAAATCAAAAAGTGAAAACTGAAAACCAAGAAGGAAAAAATTAGATAAGTATCACCATTGAAAAGTAATATCATTTAGTCATTTAAAAAAAATAACATAAATTTCCAATGGCATACAATAATGTTTATTATTTAATAGTTTTAGATTATTATTATTATCATAAATTTGATGAGAATGGCAAAGTATATGCTCATATTTTACTAGTTGTTTCTAATAACCTTTGGACTTCTACTCATGATTTTAATGAAGTTATCATTTGTCTAAAAGAATCAACTCAATATAATTACTTGTTCTTTTGTAGATTTAAAATACATTTTAAAATTTAAAAATAATTCGATATGTCAATTGTATATAAGAAATATGAACATTAAAATTTTATGTGATTAACTTGCATTTACCAAAGTTCCAAGAGGTAAACTTGTCACAGTGCTAGACCTTCTGTAGATACTGCATAAAAGTACAAATATCTCTGAAATTCAATATTACTGAGCCACTGTACTGCAAATTAATAATGTATTCAAGTTATGCAGTATTTTTAAATTTACCAAAACACTTTCACTCATATTGCTGAAATTTGATTAAGCCTCACAACAGACCTCAGAGATTTTCAGAGCTAGTTTGGAAGAACTGGTAATTTTAGTGTTTTCCTGTGGTTTCCCAACTAAAATGTGCTAAAGTCAGAATGTAATTCGTATATGCTATATAGATGTTTCCTTTATCTCTTTCTATTGACTACTGAACTGATATTTTGCTGCTGATATTTAAGTTTATATTCATTCATTTCATCAATATTCATTAAATAGCCACTGTGTATATGAACAGATTTTATTAGTTACTGATTGTTATTTATAATATGTAATTTTATGAAAATTTAGGTTATATGCTTTTTAATAACTGGCAATTATTTCCATTTTAATAATTATCTTTATACTATTACATGTTCACATGTTACTCATGTGTTCTACTAACCCATTTTTACTGTGATAATGATTAATAAGTTTTTCATGCTGTTTCTCCTTTGGTAGGATATGTAAAATAAAATATTATTGTCCTCTACATAGGATGCTTATACATTTCCTTTTGGTTTAGATCTGTATCTTTTAAAAAGAATATGGAAAGGGAGGCATTTTTCTCTTTTTGCTTGCCTCTCTTCCTTTGGAACGGATTGGTTTGGTTTTGTGCTTGAGAATTCCTCAATTCAGGAAGAAAAAGTAGATCAGGATTTGATATATGACAAAGGAAAAGAGGAGGACTGGGCTCTTCAGGACTGTTTTGAACTTTGAATTAAGTTTAAGTGATAAAAAAGGTAACAAGTTCTGCCACCTTTAGGATCCATGCATCATGCAAATTGTTTTACTAAGGTAGTAAAGTAAGTTTTTAGGATGAAGCCAAAGACAGGAATTAAAAGGGTTCATTTTCCTTAAATAACATCTTGTATTAAGTATTTTAAAAATCTTAGGATCAGGAACAGTGAACCAAATAAGTGGCTTCCAATCTGGTTACACATTAAAATTATTGAGAGACTTTCTTAAAAATGCTAGTGCCTGGGCACCACTGCAGACCAATAGAAACCAATTCTCTGGAGGTGGGAACTCTGCATCTGTGATTTTAGATGTTCCCAAAGTGATGAAATCACTACACAATATATATAAAAATTTGAAAACTCTCTGTATTAGTCCATTTCTGTTGTTTATAGCAGAATACCTGAAACTGGGTCATTTATAAATAAAAAAATTTATTTCTTACAGTTTTGGAGGCTGGGAAGTCCATGGTGCAGGGAGCACATCAATGAGGGCCTTTTTCTTGGTAATGACTCTTCAATGACAAAGGACGTCATATGGCAAGAATAGGCTGAGCAAGAGAGAGCTAAGCTCCTCACTAGCTCTCCTTATTAAGCCTTCATAACCATGCCCATGACCACCCATTCAACCATCAATGGATTAATCCATTCACAAGAGTACAATCCTCACAACCTAATCACCTCTTAAAGGCTCCACCTTTCAATGACCATAATAGGATTTCCCACCCTCTTAACACTGTTGCAATAGAGACTAAGTTTTAATGAGTTTGGGGGGACATTCAATCCATAGTACTCTTTCCGCCCAATAAAAATAAAACTTAACAACCCAATGCAAATGGAATTCCACTGTTAATAGAAACAATGCAAAATAAATAGACCACTGGAAAAGGGCAGAATTATAAATATATATATGTGTAATTATATATATAATATTTATATGTAAAGCATATATTATAATATTATATATGTTATGTAAATGTGTGTATTATATGTATATATATGTGTGTGTATATGTATGAGTATTTATATGTATATATAATATACATATAGAACAGTTTTGTACAGTTACAAGTATACATTTCTGGCTTTTCAAGACCAAAGTACATTGACAATTTAAAGAGATTTGTTACTGTTGTAACTCAAATGTCACATCACTTTTGATGTTTATTGGGAAAAAACAAAAACATCGAAGCCATTTCTGTGTATCTTAGAGCTTTTCTGTGTATTCTAAAACTCAGATAATTCCAAAGGCAAAGAAGGAAAGAGGCTCATTTATTCTATTCAACTACATATCAGAGCAAAACACCTAATGGTTTTGAATGGGCCTAAATTGTTCTTTGAGTTAAATATGGTTTTCTAATACCTAAAAGGTAAGGAACAATTTCCTTTATTCCTTGTATGAAGTGGTTGGTACCTGCTTAAATACTTAAAAAGTCAAAATGTGAGAAAAATTAATGAAACAAGCTAGCAGGGTATTCAGAAATTTACTATGATCTCTGAAACCAAGAGTACAAAAGAAAATAGGATTTCCTTATAGAAATGGTAAACTAATGGAGAAATCAAATTTTTTTCTTTCTTAGGAGGTATAATTTAAAACAGCATGGGCTTTTTGGTAGAACTTCTTAATCTAAAACTACCCAAAAAGAATGAGGTAAAGATTTTTATCAACGCATTGATGCTATGTGACTTTGCCCCAGCAGTCTTTGAGAGATTTTGTAAAGAACTACAGCTTTCTTGCCTAGCAGCAGGATTTTCCAAACCTGCATCATTTCCTATTTAGACTTCTGTGTACTTTGGGACCAGACAATTTTAGGAGATTAGATAGCTTAACATCTAAAATAGGACAGTAAATCACCCTTCACAGCCCTTAAAAATATTTACTAACAATATAAATAGTAAATGTCTTTATGAAACAAAGCTACAAAACTGTCACTATTCTCATTTATATTGTGATGTACTGTGAAGTAAGAATTTATTTGATAGGGAATGATTCCATTGAAAATATCTATATCTCTGACATTCTTTCTGAAAGTTCATATTCACTGAACTATAAAATTGAAAAATAAATTTGAATGATATTTAATTCATGAGTTCACTTGTATTACACATATTTTTCCTTAAATTTTAATTTTTGATAAAATGTACTTTTATACTTTTCAGGGATATTTTGAAGAAATGACACAGAAAGACATTTACATTTTAACTTTCTAACTAATTCTCACATATTTCACAGGGTTATCTGTACTTCTATCTTCCCCATAGGGTATTTTCTACTCAAATAACAAAATCTTTTTTCCCTAGACTACTATTTATTTCTTCTATGTGTTGGGTACATTGACAGTGGCGAGTGTGTGTTGGTGTTTCAGAGGAAGGTAAAAATTATTATCTAGAAGGAAAGGCAACCATTTCAAGTCAGAATCTAGCTACAAACATGTATTGATGTGAGTGTAAAACTTCATACACAACTTAATAAAAGAAAAGAGAATCTCTATAGCATGAAAGGGGTTGTCAGATAATCCAGTGTTATCTTTGTAGCATAATTATTCTTTTTTATTTTCCTTTCCCTAAATTTTAGAATTCTACCCCAACCTCAATTCATTTGCCCCATACTGGCAATACTTAGAATGTCCTAGACCATGACTAAGGTAAAAGATGATGAGGAGGAAAAAAGTCTATGTTCTCATATTTTGAACATCAAAAGAAATTTTCAGAACTGGGACTTCCAGTATGGCACAGCGAGGAGCTCAGTAAATCTTCTTCCATCCTTGCATCCCTATGATGAATCCCACTTGATCATAGTGTATAATTTTTTTGGTGTGTTCCTGGATTCTGATTGCTAGTATTTTGATGAGGATTTTTGTGTCGGTGTTCATCAAGGATATTGGCCTGTAATTTTCTTTTTTGTTGTTGTTGTATCTTTGTCTGGTTTTGGTATCAGGATGATGCTGGCCTCATAGAATGAGTTTGGGAGGATGACCTCTGTTTCAATTTTTTGGAATAGTTTGAACAAAATTGGTATTAATTTCTCTTTAAAGGTTTGATAGAATTCAGCTGTAAAGCCATCCAGTCCTGGTCTTTTCTTTGTTGGAAGATTGCTGATTACTTTTCAATCCCATTGCTTGTTATTGGTCTGCTCAGGTTTCCCATGTGTTCTTGGTTTAGTATGGACAGTTTGCATGTGTCAAGAAATTCATCCATTTCTTCCAGGTTTTCATATTTGTTGGCATACAGTTGTTTATAATAGTTTCAAATGATGCTTTGTATTTCTGTGGTATTGGTTGTAATGTCTCTCTTTGCAGTTCTGAATTTTGTTATTTGGGTCTTCTCCCTTTTTTTTTTTTTCTTTAACCTAGCTTAAGATTTTTCTATTTTCTTTATGTTCTCAAAAAAACAGGCTTTTGTTTCATTTATCTTTGGGATCATTTTTTGGGTATCTATTTCATTTAATTCTGCTCTGATTTTAATTATTTCTTTCCATCTACTTCTTTTAGGATTGTTGCTTTTCAAGTTCCTTGAGGTGCAGCATTAGGATGTTTATCTGAAGTCTTTGTACTCCTTTGATGTAAATATTTATTGCAATAAACATCCCTCTTAGTACTGCTTTTGAAGTATCCCACAGGTTGTGGTATGATGAATCTTTATTTTCATAAGTTTTACAAAATTTTTTGGTTTCCTGTTTAATTTCTTCTTGGACCCATAGGTCATTCAGGAGTCTGTTGTTTAGTTTCCATGCATTTGTTTATTTTGCAGAGTTTTGCCTGTTATTGATTTCTAGTTTTAATCCATTGTGGTCTGAAAAGATACTTGAAATGATTTTGATTTTTTGAAAATTTTCTGAGACTTGATTTGTGACCTAACATGTGGTCTATCCTCAAGAATATTGTATGTGCTGATGAGAAGTATGTATATTCTGTAGTTGTTGGATGAAATGCTCTGTAGTTATCTGCCAGGTCCAGTTTGGTCTAAGGTGGACTTTAAATCCTGTGTTTCTTAGGTTGATTTGTTGCCTGCAAGATCTGTCCAATGCTGAGAGAGGGTGTTCAAGTCACCCAATATTTTCGTATTAGGTTCTATCTCTTTCTTTAGATTTAAGAGTGTTCATTTTATTTGTCTGGGTTCTCCAATGTAAGGTTCATATATATTTATGACTGTTACGTCTTCTAGCTGGATAGATCCCTTTATCATTATACAGTGGCCTTCTGCATCTCTTTTTATTTTTATTTTATTTTTTTTATGTTTTCAAGTCTATTTTATCCAATGTAAGAATAGTTACTCCTGTTCATTTTGGCTTCTGTTTGCATGGTGTGTGTGTGTGTGTGTGTGTGTGTGTGTGTGTGTGTGTGTGTGTGTGTGTATAATTTTTCCATCCCTTCACTTTTAGTCTCTTGATGACAGCATATACTTGGGTCCAGCTTTTTAATCAGTCAGACCGTGTCTTTGGAATGGAGAGTTTGACATACTTATATTGAAGGTTGTTATTGACAGGTAATGTTTTACTCCTGTCATTTTATTGCTTTTTTTTTTTAGATGTTCTAAATATGTTTTGTTCCTTTCTTCCCCTTTTATTTTCATCTTCAGTGGTAGTTGGATATTTGAGGTGGCATGATTTAGCTTCTCTTTCTTGTTTTCTTTTTTGTTTTAATGGTGGGTTTTACTCTTTCTTGTGTATCTGTGAATGTGATTATTGTTTTTTTTGGATTCCAGATGCAGGACTCCCTTGAGAATATCTTGCAGGGCTAGTTTTGTGGTAGTGAACTACCACAATTTTTGTTTATCTGGGAAATACACTATTTCTCCCTTATTTTTTAAGGATAGCCTTTCTGGATATAGAATTCTTGGCTGGCAATTTTTTCTTTTAGTATTTTCAGTATGTTTTCCCATTTTCTCTTGGCTTGTAGGATTTCATTTGAGAGTTCTGCTGTAGTCTGATGGGGTCTCCCTTAGAGGTGACTTGATGCTTTTCTTTTGCAGCTTTTAGAATTCTCTTTGTCTCTGAACTTTGCTAGTTTGACTACATTGTGTCTTGGAGAGGATCTTTTTGGATTGAATATATTTGGGGAGCTTTGAGCTTCCTGGATCTGAAGGTCTGCATGTCTCCCTACACCTGGGAAGTTTTCTGTTTTTATTTCCTTGAATAGGTTTTCAATGCCTTTTCCTTTCTCCTCCCTTTCTGCAATACCTGTGATTCAGATGTTTGTGTGCTTGAGGTTGTCTGCTAGCTCTCTTAGATTTTCTACATTTTTTAGGGATTCTTTTTTTTCATTTTTTTTTTTTTTTTTTTTTTTTTGGCCACTTGGGTTGTTTCAAAAAATCCATCTTTGAGATCTGAAATTATTTCTTCTGTTTGCTCTAGCCTGCTGCTCAAGGTCTCTGTTGTATTTTTTATTTCATTGAGTGAATCCTTCAGTTTTAGGAGTTCTGCTACATTTTTTTTAAGTATTAATCTCTTTGTAAATTTCCTTCTTCATATCATATGGATTTTTTTCTTATTTCATTGTGTTCTCTTATTGAGTCTTCTCTTTAAGTTTTCTTAAGATTGTTGCTCGAAATTACTTTTCAGACATTTCAAGTGTTTCCTGCTCTATGGGGTCTGGTACTTGAGAATTACTGTGTTCCTTCAGTGGTGTTATATCTCCTAGTTTATTTGTAATTCTGGTATTTTTTTCACTGATGTTTGGTCATCTGGTAGAGCACTTATTTCTTCTATTACCCTGGAGTTAGCTATGAGGAAAAAGACTTCCTCCTGTATTTGCAGGCTCTGCTGGTGACTCTTCTTGTGTAAATGCAGTCGTGTGTGTGGAAGGCTACCTGCAGGGTGGCCCTGGCTGCTATTGTGGTGGTGAACCATCTTTGTGGTGGCAGTAGGTGTGGTGGTGGCTGCAATAGACCACCTTGGCTTCTCCTTGGGCAGTAGAATGGGGCTTTCAAAGGCTTCAGTCTGGGCTTCTGAAGGTATGTGGGACTCTGCTAACCTTGGCTTCTGCTTGGGTGGTCAGCATTCTAATTTTTGATTATGGTGTTGATTGTATAAATCTAAAACTTTACTAAAAGTCATTGAATTTCACATTTGTGATGGGTGTATTTAATGGAATATAAATCATACTTAAATAAAGCTATACAACTAGGGGACAAATACTCAAAACATTTTATTTCATAATTAAGTTTTAGAGACAATAATTTCATATAGAAGTGTTTTGGTCACCACGATCTTGTCTTTTGAGGTTTTGAAGTTTCCAGAGGACAGAGAAGGAGAGTCAGAGATACAAATGAGGCAGGCCCTGTTAGAAGTCATTGAGAAGAGACTCTTTATTCTACTAATTTCCAGGCTGATGTGCTGATTGTGGGTAGACGGTGGGATGGAAGAGAAGGGGAGGATGAATTACCTGAAGAAACTTGTTTGTTTTTGTTTGTTTCTTTTCCCCTTAGAAAGCTCAATAAAGCGAACAAGCAAGTTCCTTCCATTTCCCTGGTACAATCTGATTATAAAGCAGGTAAGTGACAATGGGTATGTGGTGTCAATCAGAAAAAAGGCCTGAAACACATTTTGAAAGTCTCCACAAACTGCAGGACTACATGGGCTGCGCACAAGTGATTTCAGTGGATGCTGGGATGCGTAGATGCTGCAGTAGGAAATCAGCAACAGTGAATGCCACCAAACATGCCAGCACGAACAGTGGATTATAGAGAACTCTGTGTCTTTCCCTAGCACCTTGGCCATGTATAATCCTCCCCAGATTTTAACTGCAAATCTATAGCCTAGATGAAAACATGAATTAACTTAATTGCCATTTATTCTAAAATATATAATATTAATTTCCTATAATCATGCCAGAGATCCATACCTCCATATATTAAAATATAATATAAATAGGATACTTTTCAAAGACACAAGTAAATACAATACATCACAAGCATGATGATACAAGGAGTGATTATTTTCATGACCGTTATCTCAGGTTACATGCAAAACTACTAAATATCTCATATTCATTGTCAAAAAATATGAAAATCTTCCTTTTCACAGAAATTTGCCATCTCAAATGTATAAAATTAAACTGCTTTTATATTCAGGTGTTGAAAAGGTACCAAACTGTAAGAAGAACAAGTTTCCACAGTTTACTAGTAACTAAACTTAAAAATAAAAAATAGTTAAAATCTCTGGGCCAATGTTTTCTTATTTTTATAAATGAGGTGTGAAGCAAGTTGATCCATAAGCCTCTTTCAATAATGGAATTTTATGACCATAATGTAAGCTATACACTGCTTGAAATACTTTGTGCAGCAAGATTGGACATTTAATTAATTAGTCAATTAATTAAATCAGTCAATATTGTCAAAGAGATAACTGAACTGACACTGACAGATACATAGCTTAAATAGAATGAATTGTTATTTATATTAAATGTATTATATGCATTAAAGAATATTAAATATATTAAGGGAGACATTTTGTGACATGATTCATAATACTATAGTCAGAGGATAAGATTTTAAATATAGGATAAACCACCTATTTTGCTGAGTGTCTCACAAGGCTATTCATGAGCAATAATCTTGTCAATAATTTAGTTCTTTCTAAAAGTATTTGCGCTATTCATGAACAGTTAAAAATAATATACATTTAGATTGGTATCATCCAGGCAAGCAATTTAAAAAAATATATACAAGGCTCTTTGCCAAGCAAGTCTCAATGTTCAACAATTGCCAACAAAACAAGGACAATTACTGAAACAGCTTAAAAATGTCGGCAGAAGCTGTTGAGGCTGTAGCTACCTTTACTGTGTTCCAAACAATGAAACACAAATGAAGTAAATCTAATGAGGAGACAATTGGATTACTAGGAGAAAGCTCCTGAAAATGCAGTGATTAAGTTAGGTAAAAAAAAAATAATAATAATAATAGAGTGCTGCTTTTGTGCTTACTAAGACACAAAAAGGCAATTATGCAAAAAGACACTTAAAAGCTGTGCTGCTAAGAATACAGTCCTAATCTTTCTTAATACCTCTTCATTTCAAGTACCACTTTCCCAATATTTTCTTCATTTTAAATTCTCTTCAAAAACATCCCTCATGTTCACTACCATGTAGCATTTAGTGAATCTATGTTTCTGTGTGCAGTTAAACTTAAGTAATACTCCTTTCACTGCTTTAAAACTAATATGTGTTTCTTCATAAAAATTATCTGGACATGTTTCACATATCCTTTTACTATTCTTTCTTGTACATGCATAGGATTTTAGGAACACAAAGAATAGGAATTGCTTTCCTTTATTTTAGACTCAATATTCTTGTGGACTTTTGGAGAGTGACAAATAAGGGCTTTTCGGTAATCTTTTGTATTCCTCAAACCTTATTTATTTCTAATATCCATCACTTATCATTAGGCCCGACAAAAAAATACCTACAACCTTAGTATTTAACAGATGCCCAGAATAAAGCTAACCAAATGAGCACTGCCATAGATTTTACTGAAACAGAAGTATACAGGTGACTATCTGAGGGTCCCTCAAATGATACTGTCTAAGAGTATGCATAGTCCACTAATTTAAGAGTCTAATACAATGCATACATCTAATTAGAAGGGAACATCTACTTATAGAGATGAATCAATTTCCACAATGAGGTATATTCACATTTAAATCCTTATAGCTGATAGTGTCTCTCATTATGTTCTAAATTATTAGCTCATTGACTTGTTATTTACAATTAGGACTGGAATGTTGAATAATTCTCTTGTAGTACATGTTCAATTTTATATACATCACTCTCTATGTAAGTATATATAGACAGAGAGATAAAGAGATATATAATGTCTTGATTGATGGTTTTCATTCACTTTGCCCTTGCATCTTGCCTACTTTGTTGGTCAATTCACTCCCTTTTGAAGTTTTTAATTCCCCTCATTTAGCAAAGATAGCAACTAGATTTAATAAATATTTTTAAATAACGCTTTTTCAAAAACATTAAAAAGGTGTTTAAGGTAGATAATTGGTTTTAATTAATAAAAAAGTTTATTCATTTGAAACTGCAAAAATATGTATTACCACTGAAACTTTTTTAAAACATTTTACGTAAATATCACTGATAGTGTAAAATCTGTCCCATGTATTACAAATAATGGGCACCTTGTTTTAGGATCTCCTTTTAAAAGTCTAGTTTTTTAAATTTATTTATTTTTATTTAGTATTATACAATATAATCAATTTTCATGGCCCTTTCTCCCCTCCCTCTCCCCTTTAACACCTCCAGAAACCTCAGTTCTGTTCTCTTCTCTTAAAAAGTTCAATGAATTACTGTGATTGTTGTATTTTTGTTGTTGTTGTTTATTTATTAATTTATTTTTTATTAACTCCCACATATAAGTGAGAACACGTGGTATTTTCCTTTCTGTGCTTGGCTTATTTCACTTAACATAATTTTCTCTAAGTTCTTCCATGTTGCTGCAAATGGTAATATTTCATTCTTTTTAATAGCAGAGTAGTATTCCACTCTGTAAATATACCACATTTTCCTTATCCACTCATCCAAAGATTGGCATTTAGGTTGGTTTCAATTCTTGGCTATTAAATAAAAGAATGAATAGAGTAAAAAGAGTAAATAGTGCTGCAATACGCATGGGAGTACAGGTGTTCCTTCGACATGATGGTTTCCATTCCTTTGAGTATATACCCAGCAGTAAGATAGCTGGGTCATACGGCAGTTCAATCTGTAGTTGTTTGAGGAAACTCCATACCATTTTCCATAATGGCAGCACCATTTTACAGTCCGACCAACAGTGTAGGAGGGTTCCCCTTTTTCCACATCCTATCAAGCATTTGTTGTTCTCAGCCTTTTTGACAATAGCCAGACTAACTGGAGTGAGATGATATCTCAATGTGGTTTTGATTTGCATTTCCCAGATGCTGAGTGACATTTAGCATTTTTCATGTGTCTATTGGCCATTCTTATATCTTCCTTTGAGAAATGCCTATTCAGTTCCTTTTCCCATCTATGCCCAGTCTTACTTCCTGAAGTGTTTCCCCGCTGTTTAGTCTAGTTTTTTAACGAAATGTTTTGGGGTATGGTTATTTCATTTAGTCGCAATTAATATTGAGAAATATAAAACTAGAGTATTCCTCTCATAGTTTAGCTTATTATAACAGTCAGTACAACAGAATGATTGGGGCACAGACAGTAGAATTAAGCTACATAGTTTCCAATCAGTTACTACCATGGTGACATTGGGGAACAACTTCATAAACTCATATAGTTGTCCAACCATAATAGTTTGTAAAATACCTAGAGAATACTTACTATATACCTAACACATAGCAAGCACTGTAAATTGTTTGCTATTACTTTTTCTACTTTAAATCCACACTAAAGAAAATATATTGTTTCAAGCTTGTAAAGTGAGAAAATTAAAATTAATTAAAAATCAAAATTTGAAAGTGTGAAAAACAGTAAATTTAAAGAAAACCCAGATTGAAAGATGAGATGATTTTCAAGGTGAAGAAGTCTAGGAATGTTAGAGAAGTGAAGTGGAAAGAAACATATAGGAGACTGCTAAAGATAGGGAGAGATAACAAAGATAGAATAAATGGAAAAGGCTGGGTAGACAAAGGATAATGATGAGAAGGTGGGCAAGTAATTGCAAGACTGGGTTACAAGCTAGAAAAGAGTCAAAGGATTCAAAGGTAGAAAAATAAGCAGATCAAGGAGAAATAGTCACACAGTGAAAGTAAAAGGGAGGTAAGTAATGTCAGAAGATAAGAAGTTTATCCTTTTTATTATTCAAATTGCACTTGAAAAGAAAGAAGCAGCCCTATAATAAAGTATAAAAACCAAAAACAAACAAACAAAAACAAACAAGCATAAAACAGTGAGCATATGCTAGCTACATTCTTCAGGTAGCAAGCTTGAAGGCCAATGTGAATGAAGGGAAAAAAAAAGTGCAGCGGGAAAAATAAAAACATTAAGACAAAAATAGACAAAAGTTATATAGGCTCTGCTGAAATATAAAGATTATAAAGCAAAATAGACCAAAAAATTTAAAGAAATTAAAAAAAAAAAGAAAAAGAAAATTAGTTCTCCATCAACTAGACCAAGAGGGACTTGGAAAATAAATTTTCTACTTCAGGTGTTTGCACATATTCTCATAAGAAATTTTCCCTGTGATATTTAAAGTGTTTTCATTTTAGCTTTTCTCCCCCAATTTAAAAATATCTGCGTTCTCTGTAATTTTTTTTCTTCTTTTATAAGCATAGTCCATGTGCTATTTTTAAATTATTTTTGCACGCAATGATAAAAATACACCTTCTTTCATTTCCACATTTCAAATAGATCAAACTACATATTTAGATAAACTGGATAGCATCAGAAAGAACCACAGACAAGCTAATCAAAATGTTTAAGAGTTTTTTGCTGATCATAGTTCAATTTAAATTTAAACCTATTTCTTTTTACTTTGCTCAAGGTAGAAATAGAGAGTAAATAGAAAGAGACTGCTGTTGTTTTGTTTTGTTTTTCACAGCTGAAGTTCTTAATCCAAATACAGGACAGGAAGTACAGAGTAGAAAGGGATGCAACATTCATCCTGAGTTTATTTTGATTCAGCCATCTCGAGAGCTATAATTTACTCTTAGAAAAACTTTTAGAAATGTACCATCCGAACCTGAACCAATATACTTTCATATATTTATGTTAAGCAAAACAAATAACAAACAATTTTAACTGACCTCTCTGCTCCAGGTGTACTCACCCCTGAAACACAGGACTGTGAACCTACATAGTTTACTGGTCAGTGTTAATAATTTGCTCATCAATACTTTCTTCAGCTCTCATCAATTCAAAGCTCCTAGAAAATACACCCCAATCCCAACCTGCTCCTACTTTTCTGATCCTGCCTTAAAATAAACCAGTGTTATAGGTCCTAACCCTATAATGCTTCCTTCCCCTACCCCCTGCTAATTTGTCTATTTTGTCTGAAAGCAGTTGTTCTTTCTTCTTTTAAATAAGTATAATCAAGATTAGCTTTTCTTGATCAACAAATTTTCAGTTAGTCTTTTTGGGGAGTCAATATTCAAAAACTACTTTGTCTTTTTAGAAAAAGTACGTTTTAGAGAGGGTAGATTACTTCCTTACGGTAACTGATAGAGTTTGGATACTACTGTCCCCACAAAACTCATGGGGAAACCTGATCCCCAATGTGGCAGTCATGGGAGCTGTTTGAGTCATGGGGCAGATCCTTCATGAATGGATTAATACTCTCCGGGGGGGGTTTGAGGATAGTGAGTGAGTTCTCACTTTATTAGTTCCTGTGAGAGCTGGTTGTTTAAAAAGACCCTGACACCTTCCCTCTCTCTCTCTCTTGCTTCCTCTCACCATGTGATCTACTTGTACCCGCCGGCTGCCTGCCACTTTCCGCCATGAGTAGAAGCAGCCTGAGGCCCGTGCCAGGTGCAGCTGTTCCAGAATCATAAGCCTAATAAACCTCTGTTCTTTGTAAATTGCCCATTGTCAGGTATTCCTTTATAGCAACATAAAACAGACTGATATAGTAACATGTCATTTTTTTTAGATAAATGTCAACATACTTAAACACATCTTTCTTAAGATTAATTTCTTTCTGAACTATTACTGTTATTTTTCTTTCCTATTATTTCAAGGAAAAATCCCATTTTTTTCACACCAACATTCACTTTGTCTATGTTTTTCTAATAGTACTCTTGCAACAAATCACTATATGGTATGCGTATATACTTTTTGCATTTCTGATTATATTTTTTCATGATAAATTCCTAGAGTGGAATTACAATGTAAAGTAAAAAAGGTTTCTTTTTTCAATTTTAAAATTTATGAGAATCCTCCAAAATGATTGTGCCAATTTGTACTATGAATACAAGTATATGACAAAGCTGTTTTACCATATTCTCACCATCTTCTTTATCATATATTAATATTTACCATTTGTTGGCTCAATTAATATCTTTTTTCACTTTGCTGTAAACTACTAGTTTAATTATTAGTAAATAACTTTTTAAAATTATTTTTGTCATCTATATCTCACACACTTGCCATTTTTGTCATTGTTTTCAAATGATAGGAAATTAATTTTATCCACCAAATTGTTAGAGTTATTATGTGATAATCTTATTAATCTTTTATTTACTATTCTTTTGGAATTTTTTAACTCATGTTTATATATTCAACATTTTATATGATCACAGTTGCATCTTTTGCTTTTTTATTTTATAAAAGTTTTCTGTACATGGAAAACAACTAACTAGGTAACTATTTCATTTCATATTGTTTGAATTACTGCCACTACTTATATATAATTCTTTAATGTTGATTAAATTTGCTATGTTTTTTAATAAAAAAATGTAAAACATTTCATGGAACAATTTGTTAAGCATTTATGTGTATTATTTACTTCATTCTCGAAACAACTTGATGTTTTTTGTTTTTGTTTTTTGGTAATATTAACATCTCCAGATCGACAAACTGGGACTCAGAGTTTCAATAATTTGTGAAAGCTCAGACAGTAAGTAAACAGCAGATCTGAAGCTTGAACCCAGGTCATCATCTTATTTTCATCTCCCCTTCATAGTAATCTTTCTCAAGTAACTTATATATCTTCCATTTGTCTTTTGTCTATCCATGTACAGAGTCCACTTTTTGTAATAACACCAACTAGATTTAGTGGCAAATTTCACAAAAATGAATGCTATACTAGTTCTCTTGCAATATTCACATTTTGCTTAAACATTTTCAATCCTTTGGTCTCAAAATTAAATCCAAACTCCTAATTATAAACTTTAAGGCTCTTAATAATCTTACTTTCACTAATTTCTAAAACCTTATCTTTTATTATTCCTTCCTTTCTTAAAACAAGCCAAATCCCTTACTCCTTATAAGTTTTTGCACTGTTTTTCCCTTTATATAGAATATTTTTCACACCCATCATCAATAACCACTTTATTCGTATTCTATGAGTCTCAACTCAAATGGCACAAATGACTGCTTTATTTAAGGTGGCTTTGCCTGTTTTCTTGATCATAACATTTTTATTTCCCTTTATTGAATTATTTACAGTCTGGAAACATTGTTGATTATAATCTAATGAGGTGGGGATGTTGTCTGTTTTGCTCAATGTTTTATGCCCAGCATCTTCCACAGTGCACCTTAGGAAGAACAGAGCTCAGCTCAATAAATATTTATTAAATGGGATCTCATGAGTAAATGGTACATAAGTGCTAAGATAATTTCTCCCCATCTTTTGTGAATCTGACAGAACAGTTTCTAAAGGTTACATTCATGGCATGAAGTGGTCTGGCAGGAGCAGCACACTTCTTTTACACTTCAACATGAATTTTAAAGTTACATTTTTATTACGTGTTACGCATGAGCACATTCCTGAAATAAAACTTCAAATAATATATATGTTTACAGAGTAACATATAAAAATTCCTATTTTTCCTCCTTATATCTCTTCTTTATTCCTGAGATAACCAGATTTAACCAAGTAGTATGAATCATTTCAGTCCACTTTCTATTTTTCATCCATAAACATGTACATATAGTACTCATATGTTTTAAACATATTTAAAACATGATAAATACAGTGTATTTAGTTTAATAACATATCAAGAGGCTATACATTTATTTACCTTATTACTTTGGACGACTCTGTAAAAGTGTAAAAGTTTATATTATAATGTGGTGGTATTCAGATAATATTTTAAAAACCACACCATGAATGGGACTTTTGGTATTACCATTTACTGTGTGTGTTGCTTTTTTTTTTTTTCTACTATGAATAAATGAAATGATCTTTGGATCATAATCATAAGAGTTTAGGCACAGGCATGTATTTGCTGTTTTTGTTGTTGTTGGTGGTGGTGGTGGTTTGTTTTTGCTAGATTCCTAAAGGAATAATTGTTGACTTACTGGCTTCTAAAGTGAAGAAAATGGGTACTTTTCACTATGGTAGAGAACCTGTCACTTCTCTATGGTGTTTCTAGGGAGTGAAGCCACAAAATTCTATTTGTCTTAGTACGTCAGACTTCTCTGACTTTCTTCTCAGGCTTTTTATTTTTTCTTCTGTCTTTTTTTCCCTCAGTCTGTTTTTCTTTTTCTGCTTTACAGGTGTGCATTCTTATGAATAATTTCAGCAATCTGGACTTTCAATATTGTAATATTTACCATGGCCATTATCTAGTAAAGATATTAGAAACATTTGGGAGCATCATCCCAAAATATATTAGATATATTAGATAAATTTTATTCAATAGAAATAGAAATTGACATAAAAGAGATAATGGAATCACGAAAGACATTAGAAGTTTTGTAAATATTTTCAAGGATAAAAATGAGAAGAGAAATGGAAATATAATATGAAACCAATTGGAATATCTAAAGCTGAAATATTTATATTTAAAATTAATCAAAAATAATTGAGTAGTATTAAGAGCAGATGAGATATAAACACAAGGTAATAAAACACCTCCAAATTGAAACACAGAATACAAAAATATACTGGAAACATAAACAGAGACTTATTAACCTTTGGGGACATTTCAAATTGCTTAATATTTTAGTACTTAGAGTCTCAAAAGAATAGAAACAGCAGAGTAGAAAAGGTCAAATATTTTTCAAATTTGAGGTAAATTAAGTGTTGCCACATCTAGAAAATTCAAAGTATCTCAAATAAGCTTTAAGTAAGAATGAAGGAAAGAAAGAAATATTGGAAAAAGGGAGGAAGGAAGGAAGGAGAAATGGAAAGAAAGAAAGAGAGGAAGAGGGAGAAGAAAGAAAGAAAACTGTATCGTGGCACATCATAACTAAAGTTTTGGAAACTGGAGATAAAGAAGTATTGAAGAAAAGTCTTCAAAAGAAATGAAAACAATACCAGCTGGAAATACAAATCTACACTATTAATTGAAGAACATTGGAATTATAAATATGTGGTTAGATGTAAAAGTACATTTTTATTTATTATTTACTTAAATAAAATAAATATTAAAATAATAAAAATGCAGTGTGGATTTAGAACTCATTCAGGTGTGAAAAGTTGACAATAGCCTAAATACCAGATTTCAGGATGCAAACGTGTGGTGTTATATATTTTGAACCATGTCCATGCTACACAGATTAGTGGTGAAGACCAGGACTTAGAATTCACCTCAAGCCAACCACAAAGGGCAGAGGAATAACCCTAGTAGAAGGAAGCCACCTTGTCCACACTATCTAGCTCCAGCTCTGTAGTTTGGAGGTTTTACTCAGAGCTGATAGGCAAAACATGAGAACTATCAACTGTTTTCTTCTCAGGCTGGGTAACTGTCTTCGAGCTTGCTACTTTCTTCTGTGGGCTCAGACTTACTGTTGAATCCCCCCAGTAAATTTCTTATTTCAGTTACTCTACTTTCAAGCTCCAGAATTTATGTCTGATTCCTGATAATTTCTGTCTCTTTATTGATATTCCCATTTTGTGTATAGAACATTTTTCTGATTTCCTTTCTTTCTTTGTTGAAGTTTCATTTTAGATCTTTGAGCTTATTTTATGACATTTGTTTTAAAGTATTTGCCTAGTAAACAGAATGTCTGGGCTTCCTCAAAGATGGCTTCTGTCAATTTATTTTGTTCCTTTGAATGGGCCATAAGTTCCAATTTTTTTGCATGTCTTGAGGTTATTTTGTTGTTGTTGAAGATAGACATTTAAATATTTTAATGTCATTGATGGAAATCAGAGTTTTCTCCTCAGGGTTTGCTTTCACTTTATTTATTTTGAAAAATTATCGTTAAAGATCATGATGGTCTGTTTGTCTAGTGACTTTTCCCAACTATTTTTTTAGAAACTATTTCTTGTCATGTGTTGTCATTGAAGTTCTTGTTCCTTATCTTCAGCTTTGGTTCTTTAAAATTTCTATTTCTTTATTGGTATTTTCTATTTGATGAGACACTTTCACACTGCTATGGGTCAAATATATCTCTGCCAAAGTTTGTGTATTGGAAATTTAATCTCTATTTTAACAGTGTTAAGAGGGTGGGAAATCCAATTATGATGTTTGGGTGGTAGGGTCTTAAAGAGGTGATTAGATTGAGGACTGTGTCTTTGTAAATAGGTTGATCCATTCATGCAGTAATAGGCATGATTCTCATGGCTTTATAAGGAGAACAAGTGAGAAGTTTAGCTCTCTCTTGCTCAGCCCTGATTGCCACAGGACTCTGGATAGTTCCCACTATGAAGAAGGCTCTCACTAGATGCGTTCCTTGGACTTTGGACTTCCCAGCCTCTGAAACAATAAGAAATAAATTTTATGTCTTTATAAATTACCCAGTTTCAGGTATTCTGTTATAAATGACAGAAATGGGCTGATATATCAAATTTCTACTTAATGTAACTATGTTATTCTGTTTTACACACATACAGAGCACACATTTGTATTGTACTTGATACCATGGATTTGAAATCAAGAAAGGTCAGAATTTAATTTAATTTTTTTTATTAAGCGCTTCAGCACATGGTTTCCTATTTAACACCAAATAAAAATGGGATACCCAAAACTCCCTCACCATTCAAGGCATGAGTAACTCTCATAACTTTGAAAGCTGAATTTAAGAGAAGAATATTTCAATATGTGCTCCAAGACTTTTACCTAAAATTGACCAAAATTATTGTATTTCAAAGCAGTAGCAATGAACAATTAGAAAATTAAAATATTAAAACAAAATTTAATTATGGAACAAAAAACCCATAAAAAAATTGGGCATAAACTTCAGTGTATGAGAGGTACACTGAAAACTAAAAAATTTAGAAGACCTAAGTCTAACAGTAATTGTTGGTAAGGGTGTTGGAGGCACTGGGACCCTTATAAAGAAGTTGTTGGAACCATAAGATGGCACAAATTACTTTTTTGAAGAGTAATTTGGCAGTTTCTTATAAAATTAAACATGCACATATTAGATAACCCAGCAATTACATTTGTGTTTATTTAAGAGAAGTTAAAACATATGTCCTTACAGAAACTTTTACAAAAAAAGTTCATAGAACCTTTATTCACAATAACAAAGTACTGTAACTGATATAAATGCCTGTCGATAAGTTAAACAAGTTCTGGCATATTTATAAAACACTACTGAACTACAAATAAGTGAATTATTATTAAAAGCATGAATGACTCTCAAAAATGTGTTGAGCAACAATATCAATGGATCGAAAAAATGATGTCAAGCAAAAGACTCAATTAATGTTAATTTTCTATAACAGGCAAAACTAATCTATAGTGACAGAAATCAGATCATTTGCAGGTGCAAAGGGTTGTGAGATAACTTTTTGGGGTGATACATTTGATACCTTTATGAGGGTATTGTTCATATCAATGTGTACATTCATCAAAAATAATCAAACTGTGCACTTGTTGATGCATTTTATCATTTGTAAGTTATACAGCAAAATTAATCTTTAAAGGTTAGTTTTGTTTTAGTTTTTTAATTCATAATATAGGATGGAATTTACTCTGTAACCTTTAAGATGAACTCCTACCAGATGATTAAGATATCTTGGTTAAGAGAAATCATTCTCTCATTTGATTGCCTACTGAAATTACATGTGTAGCTTTGGGGACACCAGAATCCACCAATTACTCTGGTTTCGTTGGTCTGGGGTGTGAGTTCTAAATTTCCTCACGGGATTCTAATGCGAAGCCAGGTTTTAGAACCACTAGAACTGTGCTAAACAGCCACATTTAGCTGTAAACAGAGTTAAAGGATGTTTATACACTTTTAAAAATATGCTTTTAAAATACTTACATTTATTTAAGAATAGATACAAACTATATTTAAAAGGGAAAAAAAGTTTATTTACTGACTTTGATAATTATGCACCAAAGTATAATATTAAATGTTTTTAATGAGTCAATCATTGTGTTTCTATGTTATATCTACACTTTCCCTTTACTCCTTCAAAAATAAATTCTTTTTATCTTCTGTTTCATTCAAAGTTGAAACCTCTCATGTCAGTTTCTTTTTTAAGGTTTTGTTTTTTATGAGCATCTGCAATTAACTTTCTCCTTTCTTTTCCTTTTTTTAAAGAGATGTTAGTATAATTTTTATCTCAATCATTAAGTATCTTAATAATAGAGGAATGTCTGAAAAAAGATGGAGAGGAAATAAGTCCTTACATGACAATGTCCTTCAAAGCTGCTTATAGTGTTTCTCCAAGAAACAGAAACAAAAATGTTTCAATTAAATAGATAGATAGTGTATTAGTCAGCGTTCTCCAGAGAGACAGAATCAACAGTATATGTTATAAATATATGAGAGGGGATTTATTAGGGGAATTAGCTCACGCGATGGTGAAGTGAACTCCCATGATAAGCTGTGTGGAAACTGGATGCCAGTTAGTGTGGTTCAGTCCAAGTCTAAAGGCCTCAGAACCAGGTAAGCCAGTGGTGTCTTCGGTATGAGTCCTGGAACCTAAAAGCTGAAGAATCACCAGCTCTGATGTCCACAGACAGAAGAGAAGTGTATCCCAGCTCCAGTGGATAGAGAAAGTAATTATCCTTTTTCGTCCATTTTTTGTCCACTCCAGGCCTGCAGTGTATTGGATAGTTTCTGCCCATGTTGAGGTTGGATCCTTCTCACCTAGTCCACTCAGGCTGTCATGTTAATCTCTTCTGGAAACATCCTCATGGACACACCTAAAAAGATAACTTTACCTGGTTTCTGTGCATTTCTAATCTAATCAAGTTGACACCTAAAATTAACCTTCACTTATCCACTCCATGTCAAGTTGGTGTCTATTCTCATCTCCTTAAATCATATTTTATCTTCAAATGGGGCAACAACATGATAATTTTGCCTAACATGATTGTTTCTTCATATAGTTTTAAGGCTTTTGACCTAAAAATGCTAGCAGCTCAACTCCTAATAATACAGACAACGCTGACAGTCCATGGTGTGACTGTTTAAAGAGATATGCAGAACAAATCCACGTGATACTTCTGATTTAACAAAAGGCAAGGGATTCAGTGACTCTATACATAATACCTTTGAGTATTTGTGGAAATTTAAAGAATATAATGGTATTGTTTGGTTGCTTCTAGCACTGCTGGACAAAGTGAGGAAGAAAAAGGAAGAGCTCAGGGATGTGAATTCTTGCCTCAAGCACCACATAGATGACCTCAAGGTGTCTAAGTGTGCTCTAAGCCAGAATCTTCTCCCTACTAGCCATAGGGCTGAAATTGTTGAAAATCAAACACAAGCCCTCATCATAAGATTGGCTGAACTAGAACTTGGCAGTTGAATTATCAGCGTCGCAGGATATCTACTGTTAAAGTGAGGCCATTGGTTGGAAAACAATGGGATCCTGCAAGTTGGGAGGGGATGCATGGGAAGACCCTGATAAGACTGAGGACATGGAACCTCTGAATTCCATTTGGTCTCATTTGCCAGAAATTAACTTCCCACCCCATCCTCAGAGACAGTGGCTTTTCCACCTCAGTCTGAGGGGATTAACTCTGCATTGCCTAAGGAGACAGTCATGGATTTGCCTGAGACAGCTACTGAACAAGACAATGCTGATTCTCCTCAGGACCCACCCCTACCACCCATCTTTGATTCTAGACCTAAAACTAGATTCAAGGCCCACTAAACCCCTAAAGGTGAGGCATAGTATGTGACCCATGAGGAGGTGCCTTACATTCCAAAAGAACTACATGAGTTTTCTACTTTGCAGAAGCAGAAACCAGGAAAATATTTATGGGAGTGTATATTAAGGGTTTAGGATCATGGTGAAAAGAATGTAAAATTGGTACAGGTCGAATTTATTGATATGGGCCCATAAGCAGAGATTCTGCACTTAATGTTTCAGCTCAGGAAGTTAAGAAAAGTGCTAACAGTTTGGTTGGTTGGATGAAATATGGATTAAAAGATGGCCCAGGGTGTGTCAGTTAGTGATGCTTGATCTCCCTTGGTTAATTGTAGAGGAAGGGATTCAAAGGCTTAGGGAACAATAATCAACCACATTATATATTGACAAAATAAAATTAAATTTTAAAAAAAGGGCTTAGGGAGATTGGAATATTAGAGTGGATTTGTCACATAAAACTTGCCCAAACCAGGAGGTTCCAGAGGACATAACTTTTACCAGTACATTGAGAAATAGATTTGTGAGGGGAGCCCCAGAATCCCTGAAGAGCTCTATGATTGATCTTCTCTACAGACTGGACCTTACAGTGGGAACTGCAGTCAGGCAATTGGCACACTTAAATGCAGTGGGACTAATTAGATCTCTGGGTGGCAGGGGCCAAGTGGCAGCACTGAACCAACAAAGGCAAGGTGGGCATAGTTACCATAAAGGACAGCAGAGACAAAGCAACAATCAGAATAGTCTGACTCAGGTAGATGTATGGTATTGGCTAATTAATCATGGTGTTCCTGTAAGTCAAATAGATAGGAAGCCTATTAAATTCTTACTTGGTCTCTATAAGCAGAAAACTTCTAGGTCAAGTGAGCAAAAGTCTAATTCAAATCACAAAAACAGAGATCATTTGATCCCTCAATCAATTCCCAAACTTGAGCCAGCCAGTTTACATACATACCCAGACCCCTTGAACAAAGGGTGGCCAGGTCCCCACTGGTACACTACCCAAAATTTTTACTATTAATCTTTCTCCCATCCTTCCCCAAGAGGACCTACAGACTTTTACCAAAGTAACTATGCATTGGGGAAGGCAAATAATCAGACTTTTGGGGGACCACTGGACACAGAATCTGAATTGACATTAATTCCTGGAGACCCAAACATCACAGTGTCCCTCCAGTTAGAATAAGGGCTTATGGGAGTCAGGGGATTCATGGAGTTTTAGCCCAGGTCTAACTCACTGTGGGTCTGTTGGGTTCCTGAACCCATCCTCTGGTTATTTCCCCAGTTCCAGAATGCATAAGTGTAATAAACATACTTAGCAGCTGGCAGAATCCCCACATTGGTTCCTTGACCTGTGGAGTGAGGATGATTATGGTAGGAAAGGCCAAATGGAAGCCATTATAGCTGCTTCTGCCTAGGAAAAGAGCAAATCAAAAACAATACCACATCCCTGGAGGGACTGCAGAGATTAGTGCTACTGTCAAGGACTTGAAATGGGCAGGGGTAGGGATTCCCAACATGTCCCCAATTTAACTCTCCTATTTGGCCCATGAAGAAGACAGATGGATTGTGGAGAATGACAGTGGATTATCATAAGCTTAACCAAGTGGTGACTCTAATTTTATCTGCTGAACCAGTTGTGGTTTTATTGCTTGAACAAATTAACACATCTCTGGGTACATGGTATGCAGCTATTGACCTGGCAAATGCCTTTTTCTCCATTTCTGTCCTTAAGACCCACCAAAAGCAATTTTCTTTCAGCTGGCAAGGTCAGCAATACACATCCACTGTACTATCTCAGAGGTATATCAACTCTCCAGCCCTATGTCATAATTTAGTTAGATTGATCTTTATCTCTTTTCCCTTCCACGAGACATTATACTGGCCCATTGCATTAATGACATTATGCTGATTGGACCTAGTGAGCATGAAGTATCTACTATTCTGGACTTATGGGTAAGATATTTGCATGCCAGAGGGTGGGAAATAAATCCAGCTAAAATTCAGAGGCTTTCTACCTCAGTTAAATTTCTAGGGGTGCAGTGGTGTGGGGCATGTTGAGATATCCTTTCTAAGATAAAGGATAAGTTGTTGTATCTGGCCCCTTCTTCAACCAAGAAAGAGGCACAAGACCTAGTAGGTCTGTTTGGATTTTGGAGGCAACACATTCCTCATTTGGATGTGTTACTTTGGCTGATCTACCAAGTAACCTGAAAGGCTTCTAGTTTTCAGTGAAGCCTAGAATAGGAGAAGGCTCTGCAACAGGTCCAGGTTGATGTGCAAGCTGCTCTGCCTCTTGGGTCATGTGGTCCAGCAGACTCAATGGTCCTTGAAGTATCAGTGGCAGATAGGCATGCTGCTGTTTGGAGCCTTTGGCAGTTCCCTATAAGTGAATCACAGTGGAGACCCTTAGAATTTTGAGTAAGGCCCTGTCATCATCCACAGATAACTATTCTCCTTTTTGGGAAACATCTCTTGGCTTGCTACTGGGCCTTACTAAAAACGGAATGTTTTACTATGGGCCACAATGTTACCATGTGACCTGAGCTGTCCATCATGAACTGGGTGTTATCTGACCCAGCATGCCATAAGGTTGGCCATGCACAGCAGCACTCGGTCATCAAATGGAAATGGTATACATGTGATTGGGCCTGAGCAGGTCCTGAAGGAACAAATAAGTTACATGAAGAAGTGGCCCAAATGCCCATAGTTCCTACTCTTGCTACACTGCCTTCTTTCCCCCAACCTGCACCTATTGCCTCAGGGGGAGCTCCCTGTGATCAGTTGACAGAGGAAGAGAAGACTAGGGCCTGGTTTATAGATGGTTCTGCATGATATACAGGCACCACACCAAAGTGGGCAGATGTGGCACTATAGCGTCTTTCTGGGACATCCCTGAAGGACAACAGTATGGGGAAATCTTCCCAAAGGGCAGCACTTTGGGAAGTTCACCTGGTTGTGCATTTCTGGAAGGATAAATGGCCAGATGTGGTATTATATACTGACTCATGGGCCGTAGCCAATGGTTTGGCCAGATAGTCAGGGACCTGGAAGGAACATGACTGGAACTTTGGTGAGAAGGAAATTTCGGGAAGATTTACGTGGATAGACCTGAGTAGGCAAAGGATGTGAAGATACTTGTTTCTCATGTGACTGCCCATCAAAGGGTGACCTCAGCAGAGGAGGACTTTAATAATCAAGTAGATGGGATGACCCATTCTGTGGATACTAGTCAGCCTCTTTCTCCAGCCACCCCTGTCATCACCCAGTGGGCTCATATGAAAGTGTCGATGGTGGCAGGGATGGAGTTATGCATGGGATCAATAACATGGACATCCACTCACAAAGACCAACCTGGCTATGGAAACTGCTGAGTGCTCAATCTGGCAGAAGCAGAAACCAACTGTGAGCCACTGATATGGCACCATTCCATGGGTTGACCAGCCAGCAACCTGTTGGCACATTGATTACTTTGGATCACTTTCATCATAAAAGGGGCAGTGTTTTGTCCTTGCTGGAATAGACACTTATTCTGGATATGGATTTACTTTCCCAGCATGAAATGCTTCTGCCAAAACCATAACCCATGGACTCACAGAATGACTTATTCACTGTCGTGGTATACCATACAGCATTGCTTCTGACTAAGGAAATCACCTCACAGCTTTTAAAGAAGTGCAGCAATGGGCTCATGCTCATGGAATTCACTGGTCTTACCATATTCCCCATCATCCTGAAACAGCCGTTCTGATAGAACTGTGGAAGGGCCTTTGAAGTCACAGTTACAGCACCAGCTAGGTGACATTACCCTGCAGGGCTAGGGCAAGGTTCTTCAGAAGGCTGTACATGCTCTAAATCAAAGCCGAATATATGATACTGTTTCTCCCATAGCCAGGATTCATGGATCCAGGAATCAAGGGATGGAAACACCATTACCCCTAACGACCCCCTAGCAAAAGTGTTCTTCCTGTCCCCATCACTTTATGCTCTGCCAGTCTCGAGGTCTTAATTCCAGAGGAGAGGAGTGCTTCTAATCAGGAGACACAAAAATGATCCCATTAAACTGGAAGTTAAGGCTGCCACCTGAACACATTGAGCTCCTCTTGCCTCTGAGTCAGTAGGCTAAGAAAGAAGTTATGGTATTGTTTGGGGTGATTGACCCAGACTACCGAGGGCAAGTTGGACTACTACTTCACAATGGAGGTAAGGAAAATTATGTTTGAAATATGAAAGATCTCTTAAGGCATCTCTTAGTACTATCATACCCTGTGATTAAGGTCAATAAAATATTACAACAACAAAATCCAGGCAAGACTGCAAATAATCCAAACTCTTCAGGGATGAAGATTTGGGTCACTCCACCAGGTAAAGAACCATGACTGGCTAAGGTGCTCACTGAAAGCAAAGAGAATACAGAAAGGGTAGTAGAAGAAGGTAGTTAAAAATACCAACTTCTACAATGTAAGCCAGTTACATTAATGGGGATTGTAATTGTCCTCCTTATTGCATTGAGAATATGTCCCTATGTATATATACATTGTATTAGTCTGTTATGTGTTGCTCTAACAGAATACCTGGAACTGGGTAATTTATAAAGAAGAGAGGTTTATTTGGCTTATGATTCTGGGACAGTTGCATCTGGCATGGGACTCAGGTTGCTTCTACTCGTGGCAGAAAGTGTCGAGGAGCCGGCGGGTACAAGCAGATCACATGGCGAGAGGAAGCAAGAGAGAGAGAAGTGAGAGAGAGGAGGTGCCAGGGTCTTTTATTTTTTTTATTTTTATTTTTTTATTTTTATTTTTTTTTTAAATTTTATTTTGTCGATATACATTGTAGCTGATTATTGCTTCCCATCACCAAAACCTCCCTCCCTTCTCCCTCCCCCCCTCCCCCCCGACAATGTCCTTTCTGTTTGCTTGTTGTATCAACTTCAAATAATTGTGGTTGTTATATCTTCTTCCCCCCCCCCCCCCGGTTTGTGTGTGTGTATGTATGGGTGTGTGTGAATTTATATATTAATTTTTAGCTCCCACCAATCAGTGAGAACATGTGGTATTTCTCTTTCTGTGCCTGACTTGTTTCACTTAATATAATTCTCTCAAGGTCCATCCATGTTGTTGCAAATGGCAGTATTTCATTCGTTTTTATAGCTGAGTAGTATTCCATTGTGTAGATGTACCACATTTTCCGTATCCACTCATCTGATGATGGGCATTTGGGCTGGTTCCAACTCTTGGCTATTGTAAAGAGTGCTGCGATGAACATTGGGGAACAGGTATACCTTCGACTTGATGATTTCCATTCCTCTGGGTATATTCCCAACAGTGGGATGGCTGGGTCGTATGGTAGATCTATTTGCAATTGTTTAAGGAACCTCCATACCATTTTCCATAGAGGCTGCACCATTTTGCAGTCCCACCAACAATGTATGAGAGTTCCTTTTTCTCCGCAGCCTCGCCAGCATTTATCGTTCAGAGTCTTTTGGATTTTAGCCATCCTAACTGGGGTTAGATGGTATCTCAATGTGGTTTTGATTTGCATTTCCCGGATGCTGAGTGATGTTGAGCATTTTTTCATATGTCTGTTGGCCATTTGGATATCTTCCTTAGAGAAATGCCTACTTAGCTCTTTTGCCCATTTTTTAATTGGGTTGCTTGTTTTCTTCTTGTAAAGTTGTTTGAGTTCCTTATATATTCTGGATATTAATCCTTTGTCAGATGTATATTTTGCAAATATTTTCTCCCACTCTGTTGGTTGTCTTTTCACTCTTTTAATTGTTTCTTTTGCTGTGCAGAAGCTTTTTAGTTTGATATAATCCCATTTGTTTATTTTTCCTTTGGTTGCCCGTGCTTTTGGGGTCGTATTCATGAAGTCTGTGCCCAGTCCTATTTCCTGAAGTGTTTCTCCTATGTTTTCTTTAAGAAGTTTTATTGTCTCAGGGTGTATATTTAAATCCTTAATCCATTTTGAGTTGATTTTAGTATACGGTGAGAGGTATGGATCTAGTTTCAATCTCCTGCATATCGATATCCAGTTATCCCAGCACCACTTGCTGAAGAGGCAGTCCCTTCCCCAGTGAATAGGCTTGGTGCCTTTGTCAAAGATCAGATGGCAGTAAGTGTGTGGGTTGATTTCTGGATTCTCTATTCTATTCCATTGGTCAGTGTGTCTGTTTTTATGCCAGTACCATACTGTTTTGGTTATTATAGCTTTGTAGTATAGCTTAAAGTCAGGTAGTGTTATGCCTCCAGCTTTATTTTTTTTGCTGAGCATTGCTTTGGCTATTCGTGGTCTTTTATTGTTCCATATAAATGTCTGAATAGTTTTTTCCATTTCTGAGAAAAATGTCTTTGGAATTTTGATGGGGATTGCATTGAATTTGTATATCACTTTGGGTAGTATGGACATTTTCACTATGTTGATTCTTCCAATCCAAGAGCATGGAATATCTTTCCATCTTCTTGTATCCTCTCTAATTTCTCTCAGCAGTGGTTTGTAGTTCTCATTATAGAGATTTTTCACATCCTTGGTTAACTCAATTCCTAAGTATTTTATTTTTTTGGTGGCTATTGTAAATGGGCAGGCTTTCTTGATTTCTCCTTCTGCATGTTCACTATTGGAGAAAAGAAATGCTACTGATTTTTGTGTGTTGATTTTGTATCCTGCTACTGTGCTGAAATCATTTATCAATTCCAACAGTTTTTTTGTAGAGATTTTAGGCTGTCCGATATATAGGATCATGTCATCTGCAAACAGGGACAGTTTGACTTCATCTTTTCCAATCTGGATGCCCTTTATTTCCTTCTCTTCTCTGATTGCTCTGGCTAGTACTTCCAACACTATGTTGAATAGAAGTGGTGAGAGTGGGCATCCTTGTCTAGTGCCTGTTCTTAAAGGAAAAGCTTTCAGCTTTTCCCCATTCAGGATGATATTGGCTGTGGGTTTGTCATATATGGCTTTAATTATGTTGAGATACTTTCCCTCTATACCTAACTTATAGAGGGTCTTTGTCATGAATGAGTGCTGAACTTTATCAAATGCTTTTTCAGCATCTATAGAGATGATCATATGGTCCTTGTGTTTGAGTTTATTAATATGGTGTATCACATTTATTGATTTGCGTATGTTGAACCAACCTTGCATCCCTGGGATGAATCCCACTTGATCGTGATGAATAATTTTTCGTATGTGTTGCTGTATTCTGTTTGCTAGTATTTTAGTGAGGATTTTTGCATCTATATTCATCAAGGATATCGGCCTGTAGTTTTCTTTTTTGGTTATATCTTTACCTGGTTTTGGTATCAGGATGATGTTTGCTTCATAGAATGAGTTTGGGAGATTTGCGTCCGTTTCAATCTTTTGGAATAGTTTGTAAAGAATCGGTGTCAATTCCTCTTTGAATGTTTGGTAAAATTCTGCTGTGAATCCATCTGGTCCTGGGCTTTTCTTTGTTGGGAGCCTTCTGATAACAGCTTCAATCTCCTTTATTGTTATTGGTCTGTTCAAATTTTCTACGTCTTCACGGTTCAGTTTTGGGAGCTTGTGTGTGTCCAGAAATTTATCCATTTCCTCCAGATTTTCAAATTTGTTGGCGTATACTTGTTTATAGTAGTCTCGAATGATTCCTTGTATTTCAGATGAATCAGTTGTAATATCGCCTTTTTCATTTCTAATTTTTGTTATTTGAGTCTTCTCTCTTCTTTTTTTTGTTAGCCATGCTAATGGTTTGTCAATTTTATTTATCTTTTCAAAAAACCAACTTTTTGATTCATTGATCTTTTGAATTGATTTTTGGTTTTCAATTTCATTCAGTTCTGCTCGGATCTTAATGATTTCTTTCCGTCTGCTAACTTTAGGATTGGATTGTTCTTGTTTTTCTAGTTCTTTAAGGTGAAGTGTTAGGTTGTTCACTTGCCATCTTTCCATTCTTCTGAAGTGAGCATTTAATGCAATAAATTTTCCCCTCAATACTGCTTTTGCAGTATCCCACAGGTTTTGGTATGATGTATCATTGTTTTCATTAGTTTCAATAAACTTTTTGATTTCCTGCTTGATTTGTTCTTGGACCCATATGTCATTAAGTAGAATGCTGTTTAATTTCCATGTGTTTGTATAGTTTCCAGAGTTTTGTTTGTTATTAATTTCTAGTTTTAATCCATTGTGGTCTGAGAAGATACATGGGATAATTCCAATTTTTTTGAATTTACTGAGACTTGATTTGTGACCTAATATGTGATCTATCCTGGAGAATGATCCATGTGCTGATGAGAAGAATGAATATTCTGAGGTTGTTGGGTGGAATGTTCTGTAGATATCTGCCAATTCCAATTGGTCTAGAGTCTTGTTTAGATCTTGTGTTTCTCTACTGATTCTTTGCCTAGATGATCTGTCTAATATTGACAGTGGAGTGTTCAGGTCCCCTGCTATTATGGTATTAGTGTCTATTTCCTTCTTTAGGTCTAATAGAGTTTGTTTTATAAATCTGGCTGCTCCAACATTGGGTGCGTACATATTTATGATTGTTATGTCTTCTTGATGGATCAGTCCTTTTATCATTAAGTAGTGTCCCTCATTATCTCTTTTTATGGTTTTTAGTTTAAAGTCTATTTTGTCAGATATAAGAATAGCCACTCCAGCTCGTTTTTCTTTTCTGTTTGCATGGTAAATCTTTTTCCATCCTTTCACTCTTAGTCTGTGTGAATCTTTATGGGTGAGGTGGGTTTCTTGTAGGCAGCATATAGTTGGGTCCGCTTTTTGATCCAGTCAGCCAGTCTGTGTCTTTTAATTGGGGAATTTAAGCCTTTAACATTAAGAGTTGTTATTGAAAGGTGTTGATTTATTCCTAGCATTTTATTGGTTGTTTGGTTGTCTTAGGTGTCTTTTGTTCCTTGCTTTCTGATTTACTGTTTGGTTTCTTTGTTTGTTGGTTCCTTAGGTTGTAGATAGTGTTTTTGTTAGCTTGTTTTCTCTTCATGAATGCCATTTTTATTGTACTAGCGGGTTTAGATTTTTCTTAGGTTTTTATGGCAGTGGTAGTTATTTTTCAGGAACCAAACCCAGTACTCCCTTGAGGATTTCTTGTAAGGGTGGTCTTGTGGTAGTGAACTCCCGCAGTTTTTGTTTGTCTGAGAAATATACTATTTGCCCCTCATTTCGGAAGGATAGCCTTGCAGGGTAGAGTATTCTTGGCTGGCAATCTTTGTCTTTTAGTATTTTGAAAATATCATCCCATTCCTTTCTAGCTTTTAGGGTTTGTGATGAAAAGTCTGATGTTAACCTGATTGGGGCTCCCTTATAGGTGATTTGACGCTTCTCTCTTGCAGCTTTTAAGATTCTCTCTTTGTCTCTGAGTATTGCCAATTTGACTATGACATGTCTTGGAGAAGGCCTTTTTGGGTTGAATACGTTTGGAGATCGTTGAGCTTCCTGGATCTGAAGATCTGTGATTTTTCCTATACCTGGGAAGTTTTCTGCCACTATTTTGTTGAATATGTTTTCAATGGAATCTCCATTTTCCTCCCCTTCTGGAATACCCATGACTCGGATATTTGAGCGCTTGAGGTTGTCTGATATCTCTCTCAGATTTTCTTCCATGTCCTTGATTCTTTTTGCTTTCTTTTTGTCTGCTTGTGTTATTTCAAACAGCCCATCTTCAAGTTCAGAGGTTCTCTCTTCAACTTCGACAAGCCTGCTGGTTAAACTCTCCGTTGTGTTTTTTATTTCGCTGAATAACTTCTTCAGTTCAGCAAGTTCTGCTACATTTTTTTTCAGGACATTGATTTCCTTGTATATTTCCTCTTTCAGATCCTGTATACTTTTCCTCATTTCATCATGATGTCTAGCTGAGTTTTCTTGTATCTCATTCAGTTTCCTTAGAATTATCACTCGAAATTCCTTGTCAGTTATTTCAAGGGCTTCTTGTTCTATAGGATCTAGGGTATGAGATTTATTAACTTTTGGTGGTGTACTTTCTTGATTTTTTGTATTTCTGGTGTCTTTTTTTTGGTGTTTATTCATTGTTGCAGGGGGTTTCACAGTCCACCGGTTTAAGACTAATGACTAATAGGATGTTGCTGTGGTTGCCAATTTGGTATGGCTCCCACCGTGACTGCTCAGTTGGCCTCTAGTGTCTTGTGTGTGTGGTTGCCTCGGGTCTTGGGCTTCTCCGGGGATCCACCTTTCTGGTCAGCTTGGACTCTGCTGGGCTGGTGGATCACGTACTACAGGGTGTGTGATCTCTGTTGAGCTTTCACTTCCTGTGCAGGACTTCTCCCCGTTCCGTGTGCTCTGGCCCAGGCTGTTAGATCGTGCAGTGGCGACCCCACTGGGTGTGTGGTTTCTGTCGAGTCTCCGCCTCCCTGGCCGCACGTCTCCCCCCTCTGTGCACACTGTGCTGGGCTGGGGCGTGTCTTCTGCACCCCTCGTCTATCAGCTGGGCCTTCAAGACCCTGCTCAGCACCGCCTCGCCCAGGAAGTCTACCAGGTTTCTGCTAGGCACAGACGACCGGTCTCTCTGGGTGCCTTTGTAGCACTGTGTAGATCTTTCTCGGGTCTTGTTCACCTTTGTATCCCCCCGGTATAAACCGAGTCTAGTGCCCGCCTGCAGCCTGCTCTCCGGCAGGTTCAAGCGGACCTGGGAACTCTCCTACCGCACTATTCCCAACCAGAAATTCGTTAGGCTTTTTTCCAAACTGGTGGTCGCAGAGATGGTATCTGCCTCCCAGTAACAGGAAGTTTACCGGGGCCGGAGTCCAGGGTGTGGTGGAGTGACAGTCGGCCTGCCCGTACTTCCTAGCCCTCCCAAAACTGGTCGGGACGCCCCACACCCCCAGTCCTGCCAGAGAACCGCGGAGGGAGTGGGAGAGGAGGTCGGCCCGCAGGGTCCGGAAAGCCCCGCGCCAGGCCAAGCAAATGGGCTCAGTGATGGCCGAGCAGGGCGGAGCTGCCCGCACCTGGGAAAATGGAGGCAGCACCGGGGCAGTGAGTGGCCTGGTGGTGCAGGCGGAAGCAGCGTGGGCATTCACCCCCCGAACAGAGCTGTGCCAGGGATCACTCACAGTGCTGTGCCAGGTCGGGCGCTCGCTCTGTCTCTGGTTTGTTGCCTTCCGTGTTCTCGGCGCTGCCGCCTCGGGCTGTTCAGTCGCGGCGCTGCTCGGGCGCTCCCAGGAATCTTCTTTAATGCCGGCCTGAAACCTCGAATCCTGAATAGGGCAGCTGGCCGCCTTCAGTGCGGCCCCAGCCTCCGGGATCCTGGCTGCATCCACAGCAGCCCTGGCGCCGTGTTCCCTGTTTCAAGACTCACTTTTGCAGCTAAGAATCAGTTCTTTTCCTGCTCCACACTTCAAAGCTGTTGCCTGTAAATGAGGCAGCCTCTCCTGCCGGGGGCAAAGTGGCGTTGAGCCCCCACGACCGGCCAGCAGCAGTGGTCCTCCCTTAAGAGATGGCCAGAGGAAGGTCCACAAGTTTCCCGGCTGCCTGAGGCCCAGTGGCCACCTTTTCCACCTCAGCTACTCCGCGCCAGCCGCCGCAGCCGCCGCCATCTTGAAACTCCGCCAGGGTCTTTTAAACAACAAGCTTTGGCAGGAACTAATAGAGCGAGAACTCACTCATTTATCCCCTCTCCCCCAGGGAGAGCATTAATCCATTCATGAGGGATCCGCCCCCATGACTCAATCAGTTTCCAACACTGCCACATTGGAGATCAAATTTCCACATGAGTTTTGGAGGGGACAACACATCTAAACTCCATCATACATATTGTATATTAAGCAATTATCTTTGCCTTTGTTCCTCTTATTCTTTATCATGTACCATAAGACTTATTGAGTTTATATCAGCATTTAAATATTTTTAACTTTACATCATAGTATCTGTATTTGAGTCATGGGATATCGGGAGAAGGGTAAATATCATCTAAGGACTTTACCTCCTCTTCTGGGAAAGGGATTAATGTGTTTTCAGTTGTACGCAGGATAGTTGCATCACTGTATTAATTCGTTTCTGTTACTTATGACATAAATATCTGAAACTGGGTAATTTGTAGGAAAATGAAATTTATTGCTTCCAGTTTCTGAGGCTGAGAAATCCAAAGTCCAGGGAACACATCTGCTGGTGGCTTTAGAGCAATGCAGGGGTCTCACATGGAAGAAAGTGGCAGAGCAGAGTGGGTGAAAAAGAGACTCTCACATGGTGTCTTTTTAAAGCCCTCAGAACCACACCCATGACTGACATTATACCATCAAATAGATTATTCCATTCACTGTGGCATGGACTTCACAATCTAATCACCTCTTCGGGGCCCCACCTTTCAATTATCATAATAGGATTTCCCACCCTTAATGGTTTCAGTGGGGTTTAACCACTTAATGACTTTGAGGGGCCATTTAGTCTGCTGCAGATAAGTAGATGATAGATAGATAGATAGATAGGTGACAGATGTATGGACAGACATAAATGATAATCGTAGATAACTACATAGATAAATCTATAAGTAGGACTATTCGATTGATCAATGATCAGGGTTTAACTTTCGTAAATATTCTATCTTAAAACATAAGCTATTTTCCAAAAGTTCAAGTATCTATTCCAGAATGAACCAATAAAAAAATTCAGAAATACAATATTTTAAAAGCTAGCTTATTAAATTAGTTTCACCAGAGGTTGTAACTCCTGGTTTTATAGTCACTCCCTTAAAAATAGAGCTTCTCTTCAGAATGTGTAATATCCTTTTTGTTATAGGTTACCATGTATATTTGGCAAAATGTTATCACAAACACAGACTTAACATACTACTTTAAATTTCCTAGATGTCCAAGACTAAAGGGCAAGAAGAATATGAGGTAAAGAAACAGAATGCAGAACACATGGAAAGTGTGATGTAGGAGGTTTAAATTTGTATGATTAATGTCTAAGCATAAATAAGATATTCTGTAGCCTTATTTTCATAATGTCACATTTCTGATGTAAATAGTTTACCATAATAAATGTCAGATAACATCGGGTCTGTGTGGGATGAAGTTACACTTGGGTCTAAAATGAGGTATGTCTCTTATGAGGGACAGTGAAAGATACCGTATGTTCCTTGTTTTCAAATTAGTTGTTCCATCTGTTTAACTAGTTGTCAATTTCATCTAAAGATGCATGATGACTTGTGAGGATTCTGCAATGTGATAAACACCTTCTTTTTAGTACATGATAGCTTCCAGGTTACTGAATTTACAAAGTAGTTAATGCAAAGTGATTATGAGGACACAGGTAGAATGTATTAGAAATCACGAAATTTGAGTACAAATTCTGGGTTACTAAATTGTCGGGTCCGCCGCCGGCCGACCCAAACAGCCCTAGCCTCGTTCCTTTTGGTGGGCAAGCAAATGGCCCAGATTCCTCTTTCCCTCCTGTCCTCTTTGGAAGGAGACGGGGAAGAGAGCTGTGAAGTGAGGTGAGCACACTGCCGGCCCCAACCAGCCCGGTTAAAGGACACACAGACGTGGCTGGGGTTCTGTCGAGCAGTTCCGTTTATTATCACACAAGCACTTGCTTTTAAAGGCAAATGGGGAAGGGAGGTTTTTTACATAATCCTATCAGCTTAAAGGTCAAGGGCATGCATCCTGTCTCAATGCCTAGCTATTGCAACCACGCAGTGTTCACAAGCGCAGAAGCACATCTTTGGCCAGTAAGGGCTAAGGCAAGGTTCCCGCAGAAACTCCCACCCTACTTCCTCCCGGCGCTGCCTTAGGCTGCCATGTTAATAGACCCTTGTGGGCCTATAATGGCGCTGCTTGTAATGTCACTTAAGGTGGCGTTAGTTTTTAAGGCCCAACACTAAATTACACGTCAATACTTATGCTAAATATTTACTGCAGTCAGAACTGGCTATTTACGTTGCCAGGCTTGGTGCAAAATGAAAATAGGAGTCCCCTTCTTCAAATATTATTCAGAATTTCAAGTTGGCAGCACCAGAGTGTTAAACCAAGGGCAGGACCCTTCTGTGCATGATGTCTTGTGTGATTACTCATGTTGCCCATCGTGTGACCAGCTCTGACTGTAGTCTGTACTTCAAATATGGCGTTAAATCTAAAATGCAACATTAACACTGATATGTGCCATCATATTTAAAACCGATTTTCATGGATAAAAATAAAATGTAATAAAATACATTTTAAAAAACATTAATGTTAATTACAAAATTTAAATAAAAGTAAAACCTAGTTTATACAAATATTAAATTGTGCAAAATACATCTTAAAATTAATTGAACATAGTATTTAACATAATTGGATCTCTGAAATGTACACATTAAATCTATCTACATTAAGTAATAACTTTTCTTCTTTCTTCTTTTTCTCCTTCTTATTTATTTATTTTTATTGGTTATGAATATTCATGGGTACAAAGCAAATTGTCACAACTTGTGCTTGAAATGTAATGGCCAGATCCATACCGTCAGCATTCCTATTACTACAAATTGTGATTGTACCCCATGTCCCCCACCCAATTTTCCCTGCAATTTTCCCCGACCTACCTCCCCATCCCTCTTTCCCCACTCTACTTTGTATCCGTAGGTATGCTCTCTCCTTCCGATTTTGCTCCTTTTTAATTTTTATATTTTTTGTTTTGTAAATTTGATGAAGATCATACATATGTTTGAAGAATTGCATATTCTTCCTTATCTTTAAGTGGTAAAGGGCTCATTGGTGGGAGACTTCTAAATCCCAGAGGATTAGCCACTGGGATTCCTCAGCACTTCATGTGTTTAGCAATGCTTAGACCTTCCATTGTCACACCTAGAGCATTCCAGAAAATGGGAGGTAAACTCTAGAGTTAGATAGACTACTTAGGTTTAAAATTCTAACAATACCAGTGCCTGAATCTTTGAACAAATTACTTGTTAATTTTTTCTAGTTGTTCATCTGTAAATTAAGTATTCCTTATTATAACATTTACTAAAGTATAAATGATACTATTCTACTTACCTCATATTTTTATTAAAAAAGTCATTAACATAGTTTAATGCAGTACAAGAGGCCTTCAAAAAGTTCATGGAAAGATTCATGTTACATTCAAGTCTATTTTTCCACAAATTTTTTGAAGTACTCTCATATGTATTGGATGAATGTTAGCTATTATTGTGATGCAAATTTTTCTTTGCTTTTGTTTTTCTCATAGGATATAAAGAATTACTTCCTTCCACTGTACAGGGAGTAAGTATAAAGGTCAATAACAGGAGACATGTGGGTGGTGAAAGATGTGAAAAAAAAGAGAAATCACCAGTAACTTTTTTCAACAAATAGTGCAGGTTTAAGGAACTCTCAAAGAGCAAATGCACCTGCCATCTGCCTTGAAGCCTATTTGGAGACATCATAAGCCTGAAAATATTACCTTACTAAAATATGTCTTAAAAAACTAAGATTTTTAATTAATCATAAATTTTCTTAACGAGTATTATTTAGAGAGACCTAAAATAATTATGGAAGACTTAGAAGTTAAAAAGCGAACTACATGCAGTGTCATAGATTTTTCTCAGCTGGGCTGTGTTTCCCACATTCAACTTTGGCCTCCCCTCAACTCCTTTTTCAGGATTAAAACTATTTGTACTGCTCTATTGCCCAAAATTTCTTTCTGGCTAGGCCTGAAACTGGCCAGGGTCACTTCCACCATATTTGATTTTTCAGGGCAGTCACATGCCAGACCAGATCAAGAGAGTGGATTAAGGATGCCCCCATTTGATGAAGGAATGGCATGTGTATACTGGGAGGGTAGGGATGAATGGCAGTATGTTGGTGACAAACTACCACATTTCTTATGCAGTAACCATAACTTTTTCTCCCTCCATCTGTTTTTCTCTCTCCAAATATATATTGAGCATCAACTTTGTGCCTTAAAATGCACTAGGCACGAAATTATTTGTTCCTTTTTATTCATAATTGGAATTAAGTTCCAATATACACTAAATATTTTAATCTTTCTCAGGTCATCAACTATTTCCAGTTTTCCATTAGAAAGTATTATGTTTTCCTGTGAATGCTTTAATATAAAAAAGCACAAATTAATTGCAATGCCAGTAAGTGCTATATTGCATAGGAAATTTTATTTACTTAAATGATACATAATATTAATTTTCTCTCCATAATTTGTTTTTTTAAATCTCATATAAGAATTATTAGCAGAAAGACTTCAGATAACTTCTTTAGTATTTTGTTTCTTACTATACACAATGTTCAATACATTTCCATAAAATTAGTAATTCAGAAAAGAATGTGTGCTGTTGAAACCTAATACTAGTGTCTTGATTTGTTTCCTTAATTTCCTATAGGCACTTATTATTAGTGTCTGATTGATAAAATATGCCTTTAAATTTGAAAATTCAAATAATTTCTACTTGACAGGTAAATAGAAAATGCAAACATTATTTCCACCATTACATCATGAACAACAAATAACATCTATGTCTACTAGAAGCATGCATATTTTGTGAGAATTACATCCTGATTCTAAGTCACCTTGAAAATATATAGAGCTATGTTAAAAGGAAAAAAAAGGGCTAATAGCACATTTTGTTGATACTAAAATGTTTGCGCCTGTGATAATGGGTACCAGCATTTTCTGACAGCTCCTCCGGAAATTCTTGTTTTGTTCCCATCATTTTTGTTCCTTTGATATCCAGCTCTATATAATTCACACTATTTTCTGACCCATCAGCAGAAGTATTCAAATGCCAACAGTGGAAATGTTAATGCAAGCAGTGGAGCAGCTTTGATTGTTTTCTTCTCAAAATTCTGTGATTTAGTATGAAGTTTACAATGTGTGGTTATAATTCTCCCTCTCAGACAAGTTTTCAAAAATAAAAAGCTATATTTTCCTTTGATCTGTGAAAGGAAAAGTAGGAAAGGGTTTATCTTCTTCAACAGACTTTTTTTTTTTTTTGTCCTCAGAGAAATTAACATAGCTGGTGGATTTGCTTCGGTTGAATAACCTGACTTTAATGCACAAAATCAGACATGGAGGGTATTAGGAATTTACATTTAGCGAGGGGAAAATGTTTGCGATGTCCTAGATTCTCCTCAAGGGAAATATTTAGGTGTATTTATAATTGCTGAGGGTGAATGTATACATTGTCAGATATATTTCCACAGCTTAACTTCATATGTTTGCAATATTCAGTTTCAGATTTGAAAGTAAAATAATAAATAAAATGTATTGGAAACTGATTTAAAGTAAAACATTGAGTGGAAAATTCCTATTAAAATTACTTTTCTGACTGTTACATAATGTTATATTGAAAATTACCTTTTATCTTACCCATAAATAATTTCTCATTTTTCAACCATAATTTGTTAAGTTTCTTAAAATCCTAGGACATGTATACGACTTATTTGTGGGGAAAGATGCAAAGATCGAAGAAAATAATCATGTTATTCAAAGCCTGAGAGTCTTGACTGTATGAGGGTACTTTTAAAAGTTTGTGGAAAAATAGAATTAAAAGATCATACAAATCTTTCCATAAAGTTTTTAAAGTCTCTTTATAGCTTTCCAATATATATCAGCATAGTGAAATTCAGGATAAAATTTCTGTTTATATACCTGGTTGGATGTTAGTCATATCTTTGAAAATTAAATTTAAAAATTTTTGAACTTAAATATTTTAGGGTATCTTATTAGAGGGTTACATAAAAACATTTATAATTTGAAGAAATCCTAAAGTGTATTTGTCCCAAAATATAGTCTGTAGTGGTATGCCACTTGTTTGAAGTCCTCATTATTTATTTATTCATTTGGCTGTGATAACTAAAAGTGAGTTGTATGTACTCCAGCATATACCACATATTCAATCCTAAGGTAAGAAAAGAACCTGGGTAAGTATGGAATCAACATAATTAAATACTGGAAAGGGATATACATCTAAATTAAAGTTAGGGTTACCAGAGCTAGCAAATAAAAACACAGGTTCTCCCACAAACTTTGACTTTCAGATTAAAAAAAAAAAATAGTATTTTTTAATGTAAGAATGCCTCTTGGAATATTTAGAACATATTTAAAACTAAAAAAATGTTGTTTACATAAGATTCAAATTTCACTGGGAATCCTGTACTTTATCTGCAACTATAATTATTAGCAGATGCAAAAATATATTAATAGATGCAAGCTTTTCATGCAATTTAACAATAAAACAAGGCACTTTAATAATATTTTTTCATAGTATACTCCAAGAACTTTCACTATTATTTATTTACTCTTATTGAGGAAGCACTTCTGTAGAGATTTTTGAAATGTATTCACATACAAAAACAAACAAAAAAAACCCATTAAGTGTGAAGGTTTAAAACCACAGTTGCTAATTCTTTGACATTTCTCCTTTGGAAATGAGAGGTCCATAATCTCTCACCTTGAAACTGGGCAAGTTGGTCATTGTTTGGAATAATCAAATACACTGGAAGTAAAGCTGAGTGAGAACTGATCGTTTAGCTTAGCTTCTGCCTTGGGTTCAAAGGAGAATTTACTTTTGAAGCCCTGAGATGTTACGTAAGAAGTCTCACTACTCTGAAGTCAAAATACTGTGAAAAAATCAAGTTTCTGGGGAGGCCTCACATAGACATTGTAATCAACAATGCAGATTGCCTGGTCTTCTAGTCATCCCAGTACAGGTGCCAGACTTGTGAATGAAGAATTCTCCAAATGATTCCTTCCCGCATTGTTTAAGCAATCTCCAACAGTTTAAGTCTTTCCAGCCATGTCCCCAGACATTGCTGAGCAGACATAAGCCATCTCTGCTGTGCCCTGTACAAATTCCTAATCAACAGAATAAAACAGTTGTTGTTTCATTCCACTAAGTTTTGTAGCAGTTAGAAACTTAGGAATTGACAACTGGAATGGCATATAACTGAAAAGTTTAAAATGCTAACTGTTGCTGATATAGTAGCATGATATAATTTTTAAGATTTTTATATTTTCAGAACTGGAAGCAAAAAGATGTCTTACAGTAATTTAGTTTGAGCTGCTTAAAATTTAATATGACTATGAATCACCTAAAGATCTTGTAAAAATGTAATTTTTGATTCAGTAGTTCAGAGGTGGGAATGAGATACTGTATTTCTATTAAAATCCCACAGATGCTGATGCTACTGGTCTTAGAATTGGGTAGCTCGACTTCACTTCCCTCACTGCAAATTTGAGAAAACTGAGATCTACAGTGATTAAACAGTTGTCTATGACTGACAGATAAATACTGGCAAGCCATGCCATGTTACTTTACAGATCATGGTCCTAAGTTATATGTTATCAGGAGACAAATGGGAGCTATAAATAAGGAGAAGAGAATTATCTGGTGATAACCCATACAATGGCCAATATGTTAAGTACTTACATATAAATCATCTCACTTTTTAAGTATACTCCTTCAAGACAGATAATCTTACACTCAGATTTGTGATAGAAACCTAAGGCTCAGAGAGAACAAGTGACTTACTGAAGTAGGTACATGAAGCAGGGCTTGAATCTAGGGCTTTTGAGCATTGAAATTTTAATTCTTCCTATGGAATAAAGTTTCCATATGCACTGTGATATGGATGTCTGATTGTGGCCATACTGAGAAAAATGAAAAGAAGATAGAAAGCAGCAGGATAAAGAAACATACAATTTTATGTTTTATAACTCTCTCAGGCACTTCATCTATTTTTACTATAATAATATTGTTCAAGACTACTCTAAGGATTGATTAGAACTCTGATATATTGAAAAATCTCCATACATCATTGTTCAGTTTTACTTTTGTTTACTCCTGACTCCAACCAAAAAAATTAAATTACATTCCCATGATTTAGGATAAATTTTGATTTCTTTTCTCCATCAACCATCCAAATTATTCTGACACAAGAATGTGGTTAATATGGCAGGATTAGATTTTTAAAATATTTTTCCATTTTTAAAAAAATTTTAGTATTTAAAACCAGTGGAATAGATAAATATCCATGTGCGTTCTTATGTTAAAATATAATTTTCAGAAAGTGAAAAACATGGCTTTCATATGTGCTTTGGTGTGTGTGTGTACACACACACACACACACACACACACACACACAATTAATATGTGTCAAAGAGTTTAACTAATTAGTGAGGAAACCAGTAAGTTCTTAAAACTGGTTCAGAAAGCATTTGAAGTACTTAGCATTTACAGGCAATTAATAAAAAAAAATAGGATAAATTTGTTAGATTAGATACAAAACTAGTCAAACCCAGTCAATGTTTCACAAAGTAATAAATCCAAACCTTTAGGATTTTCATTTCTACTGAAAAATTATATGACTATCAACCAGACAAAAAATCTATAAGTAATAAGAAACTTCACCAAATGTGGAGCTTCAGATGAATTGTTTTAACATTGTTCCCATTGTGATCATTAAAAATTCCAAAGATTACTCTTGACCACAAAAATGGCAGGCCTTATTTTATTTTGCCTTTGGGCTCACATAGATAATCAAGATATAGACCTCCTGAGTTTGCTTTGTAAATCTTGAGGTATATAAATCTATTGAGCATCCACTAAGCCAGATAATTAACCACTGTATAGAAAATTTAACACAAGAAAATCTGCGTGAATTCTTCCCATTTTGAGGACTCCAAAATTTGCTAAAATTTGTAGCCTTCAAAGAAGCGACCTTTCTTACCAGCTAGGAGATCGGATCCCATCACAAGCCAGTTAGACATCCCTGAAGACTTAATAGGCACTGGCTCCAGGTGAACAACCAATTCTTATTGAACATGATTGAACCTGAAACAAAAATGGAAACACAAAATTACTAGAGAGGGGTAAAAAACACACACAGAGATAAACAGGTTTTGAAAGCTAATGTTCTCCCACCACTTGGGATTCACTCTGGAAGATAAAAACATATGTTTGGGGGCTTAAGCAGCTCATGAGGTGCACTTTTTAAGCAACACAATTTAAATGACTTTGTCAGGTCAATCCACATGGACATCTTAGTGGTACAAACTCTAAAGCTATTGACATTGAATTTTCAGAAAAAAACATAAATCAGAATATATATAATGAGCATGTATTAAAATTTTTATCCAAATCATTAAGTAGTGGAAGATCCATTAAGATTTCCGATTTTATTAACAGATCATTTTTAAAAACGGGGTATTTATGTGTAATCTAGTAAAGGAATTTAAGGATAAATTGCTGGATTAGTTACAAAACATTAATTGTCAACTGGGTATTTAGGTTAATCTCTGGGGTTATCATTCTACTGTGCACTGTATCTGTAATTATTAAACAATTGTATTAACAGACATTTTCCTGAAAACCCAATGAATACATTTTTTTCTTTTCTTTTCTTTTTTTTTTTTTTTGACAGTAATAAAAAAATCTGTCCATATTTTTGAAAAAGCATAGATTTGATAATTACTCCCAATGGCTTCTAGGACAGATTTCCTCCCAATTTTGGCACTCTAAGGTATCTATCTTTTCCTTTATTCCATCCCCTTTTTTGTTTCATCTTTACACAATTGAAACCTACTGTCAATGAAGAGTAACTTTTTTCTAGACTGCCTTTAAATTGTGAGAAAAAAATCTGATTTCACTAGATTTAAATTTTTATTAAATTATTTTAAAAACAAACCATATCATAATTTGTGCTTTTTTGGGTAGATATGTCAACTATCTATTTTTATTTTGCCATTTTTAAAAAGTGGCCTAATTTTAGTTACATTTCAACTCCATACTATAACTACTGAAGAGATTCTGGGAGCCTTTGGGATCTCATGACTACGTGGATGTTTATGAGTCAGAATTCCTAAAAAACATATAAAACATTCCTAAATTTTTCTAGATAGCTTCTCAAAACTATCCACTATTGTGCATTTTATCCATGACTTTTACTGGGACCATATGGTTGTCACTTAACCCTTAGCACACCAGTAGAAATAATAATTGTCATCTGTGTGCAATGGAGCATATATATGAATATGAATATATATGTAGAGAGATAAGGAATATATATAATTTATAACTAATTTATTACTAATTTACAAAAGTATAAATGTAGGAAAAGGAAAAATAACTTTATAAGAAATTTTGATAAGAATCTAAACATACTAAACCCAAGTAAATTTCGTTCACACACACCTTCAAGAATTAATGAATATTAGAAAATGTTCTTTTGGTAAAATGGAATGGTCCATTGCATGGTGATGTTTTTCCAGTTGAATGGCCAACTGGAAGAGAAAACCACATTTCCTTTTGTCAGTAGTCATTTATTATATAATTAATAGAATTATATGATCGATTTTACCTTCATGATTAATGTCAACAGCCATGCTATGTGTAACTTTGCATTCATCTTCTGATTAATTTAATAACTATAAAATGTCTTCTTTGTTTTCCATTCCTTGTTTTGAAAAGGAAAAATTAACATATTTTGAATTCTCAGCTTTACCCAGCAAAATCTACAGGCAGAATACAATACATTCTTGAAAGATGGCAAAATAATTTTGGCACCACACTAAGAAAACTGAAGGATGATCAGTTTCTCATTACAGCATCATTCTAGATGAATCCATCATTTTTCTTTTATATTTTATTTTTACTTTAGCCTTTTCTTCAGCATGGTTGGAAATAATGAATGAGCAATGATGAATAGTGATGAAATAATTACTAGGATAATGGGTTAACAAAATGTTTCAGTAGATGGGAGATAAGGATAGCTAAGGTCCAATATGTATCTTAGATTTACAAAAGGACGCAATGGATCTGAATTTTAATTGTAGGATAGAAAGTCTCATTCAATTAAAAAATGCTAAGTATTTTTCTTATTCTTTGTAGGACAACTAAGCAAGATAAATGCCATAGAATGTCAAGTCCCACAGAGAGTTAGAGTTGCTCAAAAAAGAAACTCAAAAGCTAAAATTGGATCCAGTGGACCCTGATGGTGTAGCAGTTAGAGATTTGATGACTGCATGGATTGAAGGTTATCAACTAGGATTAATTGCTCCTTGTCTTCATGACCATGTTAAGAAGAAAAAGAGCAAAGAGTCCGTATTGTTATAAATCAATATGAAAATATTTAATGTATCAGTCACATGTAAATAAACCAACAGTCCTCCTGTACTCCCCTAAACTATGTCTAATCAACACTTTACATAATAAACTGACAGTGCCATCAGTAAAGTTAGTGAAAACTGCTAATTTTATAAGACAATCATCAGACTGAACAAATAAATATAATTTTATTTGCATAACTTTACCTCAAGACATTGTAGGTAACATCTATTTTTTTTTTACTTTTCATTAATCCGAAAATAAAAAAATATAATTAACCATTTGAAAATACTCTGTATTTTCTAAATTTCTAAAGATATATTCATTTGACATAATTGGATAGGTTTTAGTGTATAGGAATGAATAACAAAGTAATCATGTTAAAGAATATTTTTGGAGATAAATCTTAATATATTTATCCAAAAATAAACTCTTTGTATGTTTCTAATATTATGGAATGTAATTAATCCATCCAAATAGAATTTACCATATTATGAATCATACTTATATAAATCATAATAATTTGTTTTTTCTTCTATGTTCAGTCAGACTTTGAGCTTCATCAAACCAGGTAGTATATCTTATCCTCAGTGCCAGGCACTGAAAATCAAGGTACAAGAGAGATTTAAATACATTTTTGATGTTGCACATAGGATTTCTGAAATGTTAGTTAATTTATTCATTCAAAAAATATAGAGTGCCTACTGTGTCCTGGGCATTCTTCCAGAACTAGTAACTAAGTTAATAAATTTTTCATAGACTATTTAGTAGTCATGTAAAATAAAATCTACCTCTTGTTTTAATAATTTTGCTTCTTAAAATGTCTATTTCTCTTTACCGGAATAAAATGATAATCCCTTGTTTAGACATGACTACATCCCAGATGAGTTGACGTTAGGTAAATACCACAGCTTGAAAGCCATTCGACTTTATCAGCCAAGACCGTTTTTTAAAATACTCTTATTTTTTTGATTCAGGAAGTATGTTTTTCTATATTTCGGTAAGTTATTTACTTGTTAAAGTTGCTTTAAATAACTTTTCTGGAAGATTTGTTTAGTCAGGCATTCAGAAACGAATAATTTTGTTAAATAACAAGTTAATAGGTTTGGGTTGTATCAACGTACACTTTCTGTTTATTATCATACCTTTTATCCTTTCTGAACAAATTCTATTAAATGGAGCTTTGGCTCTCTCATTTGTTCTCTTTATACAGGAATTTACACTTTGGAAGTATCGTAAAAATTTAAATTCTAAAAAAAAAAAAAAAAAAAAATTTAAATTCTATCAAAGGCCTATGGCCAGAGTCCCTGCTGATCACACTACATTTCGATTAATGAAAATAATTATTTTAACTGTGCTCTCATACCTCTTTCAGATGTTAACCAATATCTTAAAAATATATTTTTTTAATATGCTATTTTAATTCGGTAGTATCTTATCTGTTTTTTTATTTTGCTATTTAAAAATTGTTTTCTAGAAATATTTACTGTATGAATAAGAATAAAATTATAGAAATCTAATACAGAAATATTTACTAGAGGTAGGTATATGATTGCATCTTCAAAAGATAATAGGGTTCGGTATATGTACGTGCATAAAAGATAATTTTCTGAAATACTGTTCTTAGAAATGTTTTGCCAAACATATTTGAAAATCCATCATTTCTGTATTTCTCAGGCACTACTAGGGCTGCTCATACTTATTCTTTATAATTTTAAAATTAATGGCAGAGGAGGGAGGCGCATGTAAATTCTTAACTGGTATCTAAAGCTGCATCTCTGCTTTAAAACACAGTCTTTTAAAGACAGTATTTCAGAATGTCAACATGAATGGAAGTGTCAAATTGATGCTTGATACTAATTTGTTTATTTATGCTTGACTGCACTTAGATGGTAAAAAGGTAGGTATCAAAAAATAAAAATTCTTTATTTCGAGACACTGATGTAGATTTTCCTCTGGTTTCATTGCCATAAATCCTATTAGTGTTAATTGGAGATTTGCATGTGCATCGAGAGAATAATATACCTCATTATTCTTGAGTAACAGCTATTGACTTTTAAAGGCCATTTAGAATGTGTGACAGGAAATAAATAAAAGCATACCACTTAGCTTTTTGAAAGTTTTTTTACCATACACCAGAAAATAAAACAATTGTCTTCACAAACATTCTACTGCCATACTTTTAACTGGGACGTTTTAACAAAATCTTTAAAATCTACTTTTGTAGCTTAACTAGTTAGTGAATATGTAAAGTAAATATATCCATAATGTGCTTCCTGGTAGGTGACCTTGGCTCTGAAAACATACACTTGTTACTTTGTGTTGTTGTTTTAGGCATGTAAACCACTAAAGATCTACCGTGAAAGACAATAAAGCTTTTAGTTTTAAAATAATTAAGATTTCTTGTAGATATCATGATAAAAATATCTAATAACTATGGTGTTGGACTCAGTGAGCCTGGGTTTAAATCCCACCTCACAATGTTATGGAAAGAGGAAAGGAAGAAAATTATGGTCTCTAGAGAAGTTAAAAACAGTCAAACTAACAAAAAGTTGGTTGTCTTTTTATTGTCATCATGTGCAGGCTACTTTAAACAATGCCAGGGAGAAATATTCGTCCCCATTGAGGTGGGCCTCTTCACCACCTCCAGGCATTCTTCCATACTAGGATCAGCACTCGCTGGATGTTTGGAGAGTCAACATGCTGAAGACAGGGTTAGTAGTGGATAGCACACAGGGTTGCTGTAAATGAGAAAAATGAAATAAGCAGTTGTCACATAGTCACTTTTTGAACTTTGAGGCAAAAAGTGCACCTACATCTGGTTTCTGAATAATGGTCTAGAGCTTAGCCAGCAAGAGCCTTCCGGGTGGTCTCCCCACCCCCAGCTTTCAGATGCATAACAAAGGCAAAACAAACCTGGTCGTGGTGGTATAGACTCTCACGCTACACCTACCAAACATGCAGATCTAGTAGTATGTGGCCTGTAATTTATAATCCCCCAAATACTGCTGCCTTTTTAAAAAAATGTTTCTTTCTTGACTTAGCTTAATTCAGTCATTCATTTTCAGAGAATCTGAAGATCTTAATATGACGCAGTGAATATAGCAAATCTCTCGGGCTTATTATCTATCTGTTTAGAAACAAATAGTGTCAATCACCAACAATGTGCCTGGCACCTTATTAGGTACTGGGAATATCACCTCCGATTTGTTTTCTATTAATGCTATAGCAACTTATAACATACTTAGTAGCTCAAAAACAGCAAAATTTGTTATCTTACAGTTCTGAAGGTTAGAAGTCTGACATGCATTACTAGGCTAAAGTCAAGGTGTTGGCTGAGCTGCATTCCTTTCTAGAGGCATTTGAGAACAGCACATTTCTTGTGTTTTCCAGCTTCTAGTGGTTGCCCATACTTCTTGGCTTGTAGCCACCTTCAATTTTCAAGCCACAGTTGTTGGTCTAGTCTGTCTCAGAATGTATCACAATGACAATGACTCTCATATCTCCTTCTTTCACTTCTAAGGGTACTTGTGATTACATGCTTCTCTTACCCCACAATAATGCAGGAAAATCTTATTTTGAGGTCAAATAATTAGAAAGCACAATTCCATCAACAACCTGAATTCCCTTTTGCTAGATAATATAGCATGTTAACAGCTTCCACAGATTAGAATCTGGACATCATTGGGGACCAATATTCTGTCTACCACATTATCTCTTTTCAGACATTACTTAAAGCTTGTGGAAGAGACATTCTGATTGTATGAGTAAGAAAACATATATTCAGAAAGTGTGAAATATGTTATAAGTATTTTATAGTGTTGTGAGTGCTTAAATGTAGATAGGAAATTTTTTGTTATTTGGTGATACTTGTTTTGACATCTAGAGAAAGAATACAGTTCAGTTAGTGAAGGGATCAAAGGACAGTTTTCTTTTTAGGCCACTGTCTTAATCAATAAGGGCTGCTCGCAAAGCACCATAGACTGGGTGGATTACAAACAACAGACATTTATTTCTCACTGTTCTGGAGGCTGGAAGTCTGAGATCAGGGTGCCAGCATGGTTGGGGTCTGTGGAAGGCCCTCTTCTAGGGTGCAGCCTGCCTTCTTCTCCTATCCTAACATGCAGAAAGACAGAGAGCTGGCTCTCTGATGTCCTTTCTACAAGAGCACTAATCCCGTTTCTAAGTGCTTCACCTTCATGATCTGATTACTTCCCAAGGGCCCCATTTTCTAAGACCATCACATTGGGGATTAGAGTTTTAACATATAAACTTATGGGGGGACACAAACATTCTACCTATTGAAACCACATACAAGGGTCAGAAGTAGGGAAAAGCAAGAGACTTGGAGGAACAGAAAGAAAGCCAGTGTGCCTAGAACACAAAAACCTTATAATTCAAGTCATCACCAATGAGCTGAAATACACTACTAATTGAAATGTTAACAATAAAACAGGAAAGAAGATCTGGGGTCTTCTTTTCTTCCACCTCTAAGTTATATTTTTAGTTCTGAATATTTTTAAACCACTAACAAATGTGTCCAGAGCATACTGTTTTTCTTTGGCTCTCTGAGATACTTAGAATATTTTAAAGCATACCATGTATGCTTTAAAATCTTCAAAACTTCCATAAAATTTAAGAATGTTTTTGACCATTTGTTGCTAAATATACATACACATGCTCAGTGATTTTTCTGCATTGCAATTTGAGTTTTTTATATATTAGTACAATAGTTCTACCCACATCACTAGTAAGGGATTGATCTTTTTTTTTTAACAATTGACAAGAATAAGAGGAAGTTCTACATATTAAACTGTTTCATGATCAAATCATATTTTACATATCAATATTAATGATCAATTAATTGATTATATTAATTAATTGGTCATATTAATTAATGAATACACATTAATTCATGATTAATTCAAATTCTACATGTTAATATGCTTCATGATCAAATCACTTTCTAAAGCACTTTGGGTGAGTTTACTGTTTTGACAGTTTCAATTAATTCTTTACTTTATCCATTCAGAAAATGTCTCCTGATCACTGGAGAATATCTAGATCACTGTATTTATCTAGACATTGGGATAAGTATTAGGATTTTAGTAGTGTATATAATGAATATAGCTCCCTTCACAGAATACAAAAAACTATTTTATTGTCTGTTACTTCAGTGGACAGATTAAATAATTATATCAGTCTGGTCTGATGAAAAAGATATTGTGGAACATAAATAACAGTATCAGTACAGCCAGTTGTGAATAGAATATGAAAATGTGCAATAGATACATGTTATCAGTTTATTCTGAAAGGCAGCTGGTGAGGGATCCAAATCCCTAGAATTAAGTTCCTAGCCTCTAGCATGTGGCAGTATTTCTTGTATACTGTATCTGATCAAATATTTCACTGCATTAAAACTATTTGTTTAGCACCTGTTGTTCATTTAGGATAAAAGCTTTTTAGTAGCAAGTACCATAATTTATTTGCCCTTTTCTCCTAGAAATGTCATTGTCTATAGGGTTGAATATCTTTAATAAATTAAACAGAAAAATAAATCATTTAGAGGAATTCATCATATTGATGGGCATGATTTTTGATAAGCTTATGATATTTCACTTCTACTTCAACATGTAGAACTTTAAGAAATGATACATTAATCATTTAAAGATAGTACATAATGGTTTACAGATTTAAAATTATGTTTTGATAACAATCCAAGTGAAACTGGCATAAATATAATCCTATGCTTTGTCAAGAATATGTGTAGATCTACTCAAGATCAGAACACAATCTTTTAAAAAAAAATTCAAAAATCGTATAGTTTGAAGGCATAGCCTTATGTTATTTTATTTCAATTTCTATCAATGATACCATTTATGAATCTGTGGCTGGATGGGCTAACTTGTTCCAGCATATGAATTTCATGGATCTTATTCATTACTTGCTGGCAATACTGGTTGAAATATTTTTGTGTCACAATTATAACAAAAAGAATAATTCCAATCTTAACATGATTTTAAATAGTACAGATTAAGATTATTTTTAGATATAAAGCTTTTTCATTCTGACAAACCTGGAAAACAAACTTGATTACTATGTAGAGAATATAAAGGTTTTCTACATGATGATTTATATTAGAAAAAGAATATTAGGTTTGCTTAACCTTTCAATAAGCTAGAATAAGATGAATAATTTTTTTTTTTGTCCTAATGTTTTCTCATAAGAGGAAGGGAAAATAAAATCACACTTAGAATTAACTTAGAATTAATTTAGTAGCCACAGACAATTCCACAGGGAATTGCAAAGGTGGTACTGGCCATAAACAATTAAAGGAATGTTGGGGTCAGGCATACCAGGTTCTGAATTTCACTTACTAACTGGGATATCTCAGTAAATTAACACAAGTTTGCTGCATCAGAAATATGAAATAATAATACCACAGGATTGTTGTGTGTATCAAATGGGATTATACCTGTAAAGTGATCAATATGATGCGTAACACAAAGAAATATTGACGACTATTATTTATTTAATAATTATTATATAATAGCTACTGGCTACTATTCTTATTATTAAGCAAGCATTGCTAATCTCATCATAGTATTGTTGATAACACATTTGCATTATTGTACTATTTATCTCCTTAATAGCAAATGTTAAGAAAACCAGACTAACAAAGAGAGACATAAAATGTGATGCAAAGTATCTTTTCTAACCTTGATATTTTTTCAAGCTTTGGCTGTGACATGATATTGACCTCGGGGTATATGTTTAGAGTCTTCCTGGGTTTGATATTCCTCGACCTCCTCTGACATTCTTTTGACCCTCCCAGTAGTCTTTCTCTAATGCTCTTCAACATTTCCTCAGCTTCCTGGCTGTGCTTCAATACATTTGGAAATTTTCCCAGATGATTCATAAAAAAGCATGTAGGGTAAGAACCTCAGGGTCACAGACTTAGAAGAGAGGATTCTGAAGGGCAAAATAAAACCATCTGGTACAGAAGTTGTTCATGACTTAACACAGAAGCTTTACCATTAAAAAATACATATATATATTGTATTGAATAAAGTAAACACATGAGGATTTTATAGAGTCAAATAAATCATCCGCAGACAAGAAAATTGAACTGCGTGGGAATGACTTTTCTCGTGGAGTTTTTATTTAATAGTGATTTTTCAGGTTACATAGCTCAAATAATGCCTCTCCTATACACATGTACAATGAGAGATTGATACCTCCAAAACAAACCAAATATCTTTGCAATTTCCCTTAGAAGTTCAGTAAAGTTTCTAGAATGCAAGCCAATGCCCAAAGAAAGACCACAGTTCTAAATTTAAGCTTTACTGTAATAATATATATATATATCATAGTAGATGTTAATAGTAATAGCATTCAAAATAAATATTTTAATACAGAATTTCTCATGAGAACTAGTGTGACTTGCAAGATAAAAGAGCTTTAAAATTGATTGAAATAGTAACTCACTATAATGATGCAATAATTATATGAACTTGTGTGTCTCAGCTACCGATGACATTGTTTTTGGAGCTGGACACTATGTCTCTACCTGTCTGACCAGGAAAGCTGTCATAGTTATTGTTTGTCAGCATGTGACAAAGCTACTTTAAAATTTCAGAGGTGGAAAAGTATGGCAGGCTGTTGATGTCCTCTTGGTTCAAGTCACAAGATCCCTCAAATCTGAAGGCTCAATGTATCAGTTTTTAACCCAGAAGTAGGGGCATCTTTGTGGAGCTGAAAAGACCAATTCCTAAGGTCTAGTCTCCTTCGGAGTTCATGTAGTTATGTACCTCTGAAGTGCTGGCTCCTACCAGAGAGTCTCCTACTCACTCCCTAGTTCTATTTCTAGTCAGACAGAATGACACTCCTTTCCTTATTAGTCCAAAAGCCACTCTTTTTCTCTTTCTCTGTCTCCTCCTTTTCCATTATATATTCTCTGGACTTATTTTCACGTAAGTTTGGAAGAGCTCATTGCTTTCAAGCAACTTTGATTTTCCAGCAGTTGGGGTGTGTGTGTGTGTGAAATCCCTTGGTAAAATATTTGCAAAAGACTTACCTATCTACTTGAAAAGCATTTGGATGCAATAGCAGTTAGATGTGATAGGATACGGATACATACACACACCCTTCAATCATTTTTTAAGAATTTTAATCTGTAAGGAATTGTTCCTCTTTCTCTGTTCTTGCAAGGTGTCATCATCCTCATTCTGAGCTCGCCTACTCAACAAATAATGTATTTATTGAGCTCCTTTTATACTCATGGTGCTACATTAGGTAAAAGATACACAATGATGATCAAAACAACGTGGATGCCATTATCATGGAAATCATGGAATAGTGGGAAAGACAGATAGCAACAAGTACATGTACAATCATCATTTATGAGATAAAAGAACAGGAAGATCTACATGGAGTCTGCATCAAAACAAAGCACTAGCACTCTATGAACACTCTGGAGTCTAGAAACCTAAGCTTCCAGGAGTGCATAGATAAAGATCCTGCAGCAAATAAACAATTATAATGAATAAAGCAGAGAGGAACACAGTGGTGAATTTAACTTCGTTCTATATGTTCAGGAACTAATAGTTTCTGACTTAAAGGATAAAAGCAGGCTTTATGGAGAATGTAAGGTTTAGGGTAGAACTTTAGGATAAGCATGATGAGGAAATATGGTTAGGGCACCAGTCACCCAGACAGACAGAGTAAACTCCACATCTAGCATGTATTTTATGCCCCTTGGAATCTCGCACTAATATGATTTGTTTACATTTTCCCCTATCCCTGGTACTTTTTGGAACACTGCTCCCCACCTAACGTGTGTGGGCTGGGAGGTGAAAAGAGCAAAGATCATCACTTGTATCACAATTTAGTTGAGCAAGATTTTTATATGCATATCCAAAAAAGATCTTTAAAATGTAATAAAATGTTTAAAATAACCCAAAGCTTGGAAGCCAATGCAGTTGAAAACAAAAATGATACCTGTCATAAGTTAATAAAGCTTAGTTATACTAACTGGCATTCAGGCAATCCCAATTCCTTTTTTCTTAAAACCTATCTGAGGCACTTCATTCAGACCTTTGTCATTTTTCTCTAACTCTTCCTTTTTGGTTCTAATTCTTCAGCTGATAGTGATTACATGAGATTCATTTCATTATTATTATTATCAATAATAGAATTGATATATTCATTATATATGCTTTGAATGCCTGATAAGTACATGTATGCATTCTATAAGATTGGCATGTTTGATAAAAATAAATCCATTTCTTATTAAACTCACACAATGAAAATTTGGGAGAAGAAAATGACTGATAATTAAATGACTTATTCAAGAAGACTTGAGTTCTGTCTTCTTATATCATAAAGTGTACTTAATAGCAGGATTCTATTACATTTGAGTAATACTCACATACCAGTAGGAAACTTAGCTACTAAAACTTAATTGTCGCTATCAAACTAGAAAGACAATATTAAAGCAAACTGTAAAAAATTAAGATTTATGTTCTTCAGATGTGTTCTATTTTATTACCAAAATATCCCCACAGAAGATATGTATTAATAACAAATAGCTTGTGTGTGAAAATATTCATTGACTTGTGAGTGTGTGTGTGTTTGTGTGTGTGTGTGTGTGTGCCTACTTTGCCCCTAGTATTAAAATGTTTCTTGTCTTAAAACAAAAATGCACATGTGATACTATTGTAACTAATAAATCATGTATGAAAAATGTGGAAGATGGCATTATATGTCAGTCAGTGCTTCCTTGTATAATTAGACATATTATATTTTCTTCAGTTTCTGCAGACTATCTATGACATTTTTGTTTTAAAAGTTCATTCTTAATGTAAATGAATAATGCATTTTCCCATGATGGACACCCAGAACACTAATGTCATGTCATGATGATGTGGCTGTCACAAATGCACAAAGAGAAATGATAACTAGGGGAGTTATTTTATACTCCACCAAATGTTATGGAGAAAAATATCACTATACATTGGCCTTGAATAAACATTCTGCCCATTTCCACAATTTATAGAGACCAAGTTTTTAGAAAACAGTGAATGAGTTCCATCTGTTGATTTAGTCTGGAAAAGAGGAAATTTCAGTTTTGCCGCTATCATTCCACCTGAGAACAAAAGAAGGAACAATTTATTCATGGTAAGACACAAGAAGAAAGCAAAGCTCTCTAACATGTCACTCACAGAGACATTTCTTAATAGAAAGTGCATTTTTAATATTAGCAAAACTATTTTAATAGGTACAACAAATTTTCAAGTTTCAGTCTATTTGAAATAAATACGAGCAAAGTCAGGTATTTAGCGATATATATTCTGAACACTGTTAACCAGAAGAATCTGCTCTGACCAGATCAGCTATATTATAGTGTCTTGGAAGATCTGGGGAAAGTCAATAATCACGTTCACCTGTCCTGGACCACATTATCATAAGACAATTCTACTTAGTAGACCATTCTACTTAAAAGCAGCCATAATGACATCAAAAGCCATAAAATAACCCATAAAACTTCTAATTAACTTAGAACCCCGCATGTAGAATGTAACCTAGTAATGATCCTAGTAATGATCTATTGGTCGTGTACTACCAATAGAAAATAAGTAGGTGGGGCTTTCTCTCTCTCTCCTTTGACCCTTGCTGTACAGTGTATGCATTTGTAAGCATTGTTGACTTGGTTATGATAATAAGACAAATCATAGTGAGGCCAAAGAGAAATAGATCTTAAGTTTCCTTTTCATCTTCTTTTATTATCATGATAGAAAAAAAAAAAAAAGAAGAAGAAAAACTCCTCTGAAATACTTAGATAATTAAAACAAAAAGTATGCATTGTTTTAGGTTCAGGGATATCCTAAATTAGCTAGCTATCAATATCACCTCTTTCCCATATTTTATATTTCTTGAGTAGTAATCTTTGATAACTATCTAAATCACCTTATATGACACAGCATGTATGTTCAATTAATCTCTGTTGAATAAATGCATATACATTAATAGGTTTTGTTTTAGCTTAGTTGTTTTAATACTATCTTATAAGCTTCTTCTTTCCTTTTTTTTTTTTTTTTTTCTCTCTGTCTGAGAAAAAGTTTTCCTCTTGTCTTTCTGGTCTCAGAGATAATAAAATCCTCTCTAATCCAGATTTTAAAACTTCTTCTTATCTGGGAAAATATCCCTTGTCCACCAATAAGTAATGAAAATGAAGGATAGGTCAAATGAAACCTGAATTCCCATATTTGAAAATATTTATCTATGATGTATGGTATTTTAATATCTAAGTTTCCAATTGGGATGGGAGTGTCTCTTAAATGTAATAAAATCCTAACATGTTCACTTGGTGCAATATGGATGCAGAACACGAGTCTTTTTGAAGAAATCATTTAATCAGTCATCAGTCTATTTTTCTGACCAAAGAGATTTTTATTATTCTAAATTTTAATACATACGTACACACACACACACACACACACACACAACCAATTTGTATACAATGATTTCTTGAAGAAAAGTAGCTCTGGAAGACATTAAAAATCTTTTTCACCTGTTGGAGAAGAGAGAAAATGAGTCTTGCTTATTTAACTATGCAACCCACCTCCAGCATGGGTTTTATAAATATACATATTTTTTTTTCCTATTTCTGCTATTAATTTCTTTCCTGAGGTTCATATTCAAATAGATACACATTCAGAAGAAAGAACCTTCCCTCTTTCCTTTGGAATCCTTTTGAGAAAGTGGAAATACACAAAGTGTCTTGAGGTCTGGGCTTGAATCAGGCACACTATCACATCCGTGCCTACCTATTGCCCAAAGCAAGCTGCCAGGCCCACCTGGATTCAAGAAGCGGGGCTCAGACATATCCTTTAAAGATGAAGTAGGAAGTCCTATTGCAAAGGGGCAAAAATTATTGGGGTAATTTTTGCAATAACTCTAACTGTATATGGTTTTGTAAATTTTAAATAAAATAATTTATGATATAGGTATAGACCTTTGCAACGTTGTAGTCTCCCAATATTCATCCTTTATTTTTCAAAAGAGGAAGTGAAGGTAAATAGAATGTAATGGGCTTATTGAAGACTGTCAACTATTAAAAATTAGATTTGGTCCTAGAACCTAGATCTCCTGGTTCCTATGAACTTTCATAGTATGTCATTCCAATAGAATGCTGTGAATGATATATTGAAATAAACAAAGCAGGTGGGACTTGATTATTCCATAGTTACATACTTTTTCTTACAGTATAGTAGTATATGCATGTGATAATTCTGTTACATTAAAAGCCTGTGTTTCTCCTGGGTAACTTAAGGCACAATTTTTAACTTTCATTCAATTTTTATTATTACTTTTCAGTACTACCCAGTCTGTTGTCCCTACCAAGGTGATCTTAAACTTGAAAGTGTGTCAAGGGAAACCTCTTTCAATTTTCATGTGCCTCTGACTGGAAAGCCGAAAAATCACATCAATCAAATAAGAAAGTGCCAGTTTAAACCCTGATAAAAATACAAGTGATTATTTATTTTTGTTTAAGTTTATAGCATTTATTATTCTGGGACTTTGCTTTTTATTTGCTGTGTAATTTTAATGGCATTCGAAAAAACATCTCAAATGAATAACAGTATTGGCAAATCTCTAATTATCTTTTGGATGAACCATTCACTGGTCAATACTGTCTTAGATTCTTTTTTAACCATGATAAATCTTCCACTGTACCAGATGAAAATTACGCTACCCACACTAGATCTTATGCCAATTGTACAGTAGCCAGAGAAAGCAAGAATGTTCCTAACACAATCAGTTTATGGTATAAAATATAAAGCAGTTTTATTTGTACTACCATGTTATAGAGTTACAAGTATTTCAAAACGTCCAGTTTCTTTAAAAATCCTGCTTGGTTATTAGATTTAAAGACGTCTTTTGCGTTACTTAAGTATACCTGATATAAAGTATTTAACATATTTGTAATTCACACTGACATATTTGCTTTATTCTACTTTAAAATTACTGCTTTTTACTCTAAAATTACTACTTTGTACTCTACATGTGGCCCTGCTTTCAATTTTGATAAGAAAAAATTTCTTATGTGATTTCTGCTTTGGAAAAGTGAAAACACATACTTCTCATTTGTTTCCTTTCTGGATTAGTGTTCTTGTCCTTGTTTGAAAAACTGAATTTGGATTAGATCGAGCCATGAGAGCATCTGGATTTGGGTGCTGTGTCTCCTTTTGCATCTCCCCATATTTTTGCTTTTATTTCTTCTCTCAGTTCTTGTTCTGGCAGTCTTACTGACCAGTAAATGTTTTTACTGTTTTAGCTTAATAAGACTACTTAGGTTTATACAAACATAAATAGAAAATATTATGAGTGTTCTGTATTTCAGGCTAATTTTATAAGGTATTGAGGGACAATGCCTCACCTTTTATTATTTTTTTTTCATCCTACTAAATCAGTGTCTCAAGTGTCAAGTGGGGGGGCCTCAGTGTCTGTTATTTAACAAGAGTGTCAAAGAATTCTTACGATCAGAAAATATTTCCTTTGGAGAACAGAAAATACAGTTAACTAGACATCAATAAACATGAATTAGGATCTAAACTCAGTTAACCATGAATTGTGTGACTTTCAGTAAATTGATTAATCATAACAGACCTTCAATTTTTGTGCTGTGAAATAGTAAAAAACCAGAATATCGATTAGGCTTCTTACCTTTCATTAAACCAATTTTGGAGTAAAATAGGAATAAGTTTGAAAACTTTTTGAGAACATTTATACACTTTTAAAACATAATTTTTCCTGTGCTTATGATTGCTGCTGATACTTATTCTTTTGGGTGAAGTTGTTTACTTTCTCAGCTGCCAGTACCTATGGTTGATGACTGCAACTTTCTACTGTTTTGCTTAGTTTTGAAGTGCAAGTGTGTGATTTAATAATCACAAGAATTAATTTGAACAAATAGGACCCATAAAATGTAAAATGTTAACTAGGATCAGAGAATAGATGATTTCTGAATAAAGTATTTCAGTCTCTTAAAAAGTCAGAAACTTTGACCTAAATATAATGAGGATAAAGGTGATTTTTTACATTTATGTCATGCAGAACTGTAAAAATAAAATATTTATTTTTCATTGATGGAAGGTAACTTATAACACCATTTCTCTTCCTCTGAAATATTGCCAATTAAATAAAACATGAGCTCTAGAGAGAGTTTTTGCTTTCATTTCTCCATATGGATTTCAGAACTCTCTGTTCTCTCTCCTAGAGCATACCCCGAACTGATTTCTAGCTACTGTATTTTTATGCATTCTGACACTTTGAATTCTAAGACAAACCAAATTCCTGAATAAGTTAGAATATAAGGAAGCTCAGTACTTGCTTTTGGGTCCACTAGGTAAACTTTGATTCTCATCATAAAAACAGTGTGAGGGCAGTTATAAATGAGATCCTTTGCTAATGAATAATACAAAAAGAATAAGGGAAGTACACAATAGAAATATTTAAGTTTAGAATAAAACATGAGCATAAGTTGAATATTACACTCACATTTTAATCAATTTGAGTACATCTATTAGTACAGTATTCTCAGATGATAAACAATAACTAATAGTTTATGATGCCTAATAAATATCTAACCCATTCTGGAATAGACTGATGTTTTTATTTCTGCAAAATTTAGTTTTTATTGTTGGCAATAGAAATCTACAGGTCAATACTTCTCTGTCCTTCTTTGATCTGCCCTCTCCACCCTCCATTAATGAATGAAAAGAAGGCAGCTCTTCTCTGAGGTGTGTGCTCCTAGGGACAGGAGGAGAAGGGAATGAAGAGGGAGGGAGTGACCCTGCATGTTTCTTGGTTCCCTGCAGAACAATAAGTGAACTGAGGGAAGGCAATACAGCAACTACATTTTCATCTGGAACTTATCATGGCAGCAAGAAAAAAGGGGAAAAACATAAATGTGCAAAAGAGACATCATCTCTAAAGGAGAGAAGGAAACAGCAGGAGGAAAGTCATTATGTCCCTAGGCTCGACCATATTTGAACCAGAGGTGGCACTGGGCACTAGAGTATTAGAAGAGGGAATAGTTACGGTAAGAAGTACACTAAAGAGCCTGAGCTCTCTGAAACTATCCTCATAATAGATTTCTTACTGGGGAAAAAAAACACATCTTAATTGATTATGCTATGATCTGAAATTATAAAGTAAGCAATTAATTGCTTATACCCAAATGTGGGCCTATCTTAGCTGTAGACTTTAGGTCCTGGTATGAAAGTATAAGTATACATGTCAGACATGTTCGTTTTTTGAAATGATTAGTGAGTAGAATCTGTGCTAAACTATTCTGATTATGATTAGGGCCCTGCCTTTTTTGTTGGAGGCTTGGAAAAATCTGTTGACCACACATACACAAAGTTACCCACTCCAGGGTCATAGAGGTTTTATGTGTGGAGTCTCTGATAACTCCGTGAAAAGAAAACATTTTGCAATATTTCTTGTTGAAATTACTGAGGAGGTGAACTTACCCAGTACCACATGCAGAATTTTCTTTTTATTTTACTAAGGAATAAAAGATATAAATATGTGTATATTATAAAGGAATTTCAGAAATCTCTGTTTTTCACATGAATTGTTCATAGTAGTGTATTATCCAGCTACAGGGCTGTTCTGTTTTCTACAGTAGCATGATGTTATATAGAGGAGAGGGGGTGTGTGTGTGTGTGTGTGTGTGTGTGTGTGTGTGTGTGTGTGTGTGTGTGTGTGTGTGTGTGTGTGTGTGGTGTGCTCGGGGAAAAGAAAAGGTCAGAGGGGGGAATTAAAGGATAGCCACATGGTAGGCCATTTCCTTCCTGCAGGAGGAGAATGAAGATATCCCTTCTATATCCCTGCATATATATTTATCTTTCCCTGACACTGAGAAAATTTATATGTATAGAGATAGAGGAATCATGGAAAAAACCTCATCCATCAACAGTTTTTGCAGCTTTATAATCACTCAAAATCTAATGTGAGTACTTTGTTGTTGTCACTTGCATTTCTTTACATCATTGGACAATTAGATTATTTGATGTGTTATTAAAGTAATTTTGAGCACAAAAGCGCCTACTGTTGATTATGACAAATGCCTGTCAAGTTGTGAACTACCTAGAAAAGTGTTCAAATCTATTAAGAACCCTGATGATCTTTTTTATAATTTATTTTACTCTAGGCATAGGCTGATTTGGGAGAATTAAATTGAAGGTTATTCAGTGACATTAGATTACCCAGGAGCTATCACTGATGAAGGTCAAAGACAAAGAAAAAAATAAAAATAAAACAGAGTTTCTCAGGGATTCTTCACTTACATTTTTAGATAAGTAAAAATTTTTAAAAAGTTGTTTTTAAATGTATTTATTAATTCATTCAGGTTCATTTGAAACCTCACTGAGTGGTTATTCTTTATAAGCACTAAATGAGTTATCTACTGAAATTCAGTGAGTAATTACCCACTTTCTCTGCCATAAAAGGTTTTACAATTTGGTTGTGAAGAAGACTAAAATGTAGAGTCAGATACCATACAAAATAGAAATGTGGATAGAATAACAAGGACTAAAAGTAGCTCATAGGAGGGGCAATAAACCAATACACATTAATAAAGTCCACAAAGAGTTATTTAAATAAGTTTTGGCTGTGTGTAAAAGTTACTCTGTATAAGACAGAGAAGAAAAACTATTTCCAGATAAGGGTATAGCACGTACAAAGGGTGAAAGGAACTGGAGCGCCTTATGAAATCAGTAAACTGAAACCTGTTCAGTAGCTACAACTAAGAGACAAATGTGTCAAAATTGGGATATAGGAATAGCAGGATCTTGGGAGACGGAATTAGAAGTTTAGAATCAGTAGAGAGCCAGTGAACATTTTTAATTAGAAGAGTAATAGCATTAGATGTGTGCTTAAAAAAGGCAAAAGGAAAAAGTCTCTTGCAGGCATGGGGGAAACTTCAATGAAGCAAGACTGAATAAAGGAAAACCAGATTTAGCAGAGAGATAATTAGGACAAATTCAAGGAGGGAACTTTTGTTTCCCACTTGTACAACTGGGTGGGTAATGGTTCAAATAACCAAGATCAGAGCCCTAAGAAAAACAAATTTATTTGTGTAGAAGGTGGAGTTCAGTTTCAATCTTTATGAATTTGAGAATTCCTCTGGGATAGGCTCATGGGAGAGGGTTGGAAGGCACTGATGTGGAAAATACTTCTGGTTAACACAGAGATTAAGAAGAGTGATCACTTGCCAGCCAGGCCCTCGACTTCAAACTTGCAATATTGGAGCTGATGTGAGAGACAGGAAAACAACAGTTAGCCAGTTACCCTCCAGGTTAGGGTCAGCCATGAACAGGGAGAAGGTAGGGGCTGCCTCAGACTTCTGTTTTTCACTTTCTTAATCTACTGATCTAGATGTCCTACTTGTCTATTGCTTTCATTTGTCTTTGGCTTAGAAGACTAAGTTGTTTATTTGCTTCTGACCTTAAAGACCTAGGTTGTCTATTATTTAATGTAAAACAATATCATCTGTCTCACCAACACAGTCTTGGGCCTCCCACCCTCTCTCAATTACTACGTGTTTGTGCATCATGTGGCATTAGGGTGGATCTGTCTACTACAGCCAGCACCTGAAGCTCCTAGAGCCTGCTTTGCTCACAAGCCCAGAAAGCCAGAAGTGCCTGGGGATTGCATCCTGCTCAGGTGGCCATTAACCAAGACCTGACAGGTGTGGACGTAAGAAAGCCCCAAATTCTTTGACACATGTCAAGATAATTGTGTGTCCATTACTTACACTGAAGATGTAGTTACCTTCTTGAGGACTATGGCTGAGATCACATTCTTACTTAGCTTACTTCTTTTTGTTCTGCTTTTTTGTTTGTTTGTTTTTGTTTTTGTCTTTTTGTGACCGGTAAGGGGATCGCAACCCTTGGCTTGGTGTTGCCCGCACCGCGCTCAGCCAGTGAGCGCACCGGCCATTCCTATATAGGATCCGAACCCGCGGCGGGAGCGCCACTGCGCTCCCAAGCGCTGCACTCTCCCGAGTGCGCCACGGGCCAGCCCTTATTGTTCTGCTTTTTAAAATCACTTTTGGCCTGTGCTCCGAAAGAATTCCCTTAATAAATCACTTGCTCACAAACATTTCTCTTAGGCTTCAGTTCTTGGAATCCCGTCCTAAGATATACTGTTTTCATGTTTATTTTGCCAATTCCAATCTCCCTTTATGTGTCCATTCACAGGAACCAAAGATGTCTGGAGTTCCGTCTGCACACATGAACCTGACACAAGGTGTTTGATTATTCCCAAGATGGTCTCATTTCTGATCTTTGGTTAAATTTATATAACATAAACATTCTAAGTTTTGCATGTAGAATAAGAGGTAAATGTTTTATATATGTGTATGCATGTACATATGTATACCATACTATGTGTGTAAATAGCAGCAATAATAAATCTACTAATGTCAGAATATTTTTAATTCCACATGACAGAATTTCAACTAAAACTGACTTAAAACAAACAACAAAAATAGGTAGTTAATTATCACATACATCTAGCATGCCCCAAAAGTGGGTCTGGCCTTGAACATTGCAGAATTTGTGGTCCAGTGACATCATCAGAATTAGATCTACCTTTTTCATGCCTTGCATATGCTTGCTTTAGTTACCTTCATTCTTAGGTTCATTCAAAGAGCAGACACAATGGCTGCTGGAAGCCTTGAGCCTATAGCGTCCTCATAAATCTAAATTCTATGGTTGCTATTAAAAAAAATGCAATTCCTTTTATGATCTCTTGTTGATGACCTATATTTTTTTTAAGTCTCTGTCTCCAGACACTTTTAGGATTTTCTCTCCATCCCTGCTGTTCTGTTTCACAATGATTTGTCTTGTTATGGCTCTTTTTAAAACTTATTGTGCTGGACTCTCTGTGGGATTTGTTAATCTGTAAACTTATATTATCCAGGACTGGAAGTTATTTTCATATTATTACATTGATAATACTGCCACTTCCATTTTCTCCTTCCCTTTTCCTGAAATCTGAGTCATTTTAGTTATGCAATGATCTTTAAGTTTTCTTAACATTTCCATTTTCAATCTTATTCTTTGTTCTATTTTCTAGGTAATAGTTCAAACTTCATATTTTACACAATTAAGTTAATTAGCTAATTAATCTTATTTTTAAATTTCAGTAGCTTTTTTCTTATGATCTAAAATGTTCTTTACAAGAATAGTGTTAATTTTTTACTAGATACAGTACCATTTTATAAAATTATTTTTAGACTTCCTTCTGATTCATGTATTTTTCTTTCTTTCTTTATATTTTTTTCTTTTATTGTTCCAATCCGTTCAGCTTAAATTTCTTATGGTAGGAATTTTCCTTAAATTTCTGGTGATTCTTGGGTGTCCTATCATATTTACACATGAGGCTCTAAGAAGCTTATGAAAAAGATTCTGCGTACATTGACGGAACTTGTTGATGGATGAGCTTTACTTTGTGTTGATTAGTTGGAGGCCCAGCTATTTCACTGGGAAATTGTGAAAGATCAGTATCTGTAGGTCTTTGCTTTTCCAGACAGTATGTTTCCCCATGTGGAATTCCTCAGTCATTTGCCTGGATATAAAACTGTTTTCCTCTCATCTGGAAGCCAATGTGGAAAAGAAGTAAACGAGGCTTTAGCAGCAGAGATTTACTTACTATCACCCTGACACTTGTATTTTACGTCCTTAAAATAGAAACCTCTCTTTTCAACCCTTTGAGAAAAGCCAGCCTTCCACAAATTATGGAAGATGCGTAAGACACATGCTGCATAATGTTACCCCAAAACTTAGTGACTTAAAACAATAACACTCGTTTATTATCTCTCACAATTTTGGTGGATCTAAAATTCAAGAAGGGTTTGGCTGCACAACCGTGGCTCAGGGTCTCTTTGTGAGGTTGTAGGCGGCCATCTGCCAGCCCTCAGTCATTTGAAGGCTTCACTGGAGTTGGAGAATCTGCTTTCCAAGGTTGTTAATTCACACAGCTGACAAATTGGACCTGGATATTGCTGGAAGTTCTCAGCTTCTTTCCAACAAAGGCCTACCCCCAAGGATGCTGTAGTATCCTCAGAGCAGGGTGGTTAGATCCTCCCAGAACCAGTAATCTAAGAAGTCCAGTGTAAGCTGAAATGCTTTTGTGATTTAGCCTCAGAATTGATTCACTGTCACTTCCACAGTTTTCTACTGGTCACATATTATCAGCCCTGATTCAACGTGTGAAGGAACAGCAAAGGGTGTGAATACCAGAAGATAAGGATCTCTGCGGGCCACCTGGGAGGGTGTGTACAGCAAAGCCTTTGCATTATCAGTGCTTGTATTCTTATCTCCTTATTGCAAAGCTTTGACATAAATGGGAGGCAGGTAGGTGTCTTTTTAGAATTTTATTTATATATGCAACAAGATTTTTATATACCTGTTATCTATATATAAATGTACATGCACATAAATACAGTAAGACATATTAGAGATTTTGGTTACAAATATGGTAAGTTCAGTGTACCTATATTTCTCTCCATCCTCTCTAACCTGACTTTCTTTGTGTATGGACTTTGTCCTCATGCTGACTTTTTTCCCAATCAGTAAATGACTGAAACACCATATGCATTAGTTATATCCAGTGAAAAAGAATTGGCTTAGGAAAACTAAAAGGAAAATTTCAGATAGTTTTCCACCTTTCAGCTTTTATCTCAAGATATATAACAAATATTCATCCGTTTTTGCTTCTTATGGAAAGGAATATTTCAGACTGAAAAAATTTTGGATGCTTTTATGGGGGTTGTCCTCAATCTTTTTAAGGAAACGTGTTAGGAGAAACATTAAAGCCTCTATGTCGTTAAGTCATTTTTCCCCTTTCCTTTTCTTTGTTTTTCCTTTTTTTCGCCCTAGCCAAAAGGCATATTTATTCAGATTTCATTAGTCTTCTCATCATGTCCTTTTTCTGTTCTCTTCCAGGATCCCATTCATAATAGATACCTCAGGACATTCCCTTATCATGTCTCCTTAGCTTCTCTGTATCCTGGCAGTATCTCAGACTTCCCTTGATTTTGATGAACTTGAGAATTATGAAGAGTACTGGTCAGATGTTTTGTAGAATGAACGTCCCTAAATTCTGGTGTGTCTGATGTTTTTGTTTTATTTTGTTTATTCACAGTTATTCTGGTCCTGTCTCTGTCTTTTCATACACATACACACAAATATACACATATATGTGCTTTTTATTATATATATATATATATATATTTAAAATTTTATATATATCAGTAAGGACTCTTGGATGTCTTATTACATTATTTTTGAGTTGTTGTTTTACTACATTATTTGAGTTGTTGCTGAAATGGTTCCAGCTTTAGCACCTGGGAGTTCTTTCAGTTGACTCCTTTGTCCTTCTGACATATCCTCATTCTTTTTTTTTTTTTTTTTTTTTTTAGCACTTTCTTACTTTCTGTCAATCAAATTCCTTATGGTGATCCTATATATTTCCTTTCCCAGTCCTAGAAGCAGCCATTCTTCAAGAAGCTCTGGGTCTTCATATTGGTGAGTTGTATCAGAAACCAAGATCTGGATGTTATGTGTGTTTATTGCTTTTAGGGTATCATTGCCTCTGGGCCCTCTCAACAGACAAAACTGGGAAATATATGTACGTATACTAATCCATGCAGATAGGAACATCTATAATTATTATTATCTAAAATTAAGCTAAACATGAGTGTGTAAAAGTACTTCCAACTCTAATCCTGTACTATGTGGATCACTGTAGCCTCTTGCAGGGCATTTATTTTGCAGTAAAGATTCTGAATATAGATGCTGGATTCAAGACTTCCCTTTAATAAAGTAATAGAACTCAACCAGACAACTTTTTCTGAAGAAGTCCAAAATCCACCCTCAGGGAAGGGTCATTTTGTGTTTTCCTTGCTTGCTTTATGTGGTTTTAATTTCAGTTTTCTCCTGTACGTGGTTTTCTTTAGTTCAGCCATCTCTATAGGGATTCTTTTAAAAAAATATGATCAGAGTGACTGATTTAGTTTAACTGAATTTCTGTATTCTCAATATCAAAATGTATTTAAATGAGCATGTCTGGTTATATTCTATATGTTTTAATCTCACTGGTACTGAACAGATTAAGATTATTAATATTTTATGAACTGATATCCTATGTGTCAGATTGGATTCAGAGCTGTTTAAAATTAGTGTCTCTTGTGGTATTTACCTTTCCCGGCAGTGAACCATTTTAAATTTCAAGTCTCTAAGAATGAAATTTGGAAGTAATTTTTATATTCAATGGTTATGTATGTTCTACTGCAAAAATGATCTAAGCATAAAGCCTGTTATACAGTAAGGAGAAGATGCAGCTCTTTTAACTATAGTGATCTCACTGGAGAAAAAAGTAAAGAAACACCATTACCATCCTTATGCCTACATTTATCTGAAATTGAAAAAAACAAAATTCACATTAGGACTTAATTTTTTTTTAAATGTTTCACGTGGCACAAACAAGGTGTACCATTTGAATTGTAGCTCATGTATACTCTTAAATTCACATAGTTGTTGATTTCTATTTATAGTATTTTCCCTATAGAGTATCTAGCACAGCAACAATAACTAAAGCCAGATAACCTTGTCTACTAAAGGAGAAACCTATGAAGTTTAGGAGTAGAGTAGAAAAGTGTTCAGGTTTGTTTCAGAACAACCTAGAATCTTCATTTACCCAACTTACCTAATGTGTAAAAATGGAAAACATTACACAATCTTGTGAAGCCTCTTTATCCTCTTATGTAAAATTAGTAATAATTACATATATTTCATAAGTTTATTATTACAATTAAATGAGAAAATATGTGTAAAACCATCCTGATCAGTGACAAGAAGGCAGATTGCTCCGTGAAGACTGGTTCTCTTTTTCTTGCCCAGGCAGCAGTAAACAAGGGACAGGTACTGGATAGATCTTAATCATCTGTCTTTGATCTTAATGTTAAAAATATTTTACAAAATGCACCAGGCACCATATTCTAATCACCATATTATTTTTCCACACTGGTATTCAATCGTTGATTTACCTGTGGAGTGGCCAAGGGAAAAAAAAAAAACTGGGCTCAGTTTCATATTCTTATGTATGTTTATACATACACATACACAAACATATATATGTAATATACATATATAATTTTATAAATTTTTTCTGAAAATTAATAGAACTTTGTTATTCTGCATCCTCCAATTCATTGAGCATAGAAATACAATTCTGTAACCTTACACATATTTTATTTCTAAATGTATTATCAGAAATACATCATGCTCAAAAGTAGGTTACTTATAATAGAATTGTCTGCAATTTCTTTATCTCTATCTAGATTATATTTTGTGTGTAGCTAATAACCTAGCTTTTAATTTTTAGAAATTCAAATCTTCTTAATTTAAAAAGTGGGGTTTGACCAAATCCTCCTGTATTTTCACATGTTTATGCTGTTATAGTCACATAGGCAAATATTTTCATTAGTTCCTGCAAAGATTTTACCCATACATATATTTACATTAAAATGAGATTTTCATTTACATCCTAAATGATGACGTGTCTTAGTTATTCTTAAAATTATTTGTTTTAGAAATTACATAATTGTACGTGTGTGTTCAAAAGTAGCACCATATGTATGCAAATTCATTTGTTTCACCGATTTTTGGAAGACATCATGATGCTATGCTACAAATGTTTGCAGGTGCAAATATTTAAAAGATCACAATTACAATAATTCTATCATAGTTACTCACAGCTGCAAATGATTATATAGTTAGCCTCTTGTTTATAGAAGCTCCTAAAGAGATAAGAGCATATGAGCAGAAGAATCCTGTGATAGTGATGTGATAACAACACAAAAACATTTATGTAATGCTTACATTTTAAATGATGTCTTCATATGGGTAACCTTAATTGATTATAATAAAGTATATATCTTTGGAAACACTGCTGTCATCTTTTTTCTGTGGTAGACTGTTTCTAACACTTGCTTTTTTTTCAACTGTTGTTTAATTTCTTCATTCTTACTCTCTCAGTAACATTTATTGTCCAAGAAATTATCTGTGGGGCTTACTATTTCTCCTTGGAATGCTGACTGGTTCATAAGTCTTCTCTCTGATAATCAGAAGCAGAATTTCTCTCTTACTGTTTCAATACACCTGACCTTTTGCTCTTCCTGCTAAGCATTCCTCTCCTGTCTGAAAGAAGGCCCTTCATTCATCTGTGGGCAAACCTGTGAACACAAAAGTTGCCATATCATCATTCCCAAGGGGCATCCCTCAGTAACTCTTGTGAAACATTTCAGTCCAGAATCATATAATTAGGATTTCATATACATGCACAGAAATTTCTTACATTATTTTCTAGCTGCGTAGAAAAGTTGTTCTGTCATAGAGACTTGTTTCAACTCTGCACTTAACCTTGGGATTGGAAGTTAAAGTAGCATTGCTCTTCCTGGTAAGCTTCTAGAATGCTTGCCTCAGTTATATATGGATGTGTAACACAGCGTCTCAAAGCTTAAAAACACAATCATTTTATGTTCTGATTATTTTTTGAGTCAGTAATTTAGGCTGGACTCAGTTTGGTTGGTATTTATTCTACTGGTTACTTCTGTGGCTTTGATGTTCTGGTGGCTCCAGTGGGAATATATATGAGTGAATATGACCTCACTCAAGTCTGGGGTTAGTCTTGGGTGTGGATTGGGCCATGTACTTCAGTAAGCTAGCCCAGCTTCCTCACATGGTGGAAGAGTTCCAGCCAGCAGCAGATAAGGGATAACCTCTACACATGAGTGTTTTCAGCCTCAGCTTGCATTATGTTTGCTACTGTCCATTGTTTAAAACAAATAATAAAGCCAAGTCATGTGTGCATGTAGGAGGGGACTACACAAGGACATGGGTACAAGGAGGCATTATCTATTAGGGGACATTAAAATATCAGTCTCTCCTATGCTTTTATATATTGTAAATATTTATTAAGGTGAAACCATCACTTGACAATCAGCAACATTTATTTACTCATTTATTTATGTATTTAATTATGTATTTATTTATTTATTGTGGTAACAACATGAAACATAAAATATATCTTCTTGACATATTTTAAATGCATGATATAGCAATGCAAACTATAAGCACAATGTCGTATAGCAGATATTTAGAAATTATTCTTTGTGCATAGCTGAAACTACGCACCTATTGAAGAGCAACTCTCCATTTCCCCTTTTCCTTAGCTTCTGGCAACCACTATTCTACTCTTTGTTTCTATAAATTTGACTATTACAGATACCTCACATTAGTGGAATTATTAAGTATTTTTTCTGTATCTGGCTTATTTTATTTAGCTTAATATCATCTAGATTCATCCATGCTGTCACATATGGCAGAATTTTCTTCTTTTAAAGGTAGAATAATATTCCATTGTAGGCTTTTTCAATATACAAGCTACTGTGCATAATGCTTCAATAAACATGGGAATGCAGATATCTCTTCAAGATTTTGATTTTGATTATTTTGGATGTATATCCATAAGTGGGATTTCTGGATCATGTGGTAGTTCTATTTTTAATGATTTGAGGAACCTCTGTAATGTTTTCCATAGTGGCTACACAATTTTACATTCCTATCAACAGTGTACAAGGGTTCAATTTCTCCATGTCCTTGCCTCATGGCTTTGCTGAGCGCAGCCCATGCTATAGCTCTCATGGGTGGCTCTGGGTGCCTGTAGCTCTCCCAGGCTAAGATCACACTCCCATGGTTCTACAGTTCTGGGCAGCTTGCTCCTATGGCTCCATTAGACATTGACCTAGGACTCTCCACAGTGACCTTGACCCCATGGCTCTGCTAGGCATTGCCTTAGTGGGGACTCATTCTTAACAGTTCAGGAGGCAGAGAAGCCCCAGATCAGGACAGTAGAATTCGTGTGTGGTGAGGGCTGCTCTCTGCTTCCAAGACGTTACCTTGTTGCTGGATCTTCACATTGTGAAAGAATGAAAGAGCAAGCAAGCACTCCTTTCAAGCTAAAGCCTTTTAAAAGGGTACTAAACCCATACACGAAGGCAGATCCCTCATGACTTAATCACCTCCCAAAAGGCACACCTCTTAATACTGTTGCATTGAGATTAAGTTTCAACATGAATTTTAGAGAGGACATTATCATTTAAAACAAAGCACATCTGGGGCTGGCCCCGTGGCTCCCTTGGGAGAGTGCGGCGCTGGTAGCACTGAGGCCGCGGGTTCAGATCCAATATAGGGATGGCTGGTGCACTCACTGGCTGAGCGTGGTGCAGACAACACCAGGCCGAGGGTTGCGATCCCCTTACCGGCCGGTCGGTCAATCAATCAATAGATAAATAAATAAATAAATAAATAAATAAATAAATAAATAAATAAATAAATAAATAAATAAAACATAGCACATCTAAACAGATGTGAGGTGATATATCATTATGGTTTTAATTTGTATTTCCCCGATGACTAGTGATGTTGACATTTTTTCATATACATGTTGCTTATTTGTGTATCTTCTTTAGAGAAATGTCTGTTCAAGCCCTTTGCCCAATTTTTAGTGGGGTTGTTTGTTGTTGTTTCCATTTATTTGCTTGCTTTTTTTGCTAGTGAGTTATAGGACATCTTTATATAGTTTAGATATTAATTCATATTTCCTTTTCATTCTGTAAATTTCCTTTTTTTACTGTATAGAAGCTTTTTTATTTGACTGTAGTACCAGTTCTATATTTTTGATTTTGATTTTGTTGCTTGTGCTTTTTGGTGTCATATCTACAAAATCATTGCCAAGTCCATTGTCATAAAGTTTTCCCCCTATGTTTTCTTCTAGTAGTTTTACATTTTCCGATCTTACATTTAAGACTTTAATCCATTTTGAGTTGATTTTTGTATATGGTATAAGAAAAAGGCTCAATTTCATTTTCTTGCATGTGGATATATAGTTTTTCTAACACCGTTTGTTGAAGAAACTCACCTTTTGGAGAATTTGAAAAGATCTAAAATCTTCCCAGTGGTGTTCTCCTGACAAAATGTATTTTGAAAACACTGAGACATTGAGTCTGATTACCTTTATTCTGGGCTGATGCATAGTTATTCAAGTCACAGAACTGATTAATAAAACCAGAAAGTCTCTTTGAATGTTTATATGGAGAACAATAGCTGTGGCTTGAACTTGTGTAATACTAGGTTAAGATCACTTGTTTCATAATAAATATGACATTTCTTATGTGATCTGAGCACTCATAATTTATTGGCTAAGGCTCTTTAAACCCTGGGAGAGAGTGGAGCTGGGTAGCCTGGACTAAATGAAAGGTATCCAAATATTTTTATATTACTCCTGTACTACCAAAAATCATTTTTAAATGCTCACCCCCAATTTTGCATATTATGCTAATATGTTTAAATATTATAAAATATGCAAACATATCTAAAAATAGATTTAAAGGATACAATAATAAATTCATACTAGTAGTGGTTCTAATATTTTCTTTCTGTACTGTACTGGATTGGTCTGCTTATTTGCCACAGATTAGGATCACTGGCCTGGGTGTCTCTGATTTTTTCCTATTTGCAAGACCAATCAATGATTCTCCCAGTTTACACAGTAATATATGCATAATTAATACTAATATATACATAATATCTATGCTGGGTTAAGCATAGCGGTTTGGTGAAACTATTTTATTTCTTTCAGTTGACTTTGCATCGCTATACTGTATTTCAATCTTAGTATTTATGTTTTGATGGCACAAATTAACTCTAATACTGTATTTCTTTATCAGCACCACACTCTCCCGAGTGAGCCACAGGCCGGCCCTAATACTGTATTTCTTGAATTGTCAAACAATTGTGGCAAATCTACTATAGCTTATGCCCTATAAGTACATTTATCACTACTGTAACATTTCCTTAAATATTTTTATACATCAAATTACCAGTTTAAGCATGTGTTAAAATGCTCAACTTAAAATTGTAAATATGCTGAAACCTTGGCACTTATTCCTTCATGACAAAAGAAGCTCTTTAGCAGCTACACAAACTGCCACACTTGAAGCGTTAGTAATGCAGAATATAGTTTTTTAAAGTTGATTAATCAATAGGATTCCAGAGTATAACAAGGAAGCACTTTGTAGATTAAATTAATTGTCTTTCACACATATAACAAGGTGTTGATAGAATAAGTGTTTTTTTGCCAGTCTAATTTTTAAAATGTGGTATTTGCTGAAGTGCAAATGTTTGCAGCTCAGAGCCCTGTGAAATATGTAAAACAATTCCAATCTTTTCCCGATTTGCAGAAGGAAAAAAAATGGGCTAGTCTAGTTCTCAAAGTAGCCGTATTTTTTATATGATTAGTTGTTTCAATTTACTTTTTCAAGAAAGGAAACAGCATTATGAGCAGATGTTTTACTAGAGCAATGTGTTTTAAAACAGAATATATTTTATACATATTTAATATACATTCCATATCATGGCTATATCTTAAATTAAAGGAAAACAGTGCTGAACAATTGCATCAAATATTGTAAATTGCCTTACTACGAATATGGTGAATAGATTATGTGACTATGAACTAATTACACTTTACACTAATAATTATGAAATTGGGATGTAACTTTAACAAGATACGAAAACAGATGTTTATACATACACACATGAACCTAATTCATAGGAAAACCAAAAAAAAAAAAAAAGAAAGAAAAGAAAGAAAAGGCAAGCAATGACAGAAAATTCAGGGCCCCTCATTGATGTAGATATGAAAATGAGTGGAAGTACAAGTCAAAATTATTGTATGTGTCAAGTTATAAATTTCCCATAAGAAGACCAATTATCTTCTGGGAAGAAGGCAAGCAGATTAATACGATGCTATTTTGGAATTCAAAAATAAATGTTTTGTAAAGACATCATAAACACCAGTATCTTTATTTGCTGAGCAGTTGCATAACCTAATAAGTGAAATTCTGCAGTGTAACAAAAGATTTGAAAAGTATCTGGCATTTTGAATTAGACAATAAGAAAAGAAATAGTATAACTAAGATATAATAGTTGTCAATAGAATTTAGCTCCCATAGTCAACGATATTTTTAGTATAATAGCAATATGTGTTTTTAGAATAGATATATAGATTTGAAATTGCTGCCTTTCTGGAGAAAAATGCTTATTTATTATTTTTTTTAAATGAGGTAGATTTACCAAGAAGCTAATGTAGCTTTTTCTTTTGGTGAGAACAGTTAATATCTTCATATCTATAGTTAGCAATTTTCAAGTATACAGTATATTATTAACTGTAGTCACTGTGCTTGTACAATAGATCCCTCGACCTTATTCCTCCTGTCTAACTGAAATTTTGTGTTCTTTGACCAACATCTCCCCAATCCTTCCAATATATTTTGGAGTAAAACTTTTGATAACTTTCTCTTTGATCCTTTGCTTTTCTTAAGCAGAGCTGATTTCCTTTCCATTCCCTATTTCTTAACTCACACATAAGTTGAAACACACAACTTGGAGAGTTCATAGTAGAATGGACTTGAGCCATGGGAATATGTCATCAAATGGTATGACCTTTGAGGTGCCTTCTGACGTTAATAATCTGAGAGACTAATAGTGTTTTCTGTAGGAGAGGTGCAATAATTAACTTCATTTTACAGATGAGGAAATTAATAAAAAGTAAGCTTGATTAATTTGCCCATAGCAAGCAAGTTTTTGAATCTAAGAGCTGAATTCCAGGACCTATGCAGAAACCATCAATCTAGGGGTATTTACCACCATTCAGACCATGCTGCTAGTCTAATGTCTTTTTCATCAGTCAATTACCGTTACTATTCTTCTCCATCACCACACCTTAACTATGAAACACATTTTCAGTTAATCACAGCTTTTGTCTTATTTTCTTTGGTGGCAGCCAAAGACTTGTTGCTCTTAGATCTTCAACTGTGGGGACCATAGTTAACCAAACATTCCTGCTACTGCTTTCTGAGATACATAACCTAATTTGCTCTGAGACTATGCTTCCCATGGGAGGGGATCCCAATGGATAGCTGAGTTTAGCAGGCATAACCAAGCAGGCTGATTCCTGGGAGACTGAACTTCTCAAATGGGCAACTTTGGCTCAAAAATTCCTAGTTGATTGGTAAAATACTTCAGAATTGCACTTCAGTTTAAGACTCTTTCATTCAACATTCCTTCCTTTCCTCTTTTCTTCACAAGAGTAAGCCTTGCATTCTGGTCTTACAACTCTGCCAGCATTATCAAACTCTCTCCTTATTTTCCCAACATTTTTTTTTTCCTGCAGGTGTTTTTCCTTATAAATTACTTGGATATTTAATCCAATATTGGTGTCTGCTTGTTGGATGACCTTAAGTAACATGCATTCCTATTAGATAGCCAATAACACAAAGTGCAATTTTTGGTTCATTAGTTTCAATAAGCAGAATCGTATCCCAATTCAAAGGTGTGCATTTGTATATTAATCACTGAAATCATTGTTCACTTTCCTTTATTATTTCCAACTATAGACCCATGTCAGAGACTTAGGGAAACCTAAAATCCAATCTGTAGGAAAACTATATTTTAAAATAGCTCACATTTCTCATTAAAAGAAAAAAAACTCATTGTTCTTGGAAACAGAATTTATCCTAAGTCTTAAGTAAAGTTTATGGCTGAAAAATAAATTGGATTTTATTTTATAAATTATCTTTTAGATATAACTGATTAATTTAATTTAGGCTAGTATTGACTATTTTTTCCTGGTGAGTATACACTATGTTTATATTACATGTAAACACATTAAATCAGCACGCATTTATTGTGTATATAGCATACAAAAGGCATTATGTGGGGCATCAGAATAAAAAGATGAATAAACTGAAAATGTACAAGAAATGCTTCCAATATTCACAGAACTCCCAATGTAGTGAATTAGGCAAATGTGCATGTATCTAATGACAATAAAAGTTAGGAAAGTGGTGATGGACAAAAGGGAAGTGGAAAGGATGGGACAGTCTGAGACAACTATGACTGTAAGGATAATGTTTTTTCCAAGAGACTGTAAGAATGCTGAAAGATTACAATTCCAATTTTCTGTAGAATGTGACATGAATTTTTAAAAGTTAAAGTGGGTTAGGTTGGAGGAAAAGCTTTAGAAAGCATATAGAAGTTCAATATCATGATATATTTATTTCCTCAATTAAGTACCTTAATTAAGGAAACTATGACAAATAGGTGAATGGTCAGAGAATTAATCCTGAACTGAATATTTATGGCTGCAAAAGTCTCTCAAGTGAATTGTCTGCTGATGTGCTAATGTTCATCTTTGCTCAAAACGACAGGATAATTTTGAAAGTATTGATATACTCTTTAGCCTAATTTGTCCCTTGGAATGCAAAGGGGTAGGCTATTTTAGGAAGCTGAGTGTGGGGAGACCATGGTGTACAGTATGTATGTTTATTGCCAGCAATTCTCCTTTTTACAAATCTCTCAATGAAAGGAATATGGAAGAGACAGTCAGAGTACAGTGCCAGATACCTGCAAATAATCTCAAATCTCTTTTTCCCAAAACCCTACCTTACTCCATTCCCACCCACAAAAGACATTCATTTCAATTGGGTCTTCTCATGCAAAGGGGAGATTTGAACTCAATATTTGTATGTTGGTATTAATTTTGTTACATAAACATTTTATAGTAAAAAATGAGTTCCCAGTGAATAATGTGCCGACATGCTGACATTTATTCTTCTTAGAAGAAAGGGGCCAATTTTCTAAATATTATACTACTCATCTAATTCAAATTTGCACCCTTATTATGCATATTGATTTCAAAAATTTGAATGTAGCTAAGAGAGAAAATTTGAAAAAAATAGGCTATTTTCACCTTCTATCAAATTTATGCCCTTAAGGTCTTGAACCAATACACATATTTATAGAAATCCAGTTCAACATCAATGTGTCTGAATTTGTATATGCTGAGCCATTCAATTACCTCCTCTCTTATTTATACAAAGCTTTATTCTTTCAATACAGCAATTTATTCTGTGTGCTCTACACCTATAGTTGTATATTCAATTTTTCTATACTACAAAATTAAAAGTAATCATATGAGAAAGATGGGAAGTGAGTTAGAAAGTCTCTTTTCTTTTTCTTTTCAATATGAGCCTCCAAAATGTCCAATTTCTACAAGCCACTACGGAAGCTTTTCTTTATTCTTTAACAAGACGCTGAATAGTGAATTCCAAAGGCATTACAGCAGACACATAAAGTGGGTTTAAAGAAAACCTACTGGGAAAATAGAATACTATGTTCTTAAGGAGGAAAATACTTCTATAAAATGGGGCCAGTGCACATGTCTTTTGTGTTAATGTTTGAACAAATGTGCGTTGCACATTCTCCTTTCCCTTGACCCTGAGTATATATTGCTAGTACAGAACCTAGCAAAACCTAAAGAAGGTACATGGAATTGACTGTGATAAACATAAACTTGACAGCATTACTTAGTAGCGATCTGCCTTTACACAGCATTAAGAAAAGGAAAGGCATTTCTCTCATTGTGCAACCAATAATTCTGATAATTAATGTAATTTCAGGGTGTAAAATAAACTTCTTAGGAAATCACTCTCAAATTGTTAAAAAATGTAATATCTATTTCCATTTGCTACTCATGTAAAAGCTTCCTGTTTAATCTGATGCAAATAGTATATGCATTTCTATTTGCATCATTTCATTTTCCCAGTGTAGCAGTGATCCATGTACATTTTACATTGTTGGGTTCTCTTTTTGATTTTCTGTTTTTCTATTTCATCTTTTCTTAATGGTCTTTCCTTTCTTACAGTTTCCCCAGCCTATACTGTTACTTCTTTCCATACATTTTTCTTTTTTCCTCTATTTCTTTGTTGCTTTTTAATTCTATTTTTTCCCATAATTCTTTATTCTCCCACATATCTTTCATTTCTTCACCCCTCCCAACTTCCCCATTTTCCTCTGTTCACATCTTACATATTTCTAGTGGCAACACAGTTTCTCTTTTATCAAAGTGTAAGTACCACATTAAAACTCTATTACTGGTAATAGAGTTAATGTGAAAATACAGATTACCTATAATTTATGACAAAGTAATTCTATGTCTTAGTCACTATAATGAGTTGCCAACTTAATTTAAATATATTAGATATTCACCAAATGGATAGGGAGCTCTTTTTATATATTTAGTACAGAACTGATCATTACTGAATTTCTAAAAAGTCATCCTGCAAGACTTTTTAGCCTGATAAAGTTATTTTAGGTCCCAAACCACAAGAAGAAAAAAATTAAACATTTCATACCACATACTGTGTTATCTTCTTTCCTTTTATTTAATTCATAGAAAATGAATTTTTTTTGTTTATTTCAGCTACTTTTTTTAATGAGAGAATAAAGTGGTATTCAGATTCTTATAACGAGATGATAAGACTTTGGTAACAAAGTAAGTTTAACAGGCAGTTCCTGAATTACCTGTGTAATACTCACATATGCCCTTAGGGAATTCATTCATTTGTTCAACACTTAGCGCTTGCTAAATGACAAAACTCTATAAGGCACTAGGGATGCAAAGATTAATAAGACATCATATAAGGGTTTATAATATTTCTGAGAAAGATAGACAAGTGAGCAGATAATTATAACACAATGTGATGCAGTAATGAGAAGCCACAGGGCTATGTGAACACCTAAGTGGTTCTTCTAAACCAGAGCGTTAGGAGTTCAAGGAAAACTTCCAGAAGAAATGATGCTTTCATTGATTTTTGAAGGATGATATGCCGTTAATAAGGTGAGGAGATGAAATGAGGTGGAGATGTAAGTGGGGACAGTGAAGAACTCTCCAGAAATATATATATATATATATATATATATATATTTATAAATATAAATAAATAAATAAATAAATAAATAAATAAATAAATAAATAAATAAAGCCTTTTTAAAAGCTTAGAAGCAAGAGAAATTCCAGAAAATACTTATAACAAAAATAGTTCAGTGAGTCTGAGGCATGAGTTATGGAATATACAAGTAGCGTAAGGAGAAAAATAGTGGTGAGACAGAAAACTCTAAAGGTAACTTTTAGATATTGAAGGGTCCTGTTTAGCATCATAAGGAGTTTAGACATCATGCCCAAATCATTAAAACCATTGGGGAGTGCTAAAAAAAAGTAACATCCTCACCAAATTTGATATCTTAAAAGAACAAAATGCAGAGAATAGATTGGAGAGGCAACACTCAAGGCACAGAGGCAAGTACGCTAGTAGGGGATTGTTGCAAGCTGTTGAATGGGGCTGCTGATGGGATCTGCTGTCGAGGGGCTCACAAGGTGCCAGACACAATCAAGCATGATGATTCCCTGTGGCGTTGGCAATGGATGATATTAAGACAGGTTTATGAAGGAGGTATAAGAGAGAGGATATGGCCATTGTCCAGAAGCATGATTAGATAAAGCAACAGTCAAAGATAACAAATGGGTCCCCGCTTTAGGTGACTGGGTGTGTCACAGTGCCCGTCATGCATTGAGAAAAAATTGGTATTGACTTGGTAGGTGACGTTGGTGCACTGTGACGGATTCTTTTAGGTTATGTTGATTTTAAGGAACCCTTTGTTCTCAAAAGTAGAGAGGTTCAGCAGAGAATGAGATATGTTTGGTAGGATATTTCACTGGTGTTGTGCTATCACTTCACATTTCTTATCCGAAGAATCGCCCCATCCCTTCCAGGGCAAATTAATTCCCTTACTTTGGGAGATATTTCCCTCAAAGTCGAAAGTAGAGCTAGCAATGTGAGGGGATTATGCTGAGGACAGGGTGGGTCTTGGGAGAAGCAGCTAGATGAAGAGACGGATCCTTAAGATAGGAAAAGGCAGCTGACCCCAGGTCAGCTGGGTTCAGGTCTGGGTTCAGGTCTGGGTTCAGGCCTGACTTCTGTTATTACTCTAGGAGCTGCCAGTACATCAGAGGAAAATAATATTTTATGTTTCCTAGGAGGCTAGAACCAGGGACCAGCTCTGTCACATTCAGCAAAATTTGTGTTTTTCAACAGTGGCAGTTAAGTCATTTAACCTCCAGATTTAAAGAACTATTTGGGCTCAGAAAATATAGGTATCAATGACTAAAGGCTAGAAGTCCTTCTTCTGTTTCCAAATAAATATCTCATACTCTTGTGAGTCCCCAGAAAGGTGATTCCTGTCCCCATCACATAAATAAATGTCTAAGATTCAAGTGGGCTGGACCTTGACTCTGATTAACATTGTTTTTTTTCTCTAACAAAATTATCTATCACACTCCCAAATGTAGAGTAAGATTTATATCCAGTACACATGGGTGTGAATGTCAGGGAAGGATTTTTACTAATAATTAACTCATACATTTTGAGTAAGAAGTGATAGAATTAGGCAAATGAGTGAATGGATTTTAAGATTCAAGATGGACAGCAGATTTTTGCTTCGATTTTGTTTTATTTTGTTTAATTTTTGCATGATAAAAAACTACCCTGGCTGGAATTCTGAGATCAAGGTGTCAACAGGGTTGGCTTCTTCTGAGGGCTGTGAAGGAGAATCTGCTCTAATGTAACGTACATTCACTAATTTCTTCCCCCTCCCAACAGGTGATGGTGATACCATTTCCCCATGAATCCTAGAACTGGGCGATCTAGGTTGTTTGAATCCCAGCTTTGCTATGTTAGCTATGTGACTTTAGTCAATTTGCTTAACATTTTTACCTCTGTTTCATTATATGTAAAATGAGCATAATGTCAATACTACACAGGGTTGCTGTGAAAATTAAATGTATGAAAGAAAATTCAGGATTGTATCTAGCACAAAAGAGCACCACACTTATATTAGTTGGTGATATAAAGAATGCTAAAGCCATTGCTGGAAAATTCTCTCAGTGGAAGTGCTGTGTAATTGGAAGACAGAATTTGCTAATCTGTATTAGATCATGGATAAGATCCTTCAAAGAAAGAATGTTTAAGTAACAACAGTTCATCTAAACTACTTTCTAGAGATGATGAGTTGGGTTAAGAAGAGGGCTTTAATTTGTTGAGTGAAATATGCACATTTCAGAACAAAGTTCAGGCATACTGACCAACAGAAGAGGCTGAATGAAAGCTGTCTATTCTCACACAGTGCTCAGTCTTTTCTCTAACTAAATTTGGGACAAATTATTAAAAAATATTTCTTTGAGGGATTGCTAACCTATTAACTTGCCCAGCACCCACATTTCTCACCTGCTAGAAATCCACCTTAACTGCTCTATAAACACTCAAAGTGATTCTTATCCCTACAATTTTAACATTTCTTACACTAAGTGCTTAAGGTTCACTATGGATTAAATCAACTATTGTGAGTAGACCTGGTATAACCTTATTCCTATGACTAAAATGGTTTTAAAAAAATAAGTGACAAAGTAGAATTCTGGAACACACCCCATTCGTAAGTTGGGAATTTCCTGTACAATGTAATGCAATCAATTTGTGTCTCAAAAGATGAACCATGCACTTTATCAAGTTACTGATGCATCTTAAAGGATTGAAATAAGATCCTCACATCATACAATTTTTATTTTGCCTTCCTTCCTCTTTCTTTCCCTCCCTCCTTCTCTTTCTCTCTCTCCTTTCCTTTCTCACTTTCTGTCATCTAGCTTATTTCATCTTTCTATTTCTGTTTATATCTAAACTACTATCTTTAAAATAAATGACTTTGAAAACAACCTCTGAAAAAAAGCAGTTGAACTTGTCAGGTCCCCACCCTCACTATGACACATACTAGATGTGTGACCTTCGGCAAATTAAATAATCTCTCAGGCTTCCTTTTCTTCTTCTGTAAAATGAAGTGGGTTGAATTAGGTGATCTTTAATGTCCTTTATCTGCTTTAAAAAAATCTGAGTATAAGTATGGTAACACTGATTTCTGAACCAGTGCTAATTAGCAATTTTATAATTCTATTTAAACATTGAAAAATATTTGGAAAACTAGGGACAAAATATAAATCACATAAAATAAAATATACATTTGCAATTTTTTATGAAAATAGCTTTAAAAATAAAAAAATAAGTCAATTATTAAAAACCAGAAAACACAAAAATGTATAAGTGAAAAAAAAATAATTCTTTCTGTAAAGAAGTAATTCTAAGCCTGTGAGCTTCATCGAAAGTGAAATGTTTCTATCAAGGAAATTCCATCCTTATATTTAATTTTTATTCAATTTTAAGACCTTGATAGCTGCAGCCAGAATGTAAATTATTAATATTAGAATTAATAGAGATCTGTTGCAGAGGGAAGACCAGAATAAAATGATTCTTATTTAATTGTGTTGATGTGAGTGTGTTTGGATCTATATCTTCTCTTTTAATTTTAGTTCTTTTATTTCTCTGTACCCATGTTTCAGTCTTGCTGTACGTGACACACTGATATTCAAGAGGCATTAAACAGTGGTACATCTTTCACATAAATAGATGTGTGGTGGTGGGGGCAACATTTGAATGTGTATAACTATTACCCTCAATAAGTGTGTATTACATCCTATTAGCCTGAGCAAGGTATTCTAATCTAACAGTTCTGCACCATGTTCACATTAATATGCTAATGGAATTGGAATACAAAATTAAATGAAAATGAAATTTGGAAGCTAATTGACATTTTTGTCACTAAAGCTCAGAGAAACACTATTTATGGTTTAATGGTAAAAGGCTAATGTGTCATCCCAGGGAGGAGGCCACATCAATCTTAGCTACAGTTATTTCCTGAAGTACAGTGCAGAACCCTGTTTGTGTATTCAAGTTGCCAGTCTCCCTCATGTAGGTGGTCCCATCACTGTAAACCTGCGCTAAATTGCTACCATCCATTATACACAGTGGCTGCCTGGATGGCTGCCTGGCTCTGACTTACACAGGCCATCTATTCCTGTCAGAAATATGATATGTCACTGACAAAAGCTTAATTACACCATTAATTAATAGGACAATTTTCAAAATGCCTTGAAATGCAGCTTGACACTCATTAGTGCCATTTATGAATAATTTCTCCTAGGGAATAGTACTCTGAAGAGCACTTTAAAATGAACCGCAACTTTAAATGATGGTTTCCATAAAACAAAACAGATACGTGGTCAGAAGCTGCTTCTCTCTCTCTCCGCCCCCCTCTCTCTATCTCTCATGTGACCTATCTCTTCAACACTGGCAGAATATTTTTTAAATACTGAAACTATTATTACAATTTTGACACAAAATTCCTCATTTCTTTTATTTTGTGCTCACTTTAGAAATTCAAGCACTTATTTCCCTTCTTTCAGAATCTTAATTACTTTTTTAAACACACCATGGTTTAAAGTTTAAATAGCAATTACACCACATTAACCTCAAAATAGGTTTCTAAATATTTATTGGCATGAAAAGTATCTTTTTTCTTCCTTGTATCCTAGAGATGTCATGTGTGGCAAGAAGGAAAAGCAAAAGTGTGAATTTGTTGGGGGACACAACTTCACAATTGGTTTTTACTTATCCACTCAATTGATTCATTAAATTTTTGTCACGTGTCTTTCAGATAAGCAACCTAGGAACACAGGTTGAAATGTATAAGTAATTATTCAATATTATGCCACCATCACCCTCTCCACCCAAAACCCTTTTGACAATAAAACCAGCCTGATTAAGTCATTTAAAGCCGCACCATATTTTGCATGACTTTTTGTTACTATATATTATTTAGATATAGTGGTTCTATGATTACTGTCCTGTATTATGGCAGACTGGATGGGATTGCAAGGTTAAAGCCAGAAAGTGTTATACACCTCAGATAAGGAACTTCAACTGCGAAACAGAAATGGGCGGTAGAATGAAAGCAAGACCTTCTTTGTTTAGATTTAAAAGGTGTCAGTGTGTTTAGATGTGATTAGGTAATTGGATGTTTCTTTTTATCTTGAGGTAGGCCATGAGATAAGGAGTCAGGATCACAACCCGGCACATATAAAGTTGTATCAGGCCTTGAAGAGTGATTCTTGGATATGTTATCAAATTATCTGGGAATGCATTTCAAATAGCATATGCCAATTCCCTTTGGAGATTACTCTGCTTCTCTAAATTCCACATCCTTACTATCTTTCAAGTCTATTTATATTTTTCAGCCCCTCCCCAGTATCTTAGTTCATTCTTTTAAAATATCTCAACTGGCTTGCCGCAACACACTGTTTTCTTATTTTCTTGATTCTAGATATACTTCCATTCAATCTATTTCTATATTATGGCAACAATTAGATTTCTCAAAGATTAAACTGGAAAACACCAATTCTTGGCAACAGTAATCTTGGAAGATGACGTTAAAGTCCATGGTTAAACGAGTTTGGAAAGCAGTGCACGCTAAATTGCCCTCTGTGACACTGACCATAAATGACAACATATTAATGACACAATGAAGTTATGAATTAAAGAATTCCATTTAATTGTATTTAACCCAGTGGCTCATTTGTGTATTTGATGACAGTGATTTGCTTTATGATCCAGAAAATAAATTTGTGAGGCTTATAACATCTCAAAGGCTACCAGTTGATTACAGTATATATTTCCAACTCCTCACCATTTTCTTCAAGGCTCTTTAGTATTTAACTTCTTAGTTGATTTGCACCACTTCACACTTTTCCTTCACATTCTTTGTTCAATCTACATTGAATAAATGTTAACACATTGATCTTTTATCTCATATTTAAGCATATGCATTTGCTGATTTATCTGCATGGAATGTTCTCCCCATCTTTTGCCCGACTACCTTCAGGTCTCAGCAAGCTTATCCTGACTACCAAGACTAGGGTACAATCCCCCTCTCTATGCCCCCCAAATATTATTTGCTTACTACTGTATTTTTATCTTTTAATCCTACTAGAAAGGTAGTCTTTTACATCAGGTCATATAGTTTGTTTAACATTGTGCACTTAGAATCCAATATGATTATGGGTATGTCAGGCTCTGGATTCGTTTATTTGAATAAATCATGTAATAAATTGTTTTGTAAGAGATCAATAACATATGGAGGTAGTGCAGTAAAGGGGATAGACTGAAAAAAATCAATTTTCTCTAATTTAGAGAACCTTGAGTTTTGTCCTTGTCCAACTGTTAAAAACCAACTGCATTATTTTAGGCAAGATACTTAATCTCTCTCTCTACATGTTATAAATAGAATTGAGTACATTGAAAGGAGAGGGAGATAGAGTGGGGAGGAACAAGAAATAATAAATACTTTGAATTTACAGACACAGCAAATCGAATTCCTTTGCTTCCATTTTTATGGCTTCTTTTTGTCTGTCTGCTTGACATAGGTCTTGTTTTTAGGTTAATGACTCCAGTTTTTACTCTGTCCTTGCAACTGCAAGCACAGAAACCAAACGATGGCAAATTTGTGGTGTATTTACAGGAGATGAGAGTTAAATTACCTGTTCTATGATCCATTCACTCTGTTCACCAAGAGGGTGCCCCAAGGAAATGGAAAAAAAGACAAGTGGCCAATTTTAATTTACTTGTAAACAGGAACCCCTGGTAAATAGACAAATGATATTTTCTTGGAGAAAAAGAACTTGTCTTTGATATATCCTTGGCAAGATGTCCCTGTACATTACCGTAAACAGTACCAATTATCTTAAGCAGAACACAGAATCTACAAAGCTGGTTTTCTTAAGAATATCACGTAAATTATTCAAAAAATTCAAAATATAAAATGGAGGTATTTGGTAATAGAAATGTTCCATGCTGCGTGAGGAACTTCTAGAACTCCCTTAGAGGATCCATCTCTTCTGAGCCAGAGGGGCATGTCCTAGGCAGGCAGAGAAAACCTGAAGAACTGTGATATTCCTGACCTTTTTCCTGCTTCATCTAAGCCTTTTTATTGATCATCGTTATCCTTGAAATATTTAATAAAGATTGACACTAAGATTTCTGAATCATCTGAGTCTGACTTGACTAGGTGATCTTCTATGTTTGTTCAGTTAGCCAAATCATTTTGGGTTCCTTAAGCTTAAGCCTAATGATTTTCTTTTTACCTCTCGATTTTTCTGTTCCTTTCCTCTCTCTCATCCTTTCATGTTCTAAACTGATGTGGTTCCTCATCCTTTCTCTATTTTTTTTTTAAAGTTAAAGTAACTTATACTAATTTAACGGGGCTACTGCATTTTCAAAACAGCTATTAAGCCTTGAGTCAAAGTGAACAATACTGATAATACAACTCAGGCCTTCTCTAGTGAGAAGAGTGGCTTCCTTAGTGAATTCGTTGTTGGTTGATTATTTTACAAACTAAAGTAAAATTGCTGCTGACTTCTCTGAAATTCTTGGTGTGTGTATGGAGTTATATGTCTCAACATCCAAACTACATTTTGGGTGGGACTCATTTTCCTCTGCAAGTGCCCATAACATTAGTCTAACTCATCTCTTCATTCGCCAGTTTGCTAATTACCCTTTCAAAATTAAATAATGACTAAATCTAGTTAGTTTGTAATTTTAAACTCTTAATTTTGGCATAAGATACATTAGAAGAGAATGTTTAGTAGTATTTTGAATCCCATTCCATAGGGAAGCTCTCCCTGCTTACATGTTATAGCCCACTGGGACTTCCCAGACATTTTCCTTCAATCACTGAAATAAGATTATAAAATCACTACTAGTCGAAAGAAGAAGAACATAAATACTTCCATTTATGAAGTATTTCATTTATGAAGGGATACTGATATGCAAGATAAATAGCTCAAAAATGTCTAAGACTTGTAAGAAACAGATCTACAATAAATAATTATTGAGCATTGCTATATGTCTTAAGCACTGAGAATTTAAAAAGATTTTAAAAATAGCCAGCACATATAATAACACTACACATTGAGATTAATTCGTCATAAACATTAACTAATTTATCCTTGAAATGACCTTTTAGGTGATTGTTTTTAATCCTTATTTTATAGATAAGAAATTTGAGATCTGGAAAGTTTAGATTCCTTCAATAGTTTCACAGTTAGCAAGTGAAAGATCTGGGATTCATAACCAGATCTTTCTAAAGCCAAAGCCCATCCAAGGCACGTAGCCACTAAATTATTCAACTATATGATATTTTGGATTAACAATAACAACAACAGTACTCTCTCACTAAGAATTTTATTTTAGATATCATAAGTTACCTGAGTATAGGATAACAGAAAGCTCTGTAGCTAAAACTAGAGTCTGGATCTCATATCGAAGCCCATGTTTGTTTAGTAATTCTTCATTCTCCTCAACTTAGAACCAAGTAATCAGATTTAGAAGGGCCTTAGAGAATCAGCTAATGCAGTGCCCTTCCTGGGCATGACATCTGATATATGGCATACTCCAACTTCGCTGTCTTTTAACCCATTTTCTTACTGAGTACTTTGCATCTCCATTTCTGCAATACAATGACCCTTTTCTCATGTTTGTTCTATGTTGATGGGAAAAACAAACAAACAAAAAACAAGAAAAAACTTTCACGAATTTTCACAAAACTTTTACAAAGGCAAAAAAAACCTTTTACAAATGAACCCACATAATAATTTTTTTCTAAGTAAATAATTCATAAATTCAGTATATTTAATTAAAAATTTTATGATTTACTGTAATTCATTATCCTAACTACACTGTTCACTGTCCATTTTTATTCCAAGGCAATTTTTCTCCCCTTTTGTTGTATTTCATTCTGTTTTCTCTCTCATATATTATCTTGTAGCAAATTGTTGCTGGCTGTTTGTCAGCTTTACGAGAGGACAAAAGATTTGACATTAGTGTTACAGTTTGGCAGAATATAACTTTGCTATAGTGGTGTAGATTTGAAGGATAAGGAGGGTACACTGGCCCTTAAGTTAGAATGTCTGTCTCCTTTTAATTTTGTTTCAGTTTTATTAATTTATTATATTTAGTACCTTAGCTGGGATTTAGTAGAGAAGGGCATTTAGAAAAGTAAGATGCTGCAGATGGCAGCTTTACACTGCTGGCAAATTCTTCAGAGACTAACATTAAAATATATAAGTATTTCTATTAGCATATTCGTTTTTACAAATCATGATATTCCTTTATGCCCTTTGCTCGACCTATCACTTCCCAAACTTCCTCCCTCCTTTTCCCCTCACCACCTCTAGTGTCCTTAGGTTTATTGTCTCCTTCTGAAAGTTCAAAGTATTGTGGTCTTTTCTGACTTTTCTTTAAAATAAAATCTATAAATATTTTTAAATCTCTGTTAAAGACTAAATTCACCACATCGTGTTCATATTTCTCCTGTACATTGTAAAATTATAGAGAATTGATCGATACCGCCCTACTGCACTTTGATCTTTAGCAGCAATTTGTCCTTAGTAAATTGCTCTCATTTCATTTCAATTAATTCTATACAATAGGGACTAATGCATTCTGACCTGTCTTCAGTGAGGGATGCACGAAGATTGATAATCTGTATAATATTTTCACTAGGTACTTGCACATGCTATTTTTAATTACTAAAAAAAATAAAAATAGAAACAAGGAAATATTACACAAATATGATATTCCACAAAGTTTACCAGATATCTGGTAGCATGTAATTGATGATATGGCTAAAAGCCAAGTTACACTGGATAGTTTCATATTATTTTCAGTGGCATGCCTATGTTATGACATTGTTACCTTGCATATAAAATTTCACTTAATATTGAAGTAAACCACACCATTTTTTGTCATTTCTGAGTTGTTAATGTTTTTGATGAATTTTTGGTTCAATTGTAATGCATTAAGTATAATGGGTTGCATATGAGGAAGAGTACTGGACTTGGAGCCAATCTTTGGTAACAGCCATGTCACTAGATAAGCTGTGGCCTTGATTAAGGTAGTAGATATTCTATTGTACTTTCCTGAGATTTAAAACAAAAGTCATAGACCTGCCCTGCTAACACAATGTGATATTGTATGAAAAGTTATATAACAGCTATGTTAGTTGTAAAATTATCAAACATAGTAAAAAGGGTATCCATGGAGTTTGAAAGGTAAGAGAGAGGTGGGTACTAAGGAAGAATATAATTAAAATATAACTTAATGAATGTGTTTTAAGTCTGTTGGATAGAGACTTAGACACTGTTATGTTAAAGTTTGCTAGAACCCTAATATTTTATCATGGTTGAGTTATAAAATGAGATAAAATTATAAAAACCAGAAGTAAAATCTACTTAGGACCATGGAAACTCTTTTATTTTACTTATCAAGACTTTTATTTAGTACTGCCTTAAAATATATTTCATGGGAGAAGCAAGGATGACACTGGAAAATTTTGGCTAAAATCACAAAAGGAATCCATTTTGTGTGACAGATAAATAACATTATGAAGTGCCTGTCAGGTGCCAGATATATTTTGCTATGGTTTTTAATATTTGCTTTTTCATTTAATGCTCAGACATGCATAGAAATTATCCCACTTTTTCTGCTGTGGAAATAATCTAAGAAACTTCTTACTGTCCCAAGTTGTACACCTGTTATGAAGAAGAACAAACACTGCAAATCAGGTTGGTTGGTGTGACATCACTTAAGGAGCCTAGGGCATACTCTAGCCTAAGTTGTACATTAAGGATAAATACTGATTTTTCTCTTTACTTTTGTAATGGTAATGCACCAGAAAGCTACTTTACCTTATCGGTGATCTATACTATTTTAAGATTAAAGAGAAATTTTTTGCATTAATGTACACATTTAATAATATCAAGGTGATTAGACGGGCAGGAGTATGTTTCAAGAGTCAGTTTGTTTCTCTAAGAGATGAATGCTATGTTTTGAAATCCCTCCAAATCTCATGTTGAAACTTAATCCTCACTGTAACAGTATTAAGATGGTGGGAAATTTGACTATGATTTGAAAGGTGTGGCCTTTTAGAGGTGATTGGATCATGAGAGTAAGTGATTCATCAGTTATCATGGGAGTTGACTGGTGGTTGATGTTATAAGGAAAACACATCAGCATCCTTAGTCCTCTCACCATGTGATACTCTGGCCACCCTGGTGCCCTGCAGAGGGTTTCAAATAGGACCTTGGAACTTCCAAGCCTCCAGAATTGCAGTAATTTTTTAAAAAATAAATTATTCAGTTTTAGGTATTGTGTTATAAGCCACAGAAAACTGAGACAATGAACAAGAAGAGGATTTTGTGTAAATTGCACCATTTATTTATACTAGAACTGCCTAAGCTGTTTCTTGGGAACTTTCAAGTATTGTTCTTGAAGATCATATTTAATCTATTAAGACACACACTTTGAGACTTAAAATTTCAAGAATCAGATTTAATGAGATGAGACTGCATTACAAAAAACAATAAAGTTACATCAAAAGGTAATTGTTACTGATATTATTATAAGAATTCTGTGTCTTTAATTAAACACTTAGTGTCTCAATCTCATATTATTAGTGGAGAAAGTATGAACTTTCTAAAAGTTGTTTGCAATAGATGCTTATAACAGTAAAATTGGATCTAAACTTTCAAAATTATTGTATTTATATCTGTATTAATTCAGTTTTGTTGCTTATAACATAAATAACTGAAACTGGGTAATTTGTAAGAAAACAAAATTTATTGCTTCAGAGTTTCAGAGGCTAGGAAATCCAAAGTCTAGGGAATGCATCTAGTGAGGGTCTTCCTTGGTGGTGGCTTTAGCAACACCAGGTATTGCATTGCAAGATGGTGGAAGCAGAGAGAGATTAACTTCCTCAGGCACTCCCTTTTAAAGTCACCAAAACCACTCCTATTATTCCAAGAATGGCTCAGTCCATTCATGATGGTACAGTCCTCACAATCCAACCACCTCTTCAATGCCCCACCTTTCAATTACTATAATAGGATTTCCCATCCTCTTAACAGTCACAGTGGGGATCAAGCTCCTAATACATAAAACTTGGGGGACACAATTCAATCCATATCAATATCTATCACTTTTTAAAATACACAGTTGCATCACAAAATGACAAAATCTTAATTTTATTTTTGTAATGAACTACATTAGTCTGTTTTCAAACTTGGAGGATTTCAGATGTAATATTTTTAAGGAAGAGTACATATAGACATGCACAGAATCCACTCAACATGTCTTACTTTCTGTTTGTGTCATAACAACTTTTGGTCCAGTTTTCCAAATTCAACCTAATTTGACTGAAGTAAAGCCTAAAACCCTTGGATATTCAATTCCAAAACAAAAATAAAACCACAGTACATTTGAAGACTTTAAGGAAAAATAAAACTTTAAAATGAGACTCACTTCTCTCTTTGTTGAAGATAGGGTGAGAGAGATTCCCCTGCCCATCTTTTTTTTTTTTTTTTAAGAGCTTTTATCTTAAAAACATTTTAATTTTTAGTACTTTTATCTCTTTTGGAAAGGTATATAAATTATTTTGAAGACTAGATTGGACTTTTGTCAGGTTTATGATCTCGGAATGTCTTTCTCAAGGACCTGGGATCCGTCCTTTTAAAATGTAAAAATCAAGTTAGATGCCATAGTTTCAACTTCCTAGTTTCTGTGAGAAAGTAGAAGCCTAACTTCAGTAGATGCTTTGCTCCAAGTTGCAAAACTACCTCCTGTCATAAAGATGTAAGAAATTTGTTTTTCTCTCTGCATAAAGCCAATTAGCTAACACAGATGGTTTCCCCAATTACCAGGTAAATTTTGGATAAGCTATGTGGGACAAATGGTGCTGACAGGTCTACTTACATAATAAAAAGTAATTGTTTATTTTGACAACATATATGTAATGTGTTGTATCTGCTTGGTTATGTAGAAGGATGAGATTATTTTCTGCCTTTGCAAGCTTTTAGGGTATTACCTGGAATGTGCATTCCATTCATGTTCAATGCTTAGTCAGTGCTGTTTTCTTTCTCTATACCTTTGTGGAGAGATTTACTGAGTTGGGAGAATGAGAGAAGATTTAGTTTTTAGTTTTATTTCCCTGACAAAAGGCAGTGTGTGTGCATGTGCATGTGTGTGTATACAGACACACATTTTGAAAAATATGAAGGACAAAAGTGAGGATCCATCTTCATTCCATTGCAAATGGCTAATCTGTTTTTTTGTTACATACATATAGAACTCATTGCCCATGGGTAATTAGTTAACTGATAATATACTTTTTATTTAAGGAGTTGTATGAAATAAAAATTCTCATTATTTTTTAATGTAAGTAATGTGTGTGCCAAATTTTACAAGTATTTCCCAACATCATTATGAACCACATTTTAAATACTAACATAATTTATAGGTATCTATTTACAAAGAAATCTATTATTCAATATATTGAAGAAATACAAATGGGAAATCTACTAAAACAGAGATTCTGGAAATTATGTAGCAGTTATTCTTTCTACAGAAACATAGACTATACAGGATAACTGTAGGAGAAATTTTAAAATATTATAAAAGTTTGCCTTAGCTAATTACAAAAGCTAATAAGAAACATAAGTAGAAAGGCTACTTCCAGAGTCACTCCTGTCATCAACCTGAATTAAATACATTTTTGAATATATCTTAGTTTCATGTAATAGTGCAGAAAACATAGGTCATATTTTTTGATTAAAAAGAAAAAAAAATTCTGGAGGGAAATTTTAAGAAACAGCCAATAATGTGTTAAAAGCTCTTTTAAACTTCTAGTGTAGACGAGAGAGAAAGAGAGAGGCGGGGGGAGACAGAGAGACAGAGAGAGACTAGAGAGTTCCAGAAACAAATTGTATGTTTCCTTCACATTTATCTCTTCTTTTCCCAGGGATCCTTTTAAAAGAAGAGGTGAAGCAAATATCTCACTTCTACTGTAGTTTTTATAAGCCTTTTACACTGAACTTGTTGCACATTTCATGATGATTCGAAAACATCATTTGCCTATAGCTATTAATCACAATTCAGATTTCATTTGCTCACACTATCAGTTCTTCTTCATAAGTGTCTTTTTTGTTGTTGTTGACTATCTCTTGTTATGTTGGATCTTGTTTTAAAAAAATGATTTTATTGTTTGATTAGTGATATCATTTTACTGTTTGAGGAATGATATATGATTGAAATAATTTGATTAAAAACCAGAAAAATAAATGTCATCTTACAATATCTTCAAACCCAAAATGATCATCTATGTATTCATTGAGTCTCTCATTTGATTTCGTAACACCAGGAATCAAATGTTTGCTGTAAAACCAAAGACAAAAGAGAGCCTTAGGTAGATTGTCTACCACTTGAATTAGCCTTGGTGCTATGGATCAAGCACATCCCCCCTTGTTCATGTGCTGGGAACTTAATCCCCACTGAACAGAGTTAAGAGAGTGGGAATCTAATTGTGATCTTTGAAAGGTGGGGCCTTGGAGAGGAGATTGGATTCTGAGGACTGTGCCCTTGTGAATGGATTAATCCATTCATGGAGTAATGGATTATCATGGGTGTTTGACTGGTGGCTTTATAAGGAGCACATCAGAGAACTCTCATTGCCACAGGACCCTGTAGAGAGTTTTCACACAGAAGAAGGCCCTCACCAGATGTACCCCCTGGACCTTGGACTTCACAGCCTCTGGAATGATAAGAAGTAAATTTTGTTTCTTGATAAATTATCCACTTTCAGTTTTTCTGTTATAAGCAATAGAAATGGACTAATATACTTGGTGATACTTTACTATAGCAGATTAAATTATCAAAGGCTGAATGGACAGTATTTCCTTTCCAAATCATAGTATGAAAGAAACTATTATGTCTCTGTAAAATCGCACGTATATGGCCCCAGACAGAGTTTTTATGGGATTCTCATTTTGTTTAATGAACACTGTTATGCACTGTGGAGAACTTCCCTCTGTCATAATGTGCCATATCATCAATTCCAATATAAATTCATGAACTAAGAAACTGATATCAGCAGTATGCTGATTGTTCTATTATAAAATTAACATTAGGATCCTAAAAGATTAAGCCATATGCAAACTGTGTCTAAATTATTGTCTTTAATTTATTTTATTTTGATGTGTTTGTTTATCAACATTTTGTATTTGTTCACTTTGTTCACATTCTTTGTTTATTAATGTACTTGAAAACTAAAAGACTTTTTTGAAGTTATGAACATTACAAACTTAAAGTTCTTAATTAAAACATTAAGTTATTATTAATAAAGATACAATGCAAGGGATATACTTTAAATATGCAAATAGCATTAATTGAATTTGCACATATAAATTTTGAAACATAGTGTGGTGGTGTTTCCCTAAGAGCCAATATCTATTGGGACCTTTGAATTTGAGAAAAATTAAGATAAAATCACCAATACAAATAATTTGAGATGTTGAGGTAGGTAAAGAAAGTGAAGCAGAAGCTGTATCCAGAAGAACCAAGCAATTTCAAAACAAAAGTTCTGAGTCAGGAAACAAGAATTTTAGGAATATTCGAATATCAGAATATGAGATAATGCTCAAATCAGTCTATTAGGGGAGTCTATCTTATGGGTTTTTTGGCTTTCTCCAATGTTTAATTTGAAATTTTAAAAGAAGCAATAAGCCAGTGGTTTGACTAACCACATATTGGGGATGTGACACTATCCAGATTGGTACTACAAAAATGTCTATTTGACAAGCTGTTCTGACATTTAAAAATTTTATAACATGGCACACTAAAATGTACATTCCTAAAGAGTCATCACTCTTCAAGGAAGAATTTCAAGGAAGAATAGACTGATTGGTGTAGAAAGGCCAATACACATTATATTGTCCCACCTTAAATGATTTGTAGCTTGTAAAACCTAATGGAGCAGTCATTTTAATCTCTACTGATATCTGAGAAAAAATCAGCACCTTGTTAAACTGTATTACAGCATAATGGTAATTATAAAGTTTCTAATTTAAAAATAGATAAATTGAAATGGAAATTTTAATATATATAAAATATTATATGTTATAATCTTTAGCTTTGTTTCTGTTGGGAAAATAGAATAGTTTAATCAGGACCCAGGGCCTCTGGTCTGGTTGGGTGTGGTGCAGCATATTCTTTGTAAACAAATTGTGGGGGGGGTGGAGTTAGTGTGCATGCGTGCCAATGTATCTTTTCAGTTTTGTTGCTATTCTGGTGTGTTTTTCAGTTGTGTGGAGCTGTGGCCCTGAACTGCTGGCTGGGAGAGAGTTTGTGTCTAAAAATAGAGCATGTTTACTTTGCTGGCAGCTGCTCAGTTTCTCTTTGGACTTTGCCAGTCGCAATTGAGTTTCTGAGTTTGTCTTTGGACTGCCTAACTCCTAGTCATGTGTGTGCAGAAATAAAGACTACTCTTTCTTCAACCAAGGTTACAAAGACCTTTTTTTCTGATTACCTAGCTCGTAGACCTGCATGTGAAGGGTTTATGACCCAGTCTGGACAATGGGCTTGAGGGGTCTGTGAGCTCCAGCCCCAGCCCCATCTCTACAGTTTCTTAGCAGGTGAATTAAAAGTAAGATAAGTCACTTTTTCATTTTTTAAAATTAATGTGTTTCTATGGCACTTCAATTTGATGCAATGAGCATGAATTACTTTTACCATTAAAGAAAAGGGAAATGTGTGAGGAACTATGCAGATATTGTATTATTCTATATAGTACTTTACATATTAAAGAGCATAAGCATATAATTTTAAGGAAATTTAGAAGTCAATGGCACTGCAGAGGCTTTGTGGCAAGATCTTACATAAATGTCTGCTTTTTACTGTAGCAATCTGATAATTCCATTTTATAAACAAAGAATGGGGTGTTATCCTGGAGCCTGACTGTTGCTTTGCCTCCCACGGATTTGTCACCCTTTTTCCCCTGGTGATGGAGCCACCAAAGATTACTCAAAGCCCATCTCCTCTGAGCAGTGAGATGCACCAGAAAGGGGTTAATATCCCAGAACCCTCAAACGTGAGGCATTCCTTCCATTTGGGAAATTAACCACGAATTTGGGTTCTCTTCCTGCATTTATTCTCCAGACCAAGAAGTTACAGGAAAAGACATAGGTGGGGTTTTGCTAAGTACAGCTTAACAAGTTTTATAATAGAAGCTGGTAACATTTAGTAAAAACAAGTCAGATGACATTCTATTTAGACCATTAAGTGATCCACTAACAAAGGCTTGATTTAGCAAACATTCCTTCTCCCTCCAGCAGCTTCCCAGTAACTTTACATAACAGTCAGTAACTAGTCTGTCTTTGAGCCAGCAACCTTGCTGTGCTACCATTCTTTATCTAACCACAGAAACTAAATAGCCTGGGGAAAATTTCCTGTTTTTTGTAAGGTTGATATTTGAAATGCAAGGCTTTGGAAAACCAGGCCCTGTGAAGTACATTTGCTTTTTGAATCCTCTACACCTGACTCGGTTTTAAATTCATTCCAAAGACTCAGTGTTGTTACAGGAAACTCTGAGCCTAGCCAGGCTGTACCAATGAAAATGAGATTCATGCCCTAAAGGCAAACATTGAGAAAAAAACCCAAAATAGACAAATTAAAAAATAAAATTAAGAAAACAGACTATCTCTATGGGGGCTAGACATATTATATCCTTGACCCAAGAAAGCTATAGGATAAAGTCTGTTTGCTGAAGGACAAATGTAGAAAAGATACAGGGCACAAAAATTTTTTTTTTTTTTTTCCTAAGGGAACATAAACTATTCAGAGACCTAAAAAAACTCAACTGACCACAGGGGGCCATTCAGTTGGGATAGATTCCTACAGCTAGAGAAGCAGAACTAAAGTCAGTCAAAGGCCAGAGATCCAATCAGAGAAATGTCAGTTTGAAAAATAGTGAGAAAAAGTAGCATGTGAGATCTGAGTTTCAGAAACTCTTTGGCATTTGCCAGGATAGAAAACTTACCAGCTTTAGCACAGTTCAATTTTCTTTTCAGACAGATTCAGGAAAGAATCTGCAGAGAGTAATGGAGCAGGGAGGGAAAATCAGAGGGGCCGTCATTGATAATGGAAAGGGAACCCATCCAGAACAACTCTGAAGGACAATACTTTCTTCATTTTACTGAACCATGTGGTTGAACATACCAGGGAAGATAAGAAAATACCGACTGATAAATTCTGGTATTTAAAGAATTATGAGAAAAAGCAAGATTGTCTAAAAAAGTAGGGAAGTGGTGGTGGGGTGGTTGGAAATACTGAGCAAAAGTGCTAATTCACATTGTGGGGCGTGGAAAACTGGGATGAATAGGTCAAACCAGCAGTAGCACTGGGCAGTGTTGAATAAATCATGAATTTGTTTTCCAAGGAACACAGAGAAAGAAGCCACAATTAAAGTAAGCGAAGGCAAAAAGTGAGAAAGGAAAGCACAGATATGAGTATTTACAAAAAATTAATCTAAAATTAAAAATGGATAAAGAGAGGAAAGAGGAGTACAGAAGAATCAAAGTTTTTCTGGTGGAGCTCCATGAATTGACTGTCGTAATTTGGCAGAAAGAAGTGTAAAAAACACTTTATAGCTCCATAACTTCTTATAGATCCCCGGTAGTATTAGTTTATTTCCAATTCATGATAAAAAATGTGGAGCCTCAACTGAGTACCTGTTTGATTGAACAACTGATTAAATCCAAAATAAAGTGTTGTATTATTATATTATCACTCCTGCAAATAAACCTGTTTGTAGCTAAATCCCATACAGAGGTGCTGCAATCCTCATTAATGTTATATTAAACATAATGAATTTCTTTTTCAAAAATGAGCATTAGCTTTGCCATCAGCTATATGGATTTTAGCCCACATAGATATTTCAATGTGAAGCATAGACTACATGCTATTTGGTTTCTTGCTAATGATGTCAAATTTGATTTCTCTGCTATTCAAGTACTCTTGAAAGTCTGCTAATACAGCTGCTATCTTAGAGGGAGAGCATGAGGAATAGGTTTGCTGTTGATGGCTTAAAATTTTCCAAGAGGCCTCCTTGTATTTAGTTATGTCATTGGAAATGATATACTTGAACCACCCCACTCAGCCCCACCCCCACTACAGAACTGTGTAGGCATTTATGCTGTCTTTACTCAGAGATACGATTAAAATGGCAAAAAGAGAGAAAAGGCTCTTGTTATCAAGAATGCAATTAATTTTGATGCTCACTGCACCCCTATGCAAAAGCCTCTGTGGTAGACCATTCTAAGCAGCTCACCAATAAAAGGTTTTCTTCTCTTTTTTAAAATCATTTATTTGTACATATTTGTGGGGTACAGTGTGCTGTTTCAATACATGCATATAGTGCACAATGATTCACTCAGGGTACATGGCATAGTTTTGTCCACCATTTTTCTCTTCATGCAAGAGTCAAGTTCTGACTACTAAACAATGAGAGTTCTCCCACCCAGCAGGGAATTTATTTGCCCTATCTGCTCAAATCCTGCTCTTTTACCTTTGCTCTTGGTCCTTGTCCTTCTTTCTTTCTTTTTTGTGTTCTTATTCTCTCTCTCTTTATCCATTTTTTATATAGTATAGGTCTCCTCAAACAGATTTATTTTGTCACTGAGGATTTATATCAACGTAACATCGTATTATCCCATAAGTCAAATGAATTCCATTGGTTTATTTTCGTATCTGTAATTTTGAAATGATTCCAGAACATCTGAAATATTTTAAAGGGCCTTTCAGGTATATGAGAAGTCTTCCAAAAGTTTATGGAAGAATTTATATTATCTTTTAATTCAATTTTTTCACAAACTTTTTGAAGTACTCTTGTATTATGCTCCAAATATATCAAAATATTAATCCACTAAACATAGCCTAATTGGATTTTTTGAGTTTAGGGTGGTGATTCTGGTCTATGAAATAGAAAGAGACTAGCAATTACCTTAGAATAGTTCTCAGAATATTTACAAGTGCTTTACATTTTCTTCTTGTAAATTTTCTATGTAGAAATAGATTTAGATAATTCAAGTTGTTATGTTACCCAAACCTGCATGCATAGTGGTTTTATAAGAATTTGAAAATTCAAGTCCCTCTGACTAACAATTTCAATATCATGTTATAGTGATAAATAAAAATATCATATGAGACATATACCTGGACAAATATTATATTTAATTTATGTGGAATTTTAAGGAAGAGATGACAAGTAAGCCAGATAGTAAAAGAGTTTGGGGGTTTTTTTTGTTTGTTTGTTACAAATTTACGTTTGTATGTGGTCCAGTCCTAAGTCTCATTCACTTAGGGAGTCAATCACAGATATTTCACTGTTTTCAGATATTTAACTTTACATTTCTAAAGGAACTGTTTATGCTTCTCCTTTTCCTTCCATCATTCCCCCCTTCTCTTCTTTCAGCTCTCCTTTTTTGATTTTAGACGTCATCTATTGTCTATTGTCCATGTCTAATGGAGATATTTCTGAATGAGAAGACTGATATTAAGTATCATTTTCTTATACCCAAGCCCTTCTACTGCACTTGTAAAATAAGTAGATTAGAATTTGCAGCTGAATCCATATTTAGTTTCTGTGCTATCATGACTTGTAATTTTAATTCATGGCTCACCTACATAATGTATGATAATTTTATTTCCATTCTGGTATAATTTTGGTTTATTTTTCCTGGTTTCTTTGTTTCCCCCCTCACCCTTTACTAATGCTGTTGTCCTATGCTCCATGATTAATTAAATACCAAACTCTTTGACAGGAAAATAAAATGTCCCTTGAAACTGCCAAATTCAGCAGATCATGTATCAGTTGCAGCTGGTTCTCAGTGACATTCCCTCCTGTCCTCCTGGTTCTTTCCTCCGCTCCCATCGGGGTAGGCAGCTCTCCATCTGTGCTGCAGAACTGCCACCCTTGAACTTTCCTTCACTGTCTTCCTGGAAATCTCCTTTACATCTGTGCCTGAATTTCTTTTGTGGATGTGAAGCCATCATCATTTACGATAAACTTCCTCAATTTCTATGGACCAGAAAGGGTACAAAGGAGAATAATGTATTCTGATGTTACACATTTAGAAATGTCTTTATTCTATCTTCATGCTTGCTTCATATTTTCCCTTTGTACAAAAACATTTTTCCTCAGAATATTCGAAACTCTGCCTTATTGTCTTCCATTTTCTACTTTTGTTCTTGAGAAGTTCTTTGACATTCTGATTCCTGATGGTTTTTCTTCTTCTCTCTTTCAATATACAAGCTTACTTAGGATATTTTATTAATGACTAATTGTTTTGAAATTTCACCTGATCAACTTGGAATAAAGCATTTTTTAAATTTTATATTTTGAAATTATGCTGGGTGGTGGCTGGGGTTTATTAATCTGAAAATTTTTCTCCACTTCTGAGACATTTTTCTTGTGAATTTTCTTCTCTTCAATTTATGCTCTTTTTTTTAAAAAAATTGTTATTTGGATATCATACCCCTTGCGTTGATTAATATTCTTTATCTAGTCTCTCGTTATTCATCTCTGTGTATTTTTAATCTCTTATTGGACAGAAATAATCAATTATACATTTTAATACTTGTGATTTTTAAATCTCTAGTATCACATTGTTGTTTACAAGGTCTTTATTTAATCTCTCAGAATATTTATTTTTTTTTTTTGAAATAGCAATGTGTGGCTTTAGTTCATAGATTAAATATCTCACTTTTTTAGAACTTTTTATGTATTTAAAAATAAGTTTTTTACACTTGACCTGTTTGCAAGAGTTCCTATTTTTCTGTTCTGTTTATCCATTGCTCTCTTTCACGTTTGAGATTTTCCTCAGTATTTTGTGATTGTTGGTTCCTTGTTCAGATGTGAGCGTGAGGCACTAGCATGTTGTTTGAAGCCCTGTATGAATGTGTGGTGGGAGAGGGGACCTGTTTAAAGTGTGGCCCTCTCTACACTGATTGGGCAGAGTCCTGGACATTTCATGGAGAACCCTCAGGCTTAGTACCTAGAGGTTTTCTCTCTAGACCAATATAATTTCCCCCAAAGAGAAGTTCTGCAATCTCTTGTCTGGAGTTTATAAATCTGACTACCAATATTGGTGAGGCAAGCAGGGTAGTCAGGATCAGCTGCATAATTTAAGGAATCCCTTGTTCAAGAATTATTAAGAATTTCAAGACATTAGGAACAGCATTAAACCAAGAGTGAGTCCCTTTTGAGTGTAAGCCCCGAGTGACTACATGTGATTCTCACCTATGACCTTAGCTCTGAGGAAACAAGCTATGTGGGTGACTTCTCGCTGCTCAGTAGGCAGACTTTCACATAATCCCTATGTTGACTTAGACCTGGTTAGACAGACCAGAGCTTCTCTGGTTCCTTCTCTCCAGAGATAACTCTCCTGTCCCCTACGGGCGAGGGCCAAGGACGGTACGCATTCTGGCTGTCCTGGGAAAGTGTTGAGGAAATGATTCTGAGGCCTAGTGATCGTTTTTAGGACTTTCAATAATTTTTTTCTGTTTTCAGTCACAGGTACACATCTTTAATTTACTGTGTTTAATCAGAAATTGGAAGCTTTGTTTTTAAACACACACAAAAAATTAGAAAATTATTTTCTTTTAAAGTTTTAATATTTCAATTACTTTTAGAGATTTTAATACAGTCAATTCTCATTACTGTGGTAGTTATGTTCTATAAAGGCACTGCAAACAGTGAATTAGTGAATACTAAACATTTGCTCCTCCTGGAAATATTGTGCATTCATTTACATGCATATATTTCACATAGATTATACTTGTAAATCCTAAAAACAACTTAGTCTGGTAGCAGAAAGGCAGCACTTCACCTTGATTGACCACAGCTGGGAATGTGTGTCAGGTGATTCCAAGTTTTCCTTGTTCTTAGCATGCCCGCAAGTAACTGCAAAAGCACCACTAGTATTGATCCTGAGGTTACAAATAAATTTTAGGAAGTGGGCTAATTTGTACATACAGAATTCCTGGATAATGAAAATCAACTGTATATTTTAATTCTTTTAGGGAGATTATAAAGTGTAAAATACTTCACACATTTATGCTACCTTGATGCATTTATTGCTATCACTGTTGCTGTTTTTGTTCTGCCACAGAACATCTATTGACATATTACTGAACATAAATTCTTTTTGCACAGCAGAATTTCAAACAAATCTCTTAGTCTTAAAATTGTCAATAATGTACATTAAAAAGTGGCCTTTAAAATACTACGGGAGTCACTTAGGTGCTGAAATAATGGTCTAAATATGTGTAGGAGAGGAAACAGACTAAAAAAGTTGTTGCTAATTCAATAATTATATCTTAAAGAAAGTTCTGACATTTTAATGCATTTGGAAATAGAAAAATTTATTCTAATTTTTCAAAATTGTACTATTTATATTGGACATGTCAAGCATTTTTCAGCTAGAAAATAAAAATAAATACATCACATTCCCTTTTCTTAAAAAGGGAAGTACTTAAAACCCTGTCTCTTAAATTATATGCAATAGATACTGGCCATTTGTGTATCTTATAATTTTAATCTAGACTTTTGGCACAATGTCCCTTTTAATGCATAAATGTGAGTAATTCAAAATCTTTCTACCTCATTTTTAAGATTTAGTCACACTTACATTAAGAAAAATGTAGACAATAGAGCCAACTAATCAATAATATCAGATTTATGTTAGCCATTTCATTGAAACTTATAGCCACAGAAACAAGACCATCACTACTTTAAAAAATATAATATATTAGAATTTTATTAGTTTTCTACTTTTTTGTTAATTGTTACATGTTTAAGTAATACACAGTAAAAAAAAAATTAAATTACACCAAATTTTACAAATTATATACTCAGTCACAATATATATGATTGCAAAAATACAACCAGCCACTAAGTAAACAAAATAGTAGGCTTCTCTCTCCCTCATAGAAAATTACACAATTTTAACAAGCTTATGTTATCTTAACAATGGCATTTACATAATTAAATTACTATACATTTCTCTATCACATGTATAAACTTTGATCTAAATTATAACTTCACTTGATAAATTCTAAGAGGAGAAATTGCTCTTTTTAAAAATACATGCTTCAGAACAGGAACAAGACAAGGATGTTCACTTTCACCACTCTTATTTAACATAGTACTGGAAGTTCTAGCCAGAGCAATTAGGCAACAGAAAGAAAGAAAGGGCATTCTGGAAAGGAGAAAGTCAAGTTGTCCCTGTTTGCAGAAGACATGATCTTAGATATAGAAAAACCTAAAGACTCAACCAAACAACTCTTAGAAGTGATAAACAAATTCAGTAAAGTTGCAGGATACAAAACGAACACACAAAAATCAGTAGTGTTTCTATGCACCAACAACAAACTAGGTGGAAAAAAAAATCAAGAAAGCAATTCCATTTACAAGAGCCACAAAAAAATAAATAAAATACTTAGGAATAAATTTAACCAAGGAGGTGAAGGCTCTCTACAATGAAAACAGCAAAATACTGGTGAAAGAAATTAAAGAGGACACGAAAAATGGAAAAAGATATTCCATGGATTATAAGAATTAATATTGTCAAAATGACCATACTACTGAAAGCAACCCAGAGATTTAACAAAACATTTATCTAAACACCCATGACTTTCTTAACAGAAATAGAAGAAAAAAAAATCCTAAAATTTATATGAAACCACAAAGAAACCTGAATAGCCAAAGCTATCTCTGAGCAAAAAGCACAAAGCTGGAGTCGTAACACTACCTGACTTCAAAATATACTACAAAGCTATAGTAATCAAAAACAGATATGTGAACAAAGTGGAACAGAATAGACAACCCAGAAATAAATACATGTGTCTAAAGCCAACTGATTTTTGACAAAGGTGACAAAAGCATACATTGGGAAAAGAACAGCCTCTTCAATAACTGTTGCTGAGAAAACTAAATATCCACATGCAGAAGAAAGCAGACCCCTGTCTCTCAACACTTACCAAAATCAACTCAAAACGGATTAAAGACTTAAACATGAGACCTGAAACTATACAACTATAAAAGTACAAGAAGAGAACATAGGGGAAACATTCCACTACATTGGACTAGGCAAAAATTGTATGGAGATGACATTTAAAGCAAGAGCAACAAAAGCAAAAATAGGCATATGAGATAACATCAAACTGAAAAGCTTCTGCAGAGCAAATAAAAAAAAATAAAAAATCAGCTGAATAGAGGCAGCCATCAGAATGGGAGAAAATATTTACCAACTATTCAGTCAACAAAGAATTAATATCCACAATATACAAGGAACTTAAACAACTTAGCAAATAAATATATATATATATATATTGATTAAAAAAATGGGTAAATGACCAGAATAGACGTTTCTCAAAAGAAGACACGCAAATGGCCAATGGCAGTATGGATGACCCTGAAAAACATTATGTTAAGTGAAATAAGTTAATCACAGAAAGATAAATACCTTATGTTCTCATACATATGTGGGAGGTGTAAAAAAAAAAAGGTTCAATATTTAGAAGTAGAGATTAAAATCGTAGTTACTAGAGGTTGGGAAGGAGAGTGGGGAGAGGAATAGAGAGAGGTGAGTTAATTGGCACAAAATTAAAGATAAATAGGAAAAATAACATCTGGTGTTGTACAATACTTCTAAGCATCTATAGTTAACAATAATTTATTGCATGTTCTCAAATGGCTAGAAGAGAGAAGCTCAAATGTTCTCATCACAAAGAAATGATAAAATTTTGATGACAAATATGCTAATTATGATTATTTGATCATCACATATTGTATACATGTATTAAAATATAACTCTGTAACCTATAAATACATACAATCAATACATGTCATTTTAAAAATATTTTTTTAAAAATTAAAAACTTGGTTTTTTGTATGCTATTATAATAACTATCAGAAATTTTCAGTTTTTAATTTTATGAGTCCATTTTTCCCCTTAAAATTTTCATAAATACTGACACTTAAATCTGTTTATATGTTTTACATAATTTAGAAGATAAATAATTTAGTTAGTTTTAATTTAATTACTAGTAAAGTTATATTTTTGCCATTGTTAATAGGCTTGGTTTTCATTTTCTTATACTCATGCATCTTCTTTTGTGAATTTCTGTTTTAAGATTTTTATCTACGTTTTATATTTACCGGTTTAATCATTTTTTTTCACATATTAAAAAAAGTTTTCTAGATTGTTTTTTACCCTTCATTTTTTCATTTTTCATTTAAACAGATACATGTTTAATAGAAAGTATATGCTAATTACATACTTTTTGGATGCTAGGAGATAATGGAATGAATCTCAAAAGTATTTTCAGTCACCTTGTACTAATTATATTAAATTTTGAAATCCAGAAATTTTTTGAATACAATAGGCTAGAAAATATTAAAATAAAATACTAAAAAAAAGTTATATTGTTTTATACCAAAATAATGGATATATTTTAGAATACTATTTTGTTACACAGTGAAATTTTTCTAAACTTCTAGGAAGATCAAATTTTGTCACACTCAAATATTAGACCTATGTCAATTGAAAAGTGTACTGAAATTTAATCATCCTATTTCTCTTTAAGTTCAAAAGAAATGGCATCATATTACATTCTAATAGGGTAAGTCTATAGCCTAAGGATAGTTTTTAAAAATATTCCAGTAAGAAACCAACCAACAAGCAATATCATATCACAGTACACCTATTTAACTTGCAAGTTTTGTTACATCACTATTTATATATTCAGTTCTACCATTCAGTAAAATCCAGGACCGTGTGTGTGTATGTAGTCATGTGTGTGTGTGTGTGTGTGTGTGTGTGTGTGTGTATACACACACACACATATATACACATATATAAATAAATAAATATAAAACAGAATATATCATAATATTAGTATCATTCTCCTTACATGAAATTTTTATTCTGACTTATTCTATCTAAAATATGCAAGTAATGATATTTATTTCTCAAATCATAATTTAAAAAAATATGTAGTCTCTAATATTAGCATGATATTGAAAAAATTGGGGATACGCCACCCCAAAATATGCCACTTGGTATATTGATTATTTTGAGCTGAAGGCACTTGAAAAACAGCAAATGAAGGGAGAGCTTCCTCTGACTTCCTTTTATCTGTTTAAAGACAGATCCTCTAAAAGGAACTGGTGTCATCAATCCTCTCCTGGAATTTTATCAGCAAGGGAGGATTAACTCTCATCACAGAAGAGGAAACTAGAAGTCAGCATTACACTCAGAAAAACTTTCTCACAAACTATTATATTTCCTATCTATTCTTATAAAGTGCATTCATCTTTTCTAAAAATCATTTACTCTCATCTGGTTGCTTACACCCCCTCCCCTTTTCCCTATGATGATATTATATACGCTCTTAAATGTTACTTCTTTTTCTTGTGTTCATTTGTTTTTCTCATGATGCCACCACACACATAATTAATGTGTCTAGGTTTTCTCCTGTTAATAATTTGCCAGTTGTAATTTTATTTCATAAACCCAGCTATTGAATCTCAGAGGGTAAAAGGAAAGTCTTTCCTTCCCCTACAGTTTTCTATATAAAGATATGCCATAATTTAATTATCCTGTCATTAAATCCTTAAAATACCTGAATTATTTCCTATCATAAGAATCAAAATGTTAAACAGACATGTTTTTGCACATTCCTGATGACTTTCTTAAGATCAGTTCCTAGAAACTTAATGTTTTGCCTCAAAGAATATGAGCACTGTAATCGTCTTCACATATATTACTAGACTACATTCAAAAATATGTTCCGATTTTCTTTCAGTATGTTGTCCGCAAAAGCAAGTGTGGTGTTAATATCACATGTTTTAAAAACCTTTGTCTTTGTCCTAAATTGGAAAAATGATTTGAATTCCACATAAATTCTCATTGAACAAATATTTCTTCCGATACAAAAGCAAAAGTCGGGCCTTCAGTTTATAGCCATGATTCTTAACCTTGACAAGTTTGGCCACAGGCTTCTGTACCTGGGTGCTGTTCTGTTCATTGTCTGATGTTTAGTGGCATCCCTGGCCTATACGCACTGTATTCCAGTAGCATCTGCCTGCCCTCCAGTTGTAACAACCAAGAGTATCCACTGGTACCCAAATGTCAAATTGTCCCTTCCCCTTTGATAATCATTAGATTATAAAGAAAAGGGCTCACAGATACATTGCATTCAGGAACTGACTAAAGAATGGATAAATAAACAAAACATTTAATGTGGCCAAATCATATATATATACATATATGATGGTGATATATATATATAAAATCCATTGTGTATTTTGTACTTGGGTCATTTAACAACTTCTATTTCTTCAAAAATATTTTCTCCATACATATTAAATATATTTAATTATTTATAATATGAAAATTTTAACCAATTGAAAATCGATTTCGTATTTACAAAGTTTTACCATTATATTATAAAATCAACATGAAACATATTAAAATAAAATACAATGATTTAATATTTTAACTTAAAATGACTGACAGCAACTCATTACATTTTGGGGGAATAGTCCTCTCAAAATAGTGATGAGAATTTATGAATGTTATATTCAACTAATGCCTGTAGAAGTCAATGAGGATTTCAATATAGAATAAAGACCCCCACTGATTTCCGGAGAACTGCACATGTCTTTAACCAATTCCTTCTGGCTAACAAATGTGTGATAAGGTAATTGTCAAGGTAAACATACTGCCCAAATTGTAAGTACAATGACATTTAACCTCTGAGCATTGGACAGATCATCTAGGCAATAAATCAACAGAGTAACCATTACTCTTTCAGAAGGAGAGAAGAAATTTAGGGTTATCAGAGGTGGGAGGGGGGAGGGAGAAGGGGATAGGGAGAGATTGGACAAGGGAAAAAAGAATAAGTACGATTTGTCACAATTATATGCTAGTAATATTGATTTGATCAACATATGTCAATGTTGAACTCCAAAAATATGCATAATCAATTACGATTCAATAAAAAAATTCCTATTCAATATTTCAGTGGTATACACTGTATAAAACTTTATTTCTGCTTGTTTTTCTTGTTTTACCATTTAATACATTTCTAATAAAATAAAATAAATTGTTTTCTTGCATTGATGTCAGAAAATTAACACCCTTCCCAAATATTTGTGGGCAAAGATCATTGAGCAAACTTTTTCAGCAGATTATGATTACTTGGACAAAAATTGTCTATCAATAAGAAAATTTGTGATATTTGTAGCATCCTCCAAAATTAACACTTTTGTCAAATTCTGTATCACAAACTATAAGGCTTCTTTCTACAAGCATTTTACCTCTTTCACTCTCTGTTCTTTGATTTTCTTTAACTGAAACAGACTTTAGAGATAATCTAAACTGCTTCCCTTATTTTATAAATGTTGTGGATTGAATGCTCCCCCCAAACTAATCAAAACTTAATCTCCTTTGCAACAGTGTTAAGAGTGTGGGAAATCCTAATTTGGCAATTGAAAGGTGTGGCCTTAAAAAGTGATTAGATTGTGAGGACTACTCTTGTGAATGGATCAATCCACTGATGGTTTAGTGGGTGATTATGGGTGTGGTTATGACGGCTTTATAAGGAGAGCAAGTTGGAAGCTTAGCTCTCTCTTGCTCAGCCCATTTACCACGTGGTATCCTGTGTTTCATGGAGAGTCACTACCAAGAATAAGGCCCTCATCAGATGTGCCCCCTGGACTGTGGACTTCCCATCCTCCTAACTGTGAGAAATAAATATTATTTCTTTATAAATTACCCAGTTTTAGATAGTTTGTTATAAGCAACAGAAACAGACTACTACAATAAATGAAGTAAAGCTTTGCTAATTGACTGACATGCACATTGTCATACAGCCAGGTAAAAGCAATAGAATGCCTCGATTTTTAAAAATTCTATATAAAGTTCCATATTTAAGGCTTAATTAAATACCATTTAACCATATATACTTTTCTTGAAAATTCTAGCCACAAAGCAAAGTTTGTCTACTTGAAGACTAAGCATACACAGGAAAGAATAGTGCCTCTCATACTCTGAGAATTCAAAAATTATTTAGTTAAATAACAGGAAGTTAGGATCATGGATTTACATTAAATTTTGATATGATAAAGTAAACGTCATAGAAATTGTTAAATGCATACTTTTGAATATTTGAGATGTTTATCCTGTTAAGGAAACAAAAAATAAAACTAACCATTTTTGCATTTACTGTGTATTTGCACCTTATTTATTTTTGGATTATTATCTCTAGGTCACAATTACCAAAAAAACTCTCATTGTGGCTTAATGTATATTTTTCCTACATCTTTTCTAAAATTTTCAATTATTGATAGTGTTTATTTTTCCAGACTAAAACTGCAAGATTAATAGCACAATTAATAATCTTATCCGAATTAAATACTCTTTTGACCAATTTTGTAAAAAATTTCTTATATCCTTGTAATAGTATGAAAAAGCATAAACTGTAGAATATTATCACTTTTATTTATTTATTTTTTATTGAAACATCATTGATTGCACATATCTGTGGAGTACCATGTTGAGTGTCAATACCTGTGTGCAATATGTAATGCTCAAACCAGGCTAACTAGTACATTTAACATTATACAATGTAATCATTTTTTTGTGGTCCTTTACTGATTTCTTGCTAACCTCCTTCCCCCACATTCTTTCCCACCTCTGGTAAACTCAGTTCTGTTCTATTCTTTTGAAAGTTCAATGTATTATTGCGACTTATTTGTAGAATATAAGTGTTTAGTTTTTTTAGAGAGTTGAAAGCTTTTCCTCTTTAGATGCAGGCTGAGGAAAAGCAATGCCTCCATCTTAATTTTAATTTTATACATATAAGGTTAAATTTATACAAATAGCCATGTAAGTCAGCCTTATTCTTGAGCCCATGTTTTGTGTTTGGTAATAAACAGAATTATTCATTTTTCGTTTTTTTTTTTTTTTTTTTTTTTTGAAGTATGAAGACCAAGTAGAACTTCTTGGCATTTTCTGTTCAGTACTTGAAATTTTTTCCATGTACAGAATGAAACCTAGTGCTTTTTGCAGCCAAGGCTTACATTACTATGCTACTTCAGAAAAAGCTCAGCTGGTGTTTATCCAGTGGGATGATCTGGCATAGCACAATATTAAAAAGAAACCATGACATGCTATCTTAAACACTCGTAGACCAAAACAGACAACTTTTTCTTGTTGGCTTATCTTTTATACATATACAACTCAAAGAAAAGTTTTCTTTCTCAAATATAAAATTACATTTTTATCACATCTTTGACAATGAATTCTTTCTCATCTCATCAAAAAGAATTCTTCTTAATTCAATGTAGCACCGTATTTCATTTTGAAGTTAAAATATCCACCGTCTTCTGATGTTTACTTAGTTGCAAGAATAGTTTCTTATTCCTCTCTCACCAGCATATACAGAAGAATTTATGTTGTAGTAACAAAATATAAATAAGGCACTTTAATTATAAACATGACTTCTTTAATTTTTTCTTAGTTTTTTCTTTGGTGATGCAATTATGGTACTTGTAAAAATATGCTGAATGCTATAAATGCTATTCTTAAATTACACTGAAGTTAGAAGCTTAGATGCATAGATTACCATGAAATGAGGGATAGGTAGAAAACAAAAAGAGGCTAATATATATTGAATTCTTGTTTGGTAATATTCCCTTTACATATACTATTATAATTAATCTTTATAAAAATACCTTAAGGAAAGTCTTATTATATATTTTTGTGGGTGAGGGAAACAGGTTCAGAGAAGTTGACTAATGTGCACAAATAAACAGAGGTAGCAAGAGTCAAGTCTAGAATACAAATCAAAGATATTCCAATTTTGAAGCCTAGCATGTCTCCCACTTAGAATGCTGAAGAAGGGTGAAGAATAGAGGGACTGAGATTGGAAGTTAAAAATAAATGACTAACTAAGAAAAAAGGCAAAGAGGAGACTTATGAGATTACATGGCGAAAGTTAAATGTGATAAAATATCACCACATGATGAAAGAAAACTTTAAGAAAAAGGATGCGTTTTTGAGAGACTTAAGGAAGATAAATCTGCTTTAGTTAGAGTAAAAGGACTTTTTATGGGTTTGACAGTGCTAGAAGGCCATTGGTGAAACTACCAAATTTCTCAGGAGACTTTGGCTATGATGTCGCCCCTAACGAAAATCCTGTAATGAGTTAGAAGGGACGGTTATCTCTGGATGACACTAAACATGTTAGGACATATGCAACAATTAGAATAGACTGAGTTATTAGGAGGTATGACAGATTAACCTGATTTGACATTGCAGGTTCACTAAGCCTAATGTAACTCGACTCATCCCACCGCTAAATAAGCCATACAAATTCTTTTACTCAGTAAACAAAATGTCACGTGAATAGTATTCATAGTTTTATTGTGCAGGTTCCAACAAAAAAAGGGGATCACACGTTCATAGGTTAGGATAATCTAAATCATTAGATTTGCAACTAAAGAAAGTAATTTAAAGGTATATGCAGGGTTTATGGTAACCACAAGTTATGCAATAGTCTAGGACTAGTGGCAGCAAATTTTTAGCACCCCTACACATGAAAAGCCAAGGACAGGAAAAGGTTAATGGAAACTAAATGAAGAAAAGCCTCTCTTAAGAAGGAGCAGTGACTCAAGAGATAACCCACTAAAGGGGCCCCTGAGGCAGGCATATTCTGTGAAAGAAATGCCCTAACTTTCCTGTCTCTCCAGTCTCCTTCAGTGACTCATAAAAAGAGATATAATCTATATAAGTAAAGAGCATGAATCAGGTACAGAGGATCCAGGGAAACAAATGGAAGGTATCTAGTACAGTCTTCTCCAAATGCATTTAAATTCTGAGTTTATATCCCTACGTTTTCTGGGTAAACTTTCATCTCTTCTCCTCTCTCCAAAGTTTCTTATGCCTTATGTCCAGTCCTCATTCTCAGCTGTCTACCTGGCTTCTCTGAGAAATTAGAAGCAATCAGAAGAGAAGTTCCACCAACTCCCAGTCCCACATAAATCCCACTAGCATATGTGTATGTGTATGTGTATGTGCTCTGCCTTCCTTCATCTCACCATGAATGATCTATTCATATAAGTATCTAAGACCAAATCAAGCACTTGTATGTTAGATTTCATGTACTAATGTCTCCTCATGCATATCACTAAAAATTGTACTCTTTCCCACATCATACATCACTCCCTCTGTATTGAATCATTTTCATTGACATGTAAAAATGTAGTTAATTTTTTCATTTTAAAAAATCCTCTACTAATTGTTGGGAGACAATTCTCTATACATCTACTATATTTGCACACATATTGCAAAGTGGTGCACTGATTGTTCTTTGTTCCAGATTATCTTTTAGAAGATATTTGCATATGAATCAGCATTAGATAGTAGTGATAGTGCCTCCTGCTAGAGCAAAGGGAAAACTTTCTTACACCCATTATAAAAGACTCAGATTCCCTAAATTCAGGCTATTCTCCTGTAATTCAATGCACTGAATGTGGGACTTGGGGCTCAGAGACAGTCATAAAAGTACTGAAACTTAGGATACTTCTACTGCTGTGAGTAATGTGCTATCTTTCATCTCTGACCCAGTAGTCTTGGGTCTCTAACAGCATTCATGAAATTGCAGCAAGCTAAATTGTTAGATTGCAAGACCTCTTTATTTTTATTTACATCAATCCCATTTCTCTGCTAAACTATCATTTGCAGCAAAACTCCTTAGAAATATTACTTATGTTTATTATCTCAAATTGCGATTCTCCCATTCCTATTGTATCACTCCACTGAAAGTTTCCATTAAAGATTCACTTAAAAAGTACTTAATTCAATAGTCAATTCTTATATCTCATCTTTCATTATCTATAACCATTATTTTACACTTTTGATCACCTTTTCCTCCAGTTTGAAGCTCTTTCTTTGGTTAGCTTCTAGAAAACAAAAAAACAAAAAAACATGTTTTTGGTCTTCCCACACTGGAATTTTATTCTCAGTATCTTTTATTCTCAGTAACACTGCCACTAGCATATTGATATTTACAGCCCAGACCTCTCTCTTTAATTTCACACTCAGAAACAACTGCTTTAACGCATCCACTTGAAATTAAAATTGGCATATCAAACTTAACTGGTCTAAAACTGAACTACTTGTTTCCCCCATAAGCCTATCCTTTTCACTACCTCTAATTCTATATAATGTCAACTGTATCCTTTAAGTTGCTTAAGTCAAAAACCTTAAAATTTTTCTTATCATGTCTATTTTTTCTCAAGTCACAAATCCAATCTTTCCACAAATTCTTTTGTCTCTCTTTCAATATTTATTTACAACATATACCCTCTTATCACCTCCACTATCACTCCTACTCTAAATCACTATAGTCTCTTATTTTGGGTCACTACAATAGTCTCCTAACAGATCTCAATAATTCTGCTCCTCTCTCTAAAGTTTATTCTCACAATGGGAGTCAGAATAGCCTTGCTATCCTGTAAAATGAAGATCTATTACTTCTGTGCTCAAAACCATTTGTTGGCTTCCAATTCATGCAGAGTATAAAGCATAATTCTTATAGCTACCTAGATGGCTATACCTTTTATTTTATCTTTTTTCCTCTCAAATTTACTCTGCTCAGTCCACAGTGGCCTCTTTGATGTCCCTCAAAGTTTCTAGGAAAATTCCATCCTCTAGACCTTTAAGCTTCCTCCAGATATCCACAAAGATTACTCTCCCATTTCTTCATATCTTGGCTCACTGTCAACTTCTTTCTTAAACTGGCAATTCCCTGACCCATGGCAGATTTTATATCTTTTTTCCCCCTTAGCTATTATATCATTTTACATAATTTTTGTTTTTACTTAAATATTAGCAGTTAGACCATAGGCTCTCTGAGGAAATTATTCAGTCTTTTAAAAAAGCATTCTATAACCCTGGCATTTAGAAGTGTTTCTGACACAAAATTTTCAAAAGTTTTCAAAAATTTTTTTTCTCTTTCTCATTACCCAGGTCTGAATTACTATTCCATATACTATTTTTTGCAAAATCTGAGTTTGGCAAAACAATTACAAAAGTACCCATCAAAGGGGGGGGGGGTGGTGTAGATGGAAGTAGATTTGAGAACAGGAAAGGGGAGAAAAGTTTGGTCTTCGAATGGGAAGGAAGTCTGAAGGTTGTTATTATGGGTTGAATTGTATACCCCCAAAAGATATGTTGAAGTCCTATCCCCCAGTACTGTGAAGGTGACCATATTTGGAGATAGGGTCTTTGCAGATGTAATCACACTAAGCAAAGGTCATTAGGGTAGGCTCTAATCCAGTATCAATCCAATCCAACACCCGTATCTACATTAGAAGAGGTGAAGCAACATAGATGAAAAACACAACGTGAAGATGGAGGCAAGAATTGGATTGAGTATCTACAAGCCAAGGAACACCAAAAATTGCCAGCCATCACCAGAAGCTAAGCAGGGCATGGAAAAGATTCTGAACATTCAGAGGAAACCAAAACTTCCAACACCATGATTTCAGATATCTAGCCTCCAGAACTTTGGGAGAATTAATATGTTGTTTCAAGTTCCTAACTAGTGGTATTTTATTATGGCAGCCTTGGGAAACTAATACAGTTGGCATGTCCAGAAGCTCACTATGTACCATTATCTGCATAACACACCAAGAGCCCAAAGGGATGGGTGCCAGCTGTATCCTAGACACTAGCCACAAAGCCTTACTAGTAACAACCTGGTGACATAGTATACAAGACAGCAGGGCTACTTTACCTGCTTGTATTCTAAAACTGACACAATAAATTTCTTGGTATGGAGCTTTAGTGAACAAAGGATTGATAAGCCTCCTAAGTTTGACTTTAAATATGACCCTACAGCCTTGAAAACCTTTGGGTATAGAGAGTTTGAAAAGCCTTCAGTAATCATGTCGATTAAATTTTTTACAGCCTGGAGGACTGAATGCTTGGGTTTGTAATTTTATTCAAGTATAAAAATTTTAAAATATGTTATATCATGCATACTTGATGATACATACCTGCTGCAGATGTAAAATTATCCAGATTAATGAAAGGGAATATAACTTTCTGATTTCTTTCCTCAGTTATCTGGATAATATAAGCAAAATTGCTTTATTTGTATTGGTTGGGTTTTTGCTTAAATAATCCTTCTTGAACTTCAGTGCTGTTGAAACAAAATAGGATTTATAAATTAAATTCACATATTTAAGTTTTCATTAGGTTACTAACTGCCATCTAACCTTGAATAACCTGGAATTTTTTTGAGTTTCACTTACGTCTTTTGTAAAATTGTGAATAATCGTGCCTAACTTACTAAATGGTTCTAGGCCAATAATGTAAAAATCATTTCAATTAAAAAAAAAATTTGTTCTTATTGTCTAAGCAAAAGCAAGAGCCTTCAAACCAACGAATCTGCAAGCGAACTAATTATAATTATTAAGACATTCCGGAAAAGGTTTTTATTCTTCAAGAGTTTGAGTGACATAGTAAAGTATCTCAAATCACCAATTGCTACCTATGTCTGTATTTTTTTTTTTTTTACTAAGCACCTCCAATTGAAATATTGACCAAGATTATTCATTTATATGAAATTATATCCGTGCCATTAGTTTTTGTTCTTAGTTTAAAGGGTTCCACAGAGTCTTATCCAAAACAATTGAAAGTAATACTATGGTTGAAAGCAAATGTATTAAATTCAATTTATGTAGAATGACTGCCAAGCCAGTAAAACTTGACCATAAATGAGAAAATATATTAACTCTAAAGAAGAAAACTTTTTTTTTCCTTAATAGAAGCGATTAGGTCACCTTTGAAGCACAAGATAATGAAGAAGTAAGAAGATAAATTTACCTGGGCATTGCCCAGGGGAGAACCTGCCCTTTTTTAGGTATTCCATAGGTCCACAAGCTATATTGGACAGATTAGAATTTTCTATTATCCTACAAAACAGATGTCACAGAAGCAAATCTTGAGATAGGGACTCATGTGCAAGTGACATATTACAAGAGTCTGGTAAGAGACTAGGGAAAGTTTGTCAAAGACTGGAAAGAAGTTAGGATAGAGTGAAATAACTGAATAAGTCTGGTTTCAGTGCGATTTCAGTAGAATAATTCTAAGCTTTAGAGTTGTCTTGCAATGAGTTAAGGGAGCTGGTTGTCATATTGTCAGAAGCAATAACAACCAGGCACTTCTGGCTCTCTACATTTGTGGATAAGGGATAGACAGTCCAAAGGCCCAGAAACTGTCCTCCAGAATGAGGCACAGGAATGCATTGTTGGAAGCAAGTACACTCCAAAGTTAGGGGAGGGGCACATAGGAAAAAAAAATGAGATATAAGAGTGTCCGGGTAAAGTACTGACAGTGCCCCTCTCTCTCTTTTTAACATCTGGAGAAAAGTCTGGCTCTCTAGGTTTTGTAGTAGTCTCAGATCCATCAAATGTGTAAGCACGTTTCTGTAGAGCTGACTGACTTCACACAACTATGTATATGTAATACAACCAAAAAGAGAGAATAAACCACATTTTATTTGCATCTTGTTCAAATATCAAGTGATTTTTTTAAATCAAAATGAAAAGATGGTTATAACTCTATCTCAAAACCTTTGGTTTAGTAAACATTAAGGATTACAAAGCAGCACTAGCTTAGAATTCTAAACCAACCTGTTAATAAAAATATACTTCTCCTTATAGGAAAGCACACTATTATATACACAATTAAACATTTTCAGTTAGATATTTTTAACTGGAAGTGTAACACAATGGGAAGATTATTAGTTTTCATTATATCAATGAGTAGCTCTGGGGATCTGAGGATATTTCAATTACCTCTTTTGTCTTTTATATTCTTGTCTGTGAAATGGAGATGATAAGTACTGTCATATCTATTTCACGTAGCTATACTACATAAATAGCTATATTACATATATATATTCATGTATAAATGACACATTATTAAAAAAAAGTGTAAAAGCATTATAAACCTCTAAAGAAGCATCATTATTATAAACAGGTTTGATAGAAACATATCTATGTTGGGATGAAGGGCTTGTATACCTGACTAAATTCAAATGACAGCAAAAGATATATTAATAAACTAGCAGAAAAAAAGAGTTAGTTATATTGCATAGATCAAATCTCTGATTTCTTAATTACTATGTACCCCAAAGTGATTAAGCGATTTCATAAGTTTGAGATTAAACAATTCACTTTATGATAATAATCATCTTTGCACTATTAAGCTCTGATGCTCTACATGGAATAAACCTGAAAATTGACATCTGTATTTATAACATGTCTATATTTCAAATAAGCCTAATTTTCATAATTACAACGGTTAATATTCTGATAGCTAGAAATATTTGTGAACACTAAATATTCAGTAAGCAGTCACTTTTTTTCAAGGTACTTGAGAAGAATTTTAGTTATGTCGCTGAAAGAGTTATCATTTACTTTCTCTTTTCAGTGAACAGTACAGGAGTAAGTCCACAGACAGCTACACCCATAACTGCAAGTTAAGCACTTTATTTTCTACAATATGTTATTTGAAGTACTACATTTTTCAATTTCTTTCAGGATAAACTGATAAAATTTCTATATTGGCCTTCAATTCAGCAATTCCACTAAGTTGAATAATTTTATTTTCACTCTACAGTTCCGTGGACACCTCAGGGTCTTTTCTGGTTTTATCTTTGTTGCCAGAAGTATTTATGCAATAAACTAGAACCAGAGATACTTTACCCAGCTTGATCTTTATTGTGTTGCTGCACAGGTTACTACTTAGACAGAGATTAACAAGCCAGTGAAAGTGCTCTCTGGAGATACTGAGTCTTCTGTGCTGAGAGGGTCAAATGCATTACCCATTTCAAATTCTAGAAGCTGGAAAACAACTTTAACATATTCCACATCCCTCTGCAACTGCTGCTATAATGTATACCATTGAATATGCTGTGCTTTCTATCATTATTTTATTTTACACAACAATAATTATAAAATTAAGACTCAACAGAATTCATTAAGTTTTAAGTGTCTATTATCTACTTTAAGAAAAGTCCTTGGATTCTTCATAGTTTAGTCTTTTTTTTTTTTCTTTTGAGGGTAAGAAAACATAGTTATTTAAATGTTTTTAAAGTAAAATTTTTTGCAGAAAAAAGTCAAGATTCTTAAGCTATTAAAAGTGGGTTATTAGACAACAAATGTTTTTCAAGATAAATTAGTGGTAAAATTTTATCAGATGGAGTGAAGTTTCATTTCACTTTATTGTGTCTTCAGATAGAAATGTAGGTGGAATCTAATATTTTCTTAGTCCAGGTGCATACACTATTATTTTCATGATAAAACTGTAAATGTATCCATCCAGTGGATGGTTTACATAAATTCAGAGTTGTGGTATTACATAGCAATATTAAAAATATTTAATTCCTTCCTAATCAAACTTAATCAAAGTAAAATATTTGGTTATATTCTTAAATACTCAAATGCAAGTTTTTTGTTCTAAAATATATTTATCACTAGCATTTTTTCTTTACCATATTTGATCTACTGAATCAAAAATGCAAGAAAACTTGAAATTGTTTCCTGTCAAAATCATGGAATATACAAAATTTCAATGCCTATTGTTGGTTTATAAAAATACACTGAATCAACTCAAAATGAATTAAAGACTTAAGTATAAGACCTGAAACTGTAAAATTACTATGGGAAAATATAGGTGAAACACTTCAGCAACTAGGTCAGGGCACAGGCTTTATGATCATGAGCCCAAAAGCACAAGCAGCAAAAGAAAAAATAAACAAATGGGGGATTATATCAAACTAAAAACCTTCTGCACAGCAAAGGAAACAATCAACAGAGTGAAATGACAACCTACAGAGTAGGAGAAAATTTTTGCTAACTATGCATCCGACAAGGGATTAATATCCAGAATATACATAGAACTCAAGCAATTAGACAGTAAAAACTAAAACAAACAACCCAATTAAAAAATGGGCAAAGGAACTGAATAGACATTTTTCAAAGGAAGACATACAAATGGCCAACAGGTACATGAAAAAATGCTCAACATCACTAGTCATTAGGGAAATGCAAATTAAAACAAATTGAGAGACCACCTCACCCCAGTTAGACTGGCTATAATCAAAAAGATGGTGAATAACAAATGCTGGCAAGGGTGTGGAGAGAAGGGAGCACTCCTACGCTGTTGGTGGGACTGTAAATTAGTACAACCACTATGGAAAACAGTATGGCGGTTTCTCAAACAAATACAGATATATCTTCCATACGATCCAGGAATTCCAATTCTGGGTATATTCCCAGAGGAATGGAAATCATCATGTCGAAGGGATACCTGCATTCCCATGTTCATTGAAACTCTGTTTACAATAGCCAAGACATGGAACCAACCTAAATGTCCTTCAGTGGATGATTGGATAAGGAAAATGTGGTATATATACACCATGGAATACTACTCTGCCATTAAAAAGAATGAAATACTCCCATTTGCAATAACATGGATGAGCTCGGGGAAACTTATGTTGAGTGAAATAAGCAAAGCACAGAAGGATAAATTGCACATGTACTCACTCATAAGTGGGAGGTAAGAAAGAAAGAAGGAAGGAAAGAAAAACCATAGTAGTGCATTGGTCTTGTAGAATGAGAGAACATTCTTTGGTCTACCAAGTGGAGTGGGGGGAAGGAGGAGTGGGAGGCAGAGGGAGGTTGGTGATAATTGGATGGGGAACACAGGGTACAAAAGCAATTTCTGGTAATGGGTATATAGCCAGTATGAATCTGGCCCTCACATCATGAGCATGAGACGTGACCATCAGCTTTCTATCTCATGAGTATTCATAACAAACAAATGAATAAATATTCTTGCAACATTAAGACTATAGTAAATGATATTGTATGGTATACTGGAAATTTGCTATGAGAGTAGAATTTAGGTGCTCTTATCACTCAAACACAAAAAAGGGCAACTATGTAAGATGGTGGATATGTTCATCAGCTTGACTATAATAATCATTTTACTATGTATATCAAAATATTATGTTGCACACCTTAAATATATACAATAAAATAAAAAGAATGTGGTTACTGGTGAAAGACAATTCAGAAGTATCCAGGCTTCCCAGGATAGCCCTGTAAAAGACTCTAAAACAGTTGCTGGGAGAAAGAAGAAAGCTTCAGGTTCACTGGAGAGGTGGGTACCACCCTCTCCCTGAACAAGTGCGTCCTGACACCAGAGAGGAAGTGGACTCAACTGCCTGCTGCCCTAGAGCTCCTTCCTGTTTGATTGGAATGTTTCAGTTTTTCTTTGCGTATCCCTAGCACTCAGCATGTCACACAGAAAAAAAAATACAATAAAATTCAATAAAAATGTTTTGATTGAAAAAAATAAATTAAAAAGGTAAAAATATCCCAAAATTATTTAAAATAGTAAAATATACTTTGCTGGCTTTTCGCTAAGAATCAGCCTCTACTATCTATAAAACAAAAGCCTACATGTACTTATTCTCATACAACTTCTCTTCTTTATTCCATTCAAAACATTCTCTTTCCTTTAAGGTCTTCTTAATTCTGGTGCTCCTGTTATTGAAAAACTTAAAGCACTTTAACCTAAGATTTTTGCTTTATTGTTAGAACGTATTACATTTGTTCATATGCAACTTCTATTTTCCTATCATTTTCAGGAGTGACTCTAATTCTGTACTTTCACATCAGCTAAAGTAAACTCAGTAAAATAAATGTATGTATCCTCTCTAATAAATAATGGCATATATTTGAACTTTTTCAGTTAACTCTGTGGTAACTAACATTCCATGAAATGATGCAAAATTTGCTGAAATGTTTTTATAGATAAAAAGTTTAAGTAACTTATTTTATTAATTAATAAGCAGAATATAGGAATGAAGTGAATATATTTTTAGTTATTTTATACATATATTTTTGTGTGTATTACTGTTTTTTAAAATGATCTAAACACAATTAAAAAACTGAATATGAAAATTAAAATTAATCAAACCAATCTCTCAATGATAAGTCAGTTTCTGCCTTGCAGTTACAGGTTTTTGACACTGTCTACCTATTTCTTCCCTCAGCCAGGTCTTACATCTACACTGTCACAGCATATCACTCCAGAATTTTTCTTGCTTCCACCAATGTCATATAAAAGCCTGACTCTTCGAATGCTATACTATTGCTTCATATAAACTTGGATTGTTATTTTGCCTTAGTCTTTGACTTTGTATTATATTTTCAGCTGAAATTCTTTGAAAAGAATCCTGTGTGGCTATATATATATATATATATATATATATATATATATATAGGAATTGTATCTCTGACATGATTGGGTCTATTAACCTCCTGCATATGTAGGCCTTATCTCTCTATGATTCCTCAGCATGTTAGGACTAACAGCCTTGTAATGACTTTCAGTACTGGGAAGGATTTCTACTCTTCACCCTGTAGTTGGTTTTATCTTTTACTAGATTGTCACTTGCCAGTACTTTTCTGGGCCTACACTGACACCATGATCAACCACTGAATTCTTAGGTTTATATGAAGTCTCTCAATCCCAGATCATAATTTCAGGAGGGGTCTTCCAAAAAGTGCATGGAAAAAATTCCCGGCTTTTCAAGATGGCGGTGGCTGCGGCGGCTGGCGCGGAGTAGCTGAGGTGGAAAAGGCGGCCACTGGGACTCAGGCAGCCGGAAAACTTGTGGTCCTTCCTCTCGCCATCTCTTAAGGGAGGACTGCTGCTGCTGACCAGTCGTGGGGGGTGACCGCCACTTTGCCCCCGGCAGGAGAGGCTGCCTCATTTACAGACAATAGCTTTAAAGTGTGGAGCAGGAAAAGAACTGTTTCTTAGCTGCAAAAGTGAGTCTCGAAACAGGGAACACGGCGCCAGGGCTGCTGTGGATGCAGCCAGGATCCCGGAGGCCGGGGCCGCGCTGAAGGCGGCCAGCTGCCCTATTCAGGATTCGAGGTTTCAGGCCGGCATTAAAGAAGATTCCTGGGAGCGCCCGAGCCGCGCCGCGACTGAACAGCCCCAGGCGGCAGCGGCCGAGAACTGGGAAAGGCGGCAAACCAGAGACAGAGAGCGAGCACCCGACCTGGCACAGCACTGTGAGTGATCCCTGGCACAGCTCTGTTCGGGGGGCAGATGCCCACGCGGCTCCCGCCTACACCACCAGCCTACTCACTGCTGGTGCTGCCTCCATTTTCCCAGGTGCGGGCAGCTCCGCCCTGCTCGGCCATCACTGAGCCCTCCCACTTGCTGGCCTGGCGCCAGGCTTTCCGGAGCCTGCGGACCGGCCTTGGCTCCCACTCCCTCCGTGGTTCTCTGGCGGGGCTGGTGGCAGAGGGCGTCCCGGGCCAGTTTTGGGAGGGCAAGGAAGTACGGGCGGGCCGTCTGTCACTCCACCATACCCTGGACTCCGGCCCCAGGTAAACTCCCTGTTACTGGGAGGCAGATACCATCTGTGCGGCCACCAGTTTGGAAAAAAGCCTAACGAATTTCTGGTTGGGAATAGTGTGGTAGGAGAGTTCCCAGGTCCGCTTGAACCTGCCGGAGACCAGGCTGCAGGTGGGCGCTAGACTCGGTTTATACTGGGGGGATACAAAGGTGAACAAGACCCGAGAAAGATCTACATAGTGCCACAAAGGCACCCAGAGAGACCGGTCGTCTGTGCCCAGCAGAAACCTGGTAGACTTCCTGGGCGAGGTGGTGCCGAGCAGGGTCTTGAAGGCCTAGCTGTTAGACGAGGGGTGCAGAAGACACGCCCCAGCCCAGCACAGTGCGCACAGAGTGGGGAGATGTGCGGCCAGGGAGGCGGAGACTTGACAAAAACCACACACCCGGTGGGGTCGCTACTGCACGATCTAACAGCCTGGGCCAGAGCACACGGAACAGGGAGAAGTCCTGCACGGGAAGTGAAAGCTCAACAGAGATCACACACCCTGTGGTACGTGACCCACCAGCCCAGCAGAGTCCAAGCTGACCAGAAAGGTGGCTCCCCGGAGAAGCACAAGACCCGAGGCAACCACACACACAAGGCACTAGAGGCCAACTGAGCAGTCACGGAGGGAGCCATACGAAATTGGCAACCACAGCAACATCCTAGTTAGTCATTAGTCTCAAACCGGTGGACTGTGAAACCCCCGGCCACAATGAATAAACACCAAAAAAAGATACCAGAAATACAAAAAATCAAGAAAGTACACCACCAAAAGTTAATAAATCTCAAACTCTAGATCCTATAGAACAAGAAGCCCTTGAAATGACTGACAAGGAATTTCGAGTGATAATTCTAAAGAAACTGAATGAGATACAAGAAAACTCAGCTAGACATCATGATGAAATGAGGAAAAGTATACAGGATCTGAAAGAGGAAATGTACAAGGAAATCAATGTCCTGAAAAAAAATGTAGCAGAACTTGCTGAACTGAAAAAGTTATTCAACGAAATAAAAAACACAACGGAGAGTTTAACCAGCAGGCTTGTCGAAGTTGAAGAGAGAACCTCTGAACTTGAAGATGGGCTGTTTGAAATAACACAAGCAGACAAAAAGAAAGAAAAAAGAATCAAGGACATTGAAGAAAATCTGAGAGAGATATCAGACAACCATAAGCGATCAAATATCCGAGTCATGGGTATCCCAGAAGGGGAGGAAAATGGAGATTCCATTGAAAACATATTCAACAAAATAGTGGCAGAAAACTTCCCAGGTATAGGAAAAATCACAGATCTTCAGATCCAGGAAGCTCAACGATCTCCAAACGTATTCAACCCAAAAAGGCCTTCTCCAAGACATGTCATAGTCAAATTGGCAAAACTCAGAGACAAAGAGAGAATCTTAAAAGCTGCAAGAGAGAAGCGTCAAATCACCTATAACGGAGCCCCAATCAGGTTAACATCAGACTTTTCATCACAAACCCTAAAAGCTAGAAAGGAATGGGATGATATTTTCAAAATACTAAAAGACAAAGATTGCCAGCCAAGAATACTCTACCCTGCAAGGCTATCCTTCCGAAATGAGGGGCAAATAGTATATTTCTCAGACAAACAAAAACTGCGGGAGTTCACTACCACAAGACCACCCTTACAAGAAATCCTCAAGGGAGTACTGGGTTTGGTTCCTGAAAAATAACTACCACTGCCATAAAAACCCAAGAAAAATCTAAACCCGCTAGTATAATAAAAATGGCATTCATGAAGAGAAAACAAGCTAACAAAAACACTATCTACAACCTAAGGAACCAACAAACACAGAAACCAAACAGTAAATCAGAAAGCAAGGAACAAAAGACACTTAAGACAACCAAACAACCAATAAAATGCTAGGAATAAATCAACACCTTTCAATAACAACTCTTAATGTAAAAGGCTTAAATTCCCCAATTAGAAGACACAGACTGGCTGACTGGATCAAAAAGCAGGACCCAACTATATGCTGTCTACAAGAGACCCACCTCACCCATAAAGATTCACACAGACTAAGAGTGAAAGGATGGAAAAAGATTTACCATGCAAACAGAAAAGAAAAACAAGCTGGAGTAGCAATTCTTATATCTGACAAAATAGACTTTAAACTAAAAACCATAAAAAGAGACAATGAGGGACACTACTTAATGATAAAAGGACTGATCCATCAAGAAGACATAACAATCATAAATATGTATGCACCCAATGTTGGAGCAGCCAGATTTATAAAACAAACTCTATTAGACCTAAAGAAGGAAATAGACACTAATACCATAATAGCAGGGGACCTGAACACCCCACTGTCAATATTAGACAGATCATCTAGGCAAAGAATCAGTAGAGAAACACAAGATCTAAACAAGACTCTAGACCAATTGGAATTGGCAGATATCTACAGAACATTCCACCCAACAACCTCAGAATATTCATTCTTCTCATCAGCACATGGATCATTCTCCAGGATAGATCACATATTAGGTCACAAATCAAGTCTCAATAAATTCAAAAAAATTGGAATTATCCCATGTATCTTCTCAGACCACAATGGATTAAAACTAGAAATTAATAACAAACGAACCTCTGGAAACTATACAAACACATGGAAATTAAACAGCATTCTACTTAATGACATATGGGTCCAAGAAGAAATCAAGCAGGAAATCAAAAAGTTTATTGAAACTAATGAAAACAATGATACATCATACCAAAACCTGTGGGATACTGCAAAAGCAGTATTGAGGGGAAAATTTATTGCATTAAATGCTCACTTCAGAAGAATAGAAAGATGGCAAGTGAACAACCTAACACTTCACCTTAAAGAACTAGAAAAACAAGAACAATCCAAACCTAAAGTTAGGAGACGGAAAGAAATCATTAAGATCAGAGCAGAACTGAATGAAATTGAAAACCAAAAAACAATTCAAAAGATCAACGAATCAAAAAGTTGGTTTTTTGAAAAGATAAATAAAATAGACAAACCATTAGCATGGCTAACAAAAAAAAGAAGAGAGAAGACTCAAATAACAAAAATTAGAAATGAAAAAGGCGATATTACAACTGATTCATCTGAAATACAAGGAATCATTCGAGACTACTATAAACAACTATACGCCAATAAATTTGAAAATCTGGAGGAAATGGATAAATTTCTGGACACACACAAGCTCCCAAAACTGAACCGTGAAGACGTAGAAAATTTGAACAGACCAATAACAATAAAGGAGATTGAAGCTGTTATCAGAAGGCTCCCAACAAAGAAAAGCCCAGGACCAGATGGATTCACAGCAGAATTTTACCAAACATTCAAAGAGGAATTGACACCGATTCTTTACAAACTATTCCAAAAGATTGAAACGGACGCAAATCTCCCAAACTCATTCTATGAAGCAAACATCATCCTGATACCAAAACCAGGTAAAGATATAACCAAAAAAGAAAAGTACAGGCCAATATCCCTGATGAATATAGATGCAAAAATCCTCACTAAATTACTAGCAAACAGAATACAGCAACACATACGAAAAATTATTCATCACAATCAAGTGGGATTCATCCCAGGGATGCAAGGTTGGTTCAACATACGCAAATCAATAAATGTGATACACCATATTAATAAACTCAAACACAAGGACCATATGATCATCTCTATAGATGCTGAAAAAGCATTTGATAAAGTTCAGCACTCATTCATGACAAAGACCCTCTATAAGTTAGGTATAGAGGGAAAGTATCTCAACATAATTAAAGCCATATATGCCAAACCCACAGCCAATATCATCCTGAATGGGGAAAAGCTGAAAGCTTTTCCTTTAAGAACAGGTACTAGACAAGGATGCCCACTCTCACCACTCCTATTCAACATAGTGTTGGAAGTACTAGCCAGAGCAATCAGAGAAGAGAAGGAAATAAAGGGCATCCAGATTGGAAAAGATGAAGTCAAACTGTCCCTGTTTGCAGATGACATGATCCTATATATCGAACAGCCTAAAACCTCTACAAAAAAACTGTTGGAATTGATAAATGATTTCAGCACAGTAGCAGGATACAAAATCAACACTCAAAAATCAGTAGCATTTCTTTTCTCCAATAGTGAACATGCAGAAAGAGAAATCAAGAAAGCCTGCCCATTTACAATAGCCACCAAAAAAATAAAATACTTAGGAATTGAGTTAACCAAGGAGGTGAAAAATCTCTATAATGAGAACTACAAACCACTGCTGAGAGAAATTAGAGAGGATACAAGAAGATGGAAGGATATCCCATGCTCTTGGATTGGAAGAATCAACATAGTGAAAATGTCCATACTACCCAAAGTGATATACAAATTCAATGCAATCCCCATCAAAATTCCAAAGACATTTTTCTCAGAAATGGAAAAAACTATCCAGACATTTATATGGAACAATAAAAAACCACACATAGCCAAAGCAATGCTGAGCAAAAAAAATAAAGCTGGAGGCATAACACTACCTGACTTTAAGCTATACTACGAAGCTATAATAACCAAAACAGTATGGTACTGGCATAAAAACAGACACACTGACCAATGGAATAGAATAGAGAACCCAGAAATCAACCCACACACTTACTGTCAGCTGATCTTTGACAAAGGCATCAAGCCTATTCAGTGGCGAAGGGACTGCCTCTTCAGCAAATGGTGCTGGGACAACTGGATATCCATATGCAGGAGAATGAAACTTGATCCATACCTCTCGCCGTATACTAAAATCAACTCAAAATGGATTAAGGATTTAAATATACACCCTGAAACAATAAAACTTCTTAAAGAAAACATAGGAGAAACACTTCAGGAAATAGGACTGGGCACAGACTTCATGAATACGACCCCAAAAGCACGGGCAACCAAAGGAAAAATAAACAAATGGGATTATATCAAACTAAAAAGCTTCTGCACAGCAAAAGAAACAATTAAAAGAGTTAAAAGACAACCAACAGAGTGGGAGAAAATATTTGCAAAATATACATCTGACAAAGGATTAATATCCAGAATATATAAGGAACTCAAACAACTGTACAAGAAGAAAACAAGCAACCCAATTAAAAAATGGGCAAAAGAGCTAAGTAGGCATTTCTCTAAGGAAGATATACAAATGGCCAACAGACATATGAAAAAATGCTCAACATCACTCAGCATCCGGGAAATGCAAATCAAAACCACATTGAGATACCATCTAACCCCAGTTAGGATGGCTAAAATCCAAAAGACTATGAACGATAAATGCTGGTGAGGCTGCGGAGAAAAAGGAACTCTCATACATTGTTGGTGGGACTGCAAAATGGTGCAGCCTCTATGGAAAATGGTATGGAGGTTCCTCAAACAATTGCAGATAGATCTACCATACGACCCAGCTATCCCACTGTTGGGAATATACCCAGAAGAATGGAAATCATCAAGTCGAAGATATACCTGTTTCCCAATGTTCATCGCAGCCCTCTTTACAATAGCCAAGAGTTGGAACCAGCCCAAATGCCCATCATCGGATGAGTGGATATGGAAAATGTGGTACATCTACACAATGGAATACTACTCAGCTATAAAAACGAATGAAATACTGCCATTTGCAACAACATGGATGGACCTTGAGAGAATTATATTAAGTGAAACAAGTCAGGCACAGAAAGAGAAATACCACATGTTCTCACTTATTGGTGGGAGCTAAAAATTAATATATAAATTCACACACACACACACACACACACACACACACACGCACGCACACAAACCGGGGGGGGGGGGGGAAGAAGATATAACAACCACAATTATTTGAAGTTGATATGACAAGCAAACAGAAAGGACATTGTTGGGGGGAGGGGTGGAGGGAGAAGGGAGGGAGGTTTTTGTGATGGGGAGCAATAATCAGCCACAATGTATATCGACAAAATAAAATTTAAAAAATAAATAAATAAATAAATAGATAAATAAATAAAAATAAAGTAAATTCCCAAGCCAATAAATTTAATTACAACATTAAAAAAAAAATCTGTTTAACTTGTACTAATAGAATAATTAATATCAGAGTTGATAGGATTTAGTGTGCTTTTAGTGTAACTTCCTCACTGAAGCATTGATCTTCTCATCATGCTGACAAGTGGTACTGTAGCCTTTTCTTTGAGTTCATCCCATGATGGGGTGGTGACTATCTGTGAAAACAGCAAAACATTATTTTTAGCTTTTTACTTTGAAGTAATCATAAATTTTCAGGAAATTGCAAAGAAAGTAAAGTAGTGTACCTTTTATCCAGTGTCTTCCAATGCTTACATCCTGCATAGCTACAGTACAGTATCAAAACCAGAAACTGACATTGGAACAATGTTTTTGTATAGTTTCTAGGACATCTTATCACGTATATAAGATTCATTTAACCACCACTGCTATAAAGATACAGAACTACTATACCACCACAAAGATCTTCCTTATGCTGCTGCTTCACAGGACATCCTGCTCCCCCCATCCCTAATTGCTGCCACCCACTAATTTGTTTTCCATTTCTATAATTTTATTATTTAGAGAATGTTATATAAATGAAATTATGTGATATGTGACATTTTGAAAAATTTTCCCCATTAAATATAATGCCCTTGAGGTCAAAAAAAAAACAAAAAAACAAAAAACAAAAAGTGCATGGAAAGATTTGTATTACATTGTAATTCCATTTTTTCATGAATTTTTGAAGTACCCTCATGCATCTACAATATAAAAAGATTTAAAATATTACTAATTATCTATTGAATTCTACTTCCAATGATGGAGTAGCATGAACTACTGGATATATTCTCCTACTTTAAACACAATAAAGACAAAATGTGTGATTTTCATCTATTGCAAATTGGTAGTACAAAGCATTGAAACCCAAATAAAAGGCATTCCTATTACTATCCAGTTACTGCCTAGAGCGAGTACTTAGATCACAGTACGTGAATGGGAACCCAACAGGACTCAGAACACTCTCTGAGTTGAGGACAGAGAGTTAAGAATTAAAAGTGGCCAAGTCAGCTAGAATTTATAGACCAAGGTACAGAAGAAAAGAAAGCATCACTGTGATGCAAGAATTGCAAGGAAAAAGAGGTCTAGAGATCTGCACAGGACTCCTTTGATATTTAAGTTGAGTCCTGATCAGCACATGTGAGAGGAAAGCACTTGAGGCTAAGAAAAGAATCATCGAAAATGAGCCATCAGAAAAATTACTAGTAACAGAAGATGAGAAATATTTCATGTTCCCACAAGCCAGAGTAGAGAAACCTAAAAATATGTGGGGCAGTGCGTAAAATATTCAAAAGGGTATTGCCTCTGCAGTAAGTGAAAATTAATCCTATAATAGTGACCATTTTGGTCTTGCCTAACAAAAGTTAGATGCATGACTTGAAAGGATAAAATTGATCCCATGTAGCTTAACTGCATCTTGAAAGAAAGCTCAAGTATATTTTAGGAAACACAAAAGCATCTAGCAGCCAACAAGTTAAAAGTTATCATGTTTAGCATCCAAAAAATTTAAATCATGACAGCAAAGAAGAAGAAAATACAACCTATACTGGTATAACAAATATGTCAGTAGAGAGACCCAGAAATGAAAAAGCAGATTTAGTAGACAATAACAATAAAAAACTAACATAACTATATTTCATTCAAAAAAGTCAGACAAAATTATTAGCATGTTAAGGAGAGAAAAAAAGATATAGATAAAAGACAAACTTGTTAAGAAGAAAATTATTATTGACTGGAAATATACATTTGATAGGATGGATTTATATTGGGGGGATTAAATACTACAAAATTTAAAATTAATGATCTTGAAGACATGGCAATAGAAACTGTTCCCCAAAATAAAGAGATTAAAAATAAGAACAAAATATCAATAAACCGTGGTCCAGTTCAAGTGGCCTACTGTATATCTGATTGTTGTCATTGCCTAAACAGAGAAGGGTACAAAATATTGGATAATAAAGGTCAATTTGTTTTCAAATGTGGTGAAAACAAAATCCTCAGATTAAAGAAACTTAACAAATGCAAATAAAAATAAACATGAAAAAGAGCTATGCCAATGTCTAGCATAATTAATTTAAAAAAATAAAAAGTTTGAAAAAGAGAAAATCTTAAAAGTAACAAGAAAAAATAAAATCACATTACATACAGAGGAAAAAACATACATATTACCACACTCTTTTTTTTGAAGACCCTGAGAGCAAGAAAACTGGAAAAACACATTTAAAGTCCTGAAATGGGGTATGAAGAGGTGTTAATATAGAATTCTATTTTCAGGAAAAACATATTTCCAAGATGAAGGGTAAATAAAAGGTAAAAATATAGGTTAGTACAAGATATTTTGTTATTATCCTTACATCACTTTAAATGATATTTGACTAAAGGAAAAAATATATTGTGGAGCTTATTACATAGATATCAATAAAAGAATAGTGCAGAGGTTAGGCAAGGGAAAGCGGAAGCATTTTGTTGTAAGGTAAAGTCATATACTATCACAAATGGACTATATGTTAGGTGACAAAAGATTGTGATAGTCTGTAAACTTAAAATGATTACTAAAAATAAAATAGAATTGCATAACATACAAAAAATTAATAAGAAAAATAGGAAGGAAGGATTAAAGAATAGATAAAATAAACATAACACAAATACTGATAAGAATTTAAAACTAGCCTTCTGTATAATAAAATTAAATTTAAATTTTCTACACATTTCAATGTGAGGTAGAGATAGTCATACTGGATTAAAAGGCAAACGTCAAATTATATAGTGTTTATAAGAAACTCACCTTGAATATAAAACCATAAATAGGTTAAAAGTGATAGAATGGCAAAAGGTATGCAATGTTAATTCTCAACAAATAATACCCAAGTGGCCAATGAATATCTACTTAAAAAGATTTCAGAGTGGGTATTGTCAAGGTTGAAGTAAGTCATTCCATTATAATAAAAAGGTTGATAAAACTCGAAGTAAGTAAAAGACAGGAAATGATAGTTAAACACAGAAAGCAATGAAATGAAAAACAAATTTTATAACAAAGTCAATGGAACCAAAAGTTGGTTCTTTGAGATTAGTAAAATCCTTGCACTTCTAGTCAGACTAATTAGCAAAAAACAAAACAATACAGAAAGACAAGTTATGAATTACCAATATCATAAATGGGAGGGGGTACATTACTCCATGGACTACAGATATTAAACTCATAATAAGAGATTATAACAATGCATTTTTAAAATTTGGTGTAATGAAATTTATTAATCACACAAACTACTCAAGCTCACTCAGCTGAAATAGATAACCTAATGGACCTATATCCATCGAGGAAAATACATTTAAAACTGCAAAGAATCTTAAAGCAAAGAAAACTCCAGGCTCAAATGCCATCACTAGTGAATTTTATATAAATGCTTGAAAAATATTTTCAGAGGAGGAAGCAGTTTCCATTTATTTTATTAGGCCAGCATTACTCTGATTCCAAAGTCAGAAAGACATTGGTGAACAGACTTTAAGATGGCTCCCATAATTATCATCTCCATCTGTTCTCATTCTTGTATAATCTTCCCCGCAACCCCCTTGCATTTGGAAAGGACCCATGGCTTGCTTCTAAACAGCAGGATAAGTCAAGGTAATGGGAAGTTCACTCCTGTGATTACATTATATAACATAAAATTGTCTTGCTAGAAGGCTCCCTCTAGAGACTTGATCGTTTTACTGGCTTTGAAAAAGAAAATTTCCAAGTGTCCAACAAGTACAAGGAAATAAATTTCCCAGCGATCTCAGTGATCTTGGAAGGAGACCCTTCCTTATTCGAGCCACCAAATGAGAAACCAACCATGGCTAAACTCTTGACTACAGATTGTAGACTCCCAGCTCAAGCTCCTGGCCCCCAAAAACCTATAAGATAATAAATGCATCTTGTTTTAAGATACATTTATGGTGATTTATTGAACACATAGAAAGCTAATAAAAGGACATTATGAGGAAAGAGAACTATATACCATATACCTCATTGAATTAGAAAATTTACTAGTTTGTTGGGGCTTCCATAACAAAGTATCACAGACTGCGTGGCATAAACAACAGAAATTTGTTTTCTCAGAGTTCTGAATACTAAAGGTCTGAGATAAAGCTATCTGTGGGGTTTGCTTCTTTGGAGACACCTCTCCTTAGTTTGTAAATGGCCCTCTTCTCCACATGTCTTTATATCATCTTCCCTCTGTGCATGTCTGTGTCCTAATCTCTTTTTATAAGGACACCAATCATGTTGGATTGAACACTTTATCTTCAAATACAGTAACATTCTGAAATTGCTGTAAGACTTCAACATATATTGTTTTTTTCCCCCAGGGTGGGGTACAATCCAGCCTATAACAGACACAAAATTTCTTAACAAAATTTTAACAAATCAAATTGAACAAGACAAAAAAAAAAATCCTTCAAACCAAATGGGGTTTATTTAAGATTAGTTTAACATTTGGAAATTAATGGAATTCTGTATATTAAAAAAAAAACCAATGATCAGCCACAATGTATATCAACAAAATAAAATTTTTTAAAAAAAAGCCATGTGATTATCTCAAGAGATTCAGATAAACATTTGACTAAAATCTAACATCATATCTTGATAAAAACTATCAGCAAACTAAGGATAGAAAAGGTATTTTTCTCATAATGACAAAGGGTATCTATAGAAATCTACAGCTACCATCGTATTTAATGATGAGGATATGAATGGCTTAAATTAAGTATGAGGCAAGTATGTCTTCTCTTACCACTTGTAGTCAACATAGCACAGAATATTCTAAGTGCTATAATGCAATAAATTAAATGTCATCAATTTTGAAAATAAAAGATAAATTTGTATTTATTTGTGGCTAACATAATTGTCTATGTAGAGAATATACCAGTTAGTTACATTCCTGTGTACTAGAAACAGACAATTTGAAACTCAAATAGAAAAGCAATATCATTTACAATAGCATGTATGAATGAATTAGAGATAAATCTAACAAAAGATACACCAACTGTATAAATTGAAAAATATAAAACATTGCCAAGAGAAAGTAAAGAAAGCATGAACAACTGAATGGTGTACCATGTCTACCAATGGAAGGCTCAATTGTAAGGGACTAGGTAGCAAGCTGACAAAGTTCCTGTTATCTTATGGGAATTATGCCAGCAAAACCTGGCTTCCATTAGCCTGTCTCCCTCTTCTCCCTCTCCTTGAAATCTGAACTTTGAATGAACCCGGGACCCTGAGAACATTGTAAAGGAGGAATTTATACTTTTACCTTGCTGATAAATAGTTAGCCCTAAACCTTCAAAGCACCATGGCAACAGAAAGTGTTCTATAAACAGTTGTGTACAAGACATAACTGGCTTAATCAGTACAATATGTTATTTCTACTGGCTTATGAAAAGAACCTAAAATAAACTGAGATACTTCAAAAGTCAGTAGCCTGTAAAGTCATTTTTTTAACCTCGTAATTCCCTACTGTCTCCCCTTGGGTACCAGTCCTCAGCACTCAATATTGTTAATATGCCAATTATCTCCAGCTATTCTATGTAATGAAACAATCCCAATAAAAACTCATCAGGCTTTTGTTGAGAAATTGGCAAGTTGATTCCAAAATGTATTTGGAAATGCAAAAGACCTAGGATAGCTAAAACGACTTTGAAAAGGACCACAGTTGAAGGTCTTACACTACCTGATTTCAGGATTTTTTTATGGCTGAATAAGTCAAGAAAGTATGATATTAGCATAAAAATGCACACAAAGATAAACTGGACAAAATACAGAGTCTAGAAATAGGCCCATGCATATGGTCAATTGATTTTTATCAAAGTGCTATAACAATTCGACAGGGAAAAAATAATATTTTCAGCAAATGGTACTGAACGAATTGGCTATTCATATATACAGATAAAATAAATAAACCTTAACCCTAACCATAAAAAAAGTCAACTAGAAATTGAATGTATAACTAAGTATAAGAGCTGAAATCTTACAACTGCTAGAAGAAAACACAGGAGAATTTTTTAGTGACCTACATTTTGACAATAATTTCTAAATTTTGACACAGAACTTATGAACTAAAAACAGAAAAGTAACATTGACTTCATAAAATTAAAACATTTAGCTTTCCAGATGACATTTATATGAAAAGAAAAAGGGCAAGCCACAGCCTAGAGGAAAATATTTGCCAAGCTTAAATTCAGAAAAGAATTGCATAATGAATATTAAAGAACACTTCTAGCTCAGTATCAAGAAGATAAACTATCCAATAGAGTAGGTAAAATCTTTAAACAAAATACACAAGGATGGCAAATGAACACATGCAATGACATTCAATAGCATTCAGGAAATGCAAATCAAACAACAATGAATTTTCAGTACATATCCTCTAGAGAGGCTAAAATTAAAAAGACCAACCATTCCAAGTGTTGCTGAAGATAGGGAGAAGCTGGAATTCTTATCCATTGTTCATTAAAATGTAAAATAATACTATAATTTTGGAAGGTAGTTGAGCAACATCTTTAAAAGTTAAACATCCATGAACCATGTGATCCAGTCATTTCACTTTTAGTTATTTGCCAGAGAAAATTCAGAGTACATGTCCACAGGAAAAATTTTATACAAATCTTCATAGTAACTTTATTTGTAGTTAACACAAACTGGAAATAACCTTCTGTCCTCAATGAAAAAACAAAGAAACTGTCATATGCATTCAGTACAATACTACTTACCAATATAAATGAACAAACTGTTGATACACACAATATAATTAAACTGAAGAAGCCATAATGTATGATTTCACGTATATAATTTCTAGAAAACTAATCTATGAAAAATGCAGATCAGAGGCTGTTGTAGAAAGAGCTGAATTTATAACAGACATGAAGAAACTCTTGCAGAGTGAAGAATGTATTTATAATTTTGATTATAAATTATCTTTTCATCAAATATACATATGCCAAAAATCAAGTTCTACAATTAAGTATGTGTGAATTATTATTGCCAGGTATAACATACTGAAAAAAGTTTATGCTAAGTTCTATGCACTGAGAAATAGGACCATAACTTAAGAAAAATTTTATCACAAGTGACAGTAAGAGTGCTATATGAAACAATACTCAGAATACTATGAGAGTATAGAAGAACACCACCTAACTCAACATGAAGAAGGTGAACAGTATCTATACTATGAAAAGCTTCAACAAGGCTGAATCAAAGCAATAAACATTGTGGTATTCTCCATATTCAAATGACAGAATATTTCCATTACACTTACTTTACATATTGTGTTCCATATTAATGTGTCCAAATATTAATAATGCTAAATTGTTCAGATTACTGATACAAATTAACATTTTTGGTGTCCATCTATAGAAAAATGAAAACAAAGCAAAACAAAAAGAACTATCTGGCACATTAGAGAAAAAATAATCATAGGTATTGTTATATAAAAAGTGCCAACTAAATGAAGAAACATGGTATCAAATGAAATCATAAAACAACATAAATGAATAAAATTATACGAATAAATTGTGCAGAATTCAAAGTGTGAAATATCACAATTCTCCAGACACAGAATGTAAAGTCAGGAAAATTCTTTTAAAGACACCTACTATGATAGATTATATTACAATTACTTAAAAAATACTTGTTGTGGGGCCGACCCTGTGGTGCACTCAGGAGAGCGTGCCGCGGGTTCGGATCCTATATAGGGATGGCCGGTGCGCTCACGGGCAGAGTGCGGTGCAAAAAAGACAAAAAAAAAAAAAAAACAATACTTGTTGTGATTATACTCTCTTATATACTGATAACATACAAAGGCAGATGATATTAAGGGATAACTAAGAATAACTTCCAAGAGCAATGGCCTCCCCTTCTTTTAAAATCCTCAGGTCCCCATAGATGACAAAACTACTAGAGACAAGCTAACAGTATGTATTATTTAGTGTTCTAAATTTCCTGGAAGTTATTTGAGGTTTGCTGCATAGCTGTGTTCTAACCTAAGTTAATGCATTAAGAGCGGCGCTGTGAATAGCAATCGTCTGAGCATTATCTTGTTTTATAGTCATAAGGATTAAAGCAATGATAAAATATTTCATATTTATGCTATTTTATATGTCTTCCTTTTTTGTATTTTCTTAGAACACTGTTTCTAATGGCTTGGGCTTATGCTTTGTACCTATCAAGTCACAAAAACTATTTTGCAGTGGTGTGTTTTTGGAATAAAATTATGTGTATAGCAAAAATTTTTTCTAAATGTTCCTCATTTTCCTTTTACTTCTTCTTGGAATTCTATAGAAAACATGTAGGAATCTTACTAAAGTTAGTGTGACAAACTACACTAAGAAATTCTCTCTCTCTATATATATATATATATACACACACACATATGTATCTATATCTATATATAAAGACATACATATATACAGATATATATATGTATACATACATATATAAACATTTTTATATACATATATATAAACAAAAATATACGAGGAATTTTTCAAAAGTTAAAAGTTGCAGTTTATTTTTGTGAAGATGTTTCATTTTGGAAAATTTGCTTAATATTTCTATAATTAAGTCATTAACTCCTTATTAAGGTGCTGATTTTGCAAATGTGGAAATAGCTATATTTGGGATATAGAGACACTCACAGACTAGAGAAGATGAATACAGTCCCAGAAGCACATATTTCACATGCAGTGTGGTGAGTTCTGTAAGAGAGATGCAGGAAGAATGAAAGTCCAGATAAGTCAGCATGAATTCTGCCTTGAGCAGAGTACATAGCTAGGAAAGTCTTTTCCAAAGAAGTGACATTGGAGCTAATATGCCACACATATTATATTTTAGGCTATGATTAAAATGAAATTATCTGATTGATTTCATTATTCTTAGATTCCTACAAATATTCAGATGGCAGGGAAAATTCTCTCATGGACGAACACCTCTATTTGATGCTCCAAGATATTCCTTCAAAATTATTCTCAGTAACATGAAAATATCAAACACATTTTATCTTTCATATAAAATATATTTAGAAATTGACACTGGCCTCCAATTTCTTATATCGTCTGGCCCAGATGTCACTTGGAATTCTGAAGTTTTCAGATCTTAGAAAGGTAATATAAATATAATGTACCACATATGAACCATAAGTGCACCATAATATGTGTGAAGTCGAGGGCAACACTCTCTATTCAAACATATTGATATCTCTGTGGTAAAGTGTATGGGAATTCACAATAAATAGATAAACAAAGACATGCATACATGCACACCAGTTCATTCCATGCTTTACTACCAATGTGTATGACACAAACGAAAGGAAAAATGGTTTCATTTCAGAGACAGTCAGATTTGGACAAACGAAAGGAAAAATGGTTTCAGAGACAGTCAGATTTAGAAACTGAATATAAGGGATTGGGAATCTGTAACTAAACAATTGAAGGGTTTAAAGTGAACAGAGTTTTGGGCCGAGCCCGTGGCGCACTTGGTAGAGTGCTGCGCTGGGAGCGTGACAACGCTCCCGCTGCGGGTTCGGATCCTATATAGGACTGACCAGTGCACTCACTGGCTGAGTGCCGGTCACGAAAAAACGACAAAAAAATAAAAATAAAAAAAAAAATAAAGTGAACAGAGTTTAAATCAGCAGCAAGGGAATAAAATAAAAGCCTCTGTTTCCATGAACAGAATGAGACTGGCTTATCGTGTTTTATATGAGAGTCTTCTCCGTTGTAGGAAGCAACCCCTATTATTGATGTTTAGGTCTCACATGTACTTATGTGTATTTGAGCCAAAAATTACAACAAACATAAAATCCAACTACTTGTGTGACAAGGGTCACTTAAACACATCTTTAGCTTAAGAAAATAAATAGATAAATAAAAATCCATTACCTTACCTATGGCTTTTGAAACTGTTATATTTCCTGTGAGGCTGAAGGCCAGAAGTCATGACTGGGAAATCAGGCCTAAAGACATCAAATGCAATTGGCTGCATTAATGAACTCAGCAATGTAGCAAAGGAGAACCAAATTTAGTCTCTGGGTAAGGTTGAAAATAGTCATTAAGTAGAATCAATATGTGATTGATTTTCAGAAAACAAAGAGACTCTTCTTTAAATTTATTATGCCAAATCCTAACCCATGTCAAATCCAAAACAATCTATGAATGCACCACAGAATCAATTTTTAGTGGTCAAAAGTTCAAAATGCAAGAAAAACAGTGGTAAAATGTATCAAAGTCATTTACCAAGTTATATTTGTAAAATGGTTAGCACTTGGTACGGAAAATGAGAGCTGTCACTTATTTGTGGTAGATTTGGTGGGCTGTACCCAAAGACCTGAAATTCCAACACCACAGAGTTGGACAATGACAACTGGAATTTAACAGAATTATTCTGCATAGAAAGATCTTCCATTCCATCTTCTTAGCAATGATTCCAGAGACACATCATAGAATATCAGGGGAAAAAGAATGTTAAGTTGCCTGGTTGGCCTACAACATCATTAAGGAGTCTTTTCTGATTAAAAAGATTTTCTAGAAGAAAACCTGGGGGGCTTTCTAAAATCAATATAGAGTAGTCAGATGGGTATGAGTTTTAATCAAGGCTTCTCCATTTTCTAGCTGTATGATTTTGATCAATTTATTTAATGTCTCTGACTTCAGCTTCCTCAGCCAATCAATCCAGAACAGTCATGCCCCAAATTTCCTATGGTAAATGTAAATAATTTAACACAGGTTTTAGAACATTGCAAACTCTGAATAAATGATATTTATTGTATAGTAATTTATCTATAATTTGTAATTATAACAATTATTTTAATATTCCAAATTTAGGGTATGTATTAGATTGCACAGCTCTCACAATTTCACAATAATCTCTCAGATCACCAGCAAGGGTATAATAATGTGTAATCAAAACTGAAATAGCACTGATTTTACTTTGTCTTTTTATCCCACTTCTCTCACAGGTAAATTCTTCTAGAAACAGTAGTATGCAAGCTTTCTGATCATGGCTCAGAGTAACAAGTTCATTTCGCAGAACCTCACAGTATTCTTCCAAACACAAAGTTAGGCAAACAAATCAAAATATTCTTTAAAAAATGCACTCTCGAAACTATTACTCTATTCTATTCTATTTCATCTTAATACATACTTTCACTAATGTGCTGCTGTTGGAAGTTTAATAACTCAGTGTTCTTAAGGACAAGGAATTGACAAAAGCAGTCAAATCATTACACTAGAATTTAGTATTATTAGGAAGAAATCCATGTTAGTTTCATGCTGTTTTCAAATTTGTCAAATGTTCTACTGTTTGCCACAATGTTTGTCAATGTTATCTTTACAATAAAAGCTGTAACATTTTCCATTTAATAAAATTTGTAAAAGAGCGGTCACACTGAGTAGGTGCTCATTGAGTACACATTCTTTATAAAATTACATAAATGAATTGGTTAAGAATGATATGGCCATAATTTAAAGCAGTGTTTTTTAACTATTTAACACTAGCTTAAAGAAATAAAGGATTGAGAACTATATTTTAATATAATATTAAACATCTCTTATATAAGAAATAGTAATTATCTTTTTTAGTTATTTACCGAGGGATTGTATCCATATTGATATTATAGAATTATTAGTTGGGGGTGGTGATATCAGCTGTAGTTTTCCTTAATTTGGTATAAGACTACTTTTCCTAGTCTCAGGTCCAGTCAAACAGTACACCAGATCCATTAGGCACTATAGAGCTTCTGACATTCACTGAAGATTTGCTATACATAAAAATGACTGAAGCTTCAAATAGAATGCTTAATGCCTCTTCTTCCTCTAACTATATAGTAAGTTTTGTGCTATGTGTCACATGGAAGTTTTAAAATAACCAGTTAGTTGTAAAAAGAAAGAGTATGGAAATGGATATAGATTATATACTTTAAGACTACTTGAAAAAAAATATTGCTGAAGGGACCTTTAGCATTTATTAGAGCCTAATGATTTGCTCAAGGTCGCAGGGTTGAAATTGAAAGATTTAGACTCAATATTGAGTATATCTGCCACTTTATCTTAGGACCTAAGTACAGAAACTTATTTATTACTATAGAAACAATATTAGATAACTACATTATAAAAACTATATATATATATATATATATATATACTTATAAGTATACACACACACACACACACACACACCTTATTTTAGAAGCTATCTATCTATAATAGAAAATAGAGTTTCAACATGTAGGCTAAGGCTGGAAGAAATTGCCCTTTTTCTCAATCTCATTTCATGCTTATTAATTCCTTGCTCTATTTTGTAATTGTATGTAGTACACATAATTTATGTTCTAATTCCAACACTTATCAGACATTGACATTAATCAGGGGATGACAAAAACACTGTCCCTTTTTTTGACAATTATTATTTGCCTAAAATAAAATGTGATTGGATATACTTTCATACAATTGAGCTTAACTCTGCTGTCACTATTTCCTACAGGATTTACATAAAGTACAGGCTTGTGGAGTTAACCTCAATAATCAAACTGGATGAAGTTGTTTTTCATTTTATTCATTTCCATTTAATAAAATGAACCACAATACAGTTGAATTATTTTTATATATTTTCAAATCAAAACCTTGGAATATTAAATGATATAAATGTATGAGTTGAAACATTATGAGTCACTGAAAAGCAAAGCTAATGACACAGCAAAATTGTGAATCCCCTCACTGTATCAGAATGATGAAAATGTGTTTTGACACATGCATTTTTCATATATACAACATAAAAAGAAAATCACTTACCATCATTCTTAATTTAGGATTGCCTATTAATCCATGAAAATTTACTGTCTCTGAAAACCTAAGACTTTCACTATTTAGTGAGTGCCTGACTTAAATTGTCTGCTTCAGTAACTTCATTATGCTAGGTGTCTCCATATACACATAATTTACAGATAAATACTTCAAGTAGAAAGCTATTATGACTTTAGTATTCAGAAGATTAAGCGAAGATGGTTAGGGTAATGAAGATTGTCTAAAGAAAATATAAAAGACTTTCTGTATTTTATAATGTACTTTTAAAAAAAAATCTAATTTCATAAAATTGCTAAACTCAGCATTTGAAAAGAGAGTGGTTTGAATCTAGCCACAGAGAGTAGCTGCGAAAACCAATCAATCATGTGAACCAAGTAAAACCCTTGTCTAAAACACCATGAACAAACTTTTTTCACCTGTTCTTACAGTAAAGCTTACCAGGGTGTGGTGGGCATCTAGCCAGCAGTGAAAAGGCAGCAAAGGAGAAGGGAAATCCAAGGGTAGAAAAAGTAATTCACTAAAACAAATTTACTGGAAACCTCTGGCCAGGTGCCCACCATGATGAAGGCAAAGCAGAGAAACAAACAAATTATACCAACATAGCTTTAGCAATTGAAAACAAAGGTATGAAAAAGGTAGCAACATTTTACAAAAGGTTACTGAAAGTTCATATTTTGGAGTATTACAGGCAGTCCCCAAATAAAAAACTGGCTGTGCTGATTTAAAACATTTTAGAATGTTATTTAAAACCTGAAACATATTTTCCCATAAACTTTATATAATGAATGATGATTCAATCATCATGCTAAAAGTTAGTTTTATTTTACCCATAGTTCATGTGTGCAATGTCTTATCCAGGAAAAAGTACATCCTCACTACATCTTGAGAGATCAGGATCCTATTTGCTATTGACACAGGGTATAAGGAGGATTCCTGCTAGTGGGAAAAGGTCTGTCTTCAGGATACAAATCAAGAATATTCTTACACAAATAATCTTCTACAAGGTGGGATCTGGAAATAAAGGAGAAGGTAACATTAGGGATTATCATTGGGTGACATTAATCAGAAACAGAAACAGCTTCAGATAGATGCCATTTCTTTTCTTTTCTTTTTTTTTTTTTTGAGGGGTGAGTACTTTTGATTTTTTTCCTCAACCTCAAGAATCAACTGTCTCCTTTATTTTTCACATTTTCACTACTTTTTTTTTTCTAAAACTACAGTGGAAAATTATACAGCATTTATTCCTTCCTTCTATCCCTGCCAAGTACACAGATATTTCTATATACTTTCATTACTTATAAAAAGTAAACAGTAATATTATTTTCTCCTACAGACCCCTTTCTTTTTTTAATTAGGAGCTTTAAATTAAAAGATTTTAGAGCATAAGTTGTACACAAATGTACACAAATAATTAATATTAGTTACATTAAAAAGTATTATTTTACATTTGTTTTATAATTTTTGAAAAATGAGGAGTGATAAAGAAGTTAAAAGATGTGATAAAAACTTTTAAAATATTAGCAGCAGGACTACAAATGGTTGTTTTGTAACCAAAGTATATTTATTTTCTTCTTTTCCATCTTCCCAGATTTTTCTATGAAGCTAGAGGAGAATGTAGAAAAAAGGGCAGACATACAAGGCCAACCAGGTTTGCTCCAAATGAACAAAAAAGAAACTCAAAGTGATTAAAGCATGAAACGCAATAAAGAGCCTCTGCTGACTTGACTCTACAGCTCAAATAGGAGTTGAAGGATGGTTATTTCAAAATAAACAATCTATTGCAAGGAAGAATGCATAAATAAGAGATTTGTAAAAAATTCAGTGTTATGTATGTGGGCATATATTAAAATATGTATTTCCATATAACAGATATTTAGAGTAATGATCTAAATTTATTTTCAGGACAGGAGTGTAAATTACTAAAGTTGAAGACAGGTCTTTTAAAATAACCCAACAGTGGGGCACGGGGTGACGGGGGGAGCAAGCTTACAAGATTTATGGGACAACATTAACTGAACAAATAATCGCATTATGGGCATTCCAGAAAAAAAGGCATCCAAAGCCTATTTAATAAAGCAATAGCTGAAAACTTCCCAAGTCTTGGGAGAAAAATGGGCATCCAGATCCAAGAAGCTCAAAGATTCCCAACCAGATTCAGTCCATAAACATCCTTTCCGAGGCACATTATAATCAAACTATCAAAAATTAAACACAAAGAGTGAATTCTAAAAATAGCAAAAGAAAAATCTCAATTCACATATAAGGGAATCCCCATTATATTAGTCTGTTTCTATTGCTTCTAATAGAACACCTGAACCTGGGAAAATTGTAAGAAAACTAAATTTATTTCTTACAGTATCAGAGGTAGGAAGTCCATGGTTCAGGGAGTGCACATGGTGAGGACCGAGGACCTTTTTCTTCTTCTAAATTGGAAGTTTGTACAGGGTCCCGGGGAAACCAGTGTACCACGTGGCGAGAATTACAAAAGCAAGAGAGAGCTAACCTTCTCACTCGCCTTCCTTATAATGTCATCAAAACCACACCCATGACAACTCATTAAACTGTTAACCCATTACTCTATGAATGGATGAATCCATTCATTATGACACAGCTCTCATGATTCTATCACCTCTCACATGCCCCACATTTCAAATACCACAGTCAGATTTTCCACCCTCTTACGTTTTCAACATATGAACTTTTGGGGGACACATTCCACCTACAACACCCATGAAACCAATGGCAGGTTTTGCAGTAGAAACTGCACAACCCGCAACTTTAAATGTCTCTCTACTATTAACATCTGCAGAGCTCCAGGAAAATGCCTTTTTATATACTCTATTCATGTCTCTAAACAAAAGGCAACTTTGTTCAAATTTTGTAAAATTTGTGGGTTGCTTCACTACCAATGTTTCAGAATGCAGGGATGATGCCCAAAAAAGGACTTATGTAAGAAGAATAACATTTACATAACTTCTTGAATCCTTTCCCTTCAGAGAGCACGACTTCAATAGACTCTTATGTAATAAAGTATGGTTTCCCAATAGCAACCCTATCTGTTCCAGTCCCTGGTTCCAGAGGGATTCTCAGCTCATTATTCTCAACATTTACACATAGCAGCTAAGCTGTAGTTTGCAATATTAAACAATTTATAATACTCCTAAATGAGTATGTACGTAAATCTAGATATAACATGAAAGGCACCTGCTATTATATTGACAACTAATTTTGAAATGAGTGCTAGAATTATAAATACGTTTTTACTAATATTTAGTAAGATTCAATTAAATTTTAAAAATAGAATTTTAGCTTGGATATTTATTAAGTATAATTTTTATTTTTGTTTTTAAAGTTTAACAGATAATTTTGACTATTTTAGACTTACTTATTTAAAAACAAGTCTGAATGATAACCTTATTTTTTCAAATGTCCTCATCACAAAGAAATGATAAATGTTTGCAGTGATGGAGATGCTAATTAGCCTGGTTTGATCATCACACAGTGTATAAATGTATCAAAATATTACTCTGTACCCCATAAATATGTACAACTATTACCTGTTATTTAAAAAGAAATAAGAATAGGAAAAAAAAAAAAAAAAGAAATGGAGAAGTCGGACTTAGAACAGACAGAAAAATCATTTCCTTTCTCGGTTTGTCTCTCTGGATCCAAGACCTAGGCAGGAACATGAGGCAATCTTGAACCACGTGCAGACCAAGACACCATGCATCATATTTAGGAGAAAAAATGCACAGGTCACTCAGCTACAAAGGCTGTGTTTGGGAAAAAATAATGTAATGGCCTAGAAGTTCAGAGGGTCCTATAAAAGTATCATGCTAGAAAAAAGTCACAGCATCTTTTTCTGAAAGTATCATGCTAGAAAAAAGTCACAGCATCTTTTTCTGGAAATCAAAGCATGAATGGACATAATCCTGAACACAATATATGAGATAGGTTTATAAAAGTAAGGCAAGGATTTGATTAATGCATGGTGGGCTTATAATCAAGATAACTATGATGTGAGCACTCCCCCCCCCCAAAAAAAAATGGTAACAGTCCTGCCCTTAAAATTATTCAAACTTGGGTTTCAGCACTAATTACTTTACTCCCTCATCTGGAACAAGTTAAGGGAGTAAAATGGAAATGATTATGCTATATACTATGTACCTCAAAGATTGATAAGAAGATTAATTAAGGCAATGTATTCCAAGTGCTTAATTATTCAGTTCCTGGTATATAATCTCAATAAATATTAGCATTTAGAGCTGTGTGTGATGGGTAGGACCATTTAGGAGCAGGCAGGTGAGAAGATTATTGTGTAATATATTTCTTTTGGAATAGAGAAAGAATAGGCCAAATTTCTTTCTTAATATAAGAAAGAAGAATAGATTTACCTAAATGGGTTATGAAATAAATAAAAGCTAGCATTCAGATAGTTTCAATATTGTATCAGGTATTGCACTAAGTACCTTAAATACTTTAATTTAATCATCAAAATAATCATATGAGGTAGGTGTTATTTATTACTTTCCCCCATAAGTGACTTAACCATAAAATGAAGAGCTGAGTTTTGGAGGAAGGCAGCCTGGTTTCAGAGTCTATGCTCTCCTGTGCTAGCTGTTTGCCTCTCATAAGAAAAGTAGGGAAGGATTACACAATACAAAATGCTTTATTGTAGATTTTAATAGATCAAGCATAACACAATGATTAATTCTATGAGGACTGGGATTTTAAGGTAATATCACAACAAAGAATTCTCCTTTCCAAATATCAATTGTGCTCCTCCCTTACACACTGTTGGAATGGATTTTTTTCATGTTTCTTTCTATAAATGAAGAAACTAAAAAAAAAAGTGGCTAGAGGACTTGTCACCATGCAGTTGGCTTTGAGTAGAACTGGTGCTAAGATAATCATCTAGTGATTTTCCACTCAGTTCCCTGACAGAAAGAACCTTGTAAGCCTTGTACGCTATTGACCATCCACACAATACCTCTCCATGTAATGCTCCTTCAAGGCTCTATTTGGCTTAAAAGAAGGAAATTTTTGTACATTTAACTTCACAACTATTTTATAAAGTTTACTGACCTTGCAGCAAATAAGAGTTTAATTTGAAAAAGAAAACACATTGAAAAATAAAACAGTATTTTAGTTGGCATTGTAACTTCTGTCACATTATTTTGAACTCAGATATAGGAATGAACAGAATTGAGTCATGTAACTAAGGCCAACTCACAGTTATTACTTGTAGACAATAGTCATATTACTGAGGAGTCTTTTTTTGCTGATAACTCTACATTGAAAACAATAATACTTATTATATTTATGAATGTTATTTAGAAGACCTTTCTATTGAAATTATGGAGAACATGACTTATTCTTCTAATTTGGGCCTGAGTATTCAACTATAAGCAAGAAAAAAGGCTGTTCTGAAATAGATTCAGAAATTTTTCAATATAAATTGATCTATACTAAATGTTTTAGTTGGGGTTCTCCAGAGAGACAGAACCAATAGGATATACATAAAGATATATGGCAGAGGATTTATTAGGGTAATTGGTTCACACAATTGGGAAGGCTGAGGAGACCCATGATAGGCCATATGCAAACTGGATGTTGGTAGCATGGCCAAGTCCAAGCCCAAAAGTCTCCAAACCAAGGAAGCTGATAGTGCTGTTGGTGTAAGTCTTGGAACCCAAAAGCTGAAGAGTCTCAAGTTGTGATGTCCACAGACAGGAGTGCAGAATGTATCCCAGCTCCAGTGGATAGAGAGTGCAATTAGCCTTTTCTTCCAGTGTGAGGTAGTCCAACTTCCTCTTCATAGTATGGGTCAATCACCCCTGCCAACACCTTAGCTATTTTTTCTTAGCCTGTTGACTCAGAGGCAAGAGAGCTCAAAGTGGCCTGGTGGCAGCCCTAACTTCCATTTCAATGGTATCATTTTTGTGTCTCCTGGTAAAAGCGTTCTTCTTTTTGGAACTCAGATCTCTAGACTATCAGAGCATAAAACTGAAGAGACAGGAAGCAAAAATTTTGCCAGTGTGTCACTAGGGGTAATGGTGAGTGGTGCCACTTCCATTTCCACCCCTTGATTCCAAAGTCCAGAGAACACATCTGGTGAGGGCATTCTTGTGCATAGTGACCCACAGAGACATGGGCTATCACATGGCAGATAGCTGAGCAAAAGAGAGGTAATTTCACTTGCTCCCTTTTTTTTTTTTTTGTCGTTTTGTGACCAGTAAGGGGATCGCAACCCTTGGTGTGGTTTCGCCCGCACTGTGCTCAGCCAGTGAGCACACCGGCCATTCCTATATAGGATCCGAACCTGCAGCAGGAGCGCCACTGCGCTCCCAAGGACTGCACTCTCCCGAGTGCGCCACGGGGCCGGCCCCACTTGCTCTCTTTTAAAGCCATCATCAGAACCACATCCATTACTCCATGAGTGGATCAATCCATTCAAAGGACATAGTCCTCACAGTCTAATCACCTCTTAAAGGCCCCATCTTTCAATTGTCATAATAGGATTTCTCACCCTCTTAACACTATTACAATGGAGATCAAGTTTCCAATACATGAACCTTTGGGGAACACATTTAACCCATAGCACTAAATTTAGTTGGTGGTAAAATGTTTCTCTATAATTTTAATATGAACAGACTAATGTTTAGGTAGTTTTAGAAGATTTTACAATTGTGTTAATATAATCATTAAATAATATATTGAATACATTTTAAAAGCTATCTACTTGTCTATAGGCATAAATAAAATAACATTATTTAAATTTATTTATTTATATAGCAATTTAAAATTATCAGCATTTCATTTAACTGTGGTTCTAATCCAAAAAACAAAACAAAACAAAACAAAACAAACATTACCTTAAAAGGTAAATTGAGGCTTGCATTCTGATCTTTTTCAAAATTCAAATTAAAAGTAAACATAAAAATAAAGAAAATCAGCAAATGTTTTTTTTTTTTAATTTCTTGATGAAATATGATAACCATTGATCCAACCTGTGTTGGATTGTTGGAATAAGATTAAGAGATATCGAGTCTATATATCATCTACATCCCTTAACGTAATGCTTGAATTCACAATACCATGTGAAAGTGTCTCTGTGATATAGTAGAGAAATAACTTATTTGGATACTAGTTAGAAATCATAAAAATCTTTTGATACTAATCATCATATCTTAAAGTGGCAATCATAAATATTAATTTTAACTCTTAATATTTTGGATAAAAAATAATAGGATCTCATCATTTGATCTCATCAATTTATGGACATATGTTATTTTCATTTCTTTATATTATAAGAAAACAAGCAATAGGTTATACCCCCTTTCAGGACTATTCAAATTAATATGGGTAGTTAATCTTCAAGTTTGTTACATTAAAAAATAAATAAGTAAATAAATTTTATAAAGGTGTATAGGATGTTCTTTCACAGTGTGTTGCTGATTTCTTAGTATTCTAGATGCCAAAAAGTCAAAAACAAAAAGAGGATGGTAATAAAAGAACAGAATTGACTTCCTTCTTACTTTTACTGATTTTCCAGTTGAAAAACAAGATGTGTAAGCAATAATTGCATGACCAAGCATAGCGCTTGAGCAACCCTATATTTTGTGGAAGAGAATCAACCAGAGCATTGTTGAGCATAAGCCTTTATTCACAATGCTGCAAGATACAAAGACTCTGAAGGAGTGTTCTAATTTGGAAAGAAAAGCACGGTTTTTATGGAGCTCTAGCAAGAGTCAGTCTAAGTTCAGATAGTTTCAGAAATAGTTGGTCAAAAATGGTTCTCCAAAAAAGGAGAAAATATTTTTGCAGTTTAATACTTGTTGACTGGATATTTCAGGATTTGCAAGGTGAGGGGAATGAGGCAGTGGCCAGGGCTAAAGTCAAGTGCAAAAACAGCCTGGGAGAAATAAGCTTGGGGACCAAGGTCACACAAGGGCCAGAGTAGAAAGTTGCAGTCCTCATGCTCTCTCACAGTACTTTCTCTTGTTCAGTGAGGAGATGAGTCTCATTGAGTCACTTATCAAGTTCATCTGAAAATTTTTCAATTTCTTGAGCTTTTTCTTTTAATAATTCCTATATGATGTGAAGGTCACACCTCTGCCATAAGGCAAAATAATTATTTAAACTGTCTATGTTTGTTCCCTGTATTAAGTAATAAATTTCCCTTCTTGTTCAAACACTTTCCTATCTCCTTGCTAACTTGAAACCTTTGGATCAAGGCTTTCCTATCTCCTTACTAACTTGACACATTTGAGATCAAGGCTCTAGAAGATACGCTGACATTGTGGTATTTGTTCTTAGAAAGACATAAGAATCTTCTGGCTTTTTTATTATCTTTTAGCTCAATCATTATTGAAACTGTAGAGGGAAGAATGATAACTTTCTTCTCCATTATTCCTGTTACTCACCATATTTTTCTTCATTGTGACCACAATTCTGATTGCATGAGGATCTCTCAGGTGATGGTTCTGTGGCTTTGCTTGTGAAAGGGGGCCAGGGAACACCAATTCAAACTCCCTGTATATTACAGAAGCATTGTCATCTAGTGGTGAAGATTTCTAGGAAGAACATAATGATTCAAAAGATGTGTTAGTGCTCTCTGAAATAAACTCTGATTGCAGTTGTTAATTCTTTCTAATCCTTCCAACTCAGTTCGAATGTTACTTACCCAGAAAATAATATCTGGACACACTTCATATTTCTGATAGAGATCAGGTCCTGTCTCCCGATTATAGGCTTTCATAACATTACATGTTACCTCCTTGAAATTATATACTTATCACAATTCTGGTTAAATTATTTATTTAAAGTAGTTTTCATTTACACATCAAGAAATTAGTAACCACAACAGTCATGTTTACTTCATTATCATTGCAGAGCACTGTTTCTGGTATGTAACTTATAGGAAATGAATATTTTCATGAATTATATTACTATTTTTTTTTCTTTTTCTTATTTTCTTTCATTATTGACAACAACTTTTTTCTTTGAATGTTTTAATATATTTTACATATCCAATATTTAAAGGAATAGAAAACTTGTAAGGCAAGCTAAGCAGAATTTTACTTTCCATTTGTATATTTTATTTTAACTGCATGCTTTTATTCATTGAACTCTTTTCTCTGTTAACTACAGTTAGCCATTAAAAGTTAACATTACTTTGTATTCACCTTTAGAAACTTTTCCTAAGCAGTCTTAAAACTAAAAATAAATAAATAAATAAATAAATAATAAGTTTATCTCAAGCTTAGTATTATATTCATGATAATTTGCTACATTTCCTTTGGCTTATGTTAAAGATACTTTTGTTACTTTCTATTTTGGGTACTGAATTGCATAAATTCCTTCTCAGAAAAAGTTATGTTATCTTAAGGCCTTTTTAATTAGGGTTTGGTGCAATTTAAATACTTTCTTTTTTTAACTTAAAACATTTCTGAGCTTCTGCAATGCTTAGCTGAATGTTTTTGCCCTTTCTATTGTGGTTGAAAGTGTTACTAAATACCAATTCTAACATATAAGGTTATTTAGAAAGGGATTTACTTTAAAAGTTGAAATGTACTTTCGTAAGTAAGTACAAACGTAAGTCAAAATTTTAAATTATTTCTAATATTCTTTACAATATATATAAAAAAAATTCACTACAAATTTATCACGTGGCTGAATAGGAGCTGCACTCATTATAGTTGTCTAGTATCACAAGGGAGTATCCTACAGCATATTGCTAGTCCAGGAAAAGATCAAAATTCAAAACTCAAAGTATGGTGTCTATTGAATGTGTACTGCTTTCACACCATTGTAAAGTTGAAAAAAATATAAGCCAAATCATCATAAGTCTGGGACCATCTGCATTTAAAACTTTTGATTTCATGGACAAAGTATGTTTATAAATTTCACAATATAAGTACAATCAACTCTTAAAAAAATTGTTTTGGTGGGAATAAAGGCATGAATACCAACATTATCATCATGACAGTGTCTTTAACATTACTCATTTAGCATTGCCCATGTATATAAATGTTATACAAGCTAAATAGGCTTAGATTAATGAGGGGGAAATAAATTATTTAAATCTTTCTGGGATTATTGGGAAATAATGCTTTTACTAAGTTCAAACTTTACTCCTCCAAATGGAAGGAAACTTTTGCTTTGCCTCCCATGGATTTGTTACCCCTCTTCCCCTGGGTGACTGAGCCACAAAGGATTACTCAAAGCCCATCTCTTCTGAGCAGTGAGAAGCCCAGAAGGGGTTAATCTCCCAGAACCCTCAAGAGAGAGGCATTCTTTCCACTTGGGAAATTAACCATGGATTGGGATTCTCTTCCCACATTTATTCTCCAGACCAGGAAGTTACAGGAAGAGAACACAGGTGGTGTTATAGTTTAACAATATAGGCTAGTAACATTTGGTAAAACAAGCAAGGTGACATTCCATAATGCAATTTGCAAGATGTTTAGTGGAGACACCAACAAAAGCTTGATCTTAGCAAACATTCTCTCTCCCTACAAAATTTCCTAGTATCTTTACATATTAATCAGTAACTTGTCTGTCCTTTAGTCAGTGACCTTGCTGTTTTACAATTCTTTATCTTGCAACAGAGACTATAGCCTGGGGAAATTTTTCCTGTCTTTTGCAAGGTTAACATTTTATATGTACTTTTAAGAAGTTAGGCTAAACCTGAAACTGCAAGGCTTTGGAAAACCAGGCCCTGTTAAATACATTTGCATTATGTATACTCAACATCTCCCCCATCTTATTTATTTAAAAGAAAAAGCAAAAGTTATAGATCAGGTTTTCACAGTTAAGACAAAAGAATTTAAAGCAAAGTTAGTATCATTTAGCATGGCAAGTCCTTTTAGTGTATTTCAGGTGAGGACTGATGATGTTATTATCTCTCAGGGTGGCTGTAGTGGCATAATTCCAGGTGCTGTGAATTAGGTGTAATTACCAATTGTTGAAAGTCCAGAACGAGATTCTGCTGGTATAATATTTGATTCTGAGTCCAGAGAGTTTGTTGATATACACCCATCCAGGACATCACTGTTTCTAAAGCATCTAGTCTTTTGTAAAATTCCTTAGTCAATTACAAATCTTTTGTTTAGGAACAGGATGTCTCATCCAAGTCACAGTCACCCTCTTTAAAGCCAGGAAAATTTAGAGAACTGCTTTTGTAGAGAAGATATTATTTCCCCCTTTATGATCAAGGCATTCCTCAAAAAAGCATTGATGATCAATATCTTGATTGAAAAGGTCTTACTTTTATTGAACTTATAAAAATAGCCACATTGTCATAATAATCATAAAGATACTTAAAGTTATTAAATTTGGGGGGATCAAATGGGGAGAAAACAAATACTTTTATCTCTGTTTTAAATGATATTTAACCAAGCCATTGTTACTTATAGATAGCTTAAGAGAGAGAGTTTTTTTAAATCTGAAAAACAAAATATTTAGAAAACCAACAGTGTTTCAAATTAAGGAAATTGTAAAAACCCATAATTCTTTTTAATTAGTTCACTAATACTTTTGTTGTTTTGACCTTTGTGAACAGTTTCACAAACCCATTAGTTTCTTCATTAGAATTTTGGAAATTTAATTTAAAGGTATGAACTCAAAGTTTGTCAGGAAACTGTACCTCTCAGAGTTTTTTCATGAAATATTTGAAGGCATAACATTTTAAAATTATAATTGAGCCAAGATTTTGTCCAGTAGCATTTATATCAAGACACAGATTTTCAAGAACCTTACAAAATTTTGGAGCACATATTAATAACATCTCAATACTGACAATGCTTTCTCTAATTTATCAAATAAGCCAATTAGTTTTGATACATTTTTTTAATATATCCTTTGAGAAGCTCCAGGACCCTTGGAACTCCTCAAAGTTAGTTTAAGTCAAAATGTTGAGCTTTCAGAATTTGGTTTTGGAAAGTTTTGTCAAATAACAAAAGGCTTAAAACATTTAGTTGAATAAGATCACAAATTACTACAAAAAGTAAAACCAAAGTGACAAAGGGTTTCAAAGGCGGTGAGCACGAGAAATTATCATAAAATACGTTTCTTAGACTGGTTATCAAAAGGACAAAGAAAACCTTTTACAATTTTGTATTAAGAACAGTTAAGTGAAAAGACTTCTAGTAATCCTGTTAGATTAGTAAACCCAGGCAGCAATTGTGTGCTGTCAAGAATATTTTTACACATTCAGGTTAGTAAACAGGCATCCATTTGTCATAGCAGATTACATAAATCCCAGTTTGAGTGTTAGATATTTCTACCAAATAAATATTTATGGTTTTCCAGCCAAAAAAAAAAAAAAATGGTGTATAAAATCTATACCCCTATAAGCTAATGTTAACTATGACCTATGAGATATTGGGCATAGGTCTTCTTTTACTAGCCATTTTGGGTCCCAAGTTTCCACGTGGCATTTAGGGCCATATGGAATCCAGAGAGGCTGAGGAGACATATTGACCTAGAGACAGACTTAGGTAAAATGTTTAAATCAGATTTTGAAAATATATTTATTTTGTAAAAATTTTAGAAAATTTAAGTCATGCGAACTTGAAAAGTATGCTTATTTATTTAATGAGTGTTCATTAATTATAAGCCAATTTGATATCATGCAGACAACACAAATACACATACAGACATGAACATATAGACATAACATGCAGCTTACACACACAGATGTGCAGATATAAACAACAAGAACAACTAAGGATCTTATAGGCTTTGTTCAAAATGTAATAAAAAAAAACTTACTCACATAAGAGGACAGTCAGATTTAGATTGTGTTTCTAAAGAATGCCAAGGCTTATTGGTAAAGCCTCGCCCTGTTTTAGAGAAAGCAAGGTAACGAATTTACATTATAAAGCAAAGTATGCAAGCCTTTTGAAGAAGATGCAGAGACTATTTTCTTTCTTTTAAGAAAATAGCATAGAGTTCTACCATAGAATTTTGTGAAGAAATACATAGACAAGCCTAGAAGAAAATTTAGAAGTCTGTTTAAGATAACCAGCTGGATGCCAGAAAATTTGAGACCATCTAGTTAAACAGGTAGATTTTAGTCCAGTTTTTGTTTCTCAAATGGGCTGCTGAGCTTAAGCGCTGAGCCACCCATCAAGGATGGAGCCATTTGACTCTTGAGGTTTTCAGGAGAAGAGCAGTAGACCCAAAATGGGTCTTGTTGGTACCATGAGTGCTTTTATTCATAAAACCCCAGAGTCCTTGGCAAAAAAGAGTAGTACATGCAGTTAAGAAAAGAACTACTGCTTTTAAGAGAGAAGCATTGTGCAGATAAGAAAGAAAAACATGCTCAAACAATACCAACACTGCAAAGAAATATTAACTTCTTTTACTTTAGATTGTCTAATTTAAAGTTCTCTCAGTCACTGGCAAAGATTAAGTTTTATCCTTTTTTGGTGACATAAACATGTTTTTGCTTTTTGTTAAGGTCTTGGATAGGTCTCAGAGCGACTTGACATAGATTCCATGTTGTTAGGTGGGAAGCCTTATTGAGACCCATTGCATAATTAAACAGTGACCAATTTGTTCCCAAATTCTTATGTTAAGGCTCCCTTCCTTGAGATACCAAGGACATGACTGTTTAATATCCACTAACAGTTTTACAAGCTGCCATTCAGTTTCTTTACAGCCAGCTGCTTTAAGGAGACATTGGAGTTGTAATGTATGTTCAGTCTCCCCTTTTGTTAACGAATTATCCATATTTTAAAAGAAAAGAGAAGGGAAAAATACCTTCGGGGTTGAAAAGACCTAACTTTGACCTGCTGCAGGCATGGACCCCTAACCAAGCACAGCCTGTAACACCCCTGAGCCAGCAACATTGCTGTGCTACAATTCCTTATCATACAACAGAGACTATAGCCTGGGGAAAATTTCCTGTCTTTTGTAAGTTTAACATTTTATATGTACTATTAAGAAGTTTGGCTAAACCTGACACTACAAGAAACTAGGCCCTGTGAAATATATTTGCTTTATAAATGTAAGTATGCTCCACAGAAACACGTGTTCTTATAGGTCTCACCCATCTAATTACTACTTTTCTTGTGCCATTGATCCTAGGCATTTGTTTATATGTTTGCCAAGAGTGTTTGCATGCTCACTCCATTCTTAACTAGACTGAAAGGTCCATGTTGCCAGAAATTTATTTTTTTCTGTTTAATTCACTGTTAAAGGCCAAAGCCCATGTGCCTGGAACATATTTAATGTACTGGATGTTCAATGTTCAATGTTCAAGGTACAGATTCTCGAACATAGAAAACAAAGCCAAGCCAAGGGCTTACCCAAAGTGTAGTGTCTAAAAAAAAAAAAAAAAATGTTTACTGTAAAGCTGGAATCCCAATTGAGAAATAGGTAGGTTAAACTAGGAAGAAATCCATGTTCTTCCAAGGAGAAAATAAAACAAACAAAATATCTTATTTCAAACCTTGGTGCTTAGTAGAGATGTCAATAAGAATCCCTGAAATTTTGGAACCAAGTTGGTCCTCACATGAGTTTTTCACCTCAAATTTGTGTAACCTAGATATTACCAAAAGAAAAACAAACAAAAACTAAACATAGTTCAATGATATTTGACTTCAGGTGACCAAGATGCCTAATGCAGGCAAACGAAAATCCGTTTCTGAGGAACTTAAAGCCACCCCAGTCCTCAACCTCTAGCCCCAAGGAAAATCCATATAATCGATACACAAATGTCATATTAAAGAAAATGAGAAGCTCCTAGTCAATCAGTAAACATTCCTGGAATCAAAGCAGCATGAATATGAGACAGCAGGACAAAATAGCCAATAGAATCAGATACACAGACTAGAGATTTTGGAATTAACGAAGACTGCTAAGTAATTTAATATGGCTCAAAAATTAAAGCCGAGAATTGATAAAATGTGTAAATGGCTATTAAATATGCAGAAGAAATCGAACAGAATTACTAGGAAACACACACACACTCACACACACACAGATATGTGTGTCTATTAGTAGGAGTAGGGGAGTCTTAGATTAATGATCCAAGGAGATAAAGAGGCTCCTTGGGCCAGGTGCATTTTGTAGTGGGATGTTTCTTGCTGGTGCCCCCAGGCATCCAGTGTCTCTGGGTGAGGGAGGTGATGCTCAGGCCCATCAGGGAAGTTGGATGCTTCCTGGATGGGGCACTTGTGGTGGAGTTCTGACTGGCAGGTGCAAGTTCTGACTGGGTATTTTGGGTATTGTATTAGTTCTTTTGGGTATTGTATTTTGGGTATTGTATTTGGGTATTGTATTAGTTCTTTTTCTGTTGCTGCTAACAGAATACTTAAAAGTGGGTAATTTATAAAATTTACTTATTACAGTTTTCAGTCTGGGATATCTACGATCCAGGAACATATCTGGTGAGGGCCCTCTTCTGTTCTAGAAACTCTCTACACAGTCCCGTGGCAATGCAGAATATCATGTGGTGAGAATGGCAAGAATGCTCCAACGCGCTCACTTGCTCTTCTTATAAGGCCACCAGAGCCACTCCCTGATAACCCATTAAACTTTTAACCCATTAATCTGTGAATGGATAATCCATACATGAGGGCATAGTCCTCATGATTGAATTACATAATAAATTCCCATGTTTCAAATGACATAGTCAGATTTTCCAGCCTCTTAACACTGTTACAATAGGGATCAAGCTTCAGTGAAATTGGAGGCAGCATTCAATCCACAGCAGGTATCTTTTCTCCCTCACTTAGAGACACTTGGTGACTGGGCAGCACAAACATGTAATCACAATGCAACAAATGGCCCAGACTGAACAGAAAGTGTCTTCACACCCTTGGCAGACAATCCCTTCTCCCATCTAGAGTGACCAGGTGACCTAGTGACACTGACAAGGGGGATCTCTCTACAGCATGCTGCCCAGTCCAGAAGGTACGCTTTGTCATAGCAGGCTGAAGGCTTCTTTCTCCTACCTACAAGCACATGTGCCAGGGGACGTGGTCTGGGGAACCACCTTCTCTCCTCTCAGACAGCACCAGTAGGAATAAGTGAATTCTCAGTGAGATCAGATAAACCAGAAACACCAAAATAGCACAGCAAGGGCTATGAAATTAATTTTTCTTCACAAACAAAAACCACAAAACTAGGTCAGGATCTGCATGCTAAATCTGAAAACAGTGGTTAGCTGCAAAAATAAAAGATTTAAATAGGACCTAGAGTTTTTTTACATAATAGACAAACTATTCATGATACAATAAAAAAAAAAGTCACTCATCATGTGAAGAACCAGGAGAATAATAATTCAAATGGGAAAAGACTATCAACTGATGCCAATGCAAGGATAAATCAAATACTGGAATTATCGAAAAAGAATTTTCAAGAAGCTATCATAAAAAAAGCTTAAATAAGAATTTAAAAATACTATCAAAAAAATTTTTAAAAGATAATCTCAGCAAAGTGTGAGAAGCTAAGAAAAATGAACCAAATGGAAAATGTAGAACAGTAAAATACAACTAAAATTTTAAAAAGCTGAATGGGCTCCTAGTGGAGTAGAGATGACAAAGGATAAAAGCAGTGAATTTAAGGAAAGATCAATAGAATTAATCCAATCTAAAAAGCAGAAAACAGGCTGGGAAAATAAATGAACTTGGACTCTAGGATTTGTGGAACAATAATAAAATATCCAATATTTGTATCATTAGAGTCCCAGAGAGGGGTGAAAGAAAGTGAGCAAAAGAATATTTGAAGAAATAATGGCTGAAACCTTTCCAAGTTTGCTGAACTACATAAACCTACAGATTAGAAAGTGGACAAATGTCTTAAGTAGACTTTTCACTGAAGAAGATGAACATGGCAAGTAAGCATGCAAAAGATGTTCATCATCACTTGGCATTATGGAAATGTAAATTAAAATAACAATGAGACATCACTACAAACATATTAAATGGCTAAAATAAAATAAAATAAAATTGTGACAAGACCAAATGCTGGAGAAGATGTGGAGGAACTCATGTATTGCTGGTGGAAATGTAAAATGGTACAGTCACTTTGGAAAGCAGTTTTAAAGTTTCTCATAAAACTTAACACAAAACTATATGACACAGCAATTTTACTCTTGGTAAACAAACAGTGGTGCATCCACAGCAATGAAAAGGAACAGATAGTTGATACATGAACAACTTGGATGAAACTTTAGGGAATTATGCAGAGTGAAAAAAGCCAATCCAAAAAAGTGACATATTGTATGATTCTATTGATACAACATCATTGAAATGAAAAATTATAGTAGTAGAAAACAGATTAGTAGATAAGTGTTTTTTGGGGGGGTTATGGCTTAGTCATGGGAACAGAATTGGGAGGGGGATCTGTTGGTTATAAGGGAGCAAGAGGAATCCTTGTGGTGATGAAACTGTTTTGTATGTTGACTCTGATTGTGGATATGTGAACCTAGACATGTGATAAAATTTCACTGCTTTAAACACACACCATATGCACACACACACTTTCATGTGAGGATGAAACAAGGATCTGAAAAAAGCCAGGGAGTTTAATAATGTCAATGTCCTGGGTTTGATATTGTTTTGTGATGCATTACCACTGAAGAAACTGGGTAAAACGTACAGGACTTCTCTATATTATTTCTTACAACTGCATGTGGATCTACATTATTATTTTCCGTCAACTTTAGTACACTAAATCTGTGAAAAATAGTATTAGATTGATATATACATATATAAAATAATGATTTTTATTCAATAAGTCAGCTTCTGAAAGCAGAAAACAGTATTTGCAAAAAAAGTCAACTGATTCTACAATCCTGTGTAACAGGTACTTAAGGGTTGTGAAGTTCATAGTAATATAATAGCATTTCTGTATTTGCAGTGATGTGCTGATGCATTTTCTTCTTTTTTTGGTTTTACTACATTATTCCTTTTCCCATGTTGTCTTCCTTATGTTGATTTATTCTATGTCCAAAGTCTGAGTCAGAGTCATGAACATGAGCAATTAAAATACAAAGAATTTTTTTTCTAGATAGAGAACACAATTTTAATTAGAAAATTAATAGTTGTATTTGTATTTATTTAATATTTCAGTTTTGTTTTCCACTGAAAGGCAAGATAAAATAAGAAAAAAGGAGTTTCAGGGTATTTTATAGAAGAATTAGTGGAAATACATTCACTCCTCTGGAACAGGTAATTTTGTGGCAGCAGTGGATTTTACATTTTATTTATATTGGGAAAATTCCTATAAAGCTTTCTGAGTACTAAAATAGGCAAAATATTTGAGTGCTTGTTTGGAAATTATTTTTAAATGAAAGCTTCTTCTGAGCTGCCCTCTAAAAAAAGATGAGAACATATCATTAAATAATAATTCAGTAAAGTCATTTCTGTAGGTTCAAAGATGATATTGTCAAAATGCATTGTTATTGGGGAAATAACGACTTGTACAAAATAAAGTTTAAGACTGTGGAACTTATTGACTGTGTCAGCTATCAGACACTTTAAGCAAGTTTTGGTCAAAGGCTCGGTTTATGAAGAACATGGATGAATTCATTGAGAGTTCACATCAGCTCTAGTATTTTATGCTGTAATTAAAAAGAAGTGAATATGATTTAGACATCAGAAAATCAAGTGGCAGACTTGGCATTCTTATTATAACTGAGAACCCAACTTACGTCAACAGAGAAATGGGCTGCAGGGTAGGTAGCACTCATAATTTTACTAATGGTTTGCTCTTTATTTTTATGTAAGATTTGTAATTAGAGAATAGAATAATTTGAGTTAGGGCTACAATGAAAGTAAATATGTAGACAGAAAATTTAGGTGAATGTAAACCAAACATTTCTGAATAAGGAGAATATGTACTTTTTTGTTTTCTCTTTACAGTGCTTACTGTTTGCACGGTAATCTGCCAAGAGGAGATTCTGTCATATATGCTATACTGATCTTTTTAATATTCTGCAAGGATATTTTGTCTTAGGCAAAAGAAATTTAAGACAAAATAAGATTAAAAGGTATACTATTTAGCTTATTTCAATTAAGTACATTTTGATTTGAGGGATAGATGCCTTTTTAAAGTAGTTGTATAACAACTTCATATCAGTGGCTAACATCTTTCAGAATTATTATACCATGATTTTATTCATTCTAATTTAAAATTTGATTATTCAATTCACCCTTTTTTATATTCTTTTTTGAGGTAAAACTCACACAACATTAAATTAACATTTTAAAGTACACAATTCAGTGGCATTTAGTGCATTCAAAATGTTATGTAACCATCACCTCTTTACTTTTTAATCACTCTAAAAGAAATTAAGCAGTTAATTAAGGCAATTAAGCAGTCACTCACTATGCTCTCCTCTCCTCAAACCCTGGCAATTAACAATCTGCTTTCTGTCTGTCTCTTACCTATTTATATTTTTAGGTTATTTCTTAAAAAGGAAATTATACAATATCTGATGTTTTATGACTGGCTTCTTTTACTTACCACATTGTTTTTGAGATTCAACTATGTTATAATATGTGCTTCATTCTTTTTATGGCTGAATGATGTTCTGTTGCGTAGATATACTACATTTGTTTATCCAATCATTAGTTGATGGGCATGTGAATTGTTTCCCCCTTCTGTCTATTGTAACAAGTGTTGCTATAAGCATAGTTGCATAAATTTTGTTTGTATTCCTGTTTTCGATTCTTTTGGGTATAAAGCCAAAAGTGAAATTTCTGGCTCATGTGATAGCTACATGTTTAATTTTTTTTAGAAACTGCTAAACTATTTTCCATAGTAGCTGCACCATTTTACATTTCCACCAGAAATGCACAGTGGTTTCAATTTTTCTATATCCTCCCCAACACTTGTTATGTTTCTGTTATAGCCATCTTACAGGGTGTGAAGTACTATCTCACTGTTGTTTTGATTTATACCTACTTAATGACTAATGACATTGACCATTAATCGTGTTTGTCAGCCATTTGTATATCTTATTTGGAGAAATGTGTATGTGTGCCTTTCCTTCATTTTTTAGTGAGCTATTTTTTCTTTTATTGTTATGAGTTCTTTATATGTTCTGAATACTAGACTTTCATCATATATATAATTTGCAAATATATTGTCCCACAAATGGGCTGTCTTTTCACTTTTTTGAGTGTCCTTTGATGTACAAAATTTCCTTTTTTAATTTTTGATAAAATCCAATTTATTTACTTTTTTCTTTTTCTTTTATTTTTGGTGTTATATCTTAAAAAACCTATTGCCAAATCCAAGATCATGAAGATGTCTCCTTTTGCTTTCTTCTAAGAGTTTAAATCCTTTTATTTTTAATTAAGTATTTTCTCTGACAATTTGTTGTGGCATTTAGAACACTTTTTTAATTCTTATAAAGCACAATAGATTTAATATATTGTCATCTTGTTTTTGTGATGAATTATATCTTCACTGTCACATATTTGTTTACCTTACATTGTACAAAGCTCTTCTTTAAAAGAGGAAGGCAGAGGGGAAGTTTCACACTAGAGAAAACATACGGCTATTTGTGACCCAATCTGATTTCGACCACAAAAATGCTTATGTCTTAGGGGTGTTTTGTGTTTCTTATCTTAGCTCTGTCTTCCCTTTTCAAAATACTAATTAATGCCAGTTTATGGTCAAAAATGTGACTCTGTGGTTTTGTGTGGTATATTTACTGTTTGCCCCCGACACATACTTTATTCACTCTTCACGCTTCTCCTCCCTGCTGTATAAATCTTAAAAACAGGCTCATTAATCCTCTGGCCTTAGTTTGATTAAATGGATTTCATCAATTGAGAGTCCAGGTACAAGACCAGAGATTGAGAGACCTAGAGTCAGGATATTAATTTCTACTGATTTCTTACTGCAAGTTGTGGGGCTGATTGCATGTATACAAGCTTCCTGTCAAGTAATGCTTTCCACACACATTTCTCTCTCTCTCTCTCTCTCTCTCTCTAGCCCCCATGATCCTCCAGAATGAGGTCAAACTGCGTGTCTCCCTATTTTCCCTGTGTGTCAGGTGCCCATCATTCCTTCCAGTTTGAGCTTCTTGTGAAGGTCAGAACACAGGCTCGCACACTGTGTATGACAAATAGAAACGTATCACGATATAAAAATAAAACCCTCCAAAAAATGACTTTGCTACTAATAAAATAGGTATATTAAAATGATGTGACAATTTGCCAAACTGCATGCTTTAAAATATAAAGGAAAATAAAAGGGAGCATTCAGTGAGAATGAACTTGAAGTGAATATGCTTTAGAAACTTATCTTAAGAAGAAAAGAATCCAATTCAGGGAAAGATTTGTATATATTCTCTCTTTTACTGTTATTTCCAATATCCTATAAAATGCAGTGCTAATGAGATGACAGGTGGCTGGGATTTCTAGATAGCTTCGGGATGGGGGCTGGTAGCCAGAAAGACCACAGGATGCTTAGAAAGTTAGAACTTCAGCACAACCACCTGAACGTGGAAAGGAGAGAGCAGCTGGAGACTGACTTAATCATAAATGCCCAATGTTTTAATCAATCATGACTACATAATGATGTTTCCGTAGAAACCCTAAACAACAAAGTTCAGAGTGCTTCAGGATTGGGGCACCCCAAATCCATGGGGGTTTGGGGCCCTTCTAGACCTCCCCCTTTGTACCTCTTCATCTGGCTGTTCATTCGTATCCCTTATAATATCCTTCATAATCAACCAGCAAACGTAAGAAATATACTTTCCTTAGTTCTGTGAGTCATTACGTAACACATCAAACTTGAGGACGGGGTTGCAGGGATCTCCAATTTGTAGCCAATTTAGATAGAATTGTGTGTAACCTGAGGACCTACTGCTTACAACTGGCATCCGACGGGGGCAGTCCTTTGGAAGAGAGCTCTTATCTTGTGCAGTCTGATGGTAGCTCCAGGTAAACTGTCAGAAGTGAATTACATTGTAGAAATCCCAGTTGGTGCGGAAAACTGGAGAATTTATTGGTGTGGAAAATCTACACATTTGGTATATAAGAGTGTTGTGAGTAGATAAAGAGTTCTTTCATTTACTTGTGTATATCCATATAATCAAATACCAGATACATGTGCATTAGAATCTCAGGTCCAGCACTCAATAACCATGCTCATTTGGGAAAACTATTTGATATCCCTAAAATCTAAGAATGAAATATTTTACTTACCAGAGACATGTTGTAAGGATTAAGTAAGTTATTTTCTGTCAGTCATGCATTGCACTGGTTCATTACCTTACTTACTTAAGTACTATTCATTCAGTGCCTACTATGAACAAAGAGTTAACAGAATAAAAAGATATCCTTTTTTGAGTCAATAAAAATCCTCTAAGAAAAAACAAAATATATTAAAATGTGTGTTTAAAAAATGGTTAGCTTCGATCCCTGCAACAAAATGTATGTCTTGGAAAATGTCTTTTGTTTTCTGAGAGGGGTGATGGATACAGAGACAAAACAAAATATACTGAGAAGCCCAAATGGGAGACTCTCATTACAGGAGTAGATTACAAAAGTAACCTCTTGTTACTGAAGGCAGGGGCCATGAAAGATGTAGATGCTTCATGGGGGAAACAGAAGTTCATAGATGTGTACCCAGTGGCTGGCACCTAAAAAGAACACTTGAAGAGGAAGTATCTGTTGGGGATTTTATAGGGCTGGTTTTTTGTTTGCTTGTTTGTTTTAGTTTAGTTTGTTTTATTTTAAAATGCAATTTAAACCTTCACTTCCATACTGCAAAACTTGTGTAAAATTAATATGGTTCCCATATTACCTGTGAATAATAATTGTTTTTGCCTCAACTACAGCTTGTATTTATTACATTTTCGGAGATACTGAAGAGAAATACAAGTCAAATCAAAATGACTAGACTATTCCTAATTTTATTCTATGTGTCCAAAGGCAGTTCTTCCTCTCAAACAAAATGTTGGCATGCTACCTTACTACTTACAGACCAGGGCAGAGACTTTTGCCCCAAAGATAAGAAGCTCTTTTTCCTACTCCCATCCACAAGAAACACAGTCTTAATATTGAATTATATATTGCATTATCTTGAGAATGATTAATGGAGAAAAAATCATTTTATCTTTAGGACATCTCATTCTCACTCTTAGGATTGGGATATAAGCAAATAACTAAGCAAAGCAATTAGAAATGTATTGCACATTGCTGTTTTTTGCTTTTTCTAAATCTGGCTTATTTAATCTTATACATAATTATCATGTTTATATAAAACTGAAAGTTTTATTTTAATAAAGTTTTCTTTTTCTGAAAATTTTATCCATAAAAACAGTGAAGAAAATAGCTAAGCCCTCAAATCCATTGATAGGTAAATTATTTGCTAATTTACTGACATTTTAAAATGTGATCAGAAGAAACCTATAATACATTTTATTAAATATGAATGTTTAGGTGGAAATGGAAAGACTTGTGTGGACAGATACTATTTGTATTGTTTCAATATTAAGTTTATATATTTAAAATAACATATATGACAAGGAAAATAAATGCTTACACTTTTAAGAAAAATAATTAGCCATGAATTTCTACCTGAAAAATATTTTACTGACTTCTCTTGATGCTATAGGTACAAGTCCCAGAGAAGTTCAATGAAGTGCTGGTAATTAACTACCCAGGACTTCTAAGTCCTTCATTCTTCACCCCTTTTGGATTTGTACAAGAGTTTAGAATTTCAACTTGGGACATGGTATTAACCTCTTATTATAGATTTCCCAACACTGAGAGAAAATGTTGGACAGAACCTACTTATACTTAAACCCTAGGAATGTCAACAATTAGATATGTTTGTATTAGAATAAGTCAGGCCACAGAATACATAAATATCTGACATCAAAGTCAAAACTTTGCTTTGAAAACACAAGGTTTAGTTCTCTAAATGGACAGATTATGAGAAAAGAATGACCCTCAGAGGATTAAAATTATCCACTCTATAGCTAGAATATGGGGACTAAAAATAAAGTCCAGCCTCTCCTTCTCCTTTAGGCAATTGATGTGGCCCAAGTAATTGTTGTTTTCATATTGGAAGTAACATAATGTGAGATGAAATTTTTTGGATGTGGAGAAGTGGGGAGGAGATAGGTCTGAGGATAACAGCTGAAGTTTACATTTGAATAGATTGTGGTATTAGTGAATTGTAAACAATATTAAGGCCCAGGGTTTGTAGTGGTGAAATTTAAAGTTCGGTTTCTGACGTGTTTAGTTTAAAGTCCATGAAGATGTCAAACTATCAATGGTGCATATGAGTTTGAAGGTCAAGGGAGAATGTTGCCTGGAAATGTAAATTTCTGATGTTTTTGTGCATGACTGCTGTTTGAAACTCTGAATCTAATTTGAGTCTCTCAAGGGAAAAATATAGAGTGAAAAGGGGAGAATTCCCTGTTTAGAAACTTGATAAATTTTCTTCATTAGAAATAGATAGAAAAAATTAATCTAAGCTTGCAAATGAATCTGACAAAAAGGAAAGTGTTGTGTCATACAAAAAGGAAGAGATGTAGAAAGTATTTGGAAGCACTCAAAATGCTTCAGTTTTGCTAGGAGGCAAAACTGAAGAGGAGAGGTTTTAAAATTTTCATTAACTTAGAAACTTAGAAATCATTCATTATTTTGGTGGGAATTGAAAATAACAGAGTCAAAGGGACAAAATTCAGGTTAGAATGAGTTGAAGAGTGAGTCAGATATGAGTAAATAGGGCTACGTTATTAACCATTTTAGATATGTGGCTATTCCATCTCATCTCATACGGGATGAAAGGAACAATATATCCAGTGGAGAGTGTGGGCTCCAAGGAAGGTTTTTGTTGTTGTTGTTGTTGTTGTTTTGTTTTGTTTTGTTTTTTGTTTCTGTGTATATTTTTCTTTGTGGGAACATCCTTGAACATGTTTACCATTCAACAGCAAAAATCCAGTTATAAGGATTCATTAAAATGGAAGAGAAAAACAAAATCTAGAATGTAAGAATCTCAAGAAAGTGGAGGAAAAAGTCAAATTTAATGGAACACATTTCCTATGTTAATAGTAAGAGAGGAGATTAAAATGGGTTTAAGGGTGCTCACTACAGATTCAGTTCCATTCTGGTTCCTGAGCCAATTATGAGCAAGGAATAATGCTGTAAACCAAAAAGCTTCATCCTATCTGTCAGCATAAGAGTCTTCAAGAATACTGTCTCATCCTGCTCTTATCCTTCCTTTATCTCCACCTTACTTTCTTCATCTTCCTTTTGCATGAATTTCAAACACAGTGAATGAACTTTGATAGATCTTGACTATTTCTTTTTGAAGACATGCCCATCTGTACTTTGAAGCTAAACTCTATATAATGGACCATTGTTTCCAGCATCTTAATTCAGATTTGTAGCTCTTTTCTACTAGTTTGTTTATACAAGCAGTTGAAGATCCTTCTCCCTTTTGATTCATAAAGTTGAGTTCAATCTCTCTCCCCTATTGCAATATGCTTGAACAAAATCTTCTTCATTGTCTGTTTCAATGTCTGGTGCAATTTTTGTTTAACATAGCTTAGGGGGCTATTGTGAGGATTAAGTGAGTTAATATATGTAAAATGTTTAAAATAACTCCTGACATATAATACTATGTAAAAAATTACCTAGATAAATGTAATGCTAACCTTACTCATTAACTGACTCTCCCATTTGTTAGTCCATTTCTGTTGCTCATAGCAAAATACTGAAAACTGGGGAATGTATAAAGAAATTTATTTCTTATAGTTTTGGAGGCTGGGAAGTTCATGGTCCAGAGGGTGAATTTGGTGAGGACCTTCTGGGTGAGAACACTTTAGGAGGTCCCATGGTGATATAGGGTGACAAATAGTGAGAAAATAGTAACAGAGAGCTAACCTTCTCACTTGCTCTCCTTATAAAGCTATCCAAACCATGCCCATGACAACCCATTAAACCATCACCTCATTACTCCATGAATGGATTAATCTATTTACAAGGGCACAGTACTCATGATCCAATATCCTCTTAAAGGTCCCACCTTCCACCACCATACTGGGGGTTAAGTTCCAACAAGAGCATGGGGGGACATTCAAACCACAGCATTCTGCACCTGGTCTCCCAAAGCTCATGTCTTTCTTACATACAAATACATTCATGTCATCCCCATAGCCCCAAAGTCTTAACTTGTCACAGCATCAATTCAAAAAGTCCAAAGTCTCATCTTTGAAATTAAAACAAGTTATCTACTTTCAAGATACAATGGTGGGACAAGTATAGGGTACATATTCCCATTCAAAGAAGGAGATACAGGCCAAAAGACAGGGGTACCAAATCCTGAGCATATCCAGAACCCAGTATGGAATTAAATCTTAAAGTTCAAGAATAATCTTTGTTGACTTCATGCCCAGCATCCTCTGCACATTGGTCCTACAAGTCTTCAGGCAGCCTCACCCTATGGCTTTCTGTACTTATTCTGTGCTTCAGCTCTCCCAGGCTGGTGTTGCATGCTGGTAGCTCTACACTTCCGGGTCTCAGTGGTGGTCCCTCCTTAGCAGCTACACTAGGCATGGCCCAGATGGGGGTTCTCTGCTGTAACTTTGTACCCACATATCTGCTTGACGTTGCTCTAGTGGAGGTTCTCTGCAGTGACTCTACCCCTCTGACAAATCTCTTCCTGGGGCCACAGGCCTTTTCATACAACCTTTGAAATTTTGATGGAGGCTGCCAGGTCTCTACAACTCCTGCATTCTGTGAGCCTGCAGACTTAAAACCATGTGGATACACACAGGCTTCCAGCTTGTGTCTTCTGAAGCCTCAGGTCCAGTGGCACCTGGGGCCAATTTAGCCACAGCTGGGACAGCCAATGACCACAGTGCTGCAAGGCAGAGAGCACCTGCCCAAGGTGGCCCTGGGTAGGGAGACCATGGAGGGTGACCTGGGCCTGCCCCCTAAAACCGTATTGTCTTTCATGGCCTCTGTGAAAAGAGGGGAAGCCCCAGAGATCTCCGAAATGCCTTTGGGGTCTTTCTTTCATTCTGCTCATAATCTCTGATTTCTTTATTAATCTTCTTAGTAGACAGTTGCTGGGTTACACCCTCTGATTCCTCTCCTGAACACACTTTTTCACTATTTATGTAGCCCCGCTGAGCGTTTTTTGACCCTCTGCTTCCCTTTTAATTATTCATCCAAGCCACAATACACATTATCCTTTCTCAAAGAATATCTAACACTATGTTAAACTAAATTCCTTATTGTTTTCTAAATATGACTAGATCATTTACACTTTTTTGTCTGTGTGTGTGTGTGTGTGTGTGTGTGCGCGCGCGCGTGTGTGTATTATATGTGTGGCATTCTTCTATTCTTACTACATACTTTCATCCTGTTAGCACCAGCCCTAGGAATCATTATTTATCTTCTCAAATTAGTTGGTTGTATGTGACATTTTTACTTAGTCAAATCTCTCTCCCGCACTAGGCAATAATTCCCTTGTAGGCAGGTATGTTATTGTATTAGCAATGAGTTCTGGTTACTTGCAAATAATTACATTACTAAATATAGAGTAATGGTTTGTGTCAATGACCATAGATATGTGCAGCACACATCTCCTGCTAGTGTGCAATATTTTGTTTCTTTTGTTCATAAAAACATTTCTTTCTTTCTTTTTTGCTTCTTCCATTCTTGGTTGAACTGCTCTTTTATTGGTGTTTTCTATTTACATTTCAGAAATAACATACAGTTCAGGCAATATTGCAGCACTAGACTGAAAGATTCTAGTGTTGCACAGCCTTTTGAAGGACAACGTTTCTCTCTTGTGGCTAATACTTTTGAAAGATTTAGGGAAAAAACAACATTCAGAAAAACTCATTGCCTCAGGCAGTTTCTTTCTATTTGAATTCCTGTGGCCATTGCAAAGTATTGGTTTTTCACCTGTTAGTTTCATTTTAAGGAATTTGGCAGAAAGAAAGGGATGTGAGAAAAGAGTTTAGAATCCACGTTGTGAAACCACGTGCTAAACTACATTCACTTGTAAATTTGCTGCAATTGGTTAGATTTTAGGTGGCAGATCTCCCTTGAGTGACAAGAAAAATATCATCAACATAGGAGGTTTCTATTGATTACGGTTTCAGTATTAATTGCCAGGTAGAAAATAGTCAGTAATAAATTATAAAATATGAGTGGATACGGAAAATGTGGTACATCTACACAATGGAATACTACTCAGCTATAAAAACGAATGAAATACTGCCATTTGCAACAACATGGATGGACCTTGAGAGAATTATATTAAGTGAAACAAGTCAGGCACAGAAAGAGAAATACCACATGTTCTCACTTATTGGTGGGAGCTAAAAATTAATATATAATTCACACACACACACACACACACACACACACACACAAAACAAAAAACGGGGGCGGGGGAAGAAGATATAACAACTACTTGTAGTTGATATGACAAGCAAACAGAAAGGACATTGTTGGGGGGGAGGGGGGAGGGAGGAGGGAGGGAGGTTTTGGTGATGGGCAACAATAATCAGCCACAATGTATATCGACATAATAAAATTTTTCAAAAAAAAGAATAATTAAATAAATTATAAAATAATACATTTTAGAGTAATCTGAGGGTGAAACACAGTATTATATATTAGAAAGCATTTAGAATAATATTTAGCATATAATGGACATGTAATTATTCACTCCAATATTAAGAAAAAATAATGTCTGTACTTGCATCTCTCTATTTTTCATTTTCAACTTTCCTCTCAAATACTTGTAATAGAGTTTTCTTCTTTTAAATTAATTTTTTAAAAGGTCACCAGCAACCATAGAATTAGTAACACCAATGGAATTTCCTTGGTTTTATCATTTTACTTTTTTATTAGTAATGTCATCTTTGTCACATATAAAGTTTTCATGTAGATTTGGATCTATGTCAGGCTCTCTATTCTGCTCAATTGTCAATTCTAGTCTTTTACGAATGCAAAACTCTTTTATTTACAATATGTTTGAAAATAACAATTGATCCATTACATGGCAAATCTTCATAATGTGATTTTCTTTGTCAACATGTTTTGATGACTCTTAAAAATTTATACTCTTGCATAAATTTTAGTATCAGCTTGCCAAAATCTCACAAAAATAAAAAAGTACTGTTGGTATTTTTATTGAAGCTGCACTGCTTATATTAAAAAGTTTGGAAGGATTGATATCTCATAGTATATCTTCCCAATCAATGAAATTTAATATATCCTTCCATTTTCATAGATTTTTTAAAATGCCTTTCAATAAATCTTTAATTTTATTCAGAACTCTCTAGGCAGTTGTCTTCTCTTTATTTTATATTTTTATATTTCATATTTTAAAAGTATATATTTTTGTTCTTTAAATAGTGTATTTATTAAAATTATATTTGCCGTTTCTTATGGGGATATATAGACATGAACATGATTTTTATAGATTTCATTATTCCATAGCCTTACCAAAGTCTCTTGTTAATACTCATGATTTATTTGTAAATTTTCTTGAAGGTAGGAAACATCTGCGGACAAGTCATTTGAATGGGGACAACTTTTTTTCCAACCACCATATTTTGTCTTCTTTTCATCTTATTCCCAATTTTGAAAGAAAATGATATATATCTGTATAGCATAAAACACTACATGACATCTTAATTTTTGAGAAACATATGACTTTTCCAAGCAAAAAATATGACATTTTCTTATGTGGCTTTTGTATGTAGTAATCTTACATATGATAACTAAAACAAACAAAAAAGTGGTGGGCCATACAGGGACCTAAATGATTGCAAGGTATGTGAAATTTACAAGATAAAGTATAACATTAAACAAAATAAAATATGAATAGTAGACATTTTGCATTTGAAATTGCTGGAGAAACTACTGAAGTAAGGCAAAGAGAAATAGATAAAATGGAATTATAACAGCAAAATTCAAATAATACAAAAGAAGGCAAGAAAAGGAAAACAGGAAGACAATAGTAGAAAGAGAAATAGAAAACAGAAAATAATTGTAGACAAATTTAGTTCTCACTAACCAGAATGGTTATAAAATAAGACTCAACTGTGCTGTCTAACAGAGATACACTACAAATGAAGATACAGGAAGGTTTACTGTAAATAGATGAAAAAAGATAATGCTGTATAAATAAAAAAAAAAAAAAGAGGTTTAAAGTGCCTGTAATAAAATCAAATAAAATGGACATCAAAACAGAGTATTATAAAGATGAATAAAGATATTTTATAATAAGAAAAGGATCAATTCATCACAACATGTAACAATCATGGATGTCTGTGTACATAATAAAGTGACACAAAATTCATGGAGCAAATCTGATAAAATGAAAGGGAAAACTAGACAATTCCAAAAATTTATGTGGGGATTTCAGCACCACCCTGTCAGCAGTTGATATAACACTTAGACAGAGTGAAACTATAGAAGACCTGAACAACACTGTGATGGTTAATTCTATATGTCAGTTTGACAGGGGCATCATGCCCAAATATTTGGTCAGACATTACTATGGATGTCTCTGTGAGGGTGCTTTTGTATGAAAAGAACATTTAAATTGTTGCACTTTGAGTAAAGCAGATTGCCTTGATCCAATCTGTTTAAGGCCCGAATAGCACAAAAGACTTACCTCCCTGAGCAAAAAAGAATTTTATCAGCAGACTTGATCTGCAGCATCTGGCTCTTCCCTGCTCTCTAGTTTGACAGCCCACGATGCAGATTTTGGACTGGTGTAAGCCAGTTCCTTACAATAAATCTCTCTATGTACACATACATGTCCTACTAGTTCTGTTTCTTTTTTGAACCCTAACTCAAACACTGTCGACTGGTGTTACAGTACACATAGTATGTTCACGAAGATTGACCATGTGCTTCATGGTAATTAATAATAATAATAATAATAATAATAATAATAATAATAATAATACAAAAACAAAAACCTAATCTAAATAAAGTGCAGTTTATTTTATTTTTTCATAGACTTTTTTTGAACAGTTTTAGGTTTACCAAAAAGTTGTGCAGAATGTACAGAGTTTCCATATACCCCCACTTTCTCTCCACGCAACTTCTCTTATTATAAACATTTAGCTTTAGTGTGATTCATTTGATGAACCAATATTGATATATCATTCTCAACAAAAGTCAAGTTTACATTAGGGTTCACTCCTTGCGTTGTACATTTCTATAGGCTTTGACAAATGCATAACAGCATGTATCCACCATGCCAGTGTCATACAGAATAGTTTTATTGCTCTAAGAATGCCCTGTGTTTTATTTATTCATCTCTCTTACACTTTTTGAAACTTGGGCAACCACTGATCTTTTACCATCTCTATACTTTTGTTTTTATAAGAATGTCTTCTAGTTGGCATCTTACACTATATAGCCTTTTGAGATGGGCTTCTTTCACTTAAAAATATACACTAAGGTTCTACCTTGTCTTTGTATGGCTTGATAGCTCACTTCTTTTTATTGTTGAATAATACCCCCTTGTATGAATGTACCACAACTTGTTTATTCATTTCCTTACTGAAAGAAATGTTTGTTATTTCCAATTTTTGGCAATTATGAACAACGATGCTATAAACAATTATGAATAAAGATGTTGTAAAGATTTTTGTATGGACATAAATTTTCAACTCATCTGGGAGTGTGATTTTTGGATTGGATGGTAGGACTATGTTTAGCTTTGTGAGAAACGGCCAAACTGTCTTCAAAAGTGACTGAACCATTTCATATTTCCACTAGCAATAAACGAGAGTGCTTGCTGCTCCACATCTCACCAGCATTGGGTATTATTTGTATTTTGGATTTTAGCTACTCTAATAGGTATGTAATAATATCTCATTGTTATTTTAATTTGCAATTTTCTATTCACATATGATGTTGAGAATCTTTTCTTATCCTCGTTTGTCAACTCTGTGACTTCTTTGGTGAGATGACTGTTCAGATATTTTTCCCCTTGTCAAATAGTCTGTTTCTTTTTTATTTTTGAGTTTTAGGAGGTCTTTGTGTTTGTTAGGTACAAGTTTTTTAAACAGATATATTATTTGCTAATATGTTCCCAGTCTGTTACTTGGATTTTTAACCTCTTTTGTAGAACAAAACTTTTAATTTTAATGAAGTCTAATTTATAATTTTATTCTTTTATAAGCATGCTTGTGGTTAATTGCCAAACCCACCTATAATTTGTTATCCTGTATTTTATCCTATGTTATCTTCTAGTAATTTTATAGTTTTGTATTTTACATTTAGCCACGCAAATTAATATGTGAACCATGCTGAATTAATTTTTATGAAAAGTTTAAAGTCTTTGTTTATATTCTTGTTTCTCCATATGGATGTCCATTGTTCTACCACCATAGATTGAAAAGACTACCTTCCTGCATTGAACTGTACTTCCTCTTTTGTTAAATGTCAATTGACTAGTTCATTGCAATTGTGTAAGTATACTTCTAGACTCTTTACTCTGTTCCACTTATCAATTTGGCTATTCTTTCTAACTCCTTCTTTATAATAAATCTGGAAATTGAGTAATATCAGTCATATAACTTTCTTCTTCTCCAATATTGCATTGGCTATTCTGGTCTTTTGCTTTTCCACATAAACCATAGAATCAGTGTGTTGATATCCACCAATGACTCACTGGAACTTTATCAGGCTTGTCATGAATCTATGACTCAAAATGGGAAGAACTGACAATTTAAAAATATTGGTTCTCCTATTCATTAACGTGAAATATCTCTCCATATATGTATAATTTTTTGAATTCTTTCAACAGTTTTGTAGTTTTCATCATATAAATCTTAAAGATATTTTTTTTATACCTAAGTATTTTGTTGTTGTTGTTGCTGATGTAAGGGTATATGGATATTTCCAAAGTGTTTCACCTCATTCCTCATTCTTCGATATTGTGCTAAAAAATCTCCTTATCTTGCCTTTGTGTTCAGATAGTGCCTGACAAGACTAGTATGTATTGGGCTACTTTATTTAAAATCAACTTTGACTTACCAAGTCACACTTTTCTTCAAATAGTTATATTTTTTCTTCTTTCTATATTTTAAACATATCTTTACATTTTACCTTGATGTTATATTCCTCAAAACAGTGCTGCCAGATATAATTTTATGTAATGATGGGAATGCATAGGGATCTGCTCTGTCCAATAGGGTTAGCACTAGCCATATGTGACTATTTTCCACTTGAAATGAGATAGTATGGATGAGAAATTGTATTTTTTAAGTATTTAATTTTAATTAATTTAAAAAGCTAAATTTGTACAGTGAAGACCCTGTTGAATGGTGCAGTATTGGAACATCCAAAATAATATTAATAAAAGTTATCAAAAACAGTGTTTACCACTCTATACTTTGAAAAAAATAATTATCATTAATCCATCTTTACTAAGCAATCCTAAGACATTCTGGAGATCTAGAAGATGCCAGTTATTCTAGAGATTTGGGTTATGTCAAGTCTCTATCATTTGCAATAATTATTGAATCTCATGATGAAAATGTAAGTTGAAAGAGTATTTGAAGTATTCAAACATTGTGGCTAAGAACATGAAACATGAACCTTGAAGATTATTAATTAAACATATATAACTATATGAACTAAAATTTGTCTCTTTTATTAAATAACATTGGGTGGATGAATTACTCTTTCAAAGTCATTCTTTCTTCACAGGTAAAGTAATAATTGACTATCTTATACGATTTTATGATAATTGAATGATATAACACTTAAAATCACTTAAAATTGTCTCAGTACATGTAATTATTGTATTGAGTGAAAAATAAAATTAATCACATCATTAATAATTAAAGAGTATTTATCATAAATGTCAGCTGCTGTTGTAAAAGCTTTACACATGAATTAACTGTTTTAGTCTTCCCAGCATACCTTTGAGTAATGTTTATTATTATCCTCACTTTATTGGTGAGGAAAATTGAGGTAGAGAGATGTTAATAACATGACCAAAGACACAGTCCAGTAACAAGAGGAATTACAACTTGAAACCAGGCATCCTGGCCTTAAATACCTCTCTTTGAAGAGCTTCATTAAACTGCCTGTCTGGGTTTTTATATTTGAATGTGCACAAATACTATTATAATACTAATTTCTTTAGCATATTTCACCTAACTCTTACATTTTATTTTAAAATTTTAAATTTTTTATGGAAACATAATTGATTGTACATATCTGTGGGGTACAGCATTGATTATCAATATATCTGGGCAATAAGTGATACTCAAATCATGATACTTAGTATAGTCAATGTTATACAATGATCATTTTTTATGGCCTTTTACCAATTTATTTATAACCCTCTATTTCTCTCTCCCTTTCCCACTTCTTTCCAGCCTCAGTTCTATTCTCTCCTTTTGAAAGTTCAACAAATTATTGTGATTGTTGTTTTTTTTTTCTTATTTATTTATTTATTTATTTTTATTTTATTTTTTTAGCTCCTGATTGTGAGTGAGGACATGTAGTATTTGTCTTCCTGTGACTGGCTAATTTCATTTAACAATTTTCTCTAAGTTCATCCATGTTGCTGCAAACGGAAGAATTTATTTATTTATTTATTTATTTATTTAATGACAGAGTAATATCCCATTGTGTATATATATGCAACATTTTTCTTAACTAGTCATCTGTTGATGGACATTTAGGTTGGTTCCAGTTCTTGGCTATTGTAAATGGGGCTGCAATAAACATGTGAGTGCAGGTATCTTTTTGAAACGATGATTTCCATGCCCTTTGGTATATATCTAGAATTGGGATTGCTGGACTGTATTGCAGTTCTATCTGTAGTCATTGGAGGAAACTCCATACTGTTTTCCCTAATGGCTGTACTAATTTAAAGTCCCACCAACAGTGTAGGAAGGTTACCCTTTCTTTGCATCCTCTCGAGCATTTCTTATTTTCTGTCTTTTTGATAATAGCCAGTTCATCTGGGGTAAGATGGTATCTCAATGTGGTTTTGATTTGCATTTCAGTGATGCTTAGTGATGCTGAGCATTTTTTCATGTAACTGCTGGCCATTTCTATATCTTCCTTTGAGAAATGTTTATCCAGCCGGTTTTCCCATTTTCTAGTTGGTTTATAAAGTGTTTTTTATACTCCAACAATGAAGTAGCAGAAAAAGAAATCAAGAAAGCAGACCTGTTTATGATAGTCACCAAAAAAATAAAATATTTGGTAATAAAGCTAACCAAGGAGGTTAAACATCTCTACAATGAGAACTACAAATAACTGCTGAAAGCAATTAAAGAGGACACAAAAATATGGAAAGACATTCTGTACTCTTGGATTAGAAGAATTAACATTATGAAAATGTCCAAACTACTCAAAGTGATCTACAGATTCAATGCAATTCCCATCAAAATACTAATAACATTCCTAACAGAAATAGGAAAAAATAATCCTAACATTCATATGGAACAACAAAAGACCTCAAATAGCCAGAGAAATTCTGAGCAAATAAAATAAAGGTGGCGGAATTACACTATTTAACTTCAAATTATACTACAAAGCTATAGTAACCAAAACAGCATGGTTTGGACATAAAAATAAACACTCAGACCAATGAAACACAATAGAGACCCCAGAAATCAACCTAAATACAGCCAATCAATCTTTGACAAAGACATTGGTGCCATAAACTGAGGGAAAGACTGCCTATTCAATGAACGGTTATGGGAAAACTGTACATCCATATGTAAAAGAATGAAACTAGACCCATACATCTTGCCATATATCAACATAAACTCAAAATAGATTAAAGACTTAAATATAAGACCTGAAACTATAAAACCCCTAAAAACATAAGAGAAACACTTCAGGAAGTGGGCCTGGGCAAAGACTTTATGAATAAGACCCCAAAAGCACAGGCAACAAAAGAAAAAAATGAGCAAATTGGATTATATCAAACTAAAACACTTCTCCACAGCAAAAGAAACAAGTAACAGAGTGAAAAGACAGTCTATAGAATGGGAGAGGATATTTGCAAACTATGCATCTGAAAAGGGATTAATATCCAGAATATACAAAGAACTCAAATGACTTAACAGTATAAGTTTTGTTTGTTTGTTTGTTTTAATATTGCAATTTAATCTGGGCTAGAATTATCTCAGGAAGATTGTTTCAATGTTGCAGTGAAGGAGAGACAGGGGAAGAGAGAAAAGAGAGAGAGATGGAGATCTCTGGAATTTTTAGGATTGTATCTATATGTTCATCTTCTTTGAGAAACAAAAGCACAAAATAACAATAACTTAAAGAAGAAGAAAGTTTCATTCTTACTCACATAGACATCTGGGGACATGCAGTCCAGAGCTGACAGTGACAACTCTGCAAAATGGGAAGGGATCCAGGCTCATTTCCCTTCACTATCCCATAATCCTTAGGTCATGGCCTTCATTTTCATAGCCAAGACGGCAGCATTTGTTTTCCAAGTAGTAATAGAAGGAGTGAAGAGAAAGCAAGGGTCCTCAGGAATATTTCCTTCCAGAAGTGTCTCTATGATCTACATCATGACATGAGTTTGAGTTACGTGGCCACATCATACTTAACTGGCAGTATAGCTAGCAAAAAAAAAAAAAGAAATAGAAAGTATCTGTTCTGGTAGCCCATGGGCCCAGCAAAATATCCTATCATTATAGATGAAAGAAGAACATATATTGGGACACAATGTTTAATTACTTCCACAATCTTCATGTCCCACACTTTGTAAATGCTTCATATCCCACACTTTTCAAATGCTGATACAAAGATTAAGACATATTTAGTTATATAATTTACACTATCTATACAGGAAATATAGACCAAGTTAGAACACATTTTTTCAATGAACATAATTACTTCATAAAAAAGTATATATACACACACACACACACACATTCCTAGTTCATATATATACATGAGTTTGTCTACATATATGAGTATACATAGTGTATGTACAGAAAGCATATATAGATATATATATAGTGTGTGTGTGTGTGTGTGTGTGTGTGTGTGTGTGTGTGTGTGTGTGTGTGTGTGTATTTTATAGATGGGTGAACAGACATATGGATAGATATAATATGCATTAAAGGCCCTTACAAAAAAAAATACTGTTTAAATGAAGAATAGGATTTGCAAAAGCATATCTGAATTTAAGTTTAACAAGCTTCTTATATCAGCCCTCACCGAAGACCACTGTTACCAAAAAGTAACTTTTATAAGAGTAGCACCAAGGAAAGTAGTGGTATAATATGCCCAAAGAGGTAAATCTAAGAAATTGTATTAATTTGGTAAAGACTTTAGAAGACTCAACTTCTTCAGGGAATTTATATGAAAACTATTTATTTAAAATGACAACTCCAATTTATACTTCTTGACCACTGTTAGAAATAGAATCCTTGTATTTTTGGCATAAAACCTTTTAAGGAAAGCTACACAGAAAGGCATGCCATAGTATTTAGTGAAAATGCCTTTCAATTATGAGTGCCTGTATCAGGCATTACACACGTGAATTTACATATATTTTGACATCAATTCTATATTGGGCAATTTTTATGTACATTTTATAGGTAAGGAAACAGACCAAAGTAAGTGTTAGATATTTCTTCCATGTCAACTAAAATTCAAGCTTAGATCTATCTCATAACACAAATTTTCCTCTCTTTATTGAAATATCTCCTTAAAATTTTTCATGAGGATGAGAGAAAAATATCTGAAAATGTTAAGACCATAGTAATTTCTCAGGAACTGACATTCCATGAGTGGAACTGAGTCATGAGTATATGTAAAGCAGTTCAGATATCATTTCCCCAGAAATGTATTCTACATCTACGAGAGCAAAATCTCATTCATCTTCAGTTGGCTGCGATGTGTTACTGGTGTGCTTGGAACCTGGAGTAGCTGGATCCCCCAGGCTTGCTACTTCTGCACACAAGCACTTTCTGTCATTTACCAAAATGTGCTAGACATACCATATTCTGTATGTAATTTTATAAAAATATTTGGGAGACACTTTATTATACTCATTGAAATGTATTTCTTAGGCATTTTAATTAGGATTGACACATTTATCAACTAAAAATACAAGATACTTAATTAAATTTTAATTTTAGAAAGAGACCAAATGATTTTTTTTTTGTATAAGTATAGTGTGTCACATGCAATATTTGGAAAATATTAATACTAATGAATTTATTTGCTCTCCCTGTGCATTTTGTATTTTATCTGGCATCCCTGATTCTTATAGAGTCCTTTTATGCCATTCTAATGCTCAAAATCATTTTTATTCTAGTCAGTAGTAGTGACCTCAATTTCTAAAACTTTTCTGGAACACAGGTGGAAAAACAGGTAAGTTTCTGTACTGGAAAGAGATAAAGCAAGGTATGTAAATGTCTTGGTTACTAGCCCTGTGAGTAAACTAAGGTCACATTGCAATACAGTGTTCAAATTCTGAATGCTCAGGACACATCACTTAATTACTGGAAAATAACACTCTATATGTTTCTCAGGTATTCAAGAAAATTTCCCTGTGTTTTAGGTTACATTTGCCCAGAACTGTAACTTAAAGAAAGTTCTTGTGCTTGAACTTTGTCATTATGACACTTGCTTCTGCCTCTGCTTGTTAATAACTATCATGAGGCCACATGAAATTAGCTTTTGTTGGTGAGTGTTTCACTCTGACTTTTTGGGAGGTAAAAGTCCTCTTCCGTTTTATAGTCTATCCCTAGCATAGCAGGGATCTTTCCTCTCATTCCTGAAGAGTGGTTTTCCTTTACCCCCTTAACAATGAAAGTACATCATAAAGACTTTCAGTGTGAGCCAAGGTCTGGATTACTTCATCTGAAATAGTGCTACCTGTGGAAAATATAAATTATGTCTCCTTTCTGCTGCATCCAGCTCACTTTAGTTCATTTTCAGTCTCTTCTTCAATAAAAAGTTAAGGAGCTTTATGTCTTACTTCAGTCATTAGTGGTCTGTGCTCTTGGATTGTGAATATCTGCCTGAGTTCTGTGAAAAAAAATGTGTGAATATATATATATACACAATATTGTTTTAATTACTATTTTAAAAATAAATATTTAAAACTAGTATACTACTTGAGATGAAACTCAGTCCGTGGTTAATTTTTATAATAGTATACAGAAAAATTTAACTTCTTGGGGCAAATTTTCCATTAATAATGATATTTTTTAGTTTTATTTTTACATTAATTTAGATCAGCCATCTTTTTTTCTTTCTGGAATAAAGATAAAGACTACTTCACAGGAAGATTCTGTTCCAGTTTTCAGAATGTAGAAAACCAAAAATCATACGTGGCATTTTTCCCCATTTCTTTTCTTATAAACTCTGAAAAATTCTAAGTTTCATTCTCACCCATGACTGTCTTGCTATTCATATAATGTAGCTGTATCAAGTATGCTAAGCATTCTATTCGAATCTATTCCTACTTCTGTTAACTTTAAAAAAAATTATTTAAACAATTTTCATGAAGTATCATGTCATTCAATAATCTTTTGGGGGTTTGCTTAGGTATACAGACAGTCTTATGTTGCTATGCAGCACCATACATAAATAAGCTGCATGAATTTGTTTCATTAATATCACTTTTTTGTGTACTTTGTTTTCTGTGCTGCTGTAAAAGTTGGTTAAAGTGTCTTAAGTGTAGAAAAGATCATTTTCCCATGAAAATAGCCCTGGATTTCAAACCTCCCTATACTAAGAGTGTTTTAATGGTTCTCATAAAATTCCAAAGAAGGGAATTGAGAAATAAATCTTGCCGGAATAATGCAGATTTTTAATGCCCTAGGAACAATGACAAATGCTTTCACAATACTCACAGAAGAATGGCTTTTGGTATCATGTAAGAATAGCTGATTTATTAATTTTTCCATTTCATAACTTTTTAAAATGTTATATAATTATTTACTATCATGTACATTTATTATGCATTTAAAAATTCCTAAATATGGTTTTTTCACTAAATGCATATCAGAATCTCCTGTGTCAAACAGATGAGTCATTTTATTTTAAATATCTCAAAATACTTTCTATATTTTTCTAATTTTATAAATGTTTGAAGTGAGTACAATAGAAATGTCTCTTATTATTTATTTACAAGTAGATAAATACACTTTAGGTATTCTAAGGTAAAACTCTAAAAGTAGGGATTCCATTTTAAGAGGGATATACTAACATATGGGTGTCCAAATTTTAATTTTATATGATTTGAATATTTACAAAAAAAGTTATCATAAAAATGACAACATTAATGCAAATCGAAGACTATCTTGAATGTAACTACGAGGTCATTTCTATTCAGAAAATTTGACTGTCGTAGTCCATTGCAAATTACTGCATGATATTTACATATGATTGTGATTTTCAATATTGTAAACTTCAAAGTATTAACTTTCTTTTATACCCTCCATAGGGATAGATTCCTGTGATTTATCACACAATTCTAGGCTTTGAGTACAAAACAGTACATGCAATAGGCATTTTATCCCTCAGTGAGAATGTCTTGTGAATAAGTTGGAAAATAAATAGTTCTAGGTGTTATGGCAGAGAAAAATAAGCTACCAAAAGGAGCCTAGGGAATGGGAACAAATTGAAACTAAAGACACTAGAAAATCTCACTAAGAACGTACATTAATGATAAAATAATTTAGAGCCATGCAGGGAAAGAGTGTTCTGAGCAGATGAGGGAAAAAACAACGACGACGACGACAACAACAACAACAACAACAACAACAACAACAACAACAACAAAACATTTGCAAAGGTTCTGATAGAAGTAAGGTTCTTAGGTTATTGTCATGCTAGGTATTAACAGCTAATTAATTCACATTATCTAAAATAGTCCAGCTATTATTGTACCTCTGCCAGGATACAGTCAATCACTTTATGATTCAGCCTAAAAGTGAAAATACTAAAGTTGTATATATATATATTTCTATTGATAAATTCATACCTGACACAAACTCACTATACTATCTTGTTAGTGAAGAATTTATGTTTTATGGATGAGGCATACCCTATTCTCAATTGAACTATTTTCCCGGTAATATCTTTTTTTGTCATATATCTTTGAATAATCTTGAAACTGTTTACTTCAAGTAGCTTATTTTGTTTATTTTATAAAGATGACTTCTGAGATATTTTATGTCTCAACTATTCAGCTATAAAAATAGATTCAGTTGATTTTTTAAAAAAATATTTAAATAGAAAAGACTTCTGTCAACATATTTTCAAATAATATTTTGAAACACATCAATTTGGTCCATTTAATTTTGCTTGTTTGCTTCTTTTTAATATAAATAAATAAGCTTAAATTTATTTACATCTTCTGATAAAAGTTAAGTACTATTGCTATGATGTGCTTGTTTGGTCAACTTATTCTATTTGTCTTTTATTTATATGTTTATGTTTTATTTTTTATTTTTTATTATTAGCATATTCATTGTTACAAATCATAATTTTTCTTTATTTTATTTGTCTTTTAATCTGATCCACTTTGCTCTAAAATATTCTTTTTATTTTTTAATCATAATTGTCACTAGACTGCTTAATGTTTTGATGTTCTTATAAGACTTTTTCATGAACAATCTGACACTCTTCTGAACTGGAGAAAGGTACTTTCATTTTGCATCGATTAATAAATCTTCTAGCTACAGTCTCCATCCTGGCACACAAGATCCTGTACTCACCAAACAGCGTTGAAGTTATCCTTATAATTCTGGTGCTGCTCATGAGAGACATTAGCAATATATTTTATTAAATAATCTGAGATTTCAATTTTTAAAGAAGGCTCTGTAGAAGCAAAGAACTTATTTAACTTCATTGGAATTCAGACGGTAGTTATTTAGCTTGACAATTTCCTCTTCACTTTTAAAGTCTTTCTCATTTTCCTCAATAGTCTCAAATTCATGCATATTTATTTGGTTTCTCTCTCTAGTGTTTTTTTTGTTGTTGTTGTTTGTGTGTTTTGTTTTAGAATTTATGTGAAGCATCATATGTTTTCCTGTTAAGGCTTTGGACATTTTAATAGAACTGAATCAGAATATAGGTTTCCAGAGATATTCTAGAAATGTCTTGCTGGTCTTGTGGGTCCTCAGAGATAACACTATTTTCATTAAACTGTCAGCAGGTGCGTTTTGTGTCCCATCGCCTTTTGGTGTGCTGGGGGAATTGGAGTTCTGATTTATAATTGGAGGACGATTTAAGATGGGCAGATGTGCTGAAGTTAGATAGACGTGGTAGAATGGAGATAGGTGCGGTTGCTGGGGACACTGAGAAACCTGCGGTAGATATTTCACAGGCAAGATTAAATTGCTATTTAATTTTAGCTGTGTTCTCTTTTTCAGGCAAAATACTTGAGCTTTAATATTCATTATAGAATCAATGAAATCCAAAAGCTGTTTTAAGAAGAGGATATATAGCATCTCCACTAGAACACACAGCAACTTTTGAGTGGCTGCAGCCTCCATCCCACTGAGACAGATCTAGCTTTCCAGAGATCAGAAACTCCTATGACTGTCTTTCTAGTTGTATTCAGGCCAGTCTCTCTGAATCTCTTTAAAAACAAACAGAACTCCTTAAAGTACATGAAAAGTTCTTAAGATTCCAAATGGCTACTTATTGCAGACTAGTTCTGAGGGTGTTGTTGTCTTTTGGATAGATGCCAACTTCCTTCAGTGGAGCAAGAAACTCAGGCCTCTCCTAGGTTTGCCCTGCCAGTAAGTACATCCCCTGTCACTGTGGCTGCTGAGAAACACTGCTGTTCATGTGTGTCTTCTGAAATGTATTTGCAGGGCTCATGGGTAACTATCTTTTACTCTCAGGCACCATATCTGGATTACGTCCTTTGAATTTTCAACCTTTTCCTACTTTCCTACAAAGTGGAAGAGAGGAAAGGAGGATGGGGAGGAAGGTCAGGGATAATTGGGTGGGGGACATGGGGTATAATCACAATTTGTGGTAATGGGAATGCTGCCAGTATGGATCTGGCTATCACATCTTGGGCACGAGGGATGACAATCAGCTATGTACCCCAAGAATATTCATAACCAATAATAAAAACAAACAAACAAACAAACAAATAAACAAAAAGAAAAAAAAAACCTGAATTGAAGATTAGTTTCTACAAATTAAGGTCTTCCTCATTAGAACTGAATGCTTGTGGGTCTGGTCAGTTTCCATGGAATTGAAGTCTTGTGGGTCTGGTTAGTCTCCAGGGTTGGGGGTCACCATTTGGATGAGCTTCACATGCAGGACAGAGAAGCTGTCATGCCTCATCGTCTGAGGCAGTGCATGTCCCATAGGCCCTCCAACTCCCACTCAGTTGTCATGGTCTAAATCCCCCAACTCCCACCCGCTCCAGCTCTACTGTGGCCCTCTAGCCTCTGCCACAGCTACAGCCAGTGTGTTGCTGGTCTGTTTCATTTTGAGAGAAAAAACAAACAAACTTAAAAAAAGATAGTTTCCTTCTGGTGTACACAGATATTAAAAAATACATATATTTATGGATCACAATTGTTTTAACAAACAATTCTTTCTAGAAATAATTTAAATCTTTCTTAACTCAATGGATGTTAGCATTTATGATTCAGTGAACCTGAATATATTTTAAAGAAATAGTTCTAGCAGGATTGGTTGGAAGAAGGAAAATTTAGTAATCCATAAAGCTTTTTGAATCGCCTAAATCACATATTAAAGGCTGTAATTTTGCATGTAACAAAAATAATTAGGGAGAAATATCCCTTGTGTCATAATCCAACCTAATCGTTTAAGCAGAAATTCACGTAAGCACCATTCCATAGCAAGTTTCTCTTCTTTAAATGGTTTCTCTTAAACAGTTTTTTGAATAAGTGTAGCATATGCTTAGGAACTCTAATACACTGTTCCCTAATTGCACATTGTTGCTACTATTGTCTTTAATTTTTCTGCTTTGATTTAGTTTTCACATTAGGCAATATCCCATTCCTGGAGTATTTCAAAACTTGAATTCAATACACTTTAATTGGGTAAACAAATTCCCTGAGAACATTTTCTCACAGTGCTAGTATCTAGCATTACAACAGCTGTTAAATAATGGCATATATTTTGCAACACTTGGCACCTATCACAGTAGCTTTCAAGCCTTTTAGCAGTCTATTCTTCCTGGAGTATTTTAAAACTCGAATCAAATTATATTCCAATTCTATGCTTTTTTGGAGAAAACTGGTCCATTAGATAATTTCAGTTAAGACATAATTTTTCTCATTTAAAGTGATTGTACTAATTTGGATAAATGCTAATCTGTTACACAAAGATACTCAAGATATATTGGTTTGTACAAAATGTATTCTTTTTTATTTAATAATCTGGAGCAGAGGCCAGCCAAGTTTTTCTGTAAAGGCCATATGGTTCCTGTTATAGGTATTTAACTCTGCTGTTGTAGCATGAAAGTGGCAGTAGACAATAAATAAATGAATGAGCATGGCTATGTTCCAATAATGCTTTATTTACAAAAACAGGCAGCAGGCAAGTTTATGAAGACACAATGTAGTTTGCTGGCTGGATATACAGGGAAGCAAGCCAAGTCTGCCAGGGTACCTCTGTCATGCTCAACACAAGGATGTGGTGGTTCCTCCAGACTTCACCAATTTCAGCAAAGGACCCAGGTATTTATCTGCAGTAGGGAAGGGAGGTAGAGAGAGTCTGGGGCAATAACAGTGTGTCAGTAGAAGACTGCAATGTTCTCCATTTACTTAGCCCTGGTCCAATAGAATGACACTATAGTTGGGCACTCATGGGCATGAGGAAAGAACAAGGATCCTATTACTAAATAGAGAAATTGGAGAATGAATTCTTTTTTATCAGTTTCCACCTCATTCCACATCCCCCCACCTTGATGACACTCATTCTTTTCCTAAGGAAAACAATCCAAAGTCTCATTTTACTGCCTCTTGCTGGCAGTCTGGGATATCTGCACAAGGCTAACTCCTCACCCTTACTTAGACATGAGTGTGGCTCCTTGAAATCCAGCCACCATCACTTAGTAAGTTATCTTACTTCTCTTCCAATTCAATATTCAAAAAGGGGTAGAAGCACAATAAGTGCAATAAAAGCTCTCATTTATAAACTAGAAAAATAGGAAGCACACAGCACTCAGGTATTCGCTGGCTATAGTTATAAAATGGTTATAAAATGTTGCTGGTCAGGGATTTTGAATATTACCTGAAATGGCATAAGCACACTGCTAAAATTAGTGGGGTCTAGGACAACAGTACAATAGGAAGACCATATATGTAATTGCATTTTATTATTTAAAATGTATTTGTAATGCTCATTGTTAAATGAAATATGTTCTATGGCCCTAAATTGAAAAACATACCTTCCTTACCAAAAACAAAAACACACAAAAAGCAAATCTATAATAACCTTGGTAAGACTGAGTGTCAGCTAATTATTAAAAATAAAACTATAAAATAAAAGTATTACTGTACTTATGTAGGTGTTCTGCTAATAAGCCTTCGATGCTTAGGTGAATAATCAAATATCATAAATTGTGTTTAGTTGGCAGTATGTTTTGTTAGACAATTATTTTTGAATCACTTTAGTTTGTGAGTTTTGATCAAAATCAATTTTGAGAAAAAGTCCCTTGGGTGAGTCAATAGCAACTGGAATTATTAATAAAATTTGTGAAGCAATATTTACATTAACAAATGAACCATACATTTTTTATATAATACTTACATTTTGTCTCACCATTGAGGAACACATTATAAAAATATTTTGAGTCTATCACATAAATTACTATTCCTTATATGAAGATTTTTTTACAAGCTTCCAGAACCACACTATATTTCTTACGTTATTTTCCTTTCAAAATGTTCATGGCTAGCATATTTTATAGAAAAATGAGAAGAGTAATATGTTGCTTAGTTTGCTTTCTTCTCTCCTCAATCAAGATTGCAACTTGAACTGTTGTGGCCCTACAAATAATCCTCATAGAATTTAATTTGAAGTTTATTTGAACATGAATTCTTATATCTATACATTTCTGTTTTCTTGTTCTAAGTTCCTTATATTTTCTCAGGTTGTCACTTTTGTTCAATATTTCATATGCATGTTGTTCAACTTAGATAAACCATATTTTCTAAATTATTAAATGGTATTTAAAAGTAGAATAACCACACATAGACCATTTTTTATGCTTTTGCTCGTAATATTCATAATAATCAACAACTCATATGAAATAACTTTGAACAACATTCAAAATTAATTTTTATATTTGCCATCGGCTAAAATTTTCTCTTTAAAGAAGAGCATTTTAATATTGTTTATCACTTCACTTGCACATTCTGTAAATTTTTAAGTAGTTAAATATAATCATTTTAATATAATTTAGTCAACATTCCCATATTCATTCTTAAATGACTACACTGTCAAATGTGGTAGAACATCAGCAAGATATTCTAATTGGAGCAGATCCACAAAATGTAATATTTACTCTTTGAAATATTTCAGACAGTGTCACTGATATCAGCACGTTTGAAATTATGTCTCACGCAAAATGGCAAAATAAAGCTATATAGTCTATGTTTTTACTGTATATCAAGTTGCCAACTGAAAAAAAATAGTATCATACTTTATCCATTATGTCTAGATCTATCTATTATTTATTTATATTTAAATTAAAGCAATATGAATTCTTTAGTACAGCAAAATGTACCACAGTTATCAAGTGAAAATGTTGGGAATACTGCCCTAGTTTCTAAGTACTTCCAGAATCATAAATAAGACACAAAGAAGCAAGAAATTGAAAACCAGGCATTACTCAGAAACGATACTTTGTTATGGGAGAATCTATTGAATTCCTACTATCTGAAAGGTTATGACAATAATATCAATTGTTTCTTTCTTTTACTTAAGTGTTTCCATTGCTTTCTTCATTCCTAGCACCAGAACAAATGTCCTCTAGCTATAGTACCACCCACAAAAATTCAAAGTATTTGCGTACAATTATGGTTTGCTGAGGACAGAACCCTGAGTTATGTTGATAACCCATGTATTTCACATTTTCTGTGTTTCTGTGTGTGTGTGTGTGTGTGTGTGTGTGTGTGTGTGTGTGTGTGTGTGTGAGAGAGAGAGAGAGAGAGAGAGAGAGACATACACAGGGCTTCTGAAGCCCAGGGCCCCAGGACAATCAATGCCCTCCCATGACTAGGTCTAAGGATGGAATTGACTAGTTGTGGAGTTGTTTCTTGCACTTGGTCCAGTTGTTTCTGGGTCATTCAGCTGCCTGTAGAACTACTTTATAAGTCATCTGTGCATTTTATATTTATGGTCTATCGATTTTTCCCTCTATTTGGGTCTTCCTTACCTGTTATCATTCACAAGCATACCTAGAGTGGATGTCAGAAAGTGCGCTTTTTCCAGCACTTCATAGCATTCACAACCCACTTTCTGCTTCTGTAAGTTTGTGGGCACTAAGACTTACTTTAAAAATTAAATAATCATAGGCTTCTGCTGCCTATGTTTGTGGTTTCTTTGGCAATACAATTTCCTATAAAAAAAATAATCTCGTCTTTTTTTGCTTTCAATCAATCATGTGAAAGTATCAATATCAAAATGTCCTTCCTGGGCATAATTCTAACTTGCAAAATTTCCAATTTTATTTGCTGTCTTTTCAGGCTGTGATATCTTCTACCTCATCACATGCTGCCTAAACACTAACTAAATGCTACACATTTTAGAATTTTTATTATAACAACACAAAGCTGCTATTAGTTGGATTATGGCCTATGTTGTTGTAATGAAAATATCTGAATCTATCATGGCCTTAAAAAAATAAAATTTTTTCTCTTACACGTAACAGTGCAGCATAAGTAGTCCAGGGCTGATGAGGTGGCCATTCTGCCCCTGGTAAATGATTCCCAAGATTGTTTTACTCTTTGCCATTTTCCTGACAGTATAATTGTAGAAAAGTGGCATTAATTTTTTAATTTGATTTATATATATGTATTAATTGCATATTTTAGACTGGTTCTTTTTTTGTACTTATTTTTGTTGTAATTATTACTTAAAAGTTTAAATTCCAAGAATGGCAGATGTTTTCCTTTTACAATCAAGGAGTAAATATTAGAAGACTTTGTTTACATAATATGGTGGGGAGTCATTTTTCTTTCAAGGCAGTAGTGCCAGAAGTTGTAGCAGAATCACCCTGGACCCAGTATCATTGGTGCAAACTGAAACTCCTTGCTATCTAGCACTGCCAGCTGAATATCTTCATGGGTATTTGATGAAATTATTTATGTAGATTGTTTGGGAAATATAATTAAGAACAAATTGTTCTCCCAACCCAGAAAATCTCTCCATTAAGATAGGAAAGAAAGAAACAGTTTCATTATTGAATGAGCCTTGAACCACAATGTGGTGCATGCACATCACAATTAGCTAAGAGATTGCAAAGATGGAAAGAAATCTCACCCTTTTTAATAACCAAGCAGATAAAACCAATTAGGTACATGTTGTCAAGATAAACTATAACTAATCTTCAAGTAAGAGGATTTGAGAGCACCATTTGTCTCACATAGTTCACCCTGGATTCAACCTGGTGATTGGGGTTCCCATTTATGTCAGCCAATTGGCATTATAAAGAGAAAAAAAAAAAAAAAAACTGTCTCATATCTTGATGCAGAAGGTGGTTCTGCAACTGGAGCAAGGTTCCCATTGAAGTTAGGCTCTCACCCTGCTATAGAGAATGAGAGGCAGGAGTGTTATTTTCCTTGATGTTTACATTTCAAAGAGATGGTTTCTAAGTCCTTGTAGCTTTCAAATGAAATTATATACATTTCAAAGAGAGGAGAAAGTATTCAACAATTAAATTTTTTCTAAGGTAACTGCCCTAAGAAGTTAGCCTCTTATTTTAAATTTTTGATTGTCCTTGTAGTCAGTGTTTCTGAATCTCTCATCCTCCTAGAGTTTCTGTAAATTACCTAACTTATAATAAAAGTTTTTGGCTTAAACTTGCACAAGTGGATTCTCTTACTCGCCAAATAATTAACCTAACTGATAACCATATCTCATTTTATTTAATCCTCCTAGCAGCTCTAATTAATACTAGCCTATTTCTAGAGATTATAATTATTAAGGTCAAATATACTTAGATGAAATAGTTTACCCAGTATATAAATACTCAATAAGTATTTCACCTGGGATGTGAAATCAGCTTCATTTGATTCTAGATCATTGCCCATTCTGTCTTAAGTGTTGTTCTCAAACTATTTGACTATGGACCACTTAGGCAATCAAAATACACCAAGGTGTCCCATCTGATCAGTTTCCTCTCTTCCACTTACAGATGACTTGGGGATAACATTAAAGTGACAGTCTATAAGTATGTTCCCCTGGAAAAGACATGTGTGTGTGGTGGATGCTGATTGCTATTTGGCCCATAAAGCGTTAACAACATGCCATCTTCATCAGCTTCATTTGAGATATTATCTCTCCCTGATTATGTTCAGTCTAAGTGGGACTGTAAACAGAACTTTATTTTATGTGAGCGAAGAGTGGTCACTTAACAAAAATATAACAATCGGATTTTCTCTCTTGGAATCTTAAGTCTTTACCAGGATATAGGTTGAAATGTGTATCAAAAAACCTGAAATAAGAAAAGCTTAAAGACATAAAGATTTGCCTTCCAAATAAAAAAATGTTTGGAAGTAGAAGACTGAGCCTAATGTGGCAGTTCCCTAAACCCCAGGAATCAGATTCCTTCTCTTTCTGCTCTGTCCTCCTCAGCATATGGCTTCTATTCTCCATAATGAAATCAGCATGGGGGACAGAGCTCTATGCATTCCACTTCCCTTCCATGAAATAGGACAGCAACACTTGCTGACTGGGTGGCTGAATCGGCGTCCTATAAAAAGTTTTCCAAAATTTTCTTTACAGCTTTTCTAGTTATATAATTAGCTAGAATCTGGATGCAATGAACACAAGAAAGGCTGGGGAATGCTTAATCTCTTCTACGTGAAGATTTTAGCAAATAAATCAATATCTCATTACAAAGAATAGAAGGGTTATTAGATATGAAACTAGAGGGACATAAAAGCATACAACAATAATTGAGGATGATTATTTCAGTTGCAACACCTTGCTTAAACTGTCAAATATTTTCCACCTTTAACCAGAGATAACTTGGCTCTATCCTTTCCTGTGCCTAGTGATCCATGCTGACTGATAATACTGCGAGCTCTCCAATATTTTTCTAATAAATGTCTTTTCTACTTTAAAAAAAATGTTATAAGCTATGTCCAACTTAAGACAACTAAGGGGCATATTCCAAATTTGAATAAATTTCATCCTTATTGTGCATACATTTTATGTTTGGACATGTGCAGTTTTGCAATATTGAAAAACATACATTTTGTGGTCAGACATCACAGCAAAAAACAGCCAGCCAACCAACAAAAACCGTAATTTGGGTATACAGTAAACTTTTAACAAGCATTACTAGTCTCAGCACATTATTAGTCAACCTTTTGGATAGTGGGATACTAAATGAACATTGTTTCATATAAAGCCTTAAAAAATGTATTTTTTAGATCATTTCTTAAAATACTAATAGAACCTTTGTGGACAACATAGGGATTGTGCATCAAATTTTGGAAATTACTGCTTAAAAGATATTATAGAATAATTTACATTTGATGAATAGTAGAGAAACCTAAATTCTATCAGCAATGACTTAAATTCTTGGGCTTCAATTTCATCATAACTTTTCTTTTTTTTTTTTTTTTTCAATAGAAGTTGAGGTGCTAGAAACTAAAAAACTGCACTGCCTCTGAGGGAGATTTTCAAGCTACAAAATAAAAATTATATAAATACGAACATGCTTTAGTGACTACAGAAATTTTACTTTTCTATAATTGAATGGTATGATTCTAGGAGGTACTTTAAAAAGTTCATGGAAAGATTCATATTATCTTTAAATCCTAATTTCCTATAAACTTTTTCAAGTACCCTTATATACTGAAGTTCTTGGCCACAGGCAATGTCAGGAAAATTTTACAACATCCCTTTTGGTAGAGTTTATCTGTGGCCCTTAACAAACCAAAGTTATGTGCATTTGCACTATAATGTTTCCAATTTTTACTTGGAATTTTTTCAGTGCATGTAGGTTAAAGTTTCAAATTTTTAATATGCAATTAATAGTTTAATCTTTCTATGCACTATAAGAAAGATACACAGCTATAGTTAAAAACTAAAAATTATCACAATAATTTTGCATATTCACAGATTTTTTTCATCAACTTTTCACACACTTACTAATGTCACATTTGCATTGATAGCTGTGAATACTGGGAACTTGTTATCTCTTACTATTATTTTTTAATAAATAATATACATGAGAAGATGCTGGTCCTGTTGTCCACATGCTGTTACAGACCTTAAATACGATGATTCATTGTAAAATGTATTAAGGTTTTAAAAATAAAACATAATCTGTCCAAACAGAACATGATTATTTTGCTAATTAAATGATTATACATTCTTACAGGATATACATTTTAATACATTAGCCTTTAGAAGCAAAAAAGAAAAAAAATTGGAGAAGTGCTTAACATGTATTGCAGTTATTTGATGGATGCTGAAAGAAATGTTTTTCATATACAATTTTTCACAGAAATATCCTGAAGCTCAATATTTTAAATTAATTTATTGGCTTAATTTTTCTCAGTGAAAACCTTATGTTAACATGAAAGTGCTGCTGGGATGAAGACTACTATAAACCATTGTCAATGAAGAACACATTAGGATAGATCAACATTGGGTATGTCTGCAAACTTTCCTTGAACATTTTAAATTCTAAATTACAAAACTGAATATTTTACATACAATTTTCTTGTATGTCTGCTTAAATTTTTTCTTCCTAAATCTAAAACTGATTGAATGGGGAATGAGTTTACTCTGTCTTTTTAAACTCATAGATCTGTAGCAATATGGGTATTTTTGTCTCCACACAGTCTTTGTTTCTATGCACGTTATAAGCACACTCCTCAAGTAAAACTTACATATATAATAGGTTGAGAGAAGTTTTAAGATGGGAAAATAGTTCTATTAAGGGATACAAGACCATTTCTTTAGATAGAGTTCCCTATGGCCCTGAGTGCCCTGATTAAAAAATAAAATAAAATAACAAATAAAACTGCAATAGTGATTAAATGTTTAACTATTATAACATTGTCAGCATGTCAGCATTTACCCCTTAATCCAGGTGTGTGATTCAGAGATTAAACCCCAATTACACTTGGAGTTGAGAAGCATTCTGACACAGTAGAGAAACTGCCACGGCCTAACAGGAAGGGCAAGGAAACAACTTAAAGTCTAGGTATTCATATCTACTGGGTAGGTACCAATGGTTTTGAGAAAAAAAAGGGGAAATTTTTTAAACAATATTTTCACAAAACTGATCTGAAGATGTGCTAGGTAGTGCCATTTACCTGATTAATAAATCTTGTACCCTATATTCTTTACCTAGAAAATCAGATTTTTTTGATGAATAAAGGGCTATTTAAATAACAGAAAGTAGAAAAAACCATAAAATCATCTCAATAGATGCTGAGAAACCTTTGACAAAATCTATCACCCATTACTAATAAAAACTGCCAGTAAACATGGGATAGAAGTTTCTCAATATTATAAGACACATCAAAGAAAAACTAAAGCTAACATCACACTTGATGGAGTACTATATGTCATTCTGTATTATTTCCACTGTGTTTCTTGGAACCAATATTCAATAGAACATTGACTTTCTTACATTTTTACCCATTTAGCTTTAAAAATTGACTCTTTCCAAAATATGTTACTTCCTTTAAAATTCAGGCAAAGCAGGAGAGGTACCCATTAACCCACATGTAATGTACCATAGTTCTACCAGCCCTCACACATTTAAGAATAGTTTTCTGTTTCTTGAATGGCAATTCATCAATGAATGCAACTCTCAGGTCTCAAATTCTATGTGTAATGTCTGGCATTTATTCTTGTTGAAGGGAGGTCTGAGCAAGACTTAAGTTCTCTGATTTTTGAAGTAACTTGTTAATTAACATATTTAATAATATGCATAATTGCTATTGAGTTATATTACGGAAAACTTTATGATCAGTGTTTTGAAATCAAATATTTACTAGTTGTATGAACTTGGTAGCTTTCCTAGGTGTCTTTAAACTTCAGTTCTTCATCTAACATAATGGGACAGTAGTACTACCAAATCAAAGAAATGTTTTGACAATTAGATGACTTAATTAATATAAAACGTAAAGTGCAATTTTTAGCAAATAATTCTTAATAACAATGAGCTGTCAGAATCACTACTTTAAAAATAATTGAATTTTTCACATAATTGAATATGTTAATGTAATTTCAATGCAACCAAATATAGCATTTCTAAATTAAGTTTACTGATAATGTAAGAAGAATAGAATAATGTAGAAAATTTCCCAGAGCGAATTTCATCTCCAATCTGCAAGTCTATAACCAGAAACCTCAAATAATAGAAACTTTACCACATAGAAGATTTTAACTCACCTCCAAGGAGTTGAGATCCACAGTATAGGTCTATATGCTGCTGAGTTGTTTTAATTGGGCCCTTGAAGCAATAATTATTGACTCAAATGCAAGTGCAGTCCTTCCTTCATTTACAGTAAATAAATAAATAAATGAAAATGTTTTTAAAAATCCCAAAACTAAACGTAAAGAAAGCAAGTGTCTAATTTTCATTTCATTCTTTTCCATTAGGTGGCAGTGTGACTGTGGAGTATTAATTCCCCACTAATCCTTTCTATAGCAGGGCCAATCCTGCTTTGTTAACAGACACAAAATCACAGCTAGATAGGAAGAATAAGTTCCATTGTGTACAGTAGTGTTAGGCATCTATAATTAGTAATTTATTATATGTTCCCTAATGGCTAGAAAAGAGAAGCTCTCATTACAAAAAGAAAAATGATAAATTTTTGTGATGATGACTATGCTAATTACCCTTATTTGATCTTCATAATTGGATACATGTACTGAAATATAACTCTTTACTCAATAAATACATACAATCAATATGTGCCAACTAAAAAAATAATAATTAAAAAAAAAACCACACTGGGCTTAATGAGCCTAAAATGAAATGAGGTGGGTAACACAATTACCAAAGATCATTAACAGTTCATGGAATATTACTCAGCCATTAAAAAAAAGAATGAAATTCTCCTCTTTAAAGCAACATGGATGAGCTTGGAGAAAATTATGTTAAGTGAAATAAGCCAGGTACAGAAAGAGAAATACCCCATATCCTCACTCAAGAATGGAAGCTAATAAAAATAAACAAATAAGAAAAAAAAAAGAAAAGAAAAGAAAGAAAGAAAAAAAGATGGAAAGAAAGTACCAACAATGACAATAATACCCTGAACTTCCAAAAGGAAAGAACAGAACTGTTGTTACTAGAGGTAGGAAAGTGGGAGGGAGAGAAAGGTTAGTGAGAAATTGGTTAAGGATCACAAAGAATGACTACATTTTGTAATGATGAGTATACTAATTATAATGATCTCATCATCACATATTGTACACAGGTACTGATATTTAACTCTTCCCCACAAATATGTATAATTAATTATGTTTCAATAAAAAAATACAATAAAATTCATTCAAGCCCCCAGCAAAAATATAAAACCAATAAAAAAAAGTCATCAGCAATTCAGAAATGTAGAAGCTTGTGTGTAAACTTGATCATCGCAACCTAAAGGTTATATTCACGAATGGAATCTCATTAAGTATTCTTAAGTATGTTTTTAAAAAGTTATTAGCCTTAAAAATAAATACAGTTGATAAGGTGGTCAAACATGGAAAATAACCTTAAGAGAAGTTCAGAGTATACATATCAATTACTTGCCCGATGAACTAATCCCTTGGTATTCTTTCCTGTTTAAAGATTTAAAGAAAGTGTCCAATTCCCAATGCAGTATAAGGGAGGAAAGGCAGAGGATCATGTTGGGACTCATGGTTAGTGGGAGAGATTCTAGCTAAGAAAAAGGATGTAGAACAGACTTTAAAAAATGATAATACACTTAGAACTTATTTGATATTCCCTTCATCAGAGAATATCAATTCGCAGTTTCTAGCACAGAGTGGCTGCTAATAAATGTTTGCTGAATAAATGGGTTCATAAATAATTAAGGGGATACAAAAATAATGTATTTGTTTTTCTTGGCAAATTAAATGAATCAGAATTGCATCTTTTATATATTATTTTTAAAATTTCTGAATATATAAAAGTGTAGAGAATATATTAATCATACGTTTTATTACTGATATTTCATACTTTGTAAATATGTTTAAATTCACAACACTGTATTTTAAACTTAGTTTTGAGAAATTATTTCCTTATTCTCATTTGCGATTCTCTATATTATGCTTTATATTTCAAATTAATATGTAGATAATCAGTTTATGCTAAAATTGCACTACAATATTGTTATTAAAAAGGTAGGTAGCAAATAAAGAAAAATAAACTAATAAATAATGCTATATATCTGTGCACTTATAAGAAACATATGAAACATAAATTCCAAGTTGACACACTTAATTATACTTAGATTAAATGATTTTTTGTTGTTGTTGTACAACAAAATAAAGACACTGTGATTTTACTTCATGGATTTTTATATCATCTAGAAATCCCTAAACTACTGAATTGTTTTATTAAATCGGACAAAATATAAATAGTTTTCATATAAATATAAAAAGACATGGGTACTTTAAAGTTAGATAATTTTACAGGAAATATTTTCGGTAAGAAAAATTTTATTTTCAATTAATTCTTGCAAACCAATTCAATTGAAAATTATTTCTAAGCAGCCCTGGAGAAAAGTCAATACATTTGGAAAGTCATACGAGATAAAGGTTTCAGAATGTATTAGTTATTCATTGTTTTACATTTGGACCATAAACTTATGCATGTAGTAAAATCCTTCATTGTAAACAATGAAATCATTTTATCATCTAATAATTATGTTTAAATTACAATTTTCTATGTTTAAAAACAGTGCATTTAAAAAATCTTTTATTATTATTATTATTATTATTATTATTATTATTATTTATACATATTTATGGGATACAGAGTTGACTGTCAGTTTTTGTGTACACTATATAATGATCAAATCAATATTACTAGTATGTTCATCATTAAAAAATCATAATTATTTTGTGTCCCTTACCCAATTACTACCTATCTCCCATCCCCCTCTCCCTTTCCCACCTATAGTAACTATAGGTCTGTTCTCTCTTTCTGAGAGTTCAATATTTTATTGTGGTTTTTCTTTCTGTCTTTGTTTCTTAGCTCCCACTTATGAGTGAGGGTATGCAGTATTTCTTTTTCTGTGCCTGGCTTATTTCACTTACCATAATTTTCTCCAGGCTTATCCATGTTGCTGTGAATGGCAGAATTTCACTCTTTTTTGTGGCTGAGTAATATTCCACCATGTACATATATCACATTTTCCTTACCCAGTCATCCGTTGGTTGATATTTAGGTTGGTTCCAACTCTTGGCTATTGTAGATAGAGCTGCAACAAACATGGGAGTGCAGGTATCCCATTGAGATGATGATTTCTATACTTTTGGGTATATACCCAGAAGGGGAATTGCTAAATCATATGGTAGTTCTATCTGTAGTTGCTGGCCATTTTTATGTCTTCCTTGGAAAAATGTAATTAGACTGTGGTATAACACAATACTATAAGAAACTAAAAAAAAAAAAAAAAAAGTAAAAAATTCTTTAGAAGTATGTGATCTGTTCTCTTTAAAAACAATACATTTTAGCTGATTATTCTCAGTCATGTGAAAAGTTATTAATTTTATAAAACTCTGATAAAAATAATATTTTATTCTGATGAGGATCCAACCAATGAGTTATATTAGTGAGCCAGAAAATGTATGCATCTTTTTAAATATAACTGGTTTCTTGAATTTAAAGAGCATGCTATTTACATATATTTGTATATATTAAATGCACAAGTAAGCAAAAATTCACGTGAATGAATATGCATGATGCAAAGAAAAAAAAAACAGAAATATAGAGTGCTATTCCCACACTATTGATCTGATAATTTTAGTAGTCTTGTCCAAAAACTAATTTACAGTTTGATGTTTCTATTCTTGACTCATAAAAAACCCAAAAAACATTAGGAGGAGTGCTTAATGCTCTGTATGAGTGCTAAGATGTCTCTTGTGAAGATTCTGGAAGCAGACATGATGGCTTGACCTGATCAGAGGACACTTACGGTCCTGGAAAGATGGGGCTGATTTTGAGATTTTAATGGTGTCTCTCTGTTAACTTGTATTACCAGCTTGATTTTTATTACATTCATGCAAGACTCCTAGAGGGATAAGACTGGAAGAGCAGTATATGTTAATTATCCTGATTTGATCATAGCATGTTGTACAAAGGTATTGACATTCAACTTTGTACCCCAGAAATATGTATAATCTATTACATTTCAATTTAAAAATAAATTAATAAAAACAAAAATATTGTTAGTCTTTCTAGAAACAGGAAAAGTAAGTTTTCTTATTCTGTATTCTGTTGGAATAAAGAAGATAAAAAATATCTTCAGGACAGCATTTCTTTTAAGTTAAAGGTCACAATTTACTCAGTAGATACGGGAATTTCTTCTTTGTCAAAATTCATTTTTTAAGCTTAGAGAACACGAAGAGCTATGATTCATGTTGTTATGGTACACTGGCTAGTGATGTATCTGAATTTCAACAATATGTGGTAAAACTAACCCAGAAAAGTAAGTTAGAATCCTTAAATTAAAAACAGCTGTCATTTGGGAGAAATAATTCAAAGTGGTGAGAAAAAAAAATCATCTGTACATCATCAGTAAATACTAAAATGTAGCTTAATTAGCCTTAACTGAATGTCTATTTGGTGCTCTTCAGGATTAATAAAGAGAAAATCTTTTTAAAATTAGTCTTTATATATATATCATAAGAAAAGATATGTAAAACCCACTGTAAATCTTATATTTTCTTATTGTAACATTTAAACATTTTTCTCTACATAACAAAACACCCTTCCATGGTGGCTTAAATAAAAGAAAATAATTTCTATTACCGTAGAAAACATCCAGATGGTGGGATTGAGCTATGGCTGATTCAACTACCTGATGGCTTTAGTATTCTAGGATCTTTCTATTTTCTATCAATATCCATAACATTGACTTCATCTTCAGATTTACAGAATGGCTATCTCAGATCCAGGAACCATAGTCAGACATTATAATACTCAGAGGAACAGGAGAAGTGGCCTCTCCCCATGTGCCCTCTTAGAAGTGCTGAAACATCTCCTCATGATCTTTCCAGAAGCCCTCTTCTATGTGATTGTTTGCCCATTTCTGGGCTAAAAACTGGCAAGGAGATTTAGAGATTTAGATTTAGAGTACTTAAATGAGTGGTTCTTCACTGGGGTTGATTTTGCACTCAACAGGACATTTGGCAATACAAATCATGTGCTGCTTAACGACAGGGATATATTCTAAGAACTGATTCACCAGGCGATTTTGTCACTGTGTGAACATCATAGAATGTACTTACACAAATCTAGACGGTATAGCCTACTTACACACCTAGAATATATGGTATTGCCACTGAAATTTTAAGGGACCACTGCCATATGCACATAGTAGTTGAGCAAAGCATGGTTATGCAACACGTGACTGTATATGGAGACCTTTTTTGGTTATCACAATTAGGGCAGCAGTACTGACATCTTGTGAACAGAGTCCAGGGATGTTGCTAAACATCCTACAAAACACAAGTCAGCCCCCTACAACAAAGATGTATCCAGCCCAAAGTGTCTCTAGTGCCAAGATTGAACCTGTAGAATGGTGGAACATATTTGCAAACTACACATCCAACAAGGGATTAATATCTAGAATATTCAAGGAACTAAATAACTTTACATTAAAAAAATATCCAATTAAAAAATGGGCAAAGGAGCTGAACAGACATTTTTCAAAGGAAGACAAACAAATGGCCAACGGGTACGTGAAAAAATGCTGGACATCACTAATCATCTGGGAAATGCAAATCAAAACCATATTGAGATATCATCTCACCCTAGTTAGACTGGCTATAATCAAAAAGATGGCGAATAACAAATGCTGGTGAGGATGTGGAGAAAGGGAAACTCTTCCATGCAGTTGGTGGGACTATAAATAAGCACAAACTTTATGGAAAACAGAATGGAGTCTTCTCAAACAACTGCAGATAGAACTACCATATGATCCAGCAATCCCACTTCTGAGAATATACCCAAATAAATGGAAATCATCATGTTGAAGGGATTCCTGCACTCCCATGTTCATCACAGCTCTATTTACAATAGCTAATATATGGAACAAACATTACTGTCCATCAACGGGCAACTGGGCAAGAAAAATATGGTATATAAACACAATGAAACACTGGTCAGTGATAAAAAAAAGAATGAAATTCTGCCACTCGCAATAACACGGATGAGCTTGGAGAAAATTATGTTAAATGAAACATGCCAGGTACAGGAAAAGAAATACCATAAGGGGGGGTAGGGAAAGGGGGAGGGAGAGGGAGAGGGAGGGAGGGAGGGAGGGAGAGCGGGAGGGAGGGAGGGAGAGAGAGGGAGAAAGGGAGAGAGAGAGAGAGAGAGAGAGAGAGAGAGAGAACACCACAAAAACAAACCGCTGAGGGAGAGAACAGACATACGGTTACTCGATTTGGAGGTGAGGGAGAAAGGGAAGGAGGTTAGAGCAAAATTGTGTGTAAGGAAAGTAGAAAAGTTTAGTCAGGATCTCTCACCTCACTTCTGTTCCAAATGGGCAAGATTCAGCACCTTCACTAGAAACAAGTTATGAAAGTAGTGCAACTGCGCATGTGTGACCATTTATTGATTCAGCATGATTGCTGTAATTATGTAATGCTTGGCTTGTGGCCACTATTGTGTGCTAAGAGTAAAAAGTAACTGCTCTGAACTGCTGGATGGTGGAGCATGCAAGGAGGGTAGAGCATTGAGGGTCAGTGGAGTAGAGCCTGATCTTGTGTCTGAGAATAAAGCAGGTCTATGAAGCTCGTATCTGAAGAATAAAGTATGTCTACTTTGCTTAAAGCTGCCAGTATCTTCTTTCAATTATCTGACTCACGACCTGCACAGGAACGGGCAGAAGGATCTGAGATTCCTGCTCAACATTGTCTAAGGGACACAAAGAATAATTACAATTTGCAATGATAAACATGTTAATAATAATGATTCAATCATCACATATCGTACACAGATACTGATAGTCAACTCTGAACTCCATAAATATGTATGTATGTTTCAATTAAAAATAAATTAAAAAACAAACAAAGACTACACTTTGAGCTAGGGTTGACATCAGCTTCTCGTGAAGCACATGGATGAGTGAGGAATCTACACATAAAGAAAATTATAGTTTCCTTAGAAGGGAGGTCAGGGTAGTGAAACCAGATATAGACAATAATGCCACTACCTTACTCACTAGTGAAAGGCACAATGTTGTAGTCTTACATTTACCTTCCAATAGAGATAAGGCTTTCTACCATCAGGGATCTGATTAAAAATTTCATGATGGGTGACCTCATGATATTTTAGTTATGCCTGGCTGATTGCTTGATTAATATGCCATAAAAAATGGTATCAAATAAATTTAGAAAACCATGAAATATGTTAGCATTTACTTCATAGCTCCAATGAAGTATTAGCACATGAGTTAGGAAATGTATTAATAATTTTCCCTTTTATTTTATAGCACAGCAATACTTTAAAATGGAAAATTGTATGTGTTTCTGTGGGTGGGCATGTGAACTTAAAAGACAATTGTTCTTCTCTACAAAGAGCTTAGAATGTGAACTTCTTGAGAAAATGAACCACTCTTATTTCTATATCACCTGCCACTCTTCACATATTTTCTGTGCTTTTCATACAGCATATTATATTATGTTTTTTAAGAGAAAGGAATGTTTAAAATAATCTGTATTCACTCCTTTAATTTAGAATAGTGATGTAGTAACATATCTAAGATTAAAAAAACATTTCATTAATATACTTATCATATTTAATAACATTTATCATGTAAAGTCAAAGTACATTTTCTAGAGTTGAGCCATTTTATTTAATTTTAGTTTTCAGTAGAGATAACATAGCACTATAGAATTCCAAAGCCAGAACAAGTTTATATAATACTGAAGAGAAAATTGTGGCTCAGGAAGGGTAAATAACTTTTTCTAGATCACACAGCAAGACTAATTGAGACAGATCCATGATCTCAGAGCTGGTATCTCATAATTCGCTGCTCAAGTTTGCTAAGTATCTCTTTGGGAAAAAAACGTAAGCCATAAAAAAATAAGAGATGGAGAAAAGAAATTTGCGCATTTTACATTTCAGATTTCTTGAAGATGAATATGCACAGAGGAATGCTCTAGTCCTTAATGATGCCAGTGATAGCAGATTTTGCAGAACCAACGAAACAACTACAATAAATTGCACGGAATATTTCTCACAGAGTCAACTAGCAAATTTAGCAATCACACCTCCCCAGATTACTGTTGAGATATAAAATTATTATTTTTACATGACAGGTAAATAACCAGTTTTCTTTGATTAGACTATATTAAGAGAAGTGAAATACTTTGAAAAGAGCAATGGAATGGAATGGTGTCTTTCATCAAGACAGAATCATGTTAATGTCTTATGCTGTCTAGTTACCATGAGAAATAGGTTGTGGTACATGCACACTTTAATTATTAACACTGAAATATGCTGAAATTGAAGCATTGCTCTTAGTAAGAGCTATTACTGCTGAAATGACCCATTTAATAGTGACCATGGTATCAAAGTATGGATTTAAATTGGTAATTAATAATGGTCCATTTTGCAAATGTTAACACAGGAGTTCAATAAAAATGCTAACTAGGTCTCAAATATCACAGAAAATATATTGACATATTAATATGTATTACTTATGCTAAATGTTTTACAGATTTACGAATGAGAACAAAGTGATAAGAATAAAAACATTTTATACCTAGGGTCTGAGGAATCAGTAAATTTAGTGGATTATATTTCATTTTCACATCTAAAATTCTTACACAGAAATTTTCTTTTATCACAATCTACAGAATTCGGGTAAGTGGAAGTGACAAAAAATTTAAAGCAAGATGGTGTGACACTTTTGAGAAATTTTGGAGTGATGAGTGGTAGATGTACTTGTCATCCTATAGTTCACTTGTTCCAAGACCCATATATGCATGACATTATGATTTCTGAGCACATTGACAGTGTTCTAAATATGTTAGAGTAGGTTAAGGGAAAATGTATTATTAATAATTTTTTAAGATAACTTTAAAATTGTAATTTCTCCAAGAATTGATGTATACAATATTATTTTGGCTATGGTAAGTAGAAAATATGTTTAATAACAGCCATTTGTAGTCACTTAGGTTTATATATATACATAAAAATGGCAAGAAAATTTTAACAGAATTTAGGTGACGAATTTCAATGTATTTTGTTCAATATGATTGTTATTAAATTAATATGTAGAATAGAAGTGGATGATAGAAAACATTTCAAAGTACTTCGAACATAAACATATATATATACACACACATACAACTTAAAAAAATTTTTTTTTTATTGAATCAAAATTAATTTACGTACTTTGGGGGTTCAACATTGAGATATGTTGATCAAATCAATATTGGTAGCATATATATATATATATTGTTACAAATCATAATTATTCTTTATGCCCCTTGTCTATCCCCTTCTCCCCACTCCCCCCTCCAATTACCCTAGATTTCTCCTCTCCTTCTGAAAGAATAATGGTCACTCTGTTGATTTGTTGCATAGAAGATCTGTCCAATGCTGAGAAGTGTGATCAGGTCTCCCAGTATTATCATAGAGCAGATGCTTTCTCTGTCACTCTGAAATGGGCTTTGTGGAGAGAGGCATCCTCTTCTTTTCCTTATCTCTGCTGGTGACTCTCCTTGTGTTAATGCACTCCAGCGGTTGGCGGACCATCTGCTTGGTGGTTGTGGCATCTAGCCGCTTTCGTGGCAGCCATGGTTATTGTGGTGGCTGTGGTGGGCCACCCACATGCAGGTGATGTCTTTGGCATGCTCCTTGATGCTGGCAGTATGCCTGGTTGTGGGTGAGGGGTCTAGTCCCTGGCTCCAAATCTCTGGTTCCCAGGCAGGCCCCTGGGTGCTGGTGGTGTGCCTGGGATGGAACTAATTTTTTGTCCTTTGCTTAATTTTAAAACGGGAACTTCCTGTTGGAATCAGTACTTGTGCTGTGTGGTTGAGCTAAATTGCTGCTTTGGTGCTGTTTCCCTAGGGAAGGCTTTTTGTGCAGCTCAGGTTTTAATGGTTGACCTTATAGGTACTTCTGGCTCTCCAGAGACCCGGTGGATCTATGTTGTGTAGAAAGTCTGATCTGGGCCTGAGTTTTCTCATTAAACTGCACCCCATGCAATTCTGCATTCCCAATAAGTCTCCTCTGCAAAGTCCTGCACTGATTGGGGGGCAGATCAGCTGTCCTTGCTGTGTCCCAGTGTTCTCCCAGTGGGCCTATCTCCCCCAGTGCCTGTGCTCTAAACATGCCCCATAGGAAGGGCCCTGTTTCAATACCTTGTGATGACTCACTGGCCTCTGAATGGCTCCATTTTTTCAGTTGTTCTGGCTCCTTGCTCCTGCATGGGTCCACGGGAACCCTATTCATAGTCTTGCTGTCCTAGGGGCCACCAAAGCCATTTTCTCCCATGATGCCCCCAAGTAACTCCATCCGAAGGGCACAACTGCGGCTTCTGCCCACTAACTACTCCATGCACTCATCAACTCCAGCCTTAAAGCGGCCACGGCCCGAAATGCTCCCAGTAGTTTTTTCTTTCTGTCATCATGGTTTCTCCCACCTTCATGAACTCCGTAAGTCTCTACTCCTCTTCCCCTGAGCTCCAGCAGCCCCACCTTGGATGAGGTTATGTATTTGTAGTTGTAAATTGATTAATTTGTGGGAGAGAATGACACAGGGAACTGTCTATTCTGCCATCTTGACCGGAAGCCCCCACACATACATATTTAAATTGTTTTTAATTGGTTATGAATATTCATGAGATACAAAGCTGATTGTCACCCCTTGTGCCCAAGATGTGAAGGCCAGATTCATACTGGCAGCATGCCCATTGCCAAAATTTGCATTTGTACCCCCTGTCCCCCACCCATTTTTCCCAAACCTCCCTCCACCTCCCCCTTTCCCCAACTCCACTTTGTATCCCAAGGTATGTTCTCTCCCTCTGCAGGGCCAATGCACCATTGTGGTTTTTCTTTCCTTCCTTCTTTCTCTCTTAGCTCCTGCATATGAGTGAGCACATGTGATGTTTATCCCTCTGTGCTCTGCTTATTTCACTTAACATAAGTTTCTCCAGGCTCGTCCATGTTGTTGCAAATGGGTGAATTTCATTTTTTTTATGGTAAGAGTAGTATTCTACGGTGTATATATACCACATTTTCCTTCTCCAATCATCCATTGATGGACATTTAGGTTGGTTCCGTGTCTTGGCTATTGTAAACAGGGCTGCAATGAACATGGGAGTGCAGGTATCCCTTTGACATGATGATTTCCATTCTTCTGGGTATACACCCAGAAGTGGAATTGCTGGATCGTATAGAAGATCTATCTGTAGCTGTTTGAGAAATCTGTATACTGCTTTCCATAGAGGTTATACTAATTTACAGTCCCACCAACAGTGCAGGAGCATTCCCTTCTCTTCGCACCCTTGCCAGCATTTGTTATTCACCGTCTTTTTTGATTATAGCCAGTCTAACTGGGCTGAGGTGGTAACTCAGTGTAGCTTTAATATGCGTTTCCCTGATGACTAGTGATGTGGAGCATTTTTTCATGTACCTGTTGGCCACTTGTATGTCTTCCTTTGAAAAATGTCTATTTAGCTCCTTTGCCCATTTTTTAATTGGGTTATTTGTTTTTTTACTGTGTAATTGCTTGAGTTCCTTGTATTTTATGGATATTAATCTCTTGTCAGATGCATAGTTAGCAAAAATTTTCACCCACTCTGTAGGCTGTCATTTCACTCTATTGATTATCTTCTTTGCAGTGCAGAAGCTTTTTAGTTTGTTATAGCCCCATTTGTATATTTTTTCTTTTGCTGTTTGTGCTTTCAGGGTCATTTTCATAAAGTCTGTGTCCAGACCTAATTCCTGAAGTGTTTCACCTATATTTTCCCTTAGTAATTTTACAGATTCAGTTCTTATACTTATGTGTTTAATCCATTTTGAGTTGATTTTATTATATGGTGAGAGGTGCATATCTACTTTCTTTTTTCTGCATGGGGACATACAATTTTCCCAGCAACACTTGCTGAAGAGACAATCTTTTCCCCAGTGCAGATTTTTATTGCTTTTGCCCAATATCAGATGGTTGGAAGCCTGGAGTGTAATTTCTGGGTTCTCAATTCTGCTCCACTGGTCTGAGGATCTATTTTTATGCCAGTATCATGCTGTTTTGGTTACAATAGCTTTGTAGTATAATTTGAAGTCAGGTAGTGTTATGCCTCCAGGTTTATTTTATTTTTTTGCTCAGGATTGCTTTGGCTATTTGGGGTATTTTGTTGTTCCATATGAAAGTTAAGATTGTTTTTTCCATTTCTGTGAAGAATATCTTTGGTATTTTGATGGGGATTGCATTGAATATGTGGATCACTTTGGATAGTATAGACATTTTCACAATGTTAGTTCTTCTAATCCAAAAGCATGGAATATCTTTCTATCTTTTTGTGTCTTCTTTAATTTCTTTCAGTAATGGCTGTAGTTCTTATTGCAGAGATCTTTCACCTCCTTCATTAAATTGATCACTAGGTAGTTTATTTTTTGTGTGACAATTGTAAATGGGCTTACTTTTTTATTTTTCTTTCTGTTAGTTCATTATTTGGGTATATAAATGCAACTGATTTGGGAACATTTATTTTGTATTCTGCAACATTACTGAGGTTATTAACCAGCTCTAGGAGGTTTTTGATAGAGTCTTTAGGATTTTCTATATATAGTATCATGTCATCTGCAAATAGAGAAAGTTTGACTTCATCTTTTCCAATCTGGATTCCCTTTATTTCTTTCTCTTGCCTGATTGCTCTGGCTAATACCTCCAGTAGTATGTTACATAGAAGTAGTGACAGTGGGCATCCTTGTCTTGTTCCTGTTCTTAAGGAACAAGAATTTTCCCCATTCAGATTGATACCATAAGTAGGCTTGTCATAAATGGCTTTTATTGTGTTGAGATATTTTCTTGTATATGTAATTTGCTGAGAGTCTTTATCATGAAGAGATGTTGAATTTTGTCTAACGTTTTTCAGCATTTATTGAGATAATTATATGGTCTTTGTCCCTGAGTTTGTTGATGTGGTGTATCACATTTATTGACTTTCATATGTTGAACCATACTTGCTTCTCTGGGATGAATCCCACTTGATCATGGTGTGCAATTTTTTTAATCTGTTGCTGTATTCTGATTGCTAACATGTTGTTGATGATTTTAGCATGTAGGTTCATCAAGGATATTAGCCTCTAATTTTCTTTTTTTGTTGTGTCTTTATTTGATTTTGGTATCAGCGTTATGTTGGTCTCATAGAATGAGTTTGGGAGAGTAACTTCTGTTTTGATTTTTTGGAATAGTTTGAGGAGAATTGGTATTAACTCCTCTTTAAATGTTTGATAGAATTCAGCCTTATAGCCATCTGGACCTGGACTTTTCTTTGTTGGAAGATTGCTGATTACCAATTCAGTCTTGCTGCTTGTTATTGATCTGTTCAGGTTTTCTATCTCTTCTTGGTTCAGTCTTGGTAGTTTGTATGTGTCTAGAAACTTATTCATATCTTCCAGATTTTCATGTTTGTTGTCATGCAGTTGTTTATAGTATTCTTTAAAGATTCTTCATATTTCTGTGGTATCAATTGTAATGTCTCCCTTTTCATTTCTGATTTTTGTTATTTGGGTCTTTTTCTTTTTTTTTTTTTCTTTTTTTTTACTTTTTTTTGTTTGTTTGTTTGTTTGTTTGTTAACCTAACTAATGTTTTGTGTATTTTATTTATCTTCTGAAAAAAACAACTTTTTGCATCATTGATCTTTTCCATTGTTTTGGGGGTCTCTATTTCATTTAGCTCTGCTCTGATTTTAACTATTTCTTTCCATCTACTACTTTTAGGTTTGGATTGCTGTTGTTTTTCAAGTTCTTTGAGGCATAGTGTTGGGTCTTTTATTTGAAGTCTTTCCGTTCTTTTGATGTAAGCATTTATTGCAATAAATTTGCATCTTAGTACTGCTTTTGCGGTATATCCTACAGATTTTGGTATGATGTATCTTTATTTTCATTAGTTTCAAGAAATTTTTTTGAATTCCTGGACCCATAGGTAATTTTTTCTTGGACCCATAGGTAATGCAGAAGCCTATTGTTCAGTTTCCATGTATTTGTATAGTTTCCAGAGTTTTGCTTACTATCAATTTCCAGTTTTAGTCCATTGTGGTCTGAAAAGATACTTGGAATGATTTCAATTTTTTAAAAAAATTGCTGAGACTGGATTTGTGACCTAATATGTGGTCTATCCTAGAGAATGTTTCATGATCTGATGAGAAGAAAGTATATTCTTTAGTTGTTGGCTGAAATGTTCATATTTATCTGCCAGGTCCAGTTAGTCTAAGGCGTAGATTGAATCCTATGTCTCTTTGTTGATTTGTTGCCTGGATGTTCTGTCTTATACTGAGAGAGGGGTGCTCAGATGACCCACTATTAACATATTAGGGCCTATTTCTTTCTTTAGGTCTAAGAGTGTTTGCTTTATATATCTGGGTGTTCCAGTATTGGGTGCATGTATATTTATGATTGTTATGTCTTCTAGCTATATAGATCATTTTATAGTGGCCATCTTTGTCTCTTTTTTTGTTTTTTTGGTTTAAAGTCTATTTTGTCCAATGTAAGAATAGCTACTCTTGTTCATTTTTGTTTGCCATTTGCATGGTATATCTCTTTACATCCCTTCACTTTTAGTCTGTGTGAGGTGGGTCTCTTGAAGACAGAACTTGAAGAGACTCTCTTAAAGACTAGTACTTGGGTCTAGTTTTAATCCAGTCAGTGAGTCTGTGTCTTTTGAAGGGGGAGTTTAATCCATTCACATTTAGGGTAGTTATTGACAAGTATTTTTTAATTCCTGTCATTTAATTGCTTCTTGTTTAGATGATTTAAATATCTTTTGATCATTACTTCCCCTTTTATTTCTCTTCTTGAGCGTTAGTTGGAAATTTAAGGTGGCATCATTTATCTTCTTTCTCTTTCTCACTGGCATTTTTGTTTTAATGGTGGGTTTTGCTCTTGCTTGTGTATTTATGATAGTGGTCTTCATCTTTCAGATTCCAGATAAAGGACCCACTTGAGAATTTCTCGCAGGGCTGGTCATGTGGTGGTGAACTCCCACAACTTTTGTTTGTCTGATAAATACAGTATTTCTCCCTCATTTCTGAAGGAGAGCCTTGCTGGATAAACAGTTTTTGGCTGGCAACTTTTTTCTTTAATATTTTGAATATGTCATTCCACTTTCTGTGGCCTGTAGAGTTTCAGTTGAGAAGTCTGTTGTTAGTCTGATGGGGGCTCTCCTATATGTGATATGTCACCTTTCTCTTGCTGTTTTTAGAATTCTGTCTTTGTCTTTGAACTTTGCAAATTTAACTCTAATTTGGCTTGGGGAGGATCTTTTTGGATTGAATCTGTTTGGAGACCTTTGAGCTTCCTGAATCTGAAGGTCTGTATCTCTCCCTATACCTGGGAAGTTTTCTGTTACTATTTCCTTGAACAGGCTTTCCATACCTTTTCCTTTCTCCTCCCTTTTCTGGAATACCCACAATTTGGATGTTAGAGTGCTTGAGGTTGTCTGCTATCTCTCTTAGATTTTCCTCACTATTTTTAATTCTTTTTCCTTTTTTTATCTGCTTGGGTTATTTTGAAAAGACCATCTTTGAGATCTGAAATTCTTTCTTCTGCTTGGTCTAGCCTGCTGCTCAAACTCTCTGTTGTGTTTTTTTATTTCATTGAGTGAATCTTTTATTTCTAGGAGTTCTGCTACACTCTTTTTTAAGGTATTAATCTCTTTGTAAATTTCCTCCTTCATATTCTGGATATATTTTCTTGTTTCATTGTATTCTCTAATTGAGTTTTATTTATATTTTTATTTCTTTGAGTTTTCTTAAGATCATTGCTCAGAAGCCTTATTCAGACATTTCAAGGATTCCCTGCTCCATGGAATCTGAAATTTGAGCATTACTGTAATCCTTTGGAGGTGTCATCTTCTTATTTATTTGTAGTTCTAGTATTTCTTTGTTGACATTTGGTCATTTGTTAGAGGATTTGCTTCTATTAGACTGAGGTTGGCTATGAGATAAAAAATTCTTCCTCTATTTGCAGGCTTTACTGGTGACTTTTCTTATATCAGTGTAGTCAAGTGAGTAGTAGGTTATCTGTGGAGTGACCCTGCTACTGTGGTGGTCATTTGTTAGAGGATTTGCTTCTATTAGACTGAGGCTGGCTATGAGATAAAAAATTCTTCCTCTATTTGCAGGCTTTACTGGTGACTTTTCTTATATCAGTGTAGTCAAGTGAGTAGTAGGTTATCTGTGGAGTGACCCTGCTACTGTGGTGGTGAATTGTCTTTGCTTGACAGTAGATGTGTTAGTGGCTATATTACATTACCAGTTCCAGAATCTGTGACCATAGTATGAGCCCCAGCCCCACACAGGTCTCATCGGCTCATCTTGATATAGTAGGCCACAGGTCCCAGTGCTTCCCTCTGGGTCCAAGGGGGAGGGGTTGCCTGTGCTGAGCAGTTCTCCTAGACTCACCTCAGCAGGAGCCATACTTAAATAGTTTTTAATTATTTTTTCAGCCAGAACTTCTATTTAATGAGTAATCTTTCAAATCCTTAACGTGAACTGGATGCTGTAATAGCTGCCTTCTTGGCTTTAGGTGGTGTTCCTTCAGGGAATCCATGCCTGAATCTACAGGATATAATTTTTAGGTGCCTATTCAACCAGTACTGGGGGCAATTTCATTGTTTAGCATTGACAGTCCAGTGGCAGTTTCTCTTATGCTTAACAGGTTATCCACGTTTGCCACAGGTTGAGTTTTCATGGCGATAGTCCTTAAAGCCACAATGGCAGCATGCCTTATTATGACACTTTGCAAATGATAGTTTCTTCATCATCTCATTTCTGTGGCCCAGAACAAAGAGGTTTTTTTTGTTTGTCTTTTCAATCTTTTAATTAAAAGTATGAACATCTATCTTGACATATAATTATTAGATTTCTGTAACTGTTGCCTTTAGAAAAAAGAAATAACACTACAAATTTTAGATAACATCATGTTTTCTTTTTTAAAAATTATGTGCTTAATGATCTATAAGATAAGGTTTGAAATTTAGAATATTCCAAATCGATATACATCTGAATTTAAATTGTTTTTGATAGATTAGGTAGAGAATGTTTGCCTTGCTAATTAAGGATTAATATATTTCTATATCTATCTATCTGACATAGTAGTACCAAAGTAGTTCAATGACATTATGATTTAGTCCTTTACTACAGTAATATGTGTTTGATTTCTCCTAGTATAGTAGTATAGTAAGCTCCATTTAAGGAAGCAGGTGAAGAAAGAATAATGAGGATGAAAAAATATATATCTCTTAAAGCAACAATTATACTAACTACACTTAGATGAGGTATATAAAATAGTCAAACATAGAAGCAGAGAGTGTAATGGTTGTTACCAGGAGATGAGGGGAGGAGAAATGGGGAGTTGCCATTCAGCTGGTACAAAGTTTCAGTTTTCTAGAGATATGTACATCATCTTGCCTATAGTTAGCAATACTACATTAAACACAAAATTTTCTTAAGGTGATAAACCTCAGGTTAAGTGTTCTTCTAATAATAATAATATTAATAGAATAACTGAATGCCTCTTCAGTTTTTAGGTTTGGGGACTTTTTCTTTCCCAGATAATTGGCTCATTTTATAGAAATGTGCCTTAAATTACCAATGTTTTCTATGAAAATTGTAGTTTCCCTTTCCTTTACCTAAAGACATAGACTGTGGTAGTATCCATAGAGCTTTGAATTATTTTCATCATAAAATAAGAAGAATTTACAATTTCTAGGGGCAAAAGGAAGAATGCTATTTAAAGAGTTGCACTTACATGTGCATTTGCTTTCCTTGGTTGGATGGCCTTTTGTATTTTAAGCAGTTCCTCTTGACAGTCACCTGATATATTTATTTATTCATTTGTTTGTTTGTTTTAAAGATGAAGTACTTATACCATAATCGTTCTGTATCAATGTGTGGCTGCCTTCATATCAATGCCTTTTTTTTAAGTGGGAGACCCCCACTTTACTTCTCTCATATGCATACTACTTTTTTTTAGCTTAAGTTGGAGAAAGCAACTTTTCTTCAATATCCCTCCCCTCAAAAGTAAAATAACTAGCTGAAAGAAGTGGGACTCCATTACATCTCAGGAGATAGAGCACTTACAGTTAAAGCAAGGTACATGTGAGACTCACAATCTGCGGTACTCGGGTTCTATACAGTCACTGCATATGTACATCTACCACAAACAGTGAATTAGCGAATACCGAAGCATTGCTTCTAGGAAAAATACAACGGTAAATTTCTGCAAACATCTGGATACGACTTTCTGGTCAACAGAAGAATACATAATCCTGTTTCACGTGTGTTTCTATTTAAAGAAACTTTATAATATGTATTTTTGATTGGTTGACATTGAACTGATGTCCAACAGTACCTAACTTATGCGTGAAGGAAGCTTACCTAACACACATATTTTCTCCATCAGGCACATCACAGCCTTCTTGTGCTTAGAAGCACTAGAAAGCACTTGAGCATTTTGTTTGGGGGATATTTTAAACAGTAGCAAACTATATTGTATAAGATTATATGAGCATATTATATGTGCATACATAACCATTTATGCATATTTATTATGCATTTGGTTGTTTATTGAAAAAACATGTTTCCTCTTTTAACTTTTAACGTAATTTTAGTAAAATATTTTCTTTTTAATCAATATTATGTTGTGTTTTTTTCTTTAGCATTTCCACAGTTTAAGTTTCTGAAACAGATTAGTGAGCACTGAGTTCAAGAAGAGAAGGGAGGGGAAGAGAAGAGAGAAGGCAAAAGAAAAAGACACCATCTATTTTCTACAAGAATTGCTAATGTGAAATTGGATGAATTTCTAGAACATGGTATTAAGATATTGTGGTTATGCTTTAAAAATTGGTCCAGAGTGTTATGAAAAAATAAAATAATTTTGCACTGGGTTTTTTAAGTCTCAGAGATTATAATAAGCTTGCTGTAAATCTTTTGGTATTTGCAAACCTAACCTTATTGTACTAAAGTTTCTTCGGGCAAGAGATGTGATTTTTTTTTTCTTCCTTTTTTAACACTCTCCAACCTGTAGTTTTGTCAATTTGCTTCAGTGCACATTAATTATCTCACCAATAGGAATGTCACTTTGTAGTCAGCTGTTACTATAGTATTGATCAATAAAGCCCTTTTTAACTCTTCAATAAGTCTTAAACCTGGCAGAGGTTTTAAAGTCAATAGTTATATTTACAAAGCATGCAAACCAGCAATTTAAAGGAAAACAAATAGAGCTATGTCTATAGTATCAGGCAACATCTAAATACTAAGAATATTCAGTATATTAACTTCTATAATGTTAAAAGACAAATCTATTCAGTTTGAAACCTACGTTTATTCTAGGTGCTATGAATGTTTAACACAAAGCACTAACATTAGAGAATCATGCAAATGCTGCTATAGATGGCAGGACAGTAAAACTATCATTATATAGCTACTGTGGCTGAGATTAAAATAATAATAATAATAATAATAATAATAATACTTAGTTTTGCAATTGTACATGCCCTTATCTTTGTGTTACAAAGTATGAAACAGGTGACTGAGCTCTGGTCCTAAATAAACCACTGACGTTTTCCTACAATTTTTAGCCATTTACACAATGACACATTACTGATTCAGGGAATTTTTAAACCTCTTCACACTCAATTATAATATTTTAAGAGTTTTTTTCAAGAATCTTATGTTCATGTGAAAAATTATAATAATAATAAAATATAAATTATGCCCCAAACAAGGTATGTTAGGTAAAATGGCAATTATTTTTCATAAAAGAAAATAAATATTCCAGTAGGCCAATTTGACACATTCGTGATCTTAGAGCAAGTAATTAACATTTTTACTCATTTTATATTAAATAAAAATTGTCTTCATAGCTTGATGATGTGATACTTTTGGTTTAGTGTCCAAGACACTACCTCAAAATTTAGTTTAAACTTTGCAAAATATATGTGCTATTCAGTTTCAGAGGGTGTTTTATTTATTTCAACAACTAGAAGCTTTTCAAATGATTTACTTATTTAAACTGAAATTTTATTAATTAAAATTTTATTAATTAAACAGATCTAGAAATTTCAGTGTATAAAAACGTATTAGAGAAATTTATCCCCAAACTGTGTTTATTAGATTTCAAGATGAACACAAGAATCTAGGAAAACTATTGTATGATCAAATACCACAGTAATTCTTACACTAATTAAGGACTCATAATAAGTAAAGTAGAAAATGAGAAGTTAAAAGATCTAGTTAAGTATGTATAACAAGTTTTCTAGTTAAGTGTAGAAATAAAATATAGACTGTAAAACCTACAATATTCTTATAAACAGAGTATAATTATGTAAATGATGCCAAAATATAAGCCAGGATTTAAATTACAGCAATTAAAATTAAAAATGACATACTTATTTAAACACTTATATTTATCACTTTACTATCTCTTTCAGGAATTTTCAAGTAGGTAGCATACAAGCAGGAATGAATTGTGCACAGTTGCCTCACTTTCATCTTTACTTGGTCATATAGATCTAAGAGTTTTTATTGATTTTGTAGTGAAAACTACTTAATGTTAATATCTGGCACATCTTGAACGTTATCTTTAGCTTGTTGTATATACTCATTCTGAAATTAATTCTATGGTAAAATATATGCAGATTTTAAACCATAGTGAAGGTTACAATTCACAGGAACTTCTTCGATTTTGCTTTTTAGTATGTTATGTTAAACTTATCTTTACTTACCATTAAAGATAATCTAAAGCTGGTGAGCTCACACATAATTGCAGTAAATAATCATTGATTCTTAGAAAGTGCTATCTAGATATGCTACATGTTTAACTTTACCCAGCAGAGAAAGTAATGAGCAATTACAAAGTGCTTATGTACCATGCACTTTACTAGCCTCTCTGAGAGAGAGAAAACATATATATTCCTATTTAATTCTCACATTATCCATAAAAGGTAGAGAAGATAATCCTTATACATGTATTAAAGATGAGGTGTCTGAAATAATTGATGAAATTGCTTGTTTAGCCAAAAGTCACATATAGATATTAGGGAGTACAACAAATCTATGTTTGATTAACATAATGACTTCATATATAATAATAAAAAGAAAATGTATTTTTCTTGAATGGATTTCACACTGAACATCAAAAATTTGAAACATCAACATTATCATCATAGACACATCTAATATTTATTGAACACTTATTATTTAGGTCAATCATCCATTCACTTTGCCCAAGATAATCCCAGTTTATATCTATTGTCCAAGAATAATTAGTAAGAGCATCCACATTCAATTTTAAATATCCTACCTAGTTGATAAATTATGTGATATCTCTACTGATAATTAAATAAGAATTTTATTATATTTTTAATGCATTTAAACATAAATTTCTAAAACAACTTCTCACATGAAGAAACAGAATTAGTTTATTCACTAATACAGGTTCATCCAGTCACTAAATGACAGAAACTGGGAATAAAGCCAGGTGCCTGGACGCTCCTACCAATGCAGTGCACAAGTAGTTTAGCTCTTCTCAACAGAGTGAATTTGACTGTTTTAATTCAAGGTAATTAATTGCTTGCAGCTTGCACTGGGTCATAAGTTCTCTGTGAATGAACACTATAAAATTTTTAGTAAAAATAGCATAAGGAAAGCCTTGAGGCAAAGTGAATCTTGACATAATCAGTTGTGTTCCAACAAGGAAAATGAGAGAAGAGCACTCCCGGTGGAGGTAGAAAAAGGAGTATATTTGTAAAGCTTTAGTAGCAAGTTGTCTTTTGGGACAAAAAAAAAAAAAAAATCAAGTTAAATTTTAATATAGGATTAGCAGTTCTTCACAATATCCCCCCACCCTACTTTTTATTTTTTTTAATTCAGTTAACGACTATCTTGTGCCCATCTACATGAGGTGTTGAGAATTAGGCATGGTCCATCCATTCAAAGATCTTACTTCTTAGCAGATTGCATAAGATTCCACTGTATTCCTCCTGATATACCTTCAATATTAATGCTATACCTTTAGCAGCAATGTATTTCATATATGTAGCAAAGCCACAGTATATTACAAGAAGTACAAAACGTATGCATATGTATAAATGTATCAAGAAACATACACATACAAGTGTTTCAGTGTGTTTGTGGATATACACATATACATGTTTGGGTGTGTATATATATCTGCGATGTGTACATACACACATGTTGGCATGCATACACTCACATATACACATGTGTGCACACACTGGGCTGTTAAAGCTGTCAAACTATGAGACTTACCATTTTCTGAAATTTTGCTATTTATTGTAGTAACTTGGAGCTTATATTCCTTATATGTTCCATAGGCCTTGGCATACTTCCTTGCCTATAATATGTATCCACATATTTATTGAAAAAAGAAATGAGGGCTTGGGTTTTATACAGTCCAAAGTTTTCATTATAAAAGCTTGAAATATTTGTTCTTTGAATTGCTCAGTCAAAATTGGATTTTGAAAAGAGGATTTTTTTTTCGTAATTTGATCAAGATGCAACATTCTTCTCAGTTTTTTATAGGTTTGTGCATTATATATATATGAGTGCATATGAAATCTCTTTCTCCATCCCTCTTTCTATACACATACACACATATACAGATACAAACACATGTAAACAATTTTAGCTATTAAATATACAATGTAATCTGCTCATAGATTAAAAAGAAAGTTGCTACTGAATTATCTCCATTAACATGCTATGATTACTATTAATTTTCTCTGCCTTCTCCATTATGATTGTTATAGCCTTCATTATTTCATCCCATTAGTCTCTGTTGGATGTCAATATATTCAATATAATTGTTAACTTTTCAAGCCTGACCTTCTTGATTTATTTCTGGAGGCTATGAAGAGATCTTTCCAACTGCATCGTACTAAAATACAAAATAATTGAAATAATTTTCATTGATGAAAAAACAGTTAACCTTTTGCTTTGGAAAGGGCTGCTGCATTTATGTGAGAGAAGCTTTCTAGTATGTTTCTATGTTTTTTCTAAGGACATATCTAAACACCTGATTTCACAGATCATCTCAAAACTGAAATCAAGAGTACTTTAAAAACTGGCCTAACACTAGCCACTTCAATTTTTTCCAAGACTAAATTAACCAACCATTAATAAATCAGATCCACAATTTCTATTAAAAACATATTTGATCAGAAATTGGCTTTAGTTTATTACACAGATTATTTCCCAGTATCAAGGCAATCTAAATAGATTGCACTTCTATAGTAACATAAAATATTGAAAATAACTTTTGTTTCAAAACTATCTTTTAATGAAATACCTAAATAGAATCTGAAATCCATAATGAGGTAGCACAATTAATTTGATAAACATTTTTATTCATTCAATATCCTATAGTTACAAAATATTTAATCCTTATTGAGTAATCAGTTCCTTTTTTTGGCAGCTGGCTAGTTTTGGGATCAGAACTTTTGACCTTGGTAATTGGGGTCATCAGCACCACACTCTAACCAAGTCAACTAACCAGCTAGCCCAAATAATCAGTTCTTAAAGCTACTAAATTTTGTGTTTATTCAGTGTATTTCTACATTGGCATTCTAAATTTGTTTTAATTGAAACTTCTTGAGGATTTACATTTCTTGTGGCACAATAAGTGGTGCAAATTTGTTTATGCCTCCGTCTTTCTCTTCCTTGATAAACCTTGTTTGCCCTCACTTCTGTATCTTAACATATCATATTTAATCTTAATGCTAACTCCCTTTTTTTATCTAAATTTACAAAGTTCTATTGAAAATCTAAATTCATGGGCTGTCAAAAAGTAAAAAATAAAAAAATAAATAAGATTTTCCAGTATAAGTCCTCATTTGAGTTATGAACAATACCTCAGATGGGGTCTTACGGGGTATTTATGACCAATACAATGTGGGCTGAAATAACGTGCAGCCCTTCTGTGTCTGGACTATTAGTGACTTCCTTCAGTGATTCTTATTCATTCTCCCAAGGTGACCTTAGTAGGTATATGTTGAAGATTATGGTGTTACAGAATGGAAGTATCCAATTGACAGAAGGAATTCCCTGCTAACAATGTTAAACAAGGGCATGGGAGCTCGATAAGATTAAAATGTTAAGCCTGTGTTAATCAGAATTTATCTCTTATAGAACCTGCTTTAATTCACCCTAAGTCACTGTAGGAAAACGAATTTTTGTAGCCCTCCCAATAGATGACTTTTTCCTCCCAGATGGCCTTCAAAAAACTGGGTGTGGAATGCAGTCGGTTTCTTCCCTGTTTGAAGACCATCTCATTCTTTTCCCCTTAAAAACTAGAAGCTTATATTCAATGTCTTTCATTTGATAAATGTTTATCAGCCACTTTCACAAATGGTGGCTTCTTGAATGCAGACATTGTTAATCCCCAGTTCACTCCACATACGTGGCCCCAAGGTTTTAAGACTTGTTTGACTCTGACTCGTTCTAACATTATTGTTATTTTTGTGTGTGTGTGATTTCACTTCCATATAATTGGTTTTTCCAAAAACCTCACTGCTTAATTTCTTGACCGCCTTACATTCTTCTAAAGATAATGTTCTGCCATCTTGTCTCAACCATTTGTTGCTGTGTGATAATTTCTTCCTTGATTTTATTTACTTATAGTAAGGACACTGAATATGAGATCTACCCTCTTAGATTTTTAACTGTACAATATAGCATTGTTATCTCTAGGCGCAATGCTGTATATCAGATCTCTAGAACCTATTTATATTGCATAACTAAAATGTTAAACCTGTTTATTAGCAAATCCCCATTTCATTATCCCCAAGCCACTAGCAATCACCATTCTATCTTTGCTTCTGAGAGTTTCACTACATTAGACACTTAGTATAAGTAAAATCATGAAGTATTTGACCTTCTGTGACAGGTTTATTTCGTTTAGCTTATGTCTTCAGGGTTTATCCATGTTGTCACATATTAAAGGATTTTTTTTAAGGATGAATAATATTCCATTGTATGTATGCACAACATTATTTTTTATCTGTTCATCTGTCAATGAAATTTAGGTTGTTTCCACCACTTAGTTATTGTTAATAGTGCCACAATAAACATGAGAGTGTTAATATCTCTTTAAAATACTGCTTTTAATTCTTGAGATAAACATACGTAAGTGGAATTCTGGATCATATGGTAGTTTTATTTTTAATTTTTTGAGGAACTTCCATACAGTTTTCTGCAGTGAGAGCACCATTTTGAATTCTCATCATTAGTGCACAAAGGTTCCAATTACTCCACATCCTAGCTAATACAGTTTATCTTATATATTTTTGATAATAGCCATCTTATCAGGTGTGAAGTGATATTTCACTGTGGTTTGGATTTGCATTTGCCAGATGATTAGTGATGTTGAGCATCTTTTTATATCTGTTGGCCATTTGTATGACTTCTTTGGAGAAATGTCTACTCAAGTCTTTTGCCCATTTTGTTAATCAGTTTATTAGTTTATTTGCTGTTGAGTTGTATGAGTTCCTTATTTGTTTTGGATATTAACCTTTCATCAGATATATGGTTTTCAAATATTTTCTCCAGTTCTTAAAGTTTCCTTTTCATTGTGTTGTTTGCCTCTTTTGATTTTAAGTTGGACATAGTCCCACTTGTCTATGTGGGTTTATTTTTTCTTTTCTTTTTTTTGCTTGTGCTTTTGGTGTCACATATGTGAAATCATTGCCAAGACTAAAGTCATGAGGCTTTTACCCTATGTTTCCTTGTAGGAGATTTACAATTGCAGGACTATGTTAAGTCTTCAATACATTTGGAGTTGACACTGTGTATGGTGTAAGGTAAGTGTTCATTTTCACTCTTTTGCATGTGGATATCCAATTTAAAAAATGCCATTTGTTGAGAAGCCTATCATTTCCCATTGTGTATTCCTGGCACTCTTATCAAATATCAACTGACAATATATGCATGGATTTATTTGCAGGCTCTTCATTTTGTTTCATTGGTCTATTTGTTTGTCTTTATGTTAGTACCATACTGTTTTTATTACTATGGCTTTGCAATATATTTTTGAAATCAGGTGTTGTGTTGTTTCAAGCTTTGTTCTTCTTTTCTGATAGTTTTGGCTATTTGAGGTCTCTTGTAGTACCATGTGTTTTTTACTATTTCTGTAAAAAATATCTTTGTGATTTTTTTTTTTTTTTTGACCAGTAAGGGGATTGCAACCCTTGGCATGGTGCAGTCTGCTCCATGCTCAGCCAGTGAGCACACTGGCCATCCCTATATAGGATCTGAAACCACAGCTTCAGCGCTACCAGCACTGCACTCTCCCAAGTGAGCCACGGGGCCGGCCCATCTTTGGTATTTTGATAGGGATTGCATTGAGTTATTAGATCTCTTTGAGTATTATGGACATTTTAACACTAGTAAGTCTTCCAATTCATAGATGTGGCAGTCTTTTGTCTGTTAGTGTCTTTAGCTATTTTCAGCAATGTTTTATAATTTTCAGTGTGCAAGTCTTTCACTTTCTTAGTTAAGTTTATCTCTAAATAGTTTATTCATTCTGATACTATTGTAAAAATGGCACTGTTTTCCTAATTTTCTTTTCAGATAATTTATTGTTAGTGTATAGAAATATGATTTTTTAATGTTTATTTTCTATCCTGCTACTTTACTGAATTTGTTTATTTGTTCTTAAAATTATTGGGTTTGCAAATGTTTGTGTGTGTGTGTGTGTGTGTGTGAAGTCTTGAGGTATCTCTCTATATAAGATCATTTAATATGGAAAGAGAGACAATTTTACTCTCTTTTCCAATTTGGATTCTTGTATTTATTTTTCTTGCATAATTGCTGTGGCTAGGACTTCCATTATGATATTGAGGGGAAGTAGTAAGTGTGGGTATCCTTGCCTCTTTTTTTGATTACATGGAAAATCTTTCAGTTTTTCAGTGTTCACTGTTGAATGTTATACTAGCTGTGGGCTTTTCATATATGGTCTTTATTATATTCAGATAGTTTAACTCTATTCTTAGTTTGTTGAGAAATTTTATCATAAAAGGGTACTGGATTTTTTTAAAATGCTTTTTTTGAATCTATTGAGATAGTCCTGTGATTTTTACCTTCCATTTTATTAATGTGATGTATCGCATTTATTGATTTTACATGTTGAACCATCCTTGCATCCCAGGAATAAACCCCACTTGGTCATTTTGTATGATCCCTATAATGTACTGTTTAATTTAGTTTGCTAATATCTTATGGATTTTGTGTCTATGTTCATTAGAGACATTTGTCTGTACTTTCCTTGTGATGTCTTTGTTTGGCATTGATATCAGAGTAATGTGGTGTTATAAAATGAGTTTTGAAGTGTTGCCTTCTCTTCATTTTTCCTAGAATACTTTTAGAAGGATTGATTGAATTCTTCTTTAAGTGTTTGGTATAATTTACCAGTGAAGCCATCTAGTTCTGAGCTTTTTCTTCTTGAAAGATTTTTGATTACTGATTGAATTGCCTTATGAGTTATAGGTCTGTTCAGACTTTCCTTTTTTTATACTTCAAGCTAGGTAGATTCTATGCTTTTAGGTTATCCAGTTTGTTGGGTATGAATGTTTTTAGTACTCTCATGATTATGGTGGTATCAGTTGTAGCAACTCCTCTTTCATTACTGATTTTGAGTCTTTGCTCTTTATTTTATAGCTAGTCTAGCTAAAGGTTTGTCAGTATTGTTTATCTTTGCAAAAAAACCAACTCTTAATTTTGTTCATATTTGTATTGATTTTCTAGTCTCTGTTTCATTTATTTCTACTCTAATCTTTATTATTTCCTTTCTTTTACTAGCTTTGGGCTTACTTTCTTCTTTATCTATTACTTGAGGTGTAAATTTAGGGTTTTGTTTGCTTGTTTGTTTTTATTTGTTTGTTTGAAATATTATTCTTTTCTTGTGTGTGTGTGTGTGTGTAACCAATATATAGAATCCTGAACCCTTGACCTTCGTCTTCTCAGCACCACATTCTAACCAACTGAGCTAACTGGCCAGCCCAAGATCTTCCTCAATGTAGGCATTTAATCACTGTAAACTCCTCTCTTAGAATTACTTTTGCTGCAATCCATAAGTTTTGGTATTCTGTGATTTCATTTTTATTTGTCTCAAGATATTTTTTATTTCCTTTTTATTTATTCTTTGACCCATTGATTTTTCAGGAATATTTTGTTTAATTTTCACATATTTGAGAATTTTCCAATTTTCTTCCTGATGTTGATTTAACTCACCAATCAATAGAAGTAGAGCCATAAATCTATTCCCACTATTTTGCTGAAAATGATATATTTGAATGTGAGGATTAGACTACATCTTGGAGTTGTTGGGATAGGCACTAAGAGAGTAATTTGGAGAAGGTTCTAAAATGGTAGGTATATAGGATGATTCAATACCACTTGTACTTGATCTAGTCAATGGATATTTTTCTTAAGAATAAATACATACTTCATAGAATAAGTTTTGTGGGAGGTCGATACCATTGAACACAAAAATAATATCGAACTGTGATATTTATAAGAGAGTTGATTTGTGACACTTGACACAGAAGGCTAAATATCATTTGAATGTAAATTTCAGTAACAGAACTGACCAATAATTTGTGAACAAAGAGTCAAAGAGAAAAATGGTTTTCACAACAAAAATACAAGGAGATAGATGTCCCCCACACAGCCCACCAGCAACTGTAAGTATGTTTTCTCCCTCTGCAAATCCAACAAATTACTCTGGTCTTTCTTTCTCTTCTTCTGTCTCTCTTAGCTCCACTTATGAGTGAGGAAATGCAGTATTTTTCCCTCTCTGTCTGGCTTATTTCACATAATTTTCTCCAAGCTCATCCATGTTGCTTAGAATGGCAGAATGTCATTCTTTTTTATAGCTGAGTAGTATTCCATAGTATGAATATACCCCATTTTCCTTATCCAGTCATCCATAAATGGATATTCAGGTTATTCAGATATCAGATATCCATATCTTGGCTATTGCAAATAGAGCTGCAGTGAACATGGCAGTGCAGGTATTCCTTCAACATGATGATTTCCATTTCTCTGGGTATAAACCCAGAAGCGAGACTGCTGGATCTTATGGAAGATCTATCTGTAGTTGTTTGAGAAACCTCTGTCCTGTTTTCCATAGTGGTTGTACTAATTTACAGTCTCACCAACAGTGTGAGAGTTTCCCTATCTCCACATCCTTGCCAGCATTTGTTATTCTAAATCTTTTTCATTATAGCCAGTCTAACTGCAGTGAGATGATATTTCAATGTGGTTTTAATTTGCATTTTCCTGATAATTAGTCATGTTGAACTTTTTTTAAGTGCTTGTGTTGGCCATTTTTATATCTTCCTTTGAAAAATGTCTGTTCAGCACCTTTGCCCATTTTTTAATTGGGGCATTTGTTTTTTTACTGTGTAATTGCTTGAGTTCCTTGTATATTCTGGATATTAAACCCTTGTCAGATGTACAGTTTGCAAATATATTCTCCAACTCTGTAGGTTGTCGTTTCACTATTGATTGTTTCCTTTGCTGTGCAGAAGCTTTTTTGGTTCATATAGTCACATTTGTTTATTTTTTTCTTTTGTTGCTTGTGCTTTTGGGCTTTTGTTCATAAATTCTGTGACCAGTCCTACTTCCTGAAGTGTTTCCCCTTTGTTTTCCATTAGTAATTTTATAGTTTCATGTCTTATACTTAATTATTCACTCCACTTTGAGTTGATTTTTGTATATGTTGAGTAGTGCAGGTCTAGTTTCATTCTTCTGTGTATAGATGTCCAGTTTTCCTTGGTGTGACAAGGCAGTACTCCAACCAACTGAGTTAACCATCAAAAATATTGTTGTGTGATAGTCGGTAATGGGACATATGTGGCTTAACTTTAATGTCATGTTCCATTGTGATAAAACCAAGTATGTCCGTAGATGTAGATAAATAAATAAACTGTGAAAGTAAAGGAATTTATCAGGGAATCCATAGTATCTAAAGCTAAAAGAATATTAGAAAACTACTTTGTTTAATTTACTTAAAAGATATGAGAAGCGAATGAGCCATCCAACAACAGTCCATTAAATGAAAATGAAGATAAAGGTATTTTTTGTTCTTAGTTCAGTGTTCTTTTCATTGAACCAAGCTACCCTTACATATAAGACACCATACTAGATCTTGCAAAATTTAGAAAGATGAACTGGGAAATTCTGAATCTCAGAATGTTTATTTTTATTTATTTATTTATTTATTTATTTTTACCAATTCTTTTTTTTTTTTTTGTCGATATACAATGTGGTTGATTATTGCGGCCAATTACCGAAACCTCCTTCCCTCCTCCCTCTCCCCCCTCCCAGCCAACAATGTCCTTTCTGTTTGCTTGTTGTATCAACTTCAAGGAATTGTAGTTGTTATGTTTAGAATTCATGTTTTGTTCATTTTTGTTCAATCATATCCAATAATGGTAAAAATGGTAATAAAATTGTTATTCATTTTATTCATTCACTCATCAATATTTATTTAAACAACTATCAGGTTTAATAATCAGTTGACAAAATGTGATATGCATATTATTATAATAGCATAATTTTTAGTTATATGAGTATTCTGTATTATTTCATATTCATTTTGAAGTTTCTTTGTTCATCTGTTAGGCAACTCTAGAAACCTCTGTTTTCATGAAACTTGGCAATAAGACACATTCATAGTCCTAAAGGGACTTACAATCTGGCTAGGCAAAATAAGCATATGTAAGATATACACATGGAAATACTATAGAATTTTCTATTTAAAGTCAAGGTAAGAAACACAGCCAATAGTTATATACAATTTCAGAGGAAGAGTGAATAAAGGTAGCAGGTGTTGAGAGAAGAGTTGTGGGGTCGGGTGGTGGGAGTTATGTGAGGTATTAAAGGACTGATTTGATTTCTCAAAGTGATGCCTTTATTGAAGCAAATGACACACTTATTAATGACATAGGCTTCCATTATCTGATTAAATGCTTGACTTTACTGACCTGTTACTTTACCATTGAGACTTCATTTCCTACCTGGCTAGCACAATTCTCAACATGTGAAAAAGAAGGTCAATGCTAATCAGAACACTTTTCACAAGGTTATACAAAATGCTAGCTAATCCTGAAAAGTTTGCTTTTTTTCTTATAGAAATATGTTTTTCTGTTGCTTTTACTTCCTTTCTTAAAGGTAGTAGCAGTACAGGTTTTTATTTTTTTTTTCTTTTTTCTTTTTTTTTTAAAGCTGGATGCAGCAAGTAAAATGCATGAGTGCTTATTTTATTTTAGGTTTGGATTAGATGAGAAAAACAGATAGGGCATTTCAGAGTGCCCTTCCTCACCTTGCAATGAATCTGACTCATGGGCAATTTATAGCAATACATACAGTTTTAAAAGTTGCTGCAGTAATAGTCAGCAGTCAAACTATTATAATTTAAACTGAGTAAGATGCCCCCAGGGAACACATTTTACTAGAAAGCTAAAATTTATTGAAAAACAATGTGAGTTAGGTTTTCCATTCGTTGTAGTTCTATTCCTGAGAAAATCAGTGGCAATAATGTTTGTTAAATTGGTGTCCTGCTTGATGCTTTTGCCGTGCAAGTTAAATGTTCAGTTTTAACAACTGAAGACAAGGTCAAAATTGTACTGCTTTTCTGTCCACCTCACTATAATGTAATTCATGTTTAAGAACGTTTCTAAGCGTTTCAATATTGCACATACTGGATGAAATATAAAAGTGTCCTTTCCTGTTTTTATGAAGATTTTCAGAAATATCTAATATAAACTTAAAAAGGTATAACACTATATAAAAATATTATTTTACATTAAAATAAATGTGTGACAATGGTGAGAAGCATGGTCAGGTGTATCTGGTAAACAATGCAAAATGACAAAATATAATGAGAAGAAAACTGCCAGAATTTTTTTTTTAATGTAACAGGAAAACATTTTTTAAAATCATATTCACTAAAATAATACTTTTTGTTATGATAAGTGTATTTTAAAACTTAAACAGAAGTATTACAGTTGAAAATGAAGACCAAAAATTATGGACATAACTTACAATATGTTTAATATTATTGTTTTGATGTTTCTGCCATAATTTGGGTTCATGCTTAAGACAATCATTCAGCCTGGCTTGCCTGAAAGAGCCCCAGTATAAACCTTAGCTCCAGCAGAATTATTAATAATAACCATTTCCCTCTAAACAGAAGGTTTGTATTATAAATTATATAGTAATATTTTTGAGGGATGTATATCAAGAAGCATTCAATCCTTTCTTTGACTTGACTTTCCCACTCGTTCCTGTAAACATTTTATGTTGTCTTCGAAGAATAACATGGCCATTTCAACAGTTTCTACAGAAACAACAGGTATGGAAAATTAAGATTTCTAAGGAAATACAACCTTACATAGCGCAGCATATCTTCAAAAGAATGTTGATTACTTTGTTATTTTTCCTCTCACTATAAAGGTAAATATGAGCAGTTTAGAACTTTGACAAACTTAAAGAATAAGAAAGGACAACCAGAAATTATTGGTATTATACAGGGACAATATCGTGTAATGCAATTTTAAAGACTTCTTTCATTTCTCTATGCTTAGTGTTTTTCATGTCTTTACATACTTGTTATCGAATAATATACACAATGTTCTGACTTAGTTTTATCTCTAAGATTGCAACATAAATATTTTATTATTAAGATCAATAATAATAGTCAACTAATAACCTTTGAGTAAATATACAAATGTTCATTTACTATTTTGTTCTTGGACATTAAATTTGCTTCCAAACTTTTAGATATGATAAACAATATTGGTACCTATGTATTTAAGTATAATTATTTGTTTTGTTATATTTTGTTTTTCTAAATTATTATAATTATTACTATAATTATTGTTATAATCTTTTTCAAATTCTATGTTATAATATCTGAATTTTAAAAACTCAATTTTAAATAGTTTTTCTTGCTTTTATTTTTTTTATTTTTTTTATTTTCTGCCTCTCACATTTGAATAGAAGGCTGTTATTTTAGGGTTCCGAGCACTGTAGAAGAAACAGTTCATGGAAGTAAATCTATTTCAACTGTAATGTCTCTTTCTGCAATTTTTTTAAATCTTTCAATTCTATTTTCCCATGAAGTTTTCGTTGTTGTTGTTTATTTCTCATTATACAATCTAATTGGGTTTTCATGGCCTTTACCAATTCTTTCTTTTTCCTCCTCCCTTTCCCCCTTTCCCACCCCTAGCTACCTCAGTTCTGTTCACTTCCCTTAACATGTTCAAAGAATTATTGTAATTATTGCATCATTTTTCCTATTTATTTGTTTATTTATTATTTATTAATTAATTTATTTATTTTTATTAACTCCCACATATAAGTGAGAAGATGTATTATTTTTCTTTCTGTGCCTGGCTTATTTCACTTAACATAATTTTCTCTAAGTTCATCCATGTTGCTGAAGATGGCAGTATTTCATTCTTTTTATAGCAGAGTAGTGTTCCATTGTGTAAATATACCACATTTTCCTTTTCCACTTGTCTAATGATGGGCAGTTAAGCTGGTTCCAACTCTTGACTATTGTAAATAGCACTTCAATAAACATGGAAGTGCAAGTATCCCTTCAACATGATGATTTCCATTCCTTTGGTATATACCCAGCTGTGGGATAGCTGGGTTACATGGCAGTTCTATCTGTAGTTATTTGAGGAACCTCCAGACCATTTTCCATAATGGCTGCACCATTTTACATTCCCACCAACAGTGTAGGAGGGTTCCTCTTTCTCTGCATCCTCACTAGCATTTGTTATTCTTAGTGTTTTTTGTATTAGGCAGTGTAACTGGAGTGGAATGATATCTCGGTGAGATTTTGATTTACGTTTCCCAGGTGCTGAGTGGTGTTGAGCATTTTTCATGTGTCTGTTAACCATTCTTATATCTTCCTTTGAGAAATGCCTGTTCAGCTCCTTTGCCCATTTTTTACCCGGGTTATTTGTTTTTTGCTGTTAAGTTGTTTGAGTTCCTTGTATATTCTGGATGTTAATGCTTTGTCAGATGTATATTTGCAAATATTTTCTCCCACTCTGTTGGTTGTCTTTTTGCTCTGTTAATTGTTTCTTTTGCTGTTCAGAAGTTTTTTAGTTTGATATAATCCCATTTGTTTATTTTTCTTTTTGTTGCCTATTCTTTTGGGGTTGTATTCATAAAGACCATGCCCAGTCCTACTTCCTGAAGTGTTTCCCCTATGTTTTCTTTTAGGAGTTTTATAGTTTCAGGACTTTAATTTATTTTGAGTTGATTTTGGTATATGGTGAAAAGTATGGATCTAGTTTCCTCTTCTAAATATGGATGCACAATTTTTCCAACACCATTTATCAAAGAGGTAGTCTCTTCCCCAGTATGTGTTCTTGGTTCCTTTGTCAAAGACCAGAAGGCTGTAGATGTATGAGCTGATTTCTGGAATATCTATCCTGTTCCATTGGTCCGTGTGTCTGTTTTTATGCCAGTACTTTGCTGTTTTGGTTACTATAGCATTGTAGTATAGTTTGAAGTCAGGTAGTGTTACACCTGTGGCTTTACATTTTTTTTGCTCAGGATTAAAAACTATTGATAAAAGAGTTGTACAACTTTATACTGCCACCACTTTTTTATGAGCTTTCCCTGGACCTATATGTTTGCAGACATTAAGTATTATTCCTTAAACATATTTTCTAATTTGCTTCAATTTGCTCTTCTTTCATTTTGACAAGAATAAACATGTTTCTAAATTTGTTGTCTTTTTTATCTCTTCTTTTGTGGCTGAAAATCCCTTGTTAAGATATATTCTACAAAAAGATAACCCTGGCACAGAAAGAAAAATATCACGTTTTCACTCATAAGTGGGAGCTAAGAAGCAAAGATGAAAGAAAGAAAGAAAGAAAGAAAGAAAGAAAGAAAGAAAGAAAGAAAGAAAGAAAGAAAGAAAGAAAGAAAGACCATAATAAAACGTTGAACTTTCAAAAAGAAACAACAGACCTACAGTTACTAGAGGTGGGAAAGGGGTAGTGAGATGGAGAATAGGAAGTAATTAGGTAAGGGACTCAAAAAGTAATTATGATTTGTAATGATGTATGTGTTAACAGTATTGATTTGATCATCACATACTGTACACAATACTGATAGTCAACTCTGTAGCCCATAAATATGTATAATAAAAATAATAATGAAAAGAAAGAAAAAAAGAGAAAAAATAGAGAAAATAAAAAAAACCAAAGGTTGATTCTTTAAAAAATTCAACAAAATTTGCAAACCTTTTCTAGACTGACCAAGAAAAAAAAAAAAAAAGAGAGAGAGAAGACTGAAATTACTGAAATCAGAAGCAAAGTGAGACATTATTAAAGAAGAAGAAGAAAAAGAAGAAGAAAAGCAAAGTGCACAGTATATAATTAAACAAAGCAATAGGCTATATTTTTAAACCAGATATTCAAATTGTACTGTATGAATTGGTTTTCATCAATGATTGTTGTTTTTCTGCTAGGCTATCAAGCGGTCAATATGTAGCTTGGTAGATTTACATGAATATATAATAAAAAAATCTCACAAAACTGAAATATATAATTATTCTTCCTATTAACAGATACCCCCTCACATTTTTGATAATGATTATTACTGTATGAGCTACAGAAGCATTTCATTGGCCAGTTAATGTAAAGAACAACCCCAAACTTATGTCCAGTGTTGACTAGGTATTTGATATTTTTCAAAACGCTCTAGGAGACCCCAAGATGGAGCCAGGATGGAGAACTTACTACCTAGGCTAATGGATTTTGTATTATTTAATCTGTACTTTTGTTGTTTTGATTGTGTTATTGACTATTCTTTGATATAGTGACTAAAATAATAATATAATTGCAATAACTGAATAGTATTGAAAATATAAATAGTGAACATATTTCCATTGGGATTGTAGATCTCAATCCACCGATACAAATGAATAAAAGAAATGATGATTTTTAGAAGTTGATAATAAAAGAGAAAGCTTAAAAACCAGGGAGTAGCTCAGAATTTAATTTAATGGTGAGCTATTTCATTTCTATTTCTGTGTTGTCTATTATGAAAACTGATTATCAAATAGTGGATAAAGTCATCAATATTTTCACATGATTTATAAAAAATCATAGTGGCCCAACTACTAAACAAGTTGTTATTTCAGCAAATGCATAGAATAATGTCTTTATTTTTTAATCTATTTTAATACAATTTGTCAGGAAACTAAAGGGACATCATTTAAAAGTGAATAAATTATCATGAAAGCAGGGAATATCGCCCTATTACTGAGAAGTTTGTACAAGCAGTCATATAGTTAATAACAAATCTTAGTGCTGGAGAGAAAGCAAATGAACCCAAGAGCACTGTTGTACATTACATAATATTAGTGGTGTGAAATCTTAAAGAATATTTTCTGTCACATTCATGTTGGTAAATATATTTATTTACAATTGTCTAAAGCCCTTTTCTACAGTGTTAAGAACAAGACTTTGGCATACATGTGGTCTGCATATTAAAGATGTATTCTAAAGAAACTCTTTTTTCCTTTTTATCATTCAAAATTCATGCTGCAGAAAAATAGATTTTAAAATAATTAACAATATTTTGAGAAACACAATGCATACTTAGAAAGATGTGTTGAGAGTCAAAATTATGCTTGGAATAAAAAGGCCATTGCTACTTAAATATAATAATGTGTATCTGAAAGTCAATCCAAACATCATTTATTCTGGAAACATTGCTGGCATTCACATGTGTGCCTCCTCATCTTGATTCCATGTTGGATAAAATAGAGATCATTGAGAATAAAATGAAATTAGATCCACTTTTCAAATATTCTGAAAAAAAAGGGGGGACATAACTTTTTGAGGGAAGTTGCAGAAGCTGTTCTGGGTTAATACATGGAGCCTCTGTATTAGTGAGGAAATAAGACCTCACCAGGGCCATATGAGTCATGAAGATTAACCATTTTTAGGAGCATTCTCATGAGTTTGCAGGCTAGGGGTAAACATTGAACTCATGGACACCCAATAGCTGAGTAATTTGAGTATTTCACTTTTGGGAGAGAAAGTACATGCAGATGAAAGTGGAATGGTTTAGAACTCTTGGTTTGTTAGATTGACTGGAGCAAGATTCATCAGTGACTGTGTTGTTACCACAGGCAATATATATATATATATATGTGTGTGTGTGTGTGTGTGTGTGTGTTTGTGTGTATATATATATATATTTGGAATGGCTAGTTAAAGATTCTTGTTTCCTGATGTCATAAAAAGCATATGGAGAGCATTTACCAGGGATAGTAGAAGAGGGTTTTGAGACATATTTATTTGATGCTCATAAATCCTATCTTACTAAATTAGTTATATAAGACATGTCACATATTAACATTTTCTGTACATGAAATTACACCGAGCCTCCATCATTCTATGTCAGCAGAAAATCCATCTTAGTCATGACTGGGGCTCCCAAAATTAGGCAAAGAAAGCTGGGGATCTTTAACACATTAGAACACTTAGGGAAATCTCTCTGATCTTTGGTTCACACTACTCATTGGTAATGTTTTGGTTGATCCTTGAAGAGAGTGGCCCTGGATCTTCTATGTTATGGTTCAGAATAAACATCTGTTTTAGAATCTTGGAGCCTGCTGTCTATGGCCCAGACTCCCAAGGTGCACCATGAAGTAGTTCCTGTCTGAGATTGTACAAGGAACATTTGTCCTTCACTCTACTATGATGTAACCAAAAAAACTTAATTTTTCAAAATCAAATGCAAATTCACTAATCACAATGAAATTTCTTTTTTCTTGGTGGCACAGTCTCCTTGAAATAAGGAAACAAAAATCAAGGAAGTTATTTAAAAAATACAATGGTTGATGATTACAGCAAGAAAAGACGAAAGTGGAAAAACCAAGAAAAAGTGCAAATTAATATCTCCATTCACTTTTCTGCTGTGATTTGAAAATGCTACTAAAATATCATATGGTAACAGGTGTTAAAGATTGAGAACTGATGCAGAGTAGGTAAAAATTTGCAGAATACAAAATTAGAAATTATTTATTGAATCACAGCATCAATTAACTATATTTTGATTTTGACACATCTGACACCCTAAAGAATCTTCACAGCAAGCTGAATATTTGCCCCTGTTTGTAAGTCTAGTACACAACTATTTCTCCATAAAATTAGAAGGCATATTTGCATGTGTATTCAAGCCAGAGGGAACATTGTGGTCGCCCGTAAAACTGGATGGATTACATTTTGGGTAACTGTACTGCAGCAAGTTAGTAGAGAAATTATTAATAGCTTAGAGACAAAAAAAAAAAAAAAAAAAAAAAGAATTTCCAGAAAACTTATTGGCCAACTGAATGGTTAAACTAATTTTGTAAAATGTGGAAAGATATTTTCTAGGAGAGAGAGAGAAAGAGAACAAATGATAGAATGGAGACCAAATTTGGCACTGGAGAGTGGGAATCAGAAGCCATGCTTCCTTGTCTGACTCAGATTAAATCCCCATTAGGTAGCTCACTGTATGCAAGAAAAAGAACTACACTTAATCTACACAATTTTTTGTGTGACTAAATTTATAGCACTGCTTCATATGCTTCATATGTACACACTAGAAAGTGGTCTGATGGGGACCGAATATTTAGCACAATTAGTTTGTTTTCTCTAGGACTTCTCCAAATTTCCAACACGAACATTTCCTAAGTGGGGGGGGGGAAGGAGAATAATCAGAACAACTCAAATGACACTGTGTTGAGAGGCTTTACAAAAAGGAAAAATAAATAAATATATAAATAAATAAAAATAAGCTCAACCCAATTAGAATAAAATAAAATAATTGCTTTGTGGGTTTGAAGAGGCACGTGGTCCCCAAAGTAAATATTGCAGTCCTCTTTTTGGATATATGCCAGTGATGTTATATTAGAAGAATGTTACAGGGAAACATGACATTATAAATATTTGAAAGCCATCCCTTTCCTCACCTTCTAAAGAGGAAAAAAAGTTTTCTTTTCTGGTAAACCACTTAGCCTTCAGTAAACAGGCTTATGATGGAACAGATCATATATCAATATATGGAAAGGAAAAGAGATTAAAGGGGGTAAAAAAAGAAGTTGTTGAAGTGGAATGCACAGAGAGAGAGGAAAAGGGAGTTGAATGAATAAACAATTGTTAGAAAAAGTGGAACAGTGAAGCAAAATCTGGGTGAAGAAAAATTAAGGATTTTTTCCTATTGTTTAAAATGTAATGCTCCCTTGTTCATCTCCTGTCAGAAACCTACAGTAAACTACTGCATTGCTTTTCAAAGGCTTAACATTGAATTTATGCTTCTTTAAATGTCATGTAATGCTGAAATTGGCCTTAAGATGTCTCCGTTCCATTTGGATTACACATGTGTGAAATGAGATGCGTCTGGGCAGCTGACAGGCAGAAGAGAGGTGGCAGCTGGGCATGGAGAGTAGCTGAGTTGTTTTAGTAGATGGTAAGTTATCCTGTTTGATAGAGTTTGCTCTTTTGGAGTAGCTTTAGGTGCTGAAGCTTGTGTAGCTTTTCTCTTTCCTCCATGGCTCTGGGTTCTACAGCTCTTCCTGGGCATTTATGGCCACAACGTACAATTGTTTCACTTTCCTATATTTTAATATGTGTCCTAATAATATATCCCATCCTAAGTTGGTTCTCTATCTCAGGGAAGCCAAAAAGAGCTGGATAAAAAGGTTAGTACACTTTGTATTGAAGTAGAGTTTTGGATTTTTCAGTCATTCTAGGATATAATACTTTATGGAAAATAATGCTATAATACACAAGATCATCCAAAATTGTGGAGTATATTACAGAGAGATTGGCCAAAATTAACCTTTGTTGCTGTGGGTGCTAATTTTTCTTATTAACTTTTCTCATTGTGCTAAATTGTCATGTTTCTGAGAAAAGCATTTGCTAGGTTTTTAGGAAATATGCTATTCTGCTGCTCTACATGTTATTCACACAAGACAGGACTATAGCAATGAAGAATACAGTGTATACACCTATGCTGAGTCACAAAGAAAGAGCAACGTCTGAATGACCAGATCAAATTCTTTACTTTTTCTTATAAGAAAAAGGGAAAATATATGCAATTCCTGTATGAACTGAACTTTAGTTTCAGAACGCAATTAAAATAGATTACACTTAAAAGAGAAACACAATATTAAATTTTCAAGTCAGTTATTCTTAACACTAATATGTTATTTGCAAATAATTAGAATACATACAATACAATGGTAATATTTTGAGAAGAATCTATTTTTTATATCTAATATATTTTTTAAAATATTAATTTATGAATTAAAGAAAACATTGAAATGGTTCACACTAGTATATTTCTAATCAGCTAACAAGCAATGCCCTATTAATACATGGTTAAACTTCCCTATGCCATTCTATAATGAACCAATTAAAAGAAATATTAGAGCTAATATCAGTCAAGTTCAAAGAGGCATTTTGGAAAATTTATGATACATTCGTATTTTTCTTTATATGATTATTAGAATTCAGCTATCTTTTCCTATGTCTCCATCTTTCTACTTTGTTATATTTCCCCCACTGGATTCATTCATAGATGAGTATTTCCCAACCTTCTAAGTGGGCTTCCATGAAAATTCCAACCTTTCTTCATCCCCAGTCTCTTCATAGAACCCATTGCTCCTGGCTCTAATGAAAATGTGAATATTCTTAAAAAAGAATAACTCCTCCTATTGTTGCATTCTGAAATTGAAGACACTCATCCCTTATTCTCCATCTACCATCTAGGTGGCTGGGATGATCATGTTCTACATAACTGCTGAAATGCATCCAAACCAATAGCTTAACAAAGATGAGAGGACACATGGATGAGATGCAAAAGGAAAAATTGGATATTTTGACAGAGACTGTTGAACTGGTATAACTATGAGAGAGAGTGTGACAAAAAAGTAGACAACATGCTCTGCTTTTATATAATTTTCAAATAATTGCAGTGACTTAGAATCCTCTAGAATTACCATACAACCTGTCAATCCCACTACTGTGCATATGCCCAAAGGAACAGAAATCATCATGTCAAAGTGGTACCTGCACTCCCATTTTCTTCACAGCTCAATTTACAAAAGCCAAGGCATGTAACAAACCTAAGTGTCCATGGACAACTGGATAAGGAAATTGTGATACATACACACACACACACACACACACACACACACACACACACACACACACACACACACAATGGAATACTACTCAGCCATAAAAAGAATGAAATTTTGCCAATTGCAGCAGCATGGATGAGCTTGGAGAAAATTATGTTAAGTGAAATAAGCCAGGCAAGGAAAGGAAAATATCACATGTCCTCATTCATCAGTGGGAGCTAGAATATATTTTAAAAAATAAGAAAGAAGGGAAGAAGAAAGGAAGGAAAGAAGGAAAAAATTAAGAAAGAAAGAGGAACAACAATCATAATAATACATTGAACTTTCAGAAAGATAGAATAAAACCGTAGTTACTAGATGCAAGGAAAGGGGAGGGGGAGGAGAGATAGCAATAAATGGATTAATGGGCGCAAAACGGCTAGTTAGGAAAAATAAGTTCTATCAATGTACAGTCAAGCTAGGCACCTGTAATTAACACTAATTTACTGCATGTTATCAAATGACCAGGAGAGAAGAAATCAAATGTCCTCAACACAAAGAAATGATTATGTTTTGTAGTGATGAATATGTTAATTATCCTGACTTGATCATCACACCTTATACACAGGTATAGATATTCAACTCTACCCCACAAATACGTATAATCAATTATGTTTCAATGAAAAAAAAAAAAAGAAAAAAAGAATCCTCAATGTACTAGTGCTGAAAGAGAATTGAATGGTGAGTTAGGAACTGAAGACCAAGAGGCATTAAACTTCTTATGGTGTTGAGGTAAGCACAGAATTTTTGTGCTGGGGAAAAACAAAGCATCCTTTGCGTAGAGTGGTATATATAGAATGTCATTTAGTGATCATTTCTTTCACCAATTTACACTGAGACTTCAATTCTTCTTCAATTATTCAATTCAGCTCAATTCTCCTGTGTTAAAAAATCATATATGTTCAGGGAAAAAAGAATGTTGTTGCATGAAAGCCAAACTAGAGAAGACAACTAGAAAAATCTGTTGATTTCTAATAAATTAATGGGTTTGTGCATTATTAACTAATAGAAAATTTTATAATTTGTCTTAGGAGATCTACTAAGTGATATTATTACACATGGGCCAGAAAGTCAAAATTTTTAATTTATTTTGCTACAAATTAATGGAAAGAAAACTAACACGAACCATGCAGTTTTCCCCTGTTAAGTGCAAGTTTAAGTAGGAGTTTACATGCTTCTTACATAAATACTCATTTGGATTTCATATAAGCAACTGACTATGTATGTAAAATTAATGATGCATTCTCAGTTCTAACAGCTGTCAGTTTACAGACATTATTAAAACAAGATACTTTTAGAATCACTTCTTTTAGAGTTGCCAAGATTGTATTTACCAATTTCCTATAAAATGCCAATATTGGAATCTGGCACACAGAAACAAAGCACACTGCAGTGTAAAAGAAGCAAATACACTCAAGAAGAATTAGCTTGAAGAAGCTCTAACAGATGCAAAGTGCTCCACAAACATTGTTCTGCGAAGTTTAACATATGTTATCAATTAAAAATTGCTTAAGAAATATTTAACAAGACAAATCTATCACACTAAGAGTCTGAGGAAATAGCTTTTGCATGTATGTGTCTTATTTTACTTTTGCATATTTAAGTAAAAAAAAAGTTTTGTTTGTTCAAGTTGTACTTAATTATCTTTTTTGAAAGATGCATTTTTCTGGGGTTTTTTTATATGTGGTAAAACACATTTCAATTGTTTATATTACATGAGTGACTGTACATAAAAAATTTAACATAATGAATTAAGTGAGGAGATATTTATTTCCATCTTATTTTTTTAGTGTTGTTAATGCCACATGGCTACTTTATTTTAAAAACTAATTATTTCCAGAGAGTGGAGACTGGGCAAATTTGAAAAGTATGAGATACACACACATAAATATGTGTGTATTATATCTTCTATTGCAAGAATAGATGGTGAATTGAGATTTAGAGCCCTAAAGAAACATGTCAACTATAACCCACAAAGTTTACAAAACACACCATAGTCATTGTCAGATTTTGGCAAGACCGTTTGTTAGGTGATAATTTGGTGGTAGGGAGAGTACTACATCTCCAGAAGTGCCTATAGGGATAGGATTGGACATTCTGGCATAGTCCTATATTAAAAGTGGTCTTGCTAGCCATGACAATTACAGTAGGCCTCAGGTAATTGTACTAATGAAGTTTATTGTGGAACCCAATAGATGGAGCTATGATCTAACATGTAAAGAGACAAAGAAATTAATTATGAGGCATAATAAAACAGCTATGTTCTCCAAATCCCATCAGTTTTTCAAGGAGCAAACTGATAGTGTTGAAAAACCAAAAGGGATTTTGGGTCAGTAAGTCCTTTGGTACACACAAACTGATTTAAATGATGAATAGATTTATTTCCTCATTCATTCATTCATTCATCTATTCATACAATGGGGGTGTTGGTGTTCCATGGGCGTTCAGGGGCTTGTGCTGAGTATTGTGGATACGCTAGGAGGTGTCTTTGCCCATGTATCTGTCAATCAGCAGGCCCATCATTTCTATCTTATATTAAGTAAAAATGTCTATGTATCTAACAACATGACATTGCTGAGGAGGTTTCTTCGGAAAGAGCTGCAGTCTTTATGAAGCAGTCTAGCTTTCCTACCTGTTTATAAACAGGGGCTAGTATTGACATTTTACTACAAGGACATCACCTAGATGTATTGATTAGTGTCAGTGAACAGACACTAAACAAATACAGATAGCTGGTGCTCACTCTAGGAATCTCCTACCTTTTAGAGCTGCTCATATTGTAGGTCAGAAAAGAAAGAAAAAAAGAGAGAGAGAGAGAGAGGGAGGGAAGGAGGGAGGGAGGGAGGGAGGGAGGGAGGGAGGTCATTTTGGTATGTATAATACACAAATCATTTTGACCCTTTTGTCATTTTTCTAACATATTTAAAATACCACTTTTGAAAACATTGGATAAGTAGGTTTTATACTTATTATAAATACTGTTTTTTTCAATATTATAATTAATATGTTTCTGAATTTCTAGATAAAAATTTACTTAGTTAACAAAATCTTTTAATTATAAGACATGTGTCTGAGCTTCCTCCTAATCCTCTATTCCTCATCAAATTTGTAAATTGATAATTTTCAAGTGGACAATTTAACTCAAAAAGTCCAATTTTTTATAAATATTTATAGATTTATAAATTCATAACTTTATGTATTTTTTCTCATCTTTGCCATACAATTTCTTTTTGAATGATGAACACATTATGGCTTCAGAAAAATAAGATCCTCTGTTTCTCCAGAGGTTGGAAGACACAGGATGAGTTTATAATCATTCTCTCTTTCTGCCTTGTTGTTGAAATAGCTTTTGTTTTCAGATCAGATGTTCTCAAATTTCATCCATGTGTTCATTCACATCCTTATTTTAGTGAAATTGCTAAGAAGTCTGTAAATATGCATTTATTAATTGCAATTATCCATCGTCATCTTTGAGATTATGATACAGACATCTTTGTATTTAAACTGAAGTTGCCATAGAGATACATGGATAGTCATCAAATGCCAAAGACTAAGTGTTATTCCTAATATTACTAGATAAGAGAAAATAAATTTGATGACTAGTCACACGGATCATTTACAATGTATGTGTATCTGTGTGTGTGTCTGTGTCCTGATGCCTATAGACACTTACTGCTAAGTGTTTTTCCTACCAGTTTTATTACGAGCTCAGTTCTGTACCCAAATCTAACAGCAGAAAATGTCTTCAGAAACAACGCTGCCAAAGCCATGCTTTGAGCTTTCTTTATTTTATTGAAAAGTCTAAATCTCATTTTTTTTTTAACCTGCCTGTCTAGATGTCTCACAGAAAGTGAGAGTTTATAGCAGCAGAGAAATGGCTGGGCAGACAATGACAGCTGAGGTTGAAGTAAATGGATTTCCCATACAAGATCCTGAGCTGTCAGTGCTGTCAGTCTACATTCTCATGATAAGCACACCGTTTTAAACCTTTGGCAATACTTTTGCAAGCCTTCTCCCAGCTTCGTTTAATTTCATGGTGCTTCATATATCTTACTCTGGCTGCAGCAATATGCAATAAGTTCAATGATTGTTTCTACTCTGAAAGTACTGAAGATAGTGCTGTCCTACCTATCACAGAAATTCAAGTGATTCTCCACTCCAAGGAAACTTACATGGAGACTCCCTCAAGGTCCAATATTTATATTCTTTTGATGTTAACTATAATGTTTAAAATATAGAAAAAGCTTATACAATATATGTCCTTCAGTGCTGCCAGTACATGAATGAATTTTTGCATAACATTCCATTTGTTTTAATTCTGCTTGTGGCAATAAATTCAATTTTAAGGATACTCTGTTTCAACTTACTTTTTCTAGTTCTAGAATCCTAAGAATACCCTGATGTCTTTAGAAGATGCACTGTATTGATTCTACCATCTTTGCTCCATATTTCATTCCCATCAGGTCCTTACTTTTTCACCAGGTTAGATTACACAGTTTGTTATGATATTCACTCCTTTGATGACACCCATTTTATTTTACTGCTACCTCCTATATTCAACAAAATATCTGAAAATATCTAAAGAAAAACACACTTTACTTATTTTTTTAACTTTTTTTTTTACAAATTTTATTTATTTGTTTGTTTTTATTACGAATATTCATGAGACACAAAGCTGATTGTCAACCTTTATGCCACAATGTGAGGGCCAGATTCATACTGGTAGCATACCCCTTACCAGAAATTGCTTTTGTACCCCTTGCCCCCTACCCAATTATCCCCAACCTCCCTTCAACTCTCTCTTCTCCCCAATTCCGCTTTGTAGCCTAAGGAATGTTCTCTCCTTCTATAAGACCAACACACTACTATGGTCTTTCTTTCCTTCCTTCTTTCTCTCTTAGCTCCCACATATGAGTGAGTACATGCAGTATTTATCCCTCTGGCTTTGCTTATTTTGCTCAATGTAACTTTCTCCAGGCTCATCCAGGTTGTTCCAAATGGGATTATTTCATTGTTTTTTATGGCAGAGTAGTATTCCATGATGTATATATACCACAGTTTCCTTATCCAATCATCCATCGATGGGCATTGAGGTTGGTTCCATGTCTTGCCTATTGTAAACAGAGCTGCAGTGAACATGGGAGTGCAGGTATCCCTTTGACATTATGATTTCCATTCCTCTGGGTATATACCCAGAAGTGGGATTGCTGGATCATACGGAAGATCTATCTGAAGTTGTCTGAGACACATCTATACTGTTTCCATAGTGGCTGTACTAACTTACAGTACCACCAACAGTGTAGGAGTGAGAAAAACACACTTTAATTTCTTGTCTACTAACTCGAAGTGTCTTTTGTTCTTGTTGTCAACCATGCCTTATTTTTCTGCTGAACTCACTCCACATCTCAGATCTTCCCTTTTTCTTCACACACCAAGCACTGCTTCTCTCATACATCACTCACAGCTGATGCCTTTAATTTTTGATTCATCAGGAAAATTTTTGATTCTCCTTTTACCACAAATCTACCCACAGTCTTGTATTAGCTGCCACACAATCTGCCTATAGGCTAATTACAATGCCTAAACTGTGAGAGCTACAATCCCTTGATTATCAGATCCCATACTTTGTAACCTGCCAAAAGGCATTGCTTCTGAAAGTGCTCCTCTTTCTTTCTCATCAAAGCTTCTCTCTTTAATGCATGATTCTATTACCTTAAAATATGCTATAATCTCTCTCTCTCAAAAACAACAACAAAAAAAAAACCCCAAGAAACAAAAACAAACACCCCTGACTCCACATCACCCTGGGCTTATCACTTATTTCTCTTTCTCCTATAAGAAAAATATCTCAAAATGTTTTAACATAGTCAATGCTCCCGTTTTCTCCCTTTTCATTCTCATTTTAACTCATTTTCCCCCTTTTCACTTGACAACATCACTAATGACTTTCATATTGTTATGTCCAATAGTTAATCTGTACTCTGACTTTGACTATGAACAACAATTAAAAGAGTTAATCATTTCACTTTTCTTAAAGCTCATTTTAACTTGAATTGTGAGTAACAAGTCTCTCTTTGCTCACCTCCTACACGCCACTGGCCAGTCTGTTTCACTTTTTTGCTTGGATTCTCATCAAATTCTTTTTCTCTGAATTGGGGAGTTCCAGAACTCAGTTCTTGGAACTCTTCACTTTACTACATTAACTCTCCCTATGATGACTTCATTATGTACATCTAAACAGGGTATCAGTTCTCAAATTCAGAACTGTCATGTCCCCATGAATTCCAAATTTAGCATATCCAAAATGGAACATATTATTTTCAAGACCTTTCCCTTAGCTAACATCCAATAATTTTCACTGTATTCATAAAAAGCATCTCCGTTCTTCTACATGTTCGGGTCAAAAACCATGCATCTTTGTATAATTTTTCCTAGAAGAAGACCCTGAGGCAAGGATTTGAGTGCAAGTATTTTATTGAGAAGGTGTATTAAACACTGGTAAGGAGTAAGAAGGTAAGGCAATCTAAGAAAAGGAGGAAAATAAAATGTGAGTTTAAAAGCCAACTTTAGTCAATTAGAGCTATATCCACAGGAAAATCTTGGGACGTGAAATAGGAAATCTATGTCAGAGTTATCACACATATAACAATATTTTCAGTGAGACATGGCATGAGCGGCCTCTCAGGATTCTGTAACTCCTATCAGAGAGAGTCTTTAGACAAAAAGATGCAGTTACAGACAGTGGGAAGTCCTTAGAAATCAGTGAGTAGGTAAGCTTTGATTATGGCTGGGATTTTAGCAGCATCTGGCATACTTTACTCTTCACACTTTTGAAATCTATATCCAGTCATCTTTACCTTTGAAATATAAAATCTGGCCATATGTGTTACCTCCACTATTGCACTAAGCCACTGCATTGGTTGCAGGCTCATGTTGGAACTTAACCCCCAATATGCTGCTGGAAGTTGGGGCCTCTAAGAGGTGATTAATTACCTTTAAGAAGTGATTAAGATCTTTAAGACTGTGCCCTCATGAATGGATTGATCCCTTCATGTAGTAATGGGTTGATGGTTTAATGGGTTGTCATAGACGTGGTTCTGAAGGCTTTATAAGGAGAGAAAGTAAGAAGATTTTTTTCTTACTCATGCCCTTCTCACCATGTGATACCCTGCATTGCCACGGGACTCTGTAGAGAGCTTGCACCCAGAAGATGGCCTTTGCCAGAGGTGTTCATTGGACCTTGGACTTCCCAGCCTCTGAAACTGTAAGAAATAAACATTTTTTGTATACATTACCCAGTTTCAAATATTCTGTTATAAGCAATAGAAAACAGACAATATAACCACCATCATTTATTACTGGTATGATGGAGTAGTAGTTGTGAAATATCTTGATTAGAATGGGTTCAAGAATGAACTGGAGACAAATTAGTATAAGGTAGTCAGTGAGACCACTCCTCCTTCTAGTTTTACTGTGCACAAAAGTAGAAATTCAGTGACTTCAAAGAAACGTGTGGTCAAGGAAAATATATTTTTTAAAGATGATGAAAATTACCTCACGTTGGTATGGTAATGAGAATTATCCAAATAGAGACAGAAACTAATGATGCTGAAAAAAAGAGGAAAGAATTTCTGAAGTAAAGTGCTTGAGTATACAAAAAGTGAAAGCACCCCTAGAATACCAGCAGGAGGTTTGGCTTTTGTTACTTTGGAATGTTAATGCAGAAGAATAGAAAAATGCAGAATTTATGAACACAGATACAGGTAAATTGGTGGTGGGAGGTATGCACCCACATTCTCCTCAGAAAGCCTCCATGTTTAAATGTGATAGTGAAGTTATTAGTGTGAATAATGATTATGAAGAGGAGTTGAAGGTTTGAGAAGAGAGGAGGGATTATGAGTTTTCAAGAAGAACAGGAGAATCAATGGAGTAGAGAAATATGTCATGAATTCCAAGTACCTCAAGAAACTACCTGAGATTAATAATTCTTTACACACATAATGGTTATTTTAAGTACAAACATAGTGAAGAATGCAGCAGGCAGGGGAAATAGTGCAGATGAGGAAGCTGTTTTTCACTAGGAAAAGTAACCCACAGCCATGGAGCCCGTTCTCTGGGATCCCTGACGTGTACTGTCCTGCAGACTGTTCTCTAAATTTTAAAGAATGCAGACTAGTTTTGGTGTTATAGAAGTGCTTCTCTGCCTCTAGTGCCCGGGGCTAGTTTTGTGACATCAAAGACCAACTGCTGCTTAAGATAGAGTCCAGGTGAAAAGAGCGACCAACAAATTTACTGCTTGACTTCATTCCCTTTAAATAGAACTTCCTTGATGGTCCTCTTTCAAAGCTCAGTTGTAGACATGCATCTTCTTTATAGGACATCATGTACAATAAAGAGAAGCAGTAACTTAAAATTTAACAAAAGAATACCTTTGAAAAAAATAAAATAAAATGTAAGGTTCATCTTATCACTCTGGACTAAAAATCCATCACTCTTGGGGTAAAAGCAAAGCAGTCACCTGTTATGACTTGTGTGATGCAGCCTCTGGATAATCATTTTATCTTACCACCCCTGCCCCACTCTTCACCATGCTTAATCTGCCCTTGTCACACTGGACTCCTTTGGATTCATCAGCCATGACAGGGTGGCTTCCATCTCTGATATTTTGCCTTGTTTCCTCTGCCTGAAAATCTTTTACCCGTGGTAAGAAATTGGCATACTCCTTCAATTTCTTCAAGTTAGCATCACTGTCACCTTATAAATAGTGCTCCCCACCCCCACGACTATGTAGTCTCCTTTTCCAACGTTACTTTTCTTCATAGCACTTATCAATGGCTGATTTATGATTGTCTGGCTTTCTCCCACAGACCATAAGTTTAGCATGAGGAGTTTTGCTTAGTTCGCTTTTGTTATCCTCAATGCCAAAATCAATGCCTGGAATCCAATTAACATTTCTTAAAATGAATTGAGTCATAAAAATGATAGACATAAATATAAATACCAGAAATCATGTGTTTCTTCTTTTAAATACTGTTTTTTATTTTGAATATCTAGAGCTGACATCAAGAATTATTAAAAGGGAACAATTAGATAGCTAGATAAACAAAGGAAAACAAAAAAGAGTGCATGAAGTGAATACCAGTCTTTTCTGATAAAATTATCAACTGCTGAAAATGTACTGGTGAATATCCTCATCAATTTCACTAAGTTGGATTTTGATATGATGACAATTTTTTGACAATATCTGTCAGCCCAGGACTGATTAAACTAATGTTGTAGGCCAGGTGGGTGGTCCTGTGTGCCACAGTATTTCATCAACTATCTCTGTGTTTTTATACTTTTGTGTGTATATGTTTAATAAAGGAACATAAGTTACAATAAAATATATTTTTCAAGGATGTTCAGACCCTTTTAACAAATGTAAGATATATTTAAATTCTATATGTTATTTAGACAGCCTTAACGTTTAGGCCAAGGAACACATTATCCATTTCATAATTTAAAAAATTATAATAAAAAATTAAATCTCCATAAAATTAAGGTGAAAAATATACTGAATCCTAATGTATGCACAGCTCAGCTTCAAGAATTTCTAACCTTCTGCTAATCTTTTTTCATCTATCCACTCTACTTTTTCCCTTAGATTATTTTAAAGCAGATTTCAATCATTCTGCCATTTATTTTATATGCAAATACTGAATAGATATTTCTAACAAAGGGTTGTATTTTTTAATATAAGTACCATGTTGTAGTCCCTTAATAATACGTAATAACCAGCCCTTTAGAATATCTCTGCATATTTTAAAAATTATCTTTTAAATGTTGTTTTGTTAAAATTTGAATGTAAATAAAGTCATCATGTCCCATTTGATCATTATGTCATTGTAGAACTGTGTAGGCCTTTTTCATGGGCAGAGCTAGAAAATAATATTTTTTTGTGTGTTGAAGAGAAAAAAAAATGTGAGTTCATGCAAAAGTTTCAAACACTTTCTTACTATAAGAATTTTTACTTAATTGTATTTCGTATTTGTATCTATTTTCTCTTACAATAGAAGTTATGGTTCCTTTAAAATATTGGCATAATTACTCATCTACTTGATTTTAAAATATGCCTACAATAGTTTTAAAATTACAATACCAATATTACTAAGGTAGAAAGGATGATTAAATGTTTAAGATCTCTTTGTGGATTTTTGTTTTTAGAATAAATTTCGCTAAGGACATTTAGACAAACATCTGATCTTAAAGTCACCTAAAAAAATTCATTTTTCTGTGTGGTTATGCCACAACTTGGAACAGAATTAGGATTGTTTTTTCATTTTGATTTTACTTTTGGGAATTTAAATTTTTTCTTCATGATATAATTGTAGTTTTTGATTATGGATAGGATTTACTAATATCAAAGTTAAAAAGTATATCAGAAAAATCTTACTGCCATCTCTATTCCCTTTAATCTGTTTTCTCCTTCTTCCTATAGGTAACAATTTTATTTGCTGTTGCTTTATCTCCTTCCACTATTTCTTTTTAAAAATTTTTAGTAAAAGAATAATATATATGATATCCTCATTGTCTATATAAATTTTATATATTCAGTATATCTAATAAACATACAGATAATGCTTGATTCTATATATAAATAATATATAATGAACACTTTTAAGTTACACACATTATGATTATACTTTCAAAACATACATGTATTGCCTATATGTGTATATGTGTGCATGTATTTCCCTCCCATTTTTTAAACAAAGTAAATTTTACTCTCTTCCCGCCATTAGAAATATATCCCAGATATCACTGCATATCAATATTTGGTAATTGTAATAGACTGAATATTTGTGTCCCCCAAAACTAATATGTTGAAATCTAGTACCCAATGGGATGGTATTAGAAGGTGGGGTCTTGAAAGAGGATTAAGTCACTCATGAGTGTGAAACCCTCAGGAATAGAGTTAGTGGCCTTATAAAAGAGGTCCCAAGGAGATCACTGGCCCCTTCTCTCATGTGAAGACACAGTGAGAAGGTGCCATCTATGAACCAGAAAGCCGACTGTCCTTAGGCACTCAATCTGCTGATGCCCTCATCTCTGACTTCCCAGACTCCAGATCTGCAAGAAGTACATTTCTGTTGTTTAGAAGCTACCCCATCTGCGGTATTTTGTTATAGTAGCCCAGAGGGACTATGATAGGGATACAATACCTAGATTTTTGCATAAGAATGTAGACATCATTCTGTGGTTAAAGCAGAGTTTATTCAACTTATTATATATTTATGGTCATTTTGATTGTTTTCTGTTTTTTGATATATTAAAAATTGTCAAAGTAATCAATTTGTTCAGAAATAATTTCATATTTTGGTTATTACAAATTTAGGATAGTTTTCTAAGATTAATGTGGTTGATTCAAAGGGTAAATGCCTATAAAATTATAATAAATATTGCCGAAATCCTCTCCATTTTGTTTATATAATTTTGCCCTCCCACAAGCAAGTCTTTTATAAGGGCACTAATCCTTATGACTTAATCATCTACTAAAGGCCCCACCTCTTAATACTATCACATTGGTGATTAAGTTTCAACATGAATTTTGGGAGGACACATTCAGAACACAGCATTGGATACCCATTGTTAATTTGGGGGTAAAATTTACTTCTGGTGACCTCCCAAGGTAAAAACAGTAATTTTCCGAAATTCGTGGTATTCAATAGATACAGGTTAAGGTTTAGCCAAAACCCTTACTAGTAAGGAAAAACTATTAGTCTGGTTTTGCTGCCTTTTCAAAGTAATTTACCTTAAGGACCTCGAGGAAAAGAGAACTATATTGAGGATAAAACTATGTTATTTGAGATTCCAACTCATAAAATCTTTGTGTCTATCTATCTATCTAATTTATCTATTTCTACAAATAAAAGGATTTCTTTGCATTTTGACAACATTTACCACCTGGTTTGGTGAACTGAGAGTAGTTCAGAAAGATCAAGCCGCATTGCAGTTTTCAACTTCACCCCTCTTTTTTCTCACGCCACAAGTATTCTATACCACATTCTGTCCATTTTCAAGATTTATTATTCACTGGATGTGCCATGGCTGCTGACAGGTTTATGCCCTTTCTTCTAGGTGTTGTTTTCTTCCTGACATGTGTCATCACTTGACAAACACCCGATCAGTCATCAAAATTTAGTTCAAATGTAACTGTGTGAAGTTTTCCCATGTTATATACAGATATTGTCATTCCTTTCTTTGTCCGTGTTTTGTTTACATAAATATTATCATTTAACTGTTTATACTTTTACCTATCACATATGAATGTGAGTCCTCTAAAGCGTGAAATGACAATAAACTTCATTTTTATTTTTCTTGATTATAACTGTCAAGAGAATTGCACACACACACAAATGAGCTACTTGATATTTCACATTGAAAGTAAGAATTACACATTAGGTTCTACATATATAGCACATCTATTACTACTCCCACAGCACACTTCGTTTTGTAATTCTCCTAAATCTGTAGTTCTCAGACTTTCATACATATTAGAATCGTCTGCAGACCTTTTAAAAAATGGATCCTACTGGCCTCCACCAGGAGAGATACATTTGTGCATTTTAAACAGGTACCCTTGATCATTGTGATACAGACAATCCACAGATAACACTTTGCGAAGCAATTTGTTGCCTACACTAAACATTTTAATATATTCAGGACTCCATTGAAGCATAAAATAAAACAGGCCATGCATGTTAAGCCAAGATAGGGTCAGATTAATTGAGACTACATTTTTAACGACGCTTTTGTGGCGATGCCCTTCCACCGCTAGGTGTCATTCTTAATAATGCCTCATTCATTTTGTGATTATGTGACATTTGAAGCTTTTATTCTCATCATATATAGACTTCAAATTTATGAAAGTAGATAATTAGTTTTATAACTCTGAGTAGAGCAAACAGGATTCTTTTCACAAACAAACGTTTCCTGTAGTCTTTTATTTTTCTAATAAGCCTTAAATTCCTTTGTTTCTGTTTATATCAATAAAAGGTGAGTGAGCTTTGATACGTCTGAAACCAAATATGCCAAGGTTGGGAACTGTGACTTGAGGTGATGCCGTCTATTTCCGTGACACTTCAGGCTGAAAGCCTTTCTGCCTGTCTCTTGATCTATACATTTAGACAGGTTTGACAGGCATGCTATTTTAGCAAGAAACCAAAGGAAGAAAAAAATGTCCTTCATTGTTTTTAAGCCTTAGGCTGCTCCAGGCTTCAGCCTGGAGGAATTAGATTCTTCTTCATAGGATGCAGTTGTTTTCTGGACTGAAATTTCCAGTAGGCCTGGAATTATTTTCAATTTACTTTAGACATGACCTCAAGGCAGAATTTTGTATTAGGTGAATAACTGATGGTTGTTATTCCAGAAAAAAGACAAATAAGCTTGAGGAATTGCAAATAAAATGAGTTGAAGAGAGAAATTCAACTGTTACTTGACATTCAAAATAAGAGGGTATTCTGTACGCCACTTTTCTTTGGAGCACTTTGGTCCCTTTTGCAGTGAGAATTTGTTTAGGGATTTTTCTGTTAGGGACTTGGTTCTAAGTTTTAATTGGCATTCTTTTAAATTTAAGAGTCTATTATAGCACTGCTTTCAAAATTTTTAAAGCTTATATTATTTTAGAACTGCTTCAAAACCAACTGCTAAAGTTTTATATTTCTCTGGCAAATGCTAGAGCTTTCCCTTTCTCCAAGTTTTTGTTCATTCCTCGATTCATTTATTTACAAATATTTACTGTTCTATAGATGTTTTTAAAGCATAAGAAGTCAGAGTATTACAATTATGAGTTTTTTGCTACTAAAATGCCACACGAAATATTAATTTAGTTCTAGATTTTTTGAGGAATTATGGTTAACTTACTACAATGACTTATGTCACAGAAAAGTTTTAAAAAGTATTTTAACTGACTATAAAATGTTTAAATAATTGGTAAAAGCGAGTGGGAGCTCTGTAGATACAGACATCTAATTAAATCAAACATTTGAAATTTTAATCTTACAGTAATTAAAATTTAGTCAGCTAATAGCTATTATCTCTATCTGGCATCTTTTTTAGTCATTGAAGGAAATTTCTTACTATTTCTGTCAAAAAGTACTGTTTCAAAAAAATCTAATAGTTCCAAGTTCTGTTCCATGAAAAAGTAGTATAATTGTTTTCTAAATTAGTACAGTTTCTGTAGAGATAAATGTGTCAGAAATATTTCTTGCTCTAAGGTTATGACAGAGTTAACCCGTTTTTTAATTTCATGTTTAGAATTCAAATTAATAACATATTTTATTAAAAAATGTTGAGTTTACATAAGTTTATAGTTCAAGAAAGAAATGGGTAATCTAGTTTAACATTTATTGATTATTTATATATTTCATCCGGGTATAATTCATAAATTTACACAGATTAGGTATGCCACCGTTTTTTTACTTGCAAAGTAAAACAACATGTTTCATCATTATGATGTAATCATTTTCAAAATTTCATATCTATAATGTACTTTAAAATTGAGCTACGTTTGCATATGTTAAGTATCCCAAGCATAATCGATATAATACACATATTAAACAAAGAGGACTGTTATATTTCTATGTCGTCTCCTGATATGCTGCTTGTATTAATTTACACAGGGTTGGATAATTGAAAGGACACAAGGATTCACAGGAAACATTCACATAAAGATTTAACAAATGTAAAAGACAAGACGCAAAAGGGGAAAGGAAGTGCAGTCATGGACATGCCTGAAGTCTTGCAGGCACAGGCATCAGTATCCTTTCTTAGTCACACTCCACTTTGGATTATGAACACTGAAGATATGTGCAAATATCGCAGTGTCAAGGAGCTCAGGCATGAGTTTACTGAGGAGTATTTCATATGCCCATTGGTCAAGAAGCTAAAGCTGGGCTCTATAAGTGATTGAACCAGGTGCAAACCATCGATCTAAACGTCAGGAGAGTTTCAAACTTTAAACAGTGCCACATAAGTCACTAGCTAGCACATCTTACTGTTATCTTGGCCAGAGATTAGTACCAGTCCTCCAGGCATACCCAGAAGTAAGCACAGTGCTGTCCCAGCCCCACCTGTAAGATAATACTATTCTTAAACACTGCTTGTAGTAGATTGAATTATGTGTCCCCAAAACTCACTGAAGCTTGAATTGTGTCCTCCAAATTTTATGTATTAGAATCGTAGCCCCCACTGTGACTCTTGAGAGGGTGGGAAATCCTATTTGGTAATTGAAAGGTGGAGCCTTGAAGAGGTGATGAGATTGCAGGACCTAGCAGTAGTGAATCGGATAAAAATAGTGGTCAGGGGCTAAGAGGAGAGGAGAATCTGTCTCTCTCTCTGCCCTCTGTGCTTCCACCAACTTGCAATGTGAGACCCCTGGGTCACTGTTGCTACCACCAGATAAACTTTGGACTTCCCAGAAACTATAAGCAATAAATTATGTTTTTCTTTATAAATCACCCAATTCCAGATATTTTGCTATAAGTAACAGAAGTGAACTAATACATTGCTTAAGCTGGGAAAGCCATTTAAGATCTCTGTAGTTCAGTATCCTTGGTCCAATCCAAAGTTAAGAGAATAAGCTTGTATTAGCAACCAGCAAGTTTTGCTTCTGTTCTGTGACTCTCAGTGAACTAAAATGACCTTAACTTTCCAGTTCGATAAAATCAGAAATGTTCTTTCTTGCCCTCTAAGCTGAGCTCTTTGACATCTACGTATACAAAGTCAGAAAAAGTACAAAAAGTTCCTTAGAAGCAACTATTCCAATTTTATTTCTATTCATTTTCTTTTGTTGTAGACACACATAGACTCTTTTCTCTTTCTCCTTCTATCTCATATGCCATATCCATTTCTTGTCTTTAAAATGCTAGAGGCTGACTAATGTAGGTGTTGCATATCTTTTTAAATAATATGAATCTAGGACGTGGGCAAAAAATAAGTTTGTCTCCTCAAAATATGTTGCTTTCCTTTTATCTTTTTGACAGCAAAGTATTTTCCTCCTCGTCTTGCAAGGTTAGCAGTCATTACAATATTTTTTTTTTCTATAACAACTAAGCGGTTTTGCTCAAGATAGGGTGTGCCAGTTTAGGTAAACTGATTTGTTGTACCTGACATCACAGTAAATATAACATTTGTCATTGAAAAATTAACATGCCAGCATTTTTTATTATTAGGATAATACTGGCTATTGTGAATAAATCATGGTAGTTATTTGATAATGAGTTAAGAGTTCATTTGATAATCCTGTAAGTTATATGAAAATATTTTAAAATAAAAAAAATGAATATAAAAAATGTGTATATGTCATTGTAATTATGTTATGTTGGCTTTGATTTATACTTACAAAATGTGAATTAAGGCAACAAAATAAGACTAATCTGATCTTACAAAAGTTTTATGTATAAAGTTATATATGAATTTTATGTTTTATACAAATACATCTATACTACTTCATCTTATTTTTTTATCTTATTTTTGTTTTCTGATGTCTTTCTTTTTGATTCATATTTATGTCATTCAAAATATATGTGTGACAACACAATAGCATATATATACACATAGTGAAAGACATTTTTGTGGGAAAATCATATTTTTATTCCTATTAGAACTTCTCTCTAAGTCATGACAGTAATTTAACATGGTGTCTTAATAATATTGCCAAAGAGTATCAGAAAAATCAAAGCAGCTAAAATATAAACAGTTAAAACTTTTAAACTTACTGAAAAATAGTACAGCATTTGTAATAAGCAATCCAGATTATTATACTCATGGCAATCAATACTCTCCTAATAATAATAAATACTGGTATGTTGAACTTTCAATGATGTAGATTATATTTGTTATCATGTTAGGTGCAAAAAATCACTTTAGTTCACCTAAACTGGCACACCCTATGTCTTGAGCAAATAAACATGGAAAAAGAGGAAGAAAGTATTACATGTCTAGGAAAGGCCCAGACATTTGCAAAAAGTAAATATTGCTAGAATGTCTGGAGTGTGCTGGGTAAAGAAGAATACGTAAGATTAATTTGAAGAGAAAGCTACAGGCCAAATCTTGCAGGTCTGGATAAGGGTTTGGAATATTGTCCAAGTGCAGTGGGGAGAGATCTTGTCAACAGAATAATAAGGTCCAAATTATGTTTTTAGAAGACTCTTTATGGTTTCTAGTTGGGGAATGATGAAAGTGGGACTAAGCACAGATGTAATGAAAACAGGGGAAGAGGCTATCACAATAGTCCAGGCAAGATATAATGTAACTTGAAGTAGCTGGTTGCATTGGGAAATAATATGTATTTAATACGGATCTAATATGTTTAGAAGATAGAGATAGTAGGTTCCCCATTTTTCAGTAGAAAATGAAAAGGAAATGACAAAAGAAAAAAGGATTAAACCATAAAAGTTGTATTTGAAGAGAAAAATGTTCTACTTCTCAGAATAATTACATGATATCTATTCTAAAAGTTAAAACCATAACAAACACTTCCAAATTTCCAGGAAACCACTATGATGCCTTTATTGTGACCTCTTTCATTTCCCTTTTGAAGTTTACCAACTTACAGGCCTACAGTCCATCTTCCATCTCCTGCTGAATTTCATGTGGTTTCATCTTCACTGAATAGTCTGAAACCCATCCTTTTCTAATCTCAAGACAGTTTTAAGAACAGGTTTTCAGTTGTCTCAAATTTTAATGTGTTAAGAAATCACAGTGGTTATTCTTTAGTTTCTGGCTTGTTTAAAGCACTCTTTTCCTTCTTTCTTACATACTACAGTTCTTAAAAATTACAGTCTTGTTAGTAAATTTTCTCTCTTACAGTTGAGGAAACAAAGTGATTTTGGCATGAATGGGAGTTTATGATCATCATGGGAATATGCACAGAGGTTAAATAAAATGAGAACTAAAAACACTCATTATGTTATCCATATAAAATTAGTAGTTATCTTAAGAAGAGCAAATTAATGGAGTGACAAGAGTGGAAAAGATAATAGAGTGGGTGGTGAGAAGGCAGGTGTGGCATATGTAGGTAATCTTTTACCTATATATATTTTTAAATAATTTTAATAAAAATGAATATATTTAAGGTGTACAATATGATGTTTTGATATACATATACATAGTAAAATAATTACTACAGTCAAGCTAATCAACATATCTATTTCCTCACGTAGTTACATTTTGTGTGAGTGTGTGTGTGTGTGTGTGTGTGTGTGTGTGTGTGTGTAGTGAGAACACCTGAAATTTACAATCTTGTATTTTCCAGTATACAATACAGAATTATTAACTATAGTTATCATGCTGTACTACTGGCAAAACTTTTAAATTTTGCCTGGAAAGAGAATTTAAGAAACAAAGCAATTAGATAAGATGAAGGAACAAAAGGATATAATATTTATAAAATAAGGTGCTGTGTTACAAACAATACAATGGTTATGGCTTGGTTAGATAAGTCAGTTAATATTTAGGGAAGTAAGTTTTCATTATCAAAGTCCTCTTAATCTTTTCTGTGCAGGAATATATTTTTGCATCTCTTTTGTCAAGTTTGGGGCCTGGTTCACAGCAGGTGCTCAAACATATTTGAATAAATGAGTATTGTACATTAATTACCTGGTGTATCTAAGCTAAAATTTCTTACCTTGAAACATGGTCTCATTTGTTTTGATCATTAAACTTGGGAAATGGTCACTACCATTTGTAAATCCTCATATCAAGATATCAACATTTTATAACCTATTTATTATACTGACCTTGGTAGTATTTTTAATCATCCATATACTATATATTTTTATCATTTTGCATAATTGAAAGATAACTTAGATATTCTTAGTATTATTTAGGGAGATATTGGATACCATTAGATCTAAAACTCTTATTTTCCTAAAACATACTCTCCGGAATTGTTAAATTGATTTATGTTCTTCAATATAACTGGAAGAGAACTACAAAATTAACTTAAGATACATGGCATTAATTCTGACCACATTTATTTGCAGGGATGTAACTTTTAATGTTGATAAAGTAAATTAAATAAAACTTCTTCAAAGGATACTGTAATATACTGTAGGTTTCATTGCATAAGAGTTCAATTAACAACCACATAATAAATTTGTGATGTGAATTATATTCTTATCCACTGCTGATTTAATTATACGTGAAGTTTTACTCAATTTTCTATCAAAAGTAGATTCTTATTTCCAGGAAATTTGCAGTCCGTATGTTACCTGGCGACCAGCGTCAGGCGGGCTGGAGGTCCTCAGTTCTTGCTTTGTGTTAATGAAGAATCAGAAACCAAAGAAAGCACAGTTAAAATTTAAGCTTTATTGCCAAGAATGAAAGAGGTTAAGGAAAGGGCGAAAGGAAAGAGCAATGTGCTGTGCAGAAACAGGTCAGGTCCTGGGCGGGAAGTGACCCAAACCAAACTCCAAGTGCAGAGTGGCCCCATAGGTGTTTGCCTGCAGATTTTTGTCTATTCATTTCGCATAAACATAAACTTGCTTGGCTGGCATCTTGATTGGCACTTAAGGGTTATCTCCCTTTTTCTCTGCTGTGCATGTCCTTACCCACAATTCATTCCTTTATAATGATATGTATTTATGAATTGCATATGCATAAGCTTTAATGAGTATTTAGCACGTTCAAAGGTGATCTTCGGTCTTGTGTTTTTGTATCTGTGCATGCTCCGAGCAGCAGAAACCAACGTTTTGTGGTTAAAATATGGTTGAAGTTCATCTTGTTCTGACTGGGAAATGGGTATTCCATGGGCGGGCTCAGGACGATGGGGGCGGGCTAGGGAGGACAGAGCCGGGTCTGGGACAGGTGTTTGTGGGCTACCAGACCTGTTACTTTCCTTTTTCTCTCTCTCTTTTCTCCTACCCGCTCATGCCTGGCTACTTAACGAACTCATTTTCAAAATCTTCAAAGTATCATTAAATAGAAAGACTCTTAAAATTAAAGATAAACCCATTTTTAAAAAAGGTAAAATTAGATCTATAGTTCACATCACATACAGTAATTAACCTCTAACTGATTATATTTCTAAATGTGAAAAATGAAACCATAAAGTTAATATGGATGAATTTATAAACTGAATAAAGGTAAACTCTTGTTTGTTTTCCTTCATTTATTGTTTATTTTATTTTATATTTAATTTACATGTTTGTGGGGAACATTGCATTGTGTGTATATATATATATATATATATATATATACATACTGTACAATGATTCACTTAGGGTAAATACCTTACTCATTACTTAGACATTTTACTTTTCTTTGTGGCGATTTTTAAATTTACAGATAAAAATTGCACTCAATTATTATGTACACATGATATTTCAAAATATGTATACATTGTGGATGCCTAAATTGAGCTTATTAACACATGCATTACTTCATATACTTACTAATTTTTATGGTGCGAACACTTCAAATCTGTTCTTTTCGCAGTTTTCAAGAATACAATATATTGTAACTAGCTATAGTCAGCGTGTCGTACAATAGATCTCTAGAGCTCATTCCTCCTCTTTAACAGAAATTTGGTATCCTTTGACCAATATCTCCCCACCCCAACCCCCACCAGCCCCTGATAACCACAATTCTGTTCTCTACCTCTGTGAAATCAACTTTTTTAGATTCTGCATGTAAGTGAGAACTTGTGGTATTTATCTTTCTGCATCTGGCTTATTTTACTTAACATAAAGTCCTTCAGGTTAGTCCATGTTGTCACAAATTACAGGATTTCCTTTATAAAGTCTGAATAGTGTTCCACTGTGTATATATACCACATTTTCTTTACCCAGATTCATTGATGGACACTTAGGCTGATTCCATATCTTGGCTATTCTGAATAATGCTGAAATGAACATGAGAGTGCAGACATCTCTTCGATATACTGATTTCATTTCCTTTGGATAAATACCCAGTAGTGGGATTGCTGGATTAGGAAATGCTTTTTAACATCTAAGTTCAAGCAAAAGAAAGAAAGAGAAAGAAAGAAGGACGGAAGGAAGGAAGGAAGGAAGGAAGGAAGGAAGGAAGGAAGGAAGGAAGGAAGGAAGGGGAAAGGATATATTTTATAAAATTGAATTAATAAAAATAAATTAAAACTTTGACATGACAAAAGTAAATCATAAACTAGAAATCAACTGACAAACTGGGAAAAAATATCTGCAACATGTAAAAGGCAAATATCAATATTATTTAAAATTTTTAGAAATAGAGAAAAAGAGGCAACAAGTGACAGAAAATGGACACAAGTTGTGAAAAATTAACAAAAACATAAACATGCTTTTTAAAATTATGAAAAAATTTAAAATTAATCTATACAAAAATATAAAGGACATAGAGATGGTTTTTCTCATCTAGCAAAGAGGCAACAAGTAAAAAAAAAGGGCAACACTTTCTATTAGATGATAAAATGTCACTCATAACTGCTGATGGAATGCAAATTGGCACAATTATTTAGGAAAAAAATTGACAATTTCTAACAAAAATACAACACACATGTATTTACATTTAGATCCAGTGTCCTTCTTTTAGTATCTTACCCAGAAAATAACCATCCAACAATATTAAAATGCATGTTAACAAATTTATTCATTAGGACATCATTTGAAATTAAAATATATACTAAACAACCTAAAAAAACCACACATAAGAAAGTTGTGGAATATATTATGGCACATTCCTAAAATGGTATACTGTGACCTTTAACAAAAAAATAATTAAAAATTAATGTGGAATGATTTGCAGAATATACCATTTAGCAAAAAAGAAAAATGCCAAAGAGCATCTATTGTATGCTAGCATTTGTATATGAAATAAGGGGACCAAATAAAATATACACATATTTGCTCATTTGTGCAAGACAAAACATACACACATACTCAGACACACACACATACACACAAACACACTCATGAAGGATTAAACCAGATCTAATGAGATTGGTCACCTACAATGGGACTTGGACTGTGTGGATAATATGGGGATGAAACAAATGGTGGTAGAAGGAAAAAAGGGATAATATTTTCTGAGTATAACATATTACTTAGAATTTTAGAATCATTATGTTTCACATAATCAAAAAATTATAAAAAATATGATCAAACATGGTAAAAAGTAGAATACAACCAAAAAGGAATGCACCTACTCATTCATTCTTTTAAGAAAAGATATCATACTGGCAGGATTGTAATTTAGGTAAGCCTAATTTAGTAAGCCTAACTTACTAAAGCCTAACTTAGGTAACTCTAGAACAGGACAATTTGACTATATACTTTCAAGTTAAAGGCAAAAAGAACTGTAAGAGATTACTAAACTCTAGTCAGTAATTTATTTTTTATCAAAGTCATTGACTAACAGTTGTGAACTACTTTATGTATATAGTAGCATTAAGAAATAAGTTAATATATTGATAATAATGATAGCCAAGTGTATTACTGTTGGAAAATGGTGTTAAATATCTGGAAAGAGAGAGGTTTAGTATCATCCCTTTGCAGCTGGATTGAAAAGAGGCTGGCTGAGCCAGCTGGGATGAAGCTATCATCTGTGAGATTATGACTGAATGCCAATAGGTCAGAATCCCACCCAAGCTTAAAGATAAGGGAACTAACTGCTCCTGACTGACTGCTTTGAGCTGGGACATTGGCCTTTTTCCAGTTTTCAGACTGAGACAAAAACATCAGCTCCTCTTGGGTCTGGAGCCTACTGAATTTATAGTTTTTCCTGCACACACACACATGCACACACACACACACACACACACACAGGAGCCTACTGAATTTATAGTTTTTCCTGCATACACACACACACACACACACACACACACACACACACACATACACACACACACCCTGTTGGTTCTGTTTCTCTGGAGCACTGTGATTGATACTGATTCTCAATTTCCCTAAGCCATTGAATTATTTTCTCTCCATTAAACCAAGACAGGTCCAGCATTTACAACTCACTCATTGTGCGCTACCTTTAGGTTCATGTTTCTGCCAAACAATCAAACTATTAGAGCCCTTTCTAACTCACAAGCTGAAACATTAAATGCAGAAATTAGTGCTTAGTGAGTCCATATCAATATTGACCCATTGCTTTAGAGAGGTAGATAGACATAGATTAGATAGAGAGATGTTAGATAGATTAGATAGATAGCGTTTTTTATATATAAACCTTCTTTGGTATGGTTTCTAGCTGTGTATACTCAGAAGGTCTAGAACAAATGACACCCCAGAAGCAATAAGGACAACTGGAGCCAAAGTTTTAATTTTTAAATGTAAATCTTCATGGAAAGGAATGGCAGTTCCTTGGAGAATTGGCCAATTTAGGCTGGGTCTTAAAATACAAGATAAATCTGGGGAAAAAGTGCAATGAGAGAAAGTAAAGCTAAATCATGAATGATGGGGTCATGGCAAAAGGACACAACATAGTTTTAGGAATCAGCTTAAAGCAGCTCCCACTGTCTAAAATGACAGAAGTGAATTGTAACTCATAGAATAAAATAAGAATACATGAATCTTCACTAATATAATTGAACAAGTCCACAAATAAACAAATAAAAGAAGAGGAAGGAAATATTTCTTATATTAAAATGGAAATTAATAAATGCAGAAAGAATAAAGGAATTAAAAAATCATGATTTCGTATTAACCACAAAAATATTTTTTCAGGCAAGTATCATCAGTGGATGATAAAGCTAATAAGTATACATTTTTACACAGTTTCACAATGTATCCTCATAAGATATTCCTTAATGATACGGGACAAAAGCACTAACTTTACAGAGAAGAAAACTCAGACACCACCACTAAGGAGGACTTGTAAGTAGAAGAAACACCTTGAAGATTCAAGTCAATTGAAGTTGACTCGGGGTGGTCAATGTAGTTGAAGACCAGTAGTTGTGGAAAGTGTCCAGTGAGGGTGAACTTTTTGGAGGCTATTCACCTTCACTGTTAGCAAGCACCTACAGTATTGTCCAGGCAAGGCCAGGCAGGCCAGACCCATGGTGTGAGTGACTGTGTTCTTCATTGCCACTCTTCCTTCAATAGTGTACATTTTTCTGGGACTGATTCTTCAGCCTCTCTTTGTATTCTGTAAGCTATTTCAAGTCCTTCCAATTGTGTTTTCTCCTTAACAAATCTAGAATCATTTTCAACAACAGCCAGAAGTCTGCATAGATAGTGTCCCCCACCCTAGCCTGTCTTTATTTTCTCTTAATTCCTCATTTTGCAATGCAGTCCTTATGAACAATTTGTATATTTGCAGTTTGCAGACCAGCACTTTTATAGACATTAAACCTTTCTATTTACAATTTTTTTTTCTTTTTTTCCTCCCTTTCTACTACCTCAACTTTTCACTTAAGTATTCTTTGGTTTTCCTTAAAGGAAATCCTGTGAACACCATCATTTCTGGAAATCTGTTCCTGAATCCTCTAAACAAAATGATGTTTTCACCTGTTAAATATTTTCTATTTCTGTTCCACTGTCTACTAGAAAGTGAATCAAACATTGTCAACATTAATGTTACATGCTCAAAGAGGCCAAGAGTGCCTAGTAAATAATAAGCAATCAGTAATGGTATCTATTATCATTTTATTATTATTAAACATATATACAGTTTTAAAAACCAATGCCTCACATTTAAAGAGGTTTCTTTTTCTGTAGAAGCACTTTCCACAAGGTCTCAAAGACCCATACGTGAAGTACCTTCATATCGTTTTCTGGATTCCTCTGTTTTTTAGTCCAACTCCTTCCCACAGCCAGTCACCATCTAATAGATGTTTCAACAGTACATATAATGACTTTCTACTCCATGTAACTTCCGCAGACATATACTGTAGTCTGATGCACTTAAGGCAGTAAAACATGAAAACTTCTGGGCCACAAGTTTACAATAGTCTCTAGCGGTTTTCATGTTTTGGAATGACTACTTGGTTTAAATTACTGGGAGGCTCTCCCTAAGGGTAAAACCCTTATCAACTATTTGAAGACTCTAATGTGGCTGTCAAGAAGAGATAATGAGCAGTTGAAAAACACCCCTAGCAAAATAAATTAAAGCTTCCTAGGACTGGTCCTAGCTTGTGATTTTGCCTAAGGCCAGCTTTTTGCCTAATGCTGCCCTGGATATATTAGGAAATAGGTTCCTCTTTTATCCCTTGCTTTGCAAACCACCAGTAATGTTAAGGGAAATATTAAGTAACAGTTCAGTTAACCTGTGAATATTTTCCTGCAGTTATTTCAATTATTTTTCTGGGCAGGGTAAGACAGTGAGTGTTTGTAACGACAAACTGGAAATAAGAGCAACTTCTACTTTTGTTTTCATTTTGATTTCTATTCTGTCTGTAGTTTGGTGTTGTTGGAAATTGAAATTAATCTTCAATTCTGACATATAAGTTAGAAATGTTAGATTAGATGTACGCTCAGTTCACAACTCTCTTCCTCAGCTTCGTTGGACAGTCTGTATTCACTTACAAACCAAAGAAAAAAATGATGGCAGTGTTAAAAATGATATACAAGTTTATGACAAAGTGCAGAGATGCTTAAAAGCAACAGCGTACTGAAATAGGTACATTTAGGATTATATACTTTTTAAAAATATGTAGTCTTGTCTCTTCAAATGTTCTTCTTAACTAAAAACAACTAAATTCCACCTCTTCCTAACTCTAATCCTAAATCAGAACTATAATGCTGTATTCCCCTAGCCATGTAACAAAAAATACCCTTGTACTCATATTTTATTAGGTTACATAATCATAGAGAATGTTACACTGATTAGCCAGCCCAGGTAAGTGGGTTTAGAAATATTCTTTATATTTCTAAGTGACCCAGAAAATCTGATGAAAACATGAACCCTAGTGTTCAGAGCTTCAGAGCACTGCATGTCCCCACTGACCATACCATTTTTCATGTGATCTCATGGGGTGAGGTGGAAAGGCTTATGTAATCCTCTGGAGTGATGAAGTATCTGTGCTCCATGGTAGTGGGAGGACAAGCAATTCTGAAAGAAAATATGTCATTTATTATTACTAACCCTCCATTTTTTGACACAACCAACCAACATCTCTTCAAAAAGCTAAAGTTAATGGGCCTCCTTATCTTCTGGTCCAGACTAATTTTGAACTTTCAGCTGTTTAAATATTAATATGCTGTGGAAAATAGAGGTTAATAATTGTCCTATCTATAAGCAAAAACATTTGAAAAACATTTGAGAATGAATTCAATTATGTATCAGTGAAAAATTACAAAGTGAATGATTTGTATTAGTGAAGTTATTTATGATATGTATACATCTTTATGATATTTACATAGACATGTTTCATGTTACTCTACTCTTCAAGCCAAAGCAAGTAATGTAAAATTAATCTCATCACTAAACTTTCTTTTTTTATCTTCTGAAAATGTTATTACAGCTAGAACACAAGTGGTAGGGTATAGATTACAAAAACTATACACTTTACTTAAAATTGTTTGATGTTATTGATTGTAACTTAAAATTTTGCATTGTTATAGAGTTTTTAAAGCTTCAAATTAACACTAATAACTTCTACATTTACAAAAATGTTGGCATGGTTTAATGCTTAAGCAAAGATACTGTATTAAATGTTATTTCACACTGACTTGGAAGAGTTCAGGCTTTAAACTTTTTATGAAATATTATATAATTCATAGATTCCTTAATGCACTAAAATTTCTCAAAAACTTTTAATATTGTTAAATAATTTTTAATAGGATACTAATTCCTAGTATGTTCTGATATGTTTGAAAATGTCTATACACATGACAATAAAATTTGGCTATCACAAAAACAAACAATACCCTTTCAACATTACTTAGTATACATAGTACCTGTTTTCATGATATTCATATTTACAGGTCAAAACTTGTAAGAGTTTGCACTTTTCAATTCTGGGTTTCTATGGGTCTATATCCATTAGCATTAAAGTAAAAGTTAGAAACATAAATTTTATAGCACTTTAATGTTCTTTCCATTTAAAATACAAAACAAATACTTGAAATATGAGTAAAAATTCAACAAGCAACAGGTTTACATTTTAAAAATGACCTACTAGCAACATTATACTTCTTCACATTTTCTAATTACAAATTTCACTCAAGATATATGTTATGATAGATTTGAACAAAAGGTTCACTTTCATTTAAATGCATAAAACACACTGAATATCAGATGTATTAAATCATTGAAAAAATTTTTCATACATATTTAGGCAATATTTAATACAACACGTGATTTTTTTAAAAAAAATAGCAACAGCTAATATGTTAATCAATTAAAATTTAAAATAATTATAAAACTGTGGGTAATGCCAAGTTTCCCATATTTATAGATATTTGGGGGAAATAATTCTATGCTTCATGTAACATAGAATGTAAAATACTGCTAATGAGGACTTCTGATTACTATGGCAGAGTAAGCTGAATTGGAAGTACTGGCCACTTATTGGAAACACATAAAGTGCTGGATACTTTCTAATACTACATATTAAATAATATAGAAGCAGAGGAAATAAATAAAAACATCCCAGATATCAAAAATCAGATCACATGAGCACAAGCTGAACCTGAGTCATTCATAAGATACCAAAAGGCAAAGTAAGAGTGATTAGAGAGTTGAGATTTTAATAACAATGTGATGACAGGAAATAATTCCTAAAGTCTTGTCAAAAGAGAGAACTCCAGCTGAGCTTGCATCTGAGCATACTGTGTAAAGGAAATCTGAAAATCTCTGCCACATCTGTGAAACAGGGATTATAAATTATCTATCCACCATCCTTGAGAAGCTACATAAAATCTTATTGATGGAAAGCTGGAGGTGAGGTAGACTTTCAGCCTACAAAAACTATGATATAAAATAGACCTCAAAAACATATCTGTTAGGCTCAAAATCTCACTAAATGTCTGGCTTGTTAATCCCAACCTAAAACATTAATCTGAAAATCACATAACGAGTACATATTACATATCTGTCCACAAAAGAAAAGGCATGTGGTCTCCCATCAGAATAAATCAATTGAAAATGAATCAAGGCAAAAAAAACCTGTTACAAATTTGTAAGGAAAGAAAGCTTCAGAAGATAAATCAGATGACATAATCTCTCACCAAACATATGAGATTAAAAAAAAACCAAACAAATATGAAAGAGTTTTCAAAAAAAGAATGTTTGACATGTAATTAAGAAAAAGGCAGTAATAGAAACCTTAAGCCAAGCACATTGACAGTATGAGAAAAGAATTAAGTGGAATAAAAAATAATTATATAAATAGGATATTGCCATGAACATATTAGCTTTTAGACTAAATATACCTAAAATAAAAAAAAGTTTGTTTTAGAAGATAGATCCAAGAAAAGTATCCATATCAGAGGCAGAAGTGTTAAAGAGTTATAAATTATGAAAGACAATTTAGTAAAATAGAAGATAAATTAAGTCAAATGTCTAGTAGGAATTCCTTTAAAAAGATAAATTCCACTGTACTCCATAGATAAGTACAATTATTATGTGCCAATTAAAAATAAAATAAATCTCAAAAAGTTAAATTGAAAATGAGAAAAAAAAGTATTGAAAATTCTAATAGTTAATAATTTTTAGGATTGAAAGAAAGTCATGAGTCATCTGACTGAAGGAACATTGAGTCCAGAGGATTAAAATGCATAATAACAGTTCTGTTACATAAAGTAAAAATGCATATTATCTTGCCCCCCAACAAAATCAAATCTTAAAAGCTATCAGAAAACAAAACAGAACAGAACAGATTACTTATTTCTATGGTCCGAATGCATTTCTCAAAATTCATGTGTTGGAAGCATAATCCCCAACACAACAGTGTTTGAAGGTAGGGCCTTTTGAAATGTGTTTATGTCATGAGGGCTTCACATTCATGAATGGATTAACACTGTTAGAAAAGGGCTTGATGAAAGGAGTTTGGTCTTTTTTGCCCTTCCACCTTCTGCCGTGTGATGACACAGGGTTCCTCCCTGCCAGTGAACGTAGCATTCAAGGTGCCATCTTGAAAACAGAGAGCAGCCCTCACCAGGCATCAAATGCCAGTGCCTTGATCTTAGACTTCTAGACTCCAAAACTGTGAGAAATCAATTTCTGTTCTTATTAAATTACCTAGCCTGTGGTGTTCTGTTATAGCAGCACAAAACAGAATAAGACACTAATGAAAGAATGGCTCCTTATCAGCAAACTTAATCACCATTAAGTAAACAAGAAAATATTTCCAAATTATTATCCAACTAGCATTGATGAATGAGGGTGAAATAATATTCTCAGACATGCAAATTTAAATTAAGCACTAGCAGAACCATGATGTTGGTGAAAATAAAGTATAAAACTTTTTGTGTATAAATATTGACTAAAAACCATAAATTAATTACTCAGTGGGGTCTTAAATAAGAAGCAGAATATGAAATATGAACAGGTGGCATTTGAAGTTAAAGAATATTAGAGTATATTAATATATGAGTTATAAAGCGATTGAATTTTTTTATACATGTTTAGAATGGATGTCAAACATTTACGGTAACACCTAAAAGAGAAACAGTAGAATGTCAATTTCAAAACCAGTGGAGGGAAAAGAAAAGAGGAAAAAAAGTACTAAAGCCCAAAAGTACAGTAAAAGGAAAGAAGAAAAAAAAGAGAAAGAAAAGAGTGAAGCAAAGAAAAATATGACCAATAAATATTCAAAACATACAGATATATCAAATTAAATCACTAACCACAATATGAAACTTACTGTTAAAAGACAATAAGATTCTGTCTTAAATTCCTATATAATTATGTTTTAGAGAAAATGTAGTTTGATATGGCTAAGTATGTGTCTCAATATATGAGAAAAAATATGAGTTAAAGTCACTTGAAAAGAGAATTTTCAAGAGAAAAAAATCTTTAGCACATGGGAATAAAGCAGAGGAGTGTTTAAAAGGCCTATAAACAAGAATTATGAAACTTTGGGTCTATTTTCCCTTCAGGAACTCCATGAATCCCTTCAAGTTAAATACTAGTGTAAAATTTGTACATATGATTATTAGTACATTTATTTCTTTATTTTTGAGTGTGAGTCCAGAGCTTTGGTCAGATTGTTCTAAGAACTGTAACGTTAACAAAAGAAAACAATGATTGCTATAATTGTAATATTTGAAAAATCAGTGCTTAATCTGAGACAACATTTAACTAAAAGGAAAGGGACAGGTCATTTCCAAAATGGAGTTCTGCCTATCAGTGCTTACAAAATGTTAAGGGCTTGAATACTCATATTTAATTTATTCCCCAGTTATAATTATTCAGGGTGTTTGCAGGCCAAATTTTAAGCATACTGTTTTAGAGCTACAGAGATTTGGTTTGTTATCATTTGGTATAACTAATTAGCCAGAAGACGCATTACAGTAATTTTACACAAATTTTCATCACAGTTTAAAGTACATGAGAAAAACAATTTCCAGAATGAGAGAATTCTGATGTTATTCTTTTTTCTTCTTCTGCTGTTAGATGAGTTACCAAGGCAGAATCAAAGAAGGGGCTTCTATAAAGCCATCACCTCTGTTTACTTTGTTATTTATCTAGTTAATTACCTTTATTGAGATGCTTCTACCTACCAGTCACTCTGTGAGGTGCCAGGGGTAGAAATAAGTAAACAAAACCAGAATGCTTCCTGTTTTCATCTGAATATAATGAGAAAGACAGGTATTAATTATGTAAGTAAAAATCTAGTAACTGTGTTTAATGATTTAATACACTGTTATTTCATGGTTAAGGTGTTATTATTACTTGAAGTTGTAAGTTTCAAAGTTAGTCCTTCCTCTGTTGATGTCTCAATTTATAATTTTGTCTCTCCTCACAATTCTTGAAGTTAAGTATGGGCAAATCTTGTGGGGTTTTTTTGTTGTTCTTGTTTTTGTCTTTTGTTTTGTTTTGTTTTCTCAGACCAGGATAAAGAACTAAATCAGAGAACCTGGGGAAGAAGGTGGGATAAGAGATTTTCTTTGTCTCAGAGAATAACAATAATAAATGTTACTGACATTTGTTGATCACTTAGCATATGTCAAGCACAGGACTAAATGCCACACATACATCATGAGAGAGACACAGGTTAATAACAACCTGCTGTCTCAGAGAAAGGAAAAGGACACTTGGGATCTAAACTTTGGAAATTGACTCCAGGGCCTAAGTTCCTCAAAACTCTGCAACATTGAGAGAGGTAAATTAACCAGTAAACAACTGCTTCCCAAACAGCAAGTAGCTTTTTTTTTTTTTTTTTTCTAATTTACAAATTGCCCATAACCAGTGGAGACTTTAGTAAAATTTAAATGAAAATAAAAGACTGGAAAAATAAATTTAAAAGATGCGAAATAAAAGTCCATACTTTTACTATGTTTATCAGAAATACTTCTATTAAAATGCTATGAGTGAATCATAATTTATCTACCTATTTCAAATTGCTTTACATTTTTAAAATATCTTGTCAAGGACTTGTAACAATAATTTTCAAATCAGTCCAGAGACCTAATTCTAAGTTGCACTGCACTAAATTCAACCTATGGATACATTTCTTCATTAGACATGAGCTGAGAATAAAAAAAAAATATGTAAATTATATGAATCTTAGGATAAAACAAATCTGTATGTTGGACTTTTACTAATTATAAAAAGTTGGCATTTTCTGAAATGATTCCTTTTGTTCACACTCAGCCCTAAATAAAGATAATTTGGAAACAGTAATCACTAAACTGAGAAGAATGAAGTAAAGGTTTGTTTTTAGCATTTTTTTTTTTTGCCAGATCCAAAATAAAGCTATACTTGAGACAGGATTATAAGGGTGAAAAAACTCACTCCTTTAACCATAGAATGTGGTAAATCCAAATGAATACCCCAAGTGAAAAGCCAAGTTCAGGCTGGCTGGTTAGTTCACTTGGGAGAGCATGGTGCTGGCAACACTGAGGTCACAGGTTCAGATCTGTATACCAGAAACCAAGTTCAGAAAAACTGCCACTGTGAATGTTTCAGCCTATCATTCTTTCTTACTTTCTGGAGACTAGTGTGTTTGGTTTCAACAAGTGTAGACAACCTCTTACAATACCTTTATAATACATCCTGGAAATGTCTTTGGAACGCATATAACACATGGGCTTTACAATGTCATTTTCAGTAGTCTCCTGGGTAGTTTTACTCACCAATTATATCTTAGTATAATTTAATCCCGAATGATATACAGCAAATATTTAGGACACTTCTGATAGTGCTTTGAGGAAAAGAAGGATAAGAGTGATAGCATAAAGCAATTTGGTAATATAAAAGATTGGGATAATATTTTTAAAATAATGCATAATGCAATACATCACTATTATGGCATCGTACAGAATAGTATCACTGCCCTAAAAATTCCCCGTGTTCTCCCTATTTATCCCTGCTCTCTTTACATATGTTCCCACAGTTCTGGCAGCCACTGATCTTTATACTGTCTTTATATTTTGCCTTTTCCAGAATTTTATATAGTTGGAATTGACCAACATGGCCTTAATGTTCCCCTCAGTGAACTAAACTATCGAGGCTTCTTTATGAATATAAAAAGGAAGCCCCTGACTTCCTTTTTCTTTAGAACATTTACTTTTGAAAATGTAGTTGTTAATTTTTTTTCTCTGCCCTTTTGAAATGGATGTGAATTTTCTTCCAGCCTCTTGTCAGTTTTACAACCTACAAAATGTCTTTCTTAAGAATCTGGAATTATCTTTTTGAAATGTAAACACAGAAGGGGATTGCACCCCTACCTCCATGTCTCTGTGGAAGGGAGGTGGCCTGACTTCCATGGGCACCTGTTTGCTAACAGATGGGCCTAATCACAGGGAAAAAAAAAACCCTTGTAAACTCAGAAACAATTTGATGTGCTGGGCACATCTCTTTGATCAACATTCCCCTGCTGTCTTCCAGTACCTTTCCACTAGAACACCCCTGTGTTTAAACACCCTCCCAACATTTGCTTCAGCAGAGCTGAATTCAGTATCTCTCCCCTATTACAATAGCTATGAATAAAGTCATCCTGCCTGTTTAATTTTATCCCTTGCAACTTTTACATTGACAGAGTTAGACAATATGTAGCCTTTCAGAGATTTATCTCTTTTACTTAACAGTATACATTTATGGTTTCTCCATGTCTTTTTATGACTCATTTATTTTTTTCATTAAACAGTATTCCTTTGCCTATGGATCTATCATGGTTTCTTTGTGTATTCATCTGTTGAAAGACATCTTAGTTGCTTCCAGTTTTTGGCAATTAAGAATAAAGCTGTCATAAACATTCATATGCAGGATGGAGGTGGGCATTTCCCATTCCCATGTTGATTAGGCTCTGATAAAACCCAAATCATTTAAACTTTGGTAACATAGTTCCCCTCAGAGAAAGACCTTTATTGAAGAAAACCAAATGCTCTGTGCTTATTACAAAAATGGTTACTTCTCTATTTCCTTTGATGGCAATACAAGGAGATTTTCCCCTGATCTTCGCCCTAAGAGCTTGGTGTGGCTTTTGCTGGTAAAACTCATAAAAATGTAGGGGTCCTGTTAATGTTGCCCCTTCCCCCCTGGAATTTTTCTCTCTCAGGCTAGGCCGTACTTAGTCTCTGGAAATTATTCACCTTCCCTTTTAACATTTCTACTGGTCGCCAGCTCCAGCAACAGCTTCTGGTTTGGATGAGCTGTGATTCTCTACATTTGCCTGTCTGCGTAGTTTTGGCGGCAGCAGTTTGACCTGTGACCTCAATTTTCTGACAGATGTAAGAAGAGTTGATTTTCAGTTTATTCAGCTTTTTTCTTATTGTGTGGCTAGATTTGATGACTTTCAAGTTTTGGTACATGTCTGAACAAAAGCTGGAAGTTCAACACCATTTAAAAATAAATAAATAAAAGGTCTGTAAAATTACTTTTAAAAAACTCATTCTGTATCCTTTATAGCCATTAACAAGTGAATTAAATCAGTTCAGAACACAAAATATTATCTTAAGTGTTTAGCCATTTTTCCTCCAAGAATACATGAATCTACCACAAGAAACATTTCTAAATTGAAAATAATACTTCACTGAAAATCAGGACAACTTTTCGATGTTTATCACACTACAAAGAAACCAGTTATATTGCCTTTTTGTCTCTGAGCATGGTTCCCCCCCCCTATAAAATCAGGGAAAGGAATCTGGACTATATATTATCTAAAGCTATGACAAATGTCCAAGCTCTATTAGTCTAGCAAGTGATATTCCCATATGCTTTCATTTCAGAAGACAGCTTATATAAATTTGTGCTATTTCCTTACTAAAATGGTTTTAGGAATAACTACAAACAGTTACAATTCTTTTCTTTTTTCCCTTTTTTTAGTTTTACTTTTTTTACTCTCCTTTTGTGATAGATCAGTCAGCACTTTTACTATTTACAGACCGTGCTAAATATAGATGGATAAAAAGGTTAACATGGAAAAGCAAAACATTTAGTAGAAAAATAGAAAAGTTATTTAAACTCATATCTAATGAAACTACACAGAGCCCTGGGGTTATATACAAAGGAAAACACAAACAAGATAAAGCACCATTCATCAAACTTAATTTCAATATTTTTAAGCCCCCAATTTTCTCTTCTAGGGAGTAGTGACGCTAAATATATTCATAACATTAATAGCCCTGATCTCACCTATAATATGATTCACAAATCTTTAAACCACAGTTATTTGTAGAGTTTATCTGCCTCAGAGTAACAATGGCAGCAGATAGTACTCACAAAGACACACACACATACACACACACATACACACATGCACACTTATAGAAATAGATCTATTTTCAAATGTATTTGATCTCAGTCCATTTCCTTTTCTTTAATCTTTTTGTTTGTTTTAGGTTTGGACCTTTTTTCGGTAGTGAGAGGAGGGTACAATGTTATATAGACCATTTTGGAAATTGTTGATAAGCTTAGTGCTAATAAAACCTGAAACTGAACCCTCTTGGTGTGGAAAGATGGGCAGTTTTAAAATTCCTCTTATACATCAAATAATACAAACTGCACCAAAGACCTCAATTCATAAACAAAGGATGCATTATAAACTCTAAGTTAGTAGTTTCTATATATATATATATATATATATATATATATATATATATATATAAACATTTTTTTTCAGATTATACAATCAAGTAGCTTTCTTTCTGCTCTAACATCTGAAAACTTTAGGCAGTTTGCCAATAACTGGTGTACAAACATGCTATATTAGAAATTGTTTTTATTCCCTTTGGCAAGTTATTTAGAGATTTAAAAATTCAATACTTTAAAAGACTAACAATTTTCCCCCTTTATTCAGACTGTTTTGATACAAAAATCACTTCTATTGAGAATGGAATCATTAATTACCTGCTCCCATATTTTAAAATAAAAGACAGTAATGATTTAGAAAAAGGAGCGGTAAAGTCACATCATAAATTGAGATTGAATGTTAAATGGTGTGCATTATAGGCTATTTTAAGTACAGCTACTAATTCTTTACTGAGACTTCATTTTACAGTAAAGCAAATTGGTTACTTGGCCTGCCCACTGATGGCATCCAAATCTTGACTGCAAATCGTTACTTGAGTTCTTGGGATTTATATACCCTTCCTTAACAATGCTTGAAGGGATTTGTTAACTTGCTACTTTGGCACTACATTGCAAACCAAATAAAACAAGCGAAGAAACATACCAACATACAGATATGTTTTTAACCAGAATTCTGGAATAAATGATGCACGATGTGCTAAATAGTATATCTAAATGGCAACAATTAGACATACTAAACAGAATAATTACATATACAAAATTTTTTTTAAAGCATGGTATTCATATTTACTTCCATCATCTCTTTTAAGGCATATTAATCAGCTTCTGCTGCAGCAATAAAAAAAAAAAAAAAATCACCAAATTACAGTGGCTCAAAACTGTGAACATTTATTCCTTGAGGTTTGTTACATGAGTTTGGCTGTGGCTCTACTGAACTTGGTTGGGGAATTTTTGGCCACATTTGGTTGGATCTGACTCAGCTCCACATGTCTTCTCATGCTTTTGTCATAGCAGAAGGCCAACACTCAAGTATAAATCTAGATAGCAGTGCCAAATCGAACCATGCAACAACATTTTAAACTACAGTTTAGACATGTAATATGTCACATTCATTTGCAGGCCATAAATTGAATCAAATTATGTGGCTAGCCCAGAATCAGTGGGGTGGAGAAATATATTCTTCATGTAAATAAGCATGGCAGTGATGGGTAGGGAACTAAATATGAACAGAGGGTAAACAAGTACAAACAAGAATTAGTACAATATCAGTCTGGCGTAAGATGGGTCTTGTTGGATCTAATACTTGGTATTATATTATGCAATGTTTTTCTCTTTCAGGTTATTTTAGTTTATGTAAAAGTTGGGTTCTTGGCTACTGATATTGTCTATTATCATTGTGTGTTTTTTTTTGTGTGTGTGTGTGTGTGTATGTTTTAACACAAACAGCAGAGTTTTCAGTCTCCCAAGTGTAGGTCTAAGTTTTCTTTGTATATAGAAAATATTTTCCATTCTATCTTTAATGGGTTCATACATGCAACATGTGTATGTGTGCATATACAAGCACACACACATACACACACAATTCTGCAACATAAGATGGTCTGATCATTTTGAAAATGCTTTCTAAAAATCTTCCTGTCTTTGAGCCAGCAAATAACTTTTCTAATTCTTTCTCAGTGCTATTATGCTGACATTTCTCTCCTCTCTGTGTCATCCACAGCACTGGCAAAAGTTGTATAGTCTGCTCTTTCTTTTTTGCGGGATAAAAACTGCTTTCTATAATGAATATAACAATAAAAAAAATCCTTCCACTCTACAGGATTTCTTAACTTTATTATACTACCTGTGGTATAATATCAAATACTTCCACTGGTGTCAGTTTTCCTGTTTAACCATTTAATGGCCATCTTTATTTGTACCAAAAAAGCTACCAATTGTACCTAGATAGAATTAGAGAATAGTTTGTTAAATAGGAATCAGGAAAGATTAGTGAGCTGAAAAATGCATCCACTGGAGAGGCCCATGACACTTGGGTAGGATGAATTGTTAAAAGACAGAACTTTGTGCAGCCAGGTAGAATAGGAACTTAACCTATTGTAATGTGCACATTAAGGTTAATGTGACCTCATTAAGTCACATTGGCCATGTATCATGAGTATGTCAGAGACTGCTGAGCTTCAGTTATACCAGATATTAAAGGTAAAGGCCAATATGCTGGTGGTAAAAGCCATATAACGTTCTTGTTTTTTTTTGCCAAACAATTGCTTATGAAATGTCTAGAAAAGACATGATAAAATTAAGAACACATCATATTTGCTGGTAAGGGGCAGCCTTCAACCTTATCCTAGGCAAGATGCATTCTAGGCATGTTTACTACACTTGAATTGGGCAATCTTATCTTGAAGATTAAAGTTACTTTAAACATTAACATTCCACACATAACTCTTTATGTTTGTTGCTTTCTGAGTCTTTACTTTATCTGTTTAATTCATCTTGTAGAAATTGTCTAATATATCTATCTACTGATGTAATATGTGTTCATATATATATGCACATACTCATATATGAACAGTATATGTAAACATATGTATAGCATTGTTGGTTTCCAATAATAGCTATATTCTATATCATCATCCTAATTTGCATAATGTTGCATATTAATATAGTCTGAAATTCACCGGTTAAGTAATTTTAGGGATAGTGAAATGATTGTTGAAAGGGAGAAGGTTAATGAATTTTAAAGATGAACTGCATTCAATTTCATCAGATAAAAAGAAACAGTATTTTTCAATACGTAAGTATATACCTGTGGATCCTTGCAAATTCTACAATAGCAGGCCTGTGGGTTGCCTGACCATTTGCAAATTAATTATTCCTTATTTATCTCTTAATGAAAGGATTTATTAAGCTGTTATTAAGTGAGCATGATGCAAATACAAGGCTTGAGTCTTTTCATTACCATAAGATAATATATTCAGATTATCAGAGAGAGAGTACATCCAATGCTCCCATCTTATTTTTCTTCATTTACAACTGCATTGAGGTAAAGTTAACATACAATAAATGCCACATATTTAAAGTGTACAATTTGATAAATGTTGACATGTGCATATGCTTGTGAAACCAACATCACAAACAAAAAAACAAGCATGACCATCACCCCAAAGGTTTTCTTATGCCTTTTTGTAATCTCTCTCTCCCATTCCACCCTGTCACCTAGCCCAAGTCCACAATAGATAGTTTGCATTTTCTAGGCATTTATAGGAATGGAATAATCTATTCTTTAGCTTCTTTCACTCAGCATAATTATTTAGAGATTCATTCATGTTGTTAATATGTCTATATTTAATTTATTTTCATTGCTGAGTTGAGTTTTATTTTACTAAATAGTTATATAACAATCTGTTTGCCTATTTCCTTATAAATAGACATTTGGATCGATTCCAGTTTTGGCTATCACAAATAAAGTTACTATAAACACTTGTGTAAAGTCTTTAGACAAATGTATTTATTTTTGTTGGGTCTAACAAACTGCCTTTGATTGAAATACTGAGATTATCTATATTTAATTTGACTACTAATATTTGGTTTTTCAACCTTTTTTACATTGAATATTTGTTATGATACTATATTATCCTTTGTTAGCTTATCAGACACTTTGTTTTGTTTTATTTTTCATGGATTTTGGAAATTATATTATGATGTAGCTTGAGGCAGTTTTCTACATGTTAGTTATGCATGGATTTAATTAAGCTTCTTGTCTCAATTGGTTCATAGTTTTGGAAAATTGGAAAAATTTTCAGTCATGTTATTTCTTTACATAATTTTTCTTCTCTCTTCTTCTTTGAGAACTCCAACTACATATAGATTAAGCCTTTTGGAATTTTCCCAGAGCTGAATGAAGCTTTGTTCTTTTTTATTTTATTTTAGTTTAGTTTAGTTTGTTTTTGTTGGTGTTTTACATTTGAATAATTTTTATCTTAATATTCAAATGACTATCATTTTATTCCTTATTGTCTAGCCTGCTATTAATCCCATCCAGTTTATAATCCTCATTGTCTAGTGTATCCTTTCTTGATCCATTTTGCATTACACCATGATAATTTCTATGTACTTTCTGGTTTGTAATATTTCTGTTGAAAAACACAGAAAGTTCATACATAGATGCCATGAGTAAGAAAATGAAAATAATTATCTGTATTGTTACTGTAGATTACAGTTTTAAAATATTTGAAGATGACCACTTCATAAACATAGAAACATCCATATGAGCAGCAGTTTGTTGTTTAACCAGGGACAATTTTTTTTCTGTCTTCTACTATGAGAAAATGATTAAAAAAAAACAAAAAAAGGAGAAAGGGCATCTCCAATTATACTCTGAATTTCTAAAAGATTCTAGTAAAAGATCCTTATCCTTATCTAGCTTTTAAAAAAAATTATGCATCATATCTGATTATTCTTAGTTTTATAAATTAAAATATTTCACACTGATTTTTTTTCATGAAAATGTATATCTTTCAATCATAAACTACTAGAAGAAAACATAGGGGAAAAGCTCCATGACATTGGTCTGGGCAATAATTTTTTGCATATGACTCCAAACTAACAGTAACAAAAGCAAAAATAGACAAATGGATGGCATCAAACTGGAAAGTTTCTGCACAGCGAAAGAAACAATTGTCCAAATGAAGAGACAACCCACAGAATGGGAGAAAATATTTGTAAACCATAATCTGATAAGAGGTTAATATCCAAAATATGTAAGAAACTCAACCCAATAGCAAGAAAACAAATATTCTGATTTTAAAATAGGCAAAGGACTTAAAGAAACATTTCTCAAAAGAAGACATACAAGTGGTCAATGGGTTCATGAAAAAATGCTCAATGTCACTAATCATTAGGAAAATTCAAATATAAACCACAATGAGATATCACCTCACACCTATTAGAATGGCTTTCATAAAAATTTTAAAAATAAGTGCTGGAGAGGATGCAGAGGACTTATACACTGTTGGTGGGAAGGTTAATTAGTACAGCCATTATGGAAAACAGTATGGAAGCTCCTCAAAAAACTAAAAATAGAGATACCATATGACCCAGTAATCCCACTTCTGGGTATATAGCCAAAGGAACTGAAATCAGTACATCAAAGGGGTATCTGTATTCCCATGTTCACTGCAGCATTATTCACAATAGCCACAATGTGGAAACAACCTAAGTGTCTATCAATGGACGAATGGATAAAGAAAATGTGGTACATATACACAATGGAATACTATTCAACCTTAAAAAGGGGGAAAATCCTGCCATTTGCAACAACATGGATGAAACTGGATGATGTTGTGCTAAATAAATAAAATGAACCAGGCACAGAAATACAAAAACTACATGATCTTACTTACATGTGGAGTCTAATAAAGTTGCTAGACTTCTTTTCTTATACACTTGTAAGGTCTTTCTCTGACAATGATTCCCATCAGCTGTAATGTGTTTATTTACTAATTTGTTAAATAATCCTCTATGTCCCAACCAAGTTGCTTCTGAATACACCATTGACTCCTTGATGCTAATGTGGCCTTATCTATGGACCACAGTCATGTCATTATCTCTAAGGGAAGGGGGGAAAAAGAAAGTTAAGGAAAGGGGATGGATGGAGAGCAGATCTAGATTTTTAATATACCTGTAAACATTAAAAAAAAAAAAAACAATTTATGATTCCATGCTTCACAATCTATTTTGGCCCTACATTAATGTGGTTGGCAGATATTTAAACCTCATCATAATTAGAATGTTTACCTCATTCTTTTTAAAGAGTAGAAGGTACATGGTCTGGAAAACTCAGATGGATTTTCTCTATTTTTAGTCTAAACTAGTTAGGACAAAATTGTTGCTGCTAAGTATACTTGGTTCTTCAAAGGGAGACAGCTCTGCTTTTCTGATTTCAAGTTTAAACCCAGGGGTCAGGGTGAACTCTGGGAACCTACATTTTAAGTATTCTCAAGTGTTTAAGCTCCACAGATGGTCTGTGCAGTCAATCCATTTAAGTTTTGTTGAAGGAGCCTGCAAATTTGTACTATCTTCCCCATTTTGGGAAAATTTCAAAAATTCTTCCATGCTTTATCATATATATTTCACGTTTATCTTTGGGGAATAGTTGTTCTAAAAGCCTTGAAACTTCTAATTTTAACTCAATAGCAGTAACACAACATTAATCATTCATGGAAATGAAGATGTAGAAGGGATTGGCTGTTTGCTCGAGATCAGAAATCATTAAAAATCCAAAACCAATTTACCTTTTATAGAATAGTATTAATTAATATCTAAATACATTTTGTAGAATTTGTTTTTACATTTAATTTTATTTTTTTAAGGAAAGGGGTATTAGTGACAGTTCTGGTAGTACAGGGCATTCTCTGTGTTTGCAAGAGAAGAATCACTAAGGAGAAAATCCAGTCTGCTTACATAAGTATCAGACAAGGTCGCAGTAGTAACTGAGTATAAAAATTGTTATTTATTAAAAAAAACACCTGCAATTAATCAATAATTATGTCAGAGATATAATAGAAAATGGGAGCAGTGGCTAGGGATTAAAGCATAGAAAGATTTCATTAGTGATATCCTAATAATTCTACCTGGCATTTACTCTTCTACTTAGACTACTTTTTCATTTTTTAGCATATGCTCTTTACAGGCCACAACATTATTTCTTCTTTTAATCCATTTTACATTTTAATTTAACTCCAGACTTTACTTTTAATTTGAAAAAGATGTTTCTTGAGAAAAATAATAATAAATAAAATTTTAAAAAGTTCTCTGGTATAGAGCTTTAGAATAGCTGGACATTTCATTTGCATGCTACATAGAGTGGTGAAGACGCCTTAATACTAAAATATTGTAATTTATGCAAGTTCTCAATATTAGTAAAACAAGCAATTATTTTAAATCAATTAAAATAAAGCTTCATTATGCTACTTTTCATATTTAGTTTCATATATTAAATTATTTTATTTAAAATTATTAACGTGTTCATATGCCTTGAATGGGTATTAGATAATACTTAGAATATGACTTCTTACATACTTATGTTTTTTAGCACATTTGAAAATGTAACCTTGGTTTTATACAACCATTGAGACTGATATTGGGGAAAATGAGAAACCAGATGCTTTTACAAACATTCACTCCCTGAAGGTGTACTTACAACTCTTCTATGTATAAGCAAGCAGTGGGATGGTCAGTGTACGGGATTAAAATATCTTTTTAAGCATAGTATCTTTTTATCTTATGATTATGAAACTAGTTGCAGACATGCATTAAAGTGATAATATATAAAGTGAAATCATATATAAAGTGAAGTTTTCTGCCTTATTTTTAATTAATATTCAGTATTTCTGATAATATCTATATATATGCTAATTCTGTTTAATTAAATATGTCTGGAATGATGACTTCATTCTAATTTTACTTTGATTTATATTTCAGCTTTTAGAGGGGTTCCTGGACTTCAATTGATACAGAAAGAATTAAATTATCTGTAATAAATCAAAATATTTAAGACCTGATTCTTCTAGGCACTGCAACTCATATACACTAAATATATTTTATAATAGCTCTACTCTCATATCACTAAAATGTAGCCTCTTAGCTACTCTGTTAAAATGTCCAGGCTAATTAAGAGACTTCATAATAGGTCACATAACATGCACTGCCCTATGAAGGGGCTGCTTTAGATCTTCCATTGTCTTATGATTAGCCTACATTTCTATTTTCCACACAAATTGGAAATAACTTTTAAATATTTGTGATACTACTAATTTTTTATACCTAAAAATCCATGTTTTTCTGTTAAAAACATGTACCCTCATATCTTACCTCTCTTTTGCAAATGTTTTTCAAAAGCATCATTAAAATATACCACAAATAATTCATACTTCCAAATTTAATCAGGCATTAGAAATGTTTACCTATAGTCAACAGTACTATATTGTACAGTTACAATTTTGTTGAGAGCCGATCTCATGTTAAGTATTCTCATTGCAATAAAATATAAATTACAAAATATATTTACAAGTCAGTGAATGAGCTTCAGCAATACTGTGAAATATTATCACTGCAAAATAGTTTGTTTGGTTTTTGGGGGCTGTTTTGGTTTTTTTTTGGTGGATGGCAGGTACAGAGATGGAATCCTGGACCCTGGTGTTATCAATACCACGTTCTAACCATGAGCTAACTGGCCAGCCTGTTTTTTAATAAAAGTAACATTGCTTCTCAAATGTTCAGAATATATCCACTCTATTAAAATAAAATAAAAACATTTCTGTGAAATATAGCTCAAATGCAGAAATATGCACAAACAACAGTAGAGCTTACCAGATATTCATATCTTTTGACACACTGGTTTAGGTTTGCAACTTTCATATATTATATATGGAAACATATACTGTGTATTCTCTGGTGTCTAAATATTTTGCATTACAAAATGTTCATAATATTCATGCATGTGGTTGCATGTGTAGTTTATTTTTATCATATAATGAATCACAATTTTTTCTCGTATGTATGATGAACATTGGTGTTGTGTACAGTTTTAGGCTTTAACAGATAATGGTGGTTTGAATATTTTGTGCATACCTGCTGATATAAACATGAAATGCTCTATTGAGGATAAACCTCAGGAGAAGTAGCTGGATGAGGATGTATGCATGCTTTCAACTTGTCTGTTCAGTGAGGTCTATGGGACCTTTGCTTTCGCCTAGGAAAAAAAAAATTCGTACGCAGGGATTCTCAGAAGGCCAGAATCATAGTACAGAGATCGTTAAGAGCTCTCTTTAGGACTGTTACTAAGATTGTGGAAGGTGTGCATAGCCAGATTGTACGTTTCAGGTGCAAGAACTTTTGAAGCATGACTAGCTATATACAGATGGAAGTAATACACTGGCGGTTGGCTACTTAAGCCATTTCTACTTTTATAACTTTCATGTTAGCAAGCTTAAACTACCACTGCTCACAAGCCAAGAAAATTATTTCTGACAAATTTTAAATTTAAGGAGCTAGGCCTTTGATTCTTTGATAGGTGACACTGGGCATTTAATAGGTACATTATAAGCTTTGTAAGATTAAACAGGGTTTAAAATTACTTATATTTTTGTTTCCTTTTAAATTAATTTGTACAACTTTTAGAATGCATTACATGTTGCACTGAAATAGCAATTGGGATCTTTATATACAAGAAAAAGTACAATCTAGAAAAACAAATGAAATAATAAAACTTAGTGTATCCCAGTTCCATTGGTCAACATGCATCAAGTTCTAAGATCATAAAGAAATACAAAAAATTCTTCTCTCTCTCCTCAAACATCTTTGAAAATACTGATTTAATACATAAAGAGTCAGTTTCTTTTCAAAAATGTGATTTGTGACTATAACTCAACTTTTTTGACCAGAGACCTTTTTGGACAGAATGCTCCCATCAGTGCAACATTATCTTAAAATACATAATATAAAATTAAAATTTATTAGTGCAAAAAATCTACACCGAGATTGTTTATTCTTTAAGGAAAAACTCACCTTTGACAAACACAGTAAGTATTTAACTTCAGATACTAATTCAGTTTAATTGGCCTGCATTAATCTTGCAAAATTTAATCTATTTTTATATTTTTCCTTAGCACAAAAGAGAACCTATAACTAAAGTTAATTAGGTGTTATTGTATGTCACATATGTTCTGAACATATGGACACTTTTTAACTATAAACATTTCTGACTATCAAAGTTCCATGTGAAAATTATTTTAAAGATAGAAAACATCTCTAGGCAATTATAAGACCAGTCAGATTTTTTTTTTTAAAGCAACTATATTTGAAGTAGTGATGAACAATAGAAGGGAGAGAGTATGGCATAGAATAAGCCTTCAATAAATTTTTATTTAAAAAATAAACTAGAATTAAAAAAATTTTGGTTCTAACTATTCTTGTTTTATCTAACTAGTCCTGAGACCATGGATATATTATTTAAATATTTCTGTGCTTCAACTTCCCTTTTTCCAAAATGAGGCTTATGATCCCTGATACAGAATAGTAGCAATTGTCATGAAAATTGTACTAGGAAATCCTAATAGATTTTGGACATTTTTGTTAGTCTCAATGTTGCCATCACTCAGTCATTCACCCATTAATTCAAAAATATTAATTTAACATTTACTATGTGCAAACACTGTGACATTTTCTATGGATGCAAACTTTAAAAAAGGCAACTTCTTGCTTCGAGAAACACATGGTCTGTCAAAGATCAACAAAATTTCAAGAAATTTCCACACAGTGTTTTTATATAGAAATGTAGAGCCAACACAGATGATGAGATCAGGAAACATGTCATAACTGTGTAAAATATTTTAATATTTTCCCTGACACTAAAACTAGTGCATGCATATTGATTCATATGGAATAACCAACATGTTTCACAATGCCTGGCACAGTGTAAAAGCATGGTGGCTTTTGTTGGAAGAATGAATTTTAGTTTACGTTTATTTTATGATTATGTCCATAGAAACATTTTAAATGATTTTACAGATATTAGCCGGTTTTATTCTTATAACGTTCTTGTGCAACTCTCTCCATATTACAATTGAGGAAACCAAGGAATAAGGATGTTTAGCTATGCATCTAGTAAGTGCAATAAGAAACAGAATCTAGGTAATTAAATTGTATAATGGGATATAAAGAACACTCTAAAACATAATGTCTTTAAACAACCATTTACGTTGCATTCTATGTTGTGGGTCCAAGATGTGGATAGGGTTTGACAGTCATCTTTGACTATTTGTTAGTTGGAGTGGCTGAGAAATCTACTTTCAAGATTGTCTCCTCAATCCCACTGCTGGTAATTCAGTGCTCGCCCCTCTGGGGAGACTCCATGAACCTGGGATTCTGACAGAAGGATGGCCTCAGAATAGTTGCACTTTTGATATGACAAATGACTTAACAAGAGCAGAAAAGGAGAAAAGGAAGTAGCCAGAGCAGTTGTGTTACACATCTCTACTGACACATAATGAGTAAAGCGGTTATAACGCCCACACAGACTCAAGCGACTGACGAAATAGGCATGCCTCCTTCATGAGAGTGGAAAGGATAAATTGTAGAACAGGTGGTATGGAAAACATGTTTGAGGCCATCCTTTGAAAATGCCATTTTACATACCAGGCAGTGTGATTATAATGTTCTTACTCATCATAAACATTACATTATAAAATGCTATATTGAATTTATGAGCTCATTTAAATACTGTACTTGGGAAATTCAGGCAAGTCTTGAACATAGTTTTTAAGTCATTTTCTGGGACAATGATCCAAAGAAAGGGCATTGTGAGCAGAGAGAAAAAAAAGAGGCAATGCCGAAAATAGGTCAAATGTGTCACTTTTTTTTTTTTTTTTTTCATGGTAGTTGTTTTGGAAGATGCTCTGGAAAAAAAAAACTGACTTGAAATGATCAGTTTTTTAAAAAAATGTATTTGAAGTGGTCTTGATTTGCATTTCCCAGATGCTGAGTGAGGTTGAGCATTTTTTCATGTGTCTATTTGCCATTTGTATATATTCCTTTGAGAAACGCCTATTCAGCTCCTTTGTCCATTTTTTAATTGGGTTATTTGTTTTTTTGCTGTAAAGTTGTTTGAATTCCTTGTATATTCTGGATATTAATCCTTTGTCAGATGTATATTTTGCAAATATTTTCTCCCACTATGCTGGTTGTCTTTTTACTCTGGCGATTGTTTCTTTTGCTGTGTAGATGCTTTTTAGTTTGATATAATCCCTTTTGTTTAGTTTTCCTTTAGTTGCCTGTGCTTTTTGGGTCCTATTCATGAATTCTGTACCCACTCCTACTTCCTGGAGTGTTTCCCCTATGTTTTCTTTAAGGAGTTTTATTGTTTCAGGATGTATATTTAATTCTTTAATCCACTTTGAGTTGATTTTGGTATATGGTGAAAGGTACGGGTCTAGTTTCATTCTCCTATATATGAGTATGCAGTTTTCCCAGCACCACTTGTTGAAAAGGCAGTATCTTCCCCAGTACGTAGATTTGCTGCCTTTGTCAAAGATTAGATGGCTATAGTCATATGGATTAATTTCTGGGTTCTCTATTCTATTCCATTGATCCGTGTGTCTATTTTTATGTCAGCACCATGCTGTTTTGGTTATTATAGCTTCATAATATAGTTTAAAGTCAGGTAGTGTTATGCCTGCAGCTTTATTATTATTATTATTTTTTGCTCAGGATTGCTTTTGGTATGCATGATCTCTTGTTGTTCCATATAAATGTCTGGATAGCTTTTCTATCTTTGAGAAAAATGTCACTGGAATTTTGATGGGAATTGCATTGAATCTGTCGATTACTTTGGGTAATATGGACATTATCACAATGTTAATTCTTCCAGTCCAAGAGCATGGGATATCTTTCCATCTTCTTGTGCCCTCTTTAATTTCTCTCAACAGTGCTTTGTAGTTCTCTTCATAGAGATTTTTCACATCCTTGGTTAGCTTTATTCCTAAGTATTTTATTTTTTTGGTGGCTACTGCAGTTAGGATGGATAACATCCAAAAGACTGAGAATGACAAGTGCTTTAGACGTTGCGGGGAAAAAGGAACTCTCATACACTGTTGGTGGGGCTGCAAAATGGTGCAGCCTTTATGGAAAATAGTATGGAAGTTCCTCAAACAATTACAGATAGATCTACCATATGACCCAGCTATTCCACTGCTGGGAATATACCCAGAGGAATGGAAATCATCATGCTGAAGGGATACCTATACTCCAATATTTATTTCAGCTCTATTTACAATAACCAAGAGTTGGAACCAGCCCACGTGTCCATCATCTGATGAGTGGATAAGGAAACTGTGGTGTATCTACACAATGGAATACTACTCTGTTATAAAAAAAAGAATGAAATACTACCATTTGAAACAACATGGATGGACTTAGAGAAAATTATATTAAGTGAAACAAGTCAGGCACAGAAAGAGAAATACCACATGTTCTCACTTATTTGTGGGAGCTAAAAATAAATAAATAAATGAACACAAAAACAAATAAAGGGTGTGGGGGAGTAGATGACAGAATAACCACAAAAATTCCTTGAACTATTTAAGTCAAGTGAACAGTTTTACAGATAAGATGTGGGGGGGAAGGGAGGAGGTGGAGAGGATCAGGTAAAGGGGTATGAAAATCAATGACAATGTACATTGAGAAGTAAAATTTTTTTAAAAAGCTCATTACAAAAATGTATTTGATTATTACTCACTGACGTTATGTTAATTATTTCTAGTGAATTTTTTGTAGTTAAGTTAAATTCATGATAATTACATTTTACTGTATTATTTATCACATGTATAAAATAATAGACCCTGTCAAATCCTGTTTTTAAAATCAGGCATTGTGTTATATATGTAGGTTGCAAAAATTTTCTATTATCTTTAAAAATTTCTAAATTACCCTTCTAAAAGCTTGACTTTATTTACAAATCTGTTGTAATCAAGGAAATAACAATAAAAGTCCCATTTTAAATTTTGTTTGTTTGTTTTCATTAACAAAGCCCTCATTGGTCAGTATCTTAAGAGTTATGTCAACATGTAAAGTCTTCCAGGTAATAGTTCTTTGTTTTAAAAACTAATGGATTCCACATGACACAAGTAGTACTTTTAAAAGGTATATTGTATAACTGAATCTGGTTTATTTTCTCTACAGTGCGAAAAAGACTTGGAAAATTATTGAATCTTGACCTACTCATAGTAAGAAAGAGAAAAGCTAGGAGACTGACTGTTGCAGATCCTTCAATAAAGTGAATTTCAAGACAGTACCTGGAAAATACAGCAAGATACAGTACGGTGAGCAGTACTCATCACAGTTGCATTCATTGAGTAAAAACATTTAATGAACAGCTGCTTTGTTCTAGGAACTCTTCTACATGAGGGCGATAAAGTCACCTTCCAGGAAGATCACAGCAGTAGGCTGTACAGGGTAGTCAGGATGAGCAAGACACAGTAAACTCCAACACTATTGCGAATTAGAGGAAAGGAATCAAGACACTGGAAATGTGGAAGAGGATAAAGCCCCTGTTCCAGGAACTTGCATTTGTTTGTTTGCTTCTTTATGTATTTGCTTATCTATACAATATTTGTTTATCTATACTTTCAATTTTAAAAAGAACAACTCCAACTAAATGCTGGCACAATCATGAGGTAATCTTAAAGCCCTCAGCACCCTGGAGATACTTAAAAGGGTGGTCAATACTTTCCTTTTTAAGTCAAATAAAACAGAATGACAACATTCTGCACTGGAGGGGCGCAGCCTTCAAGGAAGTTTTCAGTAAGAATAAACTCTCACCTCCTTCTTTTAGATTATTTAGCATGGTTTTTCACACTGTCTCAATTTTCTTATTCTACATTGTTTTTGAAATTCAATTATCGGAATATAAAGCACACCAAAATTGTTCTTTCTTTTGCTATCTTCAAAGAAGTTCAGCCATTCTGCTTTTTCTGAGGGAAATAAAATCTTCTCTAGAAAAGGGTTGTATGTGTTGCAATACATCTCCTTCTATTCTAAGGACTGTCTTTTCGCATTTTATGGTATTTTCTGAAGCAGTTTTTTTGTTTGTTATAAAACTCTAGGTTGGCAAGAAATTTAATATCAGTCATATGTTTGTTCTCTATTTAATAAATCTACATTTAATGTTTTAATTTTTGGTGCTGATTCTCAAAAATTTGATTATGATATTCTTTGGTATTTGTTTCCTTCTTTCCTCTACCCTAAATTTATTAATTTTTTTTTTGAATCAGAAGGTTTATCAATTTCATCCAATTTGGAAAGTTTTCGGCAATCATATTTTGAAATACATTTTCACCCACTTTTTGGGACTGAAATTACATATATTTTGTGACACTTGATCTTCCTTTTTATATTTTTATATATTTTTTTTAAATTTTAACTTCTCAATATACATTGTAGTTGATTTTTGTAATCCTTTACTCATTCCTCTCTTCCCCTCCCTGTCTCTCCCCCGACATCATGTCTGTTCACTTGTCTTAACAAGTTCAAGGAAATGACACTTGATCTTGTGTGATCCTCTGTACAAATTTTTTCTCTTATAAGAAGATTCATTAAGGTATAATTAATGCACAACCAACTGCACATGATTAAATACAATTTTTTTGAGTTTTGATATATACAAGAGTACTTAGAAAAGTTCATAGGAAAATAGAGTTAAAATAATAAAACTCTGTTCAGGAACTTTTTGAAGTACCCTGTTTAGACCCAAGAAATCATCACAACAATTAAGATAATAAACATATTGGTCACTCTCAAAAATTTCCTCATGCTCTTTATAATCCATTCTTTATTTTCCTAGAGGCAATCACTATTATAGATTAGTTTATATTTTCCAGATTTCATACAAATGGAAATATGCAGTGTGTAGTGTTTTTTGGTGCATGTCTTTATTCCCTCTCAATATTTATTTTTTATTCATCTAGATTCTTTCACATATCAATGATTATTTCTTTTTAATACTAGGTAATAGAATATTGTATAGCTATATGAACATTGACAGAAATTTGAATTATTCCAAGCATGTGGCTCTTCAAAAAAACTGGTATGAACATTTGTATACAAGTCTTCAAGTGAACATGTATTTTAATTTCTCCTATATTAATACTCTAGTGGAATTACTGAATAGCAGGTATATTTAAATTTTTCAGAAACAGTTAAATTGTTTTTCAACATGTTTATATAATTTTATTCATACCTTCAGGGTATGAGTATTCTAGAAGCTTCATGTCTTCAACTATAGGTATAGCCAATCTTTTGAATTTTAGCCATTCAAGTAGGTGTACAGTACTATCTCATTGTGAATTTAATTTGCATTTCTCTAATGACTAATGATGTTGAGGACCTATTCATGTGTTTGTTTGCCATTTATATATCAACTTGGGTCCAATGTCTGTTCAAATGTTCTGCCCATTATTTAACTGAGAAAAAATTATTATTGAGCTTTGAAAGTTTTGTTGTTTTGTTTTAAGTTTCTTTACCAGGATATGTGTCTTAAATATTTTCTCAATGTGTGGTCTGCCTTTTAATTTTTCTACCAGTGTTTGATAGAGCAAATATTCTATCTGAAATAAAGGACAATTCAAAATTATTTTTCATTCCTAATTTTTTATTTTGGTGTCATACCTAAGAAACGTTTTTCTAGCTCAAGTTTGGCAAGACTGTTATTTAGATTTCCTCCTAGAAACGTATGGTTTTAGATTTTATAATAAGGCTTATAATCCATTTCATGAGTTTATTTATTAGTTGCAAATAAAATGTAAATTTTTCAGAAGCACTTGTTTAAAAGTTTATCCTTTCTCCATCGGAGGACTTTTGATCTTTTATTTAAAGTGTCTTGATCATATATGTATAAGTCTTTTTCTGGACTCTTTTTTCTTCCTGTTGAACTCTGAGTCTATTCTGTTGTCAGTAACACAAATTTTTGATTACTGGTGTTATGTTATAAGTAAAGATATAAAAAATTAAGTTCATTTCCAAAATTGTCTCATCTATTTTATTATCTATCATCTGTTATCTATTGTCACAGTTCATTCCCTTTCCATATAAATTTTAGTATCTGCTTGTTCATTTCTACAAAGTCCTGCTGGAGTTCTGATTTGTATACAATACATAATAAAATTAGGAGTGTCCTAACCATATCAAGTCTCCAATCTATAAAAATGTATCTCTCCACTTATTTATGGCTTCTTTGATGTCTTTCATCAGTATTTTGTAGTTTTCAGCATGCAGATATTGCATAGAATTTGTTAGATTTACAGCTGCAAATTACATGGATTTGGATGCTATTTAACCAGCTCAACTTTTAATTTTAATCTGCAATTGTTTATTTCTACTACATAGAATTATAATTAGTGTCTGTGTGTTGATTACATATTCTGAGATTTTGCTAAATTCTCTTAAATGTAGTAATAAATTTCATAGATTTTATAGAACATTCTATATAAATATTCATGTTGGCTTAATTAGAATTTTTTTATTACTTCCAATTTGTATATCTTTTTTTTTTTTTTTTAATGGCCTTATTACACATGCTCATCTCTCCAGTATGATGCTTAAGAGGAGCTGGTACAGCCGGCATACTTGTCTTTTTTCCAGTCTTAAGAGAAAAGCTATCAGTCCTTCACCACTGACAATGATTTTATTTATAGTTTTTTTTTCTTTTAATATGACATCAGATTGAGAAAATTCTCTTCTATTAATAGTTTTCTATTTTTATGTTATTATAAATCGATATTAATTTGTTTCCATTTTTTTAATATTAGAGATGAACATTTACTGTTTCTTCTGTATTCTCTTTATATGGTTAATTACATTTATTTTTAAGTGTTTTGAAGCCTTGAATTTCTTGGACATGCCCCACTTAGTCTTGACAGTTTTCTGTTCTTAAAAAATATATGGCTGGCTTTGGTTTGTTAATAATTTTTTGATGATTTTTTTCATCCCTGTTCATGAAATATATTAGTCTCTAGGTTTCTTTTCTTGTAAAACACTCTTTGGTGGGGGAAGGGGATTTGGTATCAGGTTATTATTAGCCTCATAAAGTTTACTGCACAGTGTTAATTCCTCATTCATTTCTGGAATATTTTATCTAAAATTGTGTGGGGGGGTACTGTTTTACTCCTTAAAAGTCTTCTAGAATTCACCCTATAGCCATTAGAATTACAGTTTGTTTAACGAACAGTTTGAAACTATTAAGTAAGTTAGTAAAATAAATTAGTTTTCAGGAATTTTGTGTAGTTTCATTGGAGTTTTCTATGTGGACAATGATGTCATTTTTAAATACAAATAGTTTTATTTATCAGTTTTAGTTTTTTTTTTTTTTTTTTTATTCCTTATTGAACAAAATAGAATATCCAGTAAGATGTGGAGCAGGAGGAGCAAGATTGGACCTACATGCCTGGCCCTCAAATCTAAGGATTTGAGGAAATCTAAGGAAGTCAGTCTCTCACCACTACAAATGATGTTAACTGTAGGTCCTCTTTTTAACACGTTATTTTTTTTCTGTTCATACTTTTTTGAGAATTTTTGCATGGATAGGTGTTAAACTCTGTTGAAGTTTTTGCTATATCTATTAAGATGATCATATGGTTTTGTAATTTTATCTGACAACCTAATGGACTGCATAAATTGTTTTACAAATATTAAGCCAGTCTTGCATTCTTGGAATAAACCCTACTTGTTCATGACATGTTATCCTTTTCATATATATACGATTTAATTTGCTAATATTTAGCTAAGATTTTATTAATATCTATTCATGACAGATATTGTTCTGCAGTTTTCTTTTCCTGTAATGTTAATTTTGATACTAGAGTAACATTGATTTCATAAAAAGAGTTGGGGACTACTTTCTCATTTTCTGTTTTCTAGAAAGAGATTTCAAGAATTGGTATTATTGTATTACATCCTTACGTGTTTGGTCAAATTCACCAAATAAAGCATTTAGTCAATATATATACGTGTGTGTGTGTGTGTGTGTGTGTGTGTGTGTGTACGTGTATATATATGTATGTATATATGTATATTTATTGAAAGGTATTTCATTAATAATTCAACTTCTTTATTAGAAATAAAACTAGTCACGTTAGCAATTTCTTCTTCAGTAAGGTTATCTGTTTGGTTTTCATAAAATTTTTTCATTCCACCATATCAATTTTATTGCCAGAGTTGTTTGTAGTGTTGCCTATTACTCATTTAATGTCTGTGAGGTCATTAGCAATTACGTTATTTTTAAATTGCTGTAAAATATATGTAATATAATTTTTTCATTATAACTATTTTTAAGTATACAATTCAATGGCATTAAGCACATTCATTTTGTTGTGCAACTGGCACCACCATTTATCACCAAAACCCTTTTTATCTTGCAAAACTGGTACTCTGTACCCATTACCGATAACTATTTATTCACCTCTACTCCGAGTCCCTGACAATCACAACTCTATTTCTGTCACTATGAATTTGACTATCTTAGGTAACTTGTGTGACTGGAATCATACCACATTTTCTCTTCTGTGTCTGGCTTATTCACTTAGCCTAATATCTTCAAAGTACATCCATGTTGTAGCATGTATCAGAATATCATTTCTTTTTAAGTCTAAATAATACACCATTGTGTGTATATATCACACTTCGTTTATTCATTCATCCATATAGACTGAATATAATTGAGTCATTGGATCTTTTCTTTTTAATCAATCTGACAATCTCTATCTTTCAACTTGTATTTACACCATTCATATTTAAGGGATTATAGATACAGTTGGGGAAAAATATATCATAATTGTAACTGTTTTCTATTTATTGCATTTGTTCTGTTTTCTTCCTCTGTTTCTGATTTTAATTGAACATTTTATTTTATTATACTTTGTCTCCTCTTTGAGATATTATTTATGCTTCTTTTCATTTATTTTTGTGTGTGTGTATGTTTGCCCTAGGATTTAAATAATTTAAATCCACCTTCAAATAACACTGTATTGTTTCATTTATAGTGTAGGTACTTTTTATGAGCTACCAGTTATGTGTCTGTTATGCCTCTGTTACGTGTTCTCTAAGATTTAAAGATTAATTTTAGGGGTGGGCACAACAAAGTGCCACTCAAATAAATGAAAGGCTGAAGTTTTTTGTTACCTATAGCTCTAAACTAGAGAAGACTGACACATAGGGTCACACCATTGTTTGTGACTATAGACAGTGTAACAACAAGCTTGAGCTGTAGGAGGCAGCTTATATATAAGAAGTGGGTTAGAGAAGCTAACCTTAGGCTTCCTGAGGATTGGCTAATTTTAAGAATTCTGTGGGCCTCAGGGCATAGGAGCTCTCCCTAATTGTTTAGTACCTGGTCCCAGAGTGTGGAATCCCAATAAGAGGGATACATGTGGTATATACTTAGTGGCCTCAGAGAATGGAACATGTTTGGGGTGGGGAGTTAGCAAACTGCCTAAGAAGGAGGATTGAGAATTTTTGGCCGTAACTTCAAACCCAGTTAAGGCAACACTTGTCAAATATTATATTACAATTAACACCTTGATGTCTTGACATTAGTTTTGAGTCAGATAATTTTGGGTATTTGATTGGTCCAAATAGTATATAGGACACTTCCAGAGAGTAGGGCATGAGTTTCCAGAAAGAATGTAGAAAACATTTTTTTTTACGACAGTAAAAAGGAAGAAACCAAGTCAATGCATGAGAATTCCCTGAAGGCCAATTATTAAGGAGAATCCTGTTCGTTTGGTATTTATTCAGAAGAATAAATCATTGATGACAAGGGTCTCTAGTAATAGTTAAGATGAATTATGGAATATGCTAAAAGTGTGAGTTTTGTTATTTTATACTGATGAATTCATAACTCATTTTTGTTAGAGTAGCCACTTTACTAGTGTTGTTAATCCACATATGAGTTTTAACAATGTCATACTTTGATTTTCTAATAAATAATAAAGGAACTATATATTACCAAAAACTATTTTTGATAGGTTTCCCTGAACTTGTTTAAGCAGGCCTAGTATTTGCTATATTTCATAAACATGAGATACTAGAGTTTGAGACTTTTGTAGATTAGTGTCAATTATTTTTGATTCTTGGGTTGTAGTGATGGTTCCTGCAGCCATTCCAGCAAACCCAAATATTGTAAGCATGAATGCGAAATGCCAGTGATGTTTGGCTAGGGTGGGAGAAGAATGATTGACACTTATGTGAACTGGAGGGCCATGAAAGATTAAAACACATGGATATGGTTTATTGCTTGGAAGTAGAGGAGGTGATCACTGTAGAACACATTCAAAGGAGAGGATAAACACGTTTTGGTTGTTGTTGGGCCACAAACTAGCCTTATGGCATTATCATCCGAATGGAAAATTGTACCTTGCCTTACAGAACTGTGAATTAGTAAAGAACAGGACTAAAGAAAAAGTCTTTTGGGAGGCATTAGGAGACGGTGTGAAACTTCCATTAGGTAGTTCATATGTTTTGTATATTTAGGAAACATGAAAGCAGTTGTCACTCAGCATGAGGAGGTGCCCAAGATACAAGGGAGATGTCAGGTAGAAAGAGGTTTCAATTTCTCTATATATGAATAAATGTGTAGTGTATGATATATGGAAGAAGGCTGATGGCAAATCCAATAGTTATGGATGGTCAAGATGAGAGTATAGTTCAGTTAAATGTATGCTTATGTTGCGCGACTGTGTAAATAGATAAGGGGCTGAGATAATGGGTTTGGATTTTGTCTACTATATAGTCTTTTGGAAGGTGAGAAATATGGGCACTATTAGGATTGGAGAGACTAAGGAGGGCCTATGAGTGTTAATTAATGAAGAAGGTGGAGGGAAAGAGGGTGAAGGAGAATAAGTGGTTTGAGAATTCGGAGGCAACAGAATTCTCCTGTTACACCTAGGAGAGCACATGGCATGGACACTTTAGTAAGTTCACCATTTAGACAAGAAAGGTGGGTGAGATTCGCAGAACGTTAGCCTTGGAGACATTACAGAGGCTTTGGACTTGATCCCATGATGGCTTAAAATGATACAAGCCAGAATTATAATCATGGGTGGCAGAACTTATGGTTTGACAGCTAACACAAAGCAGGTTTGGATTGCAGAGCAAGCAAAGTACAATGTCTGATAAATCACTCCAGGATGGTGGATTGCACCTTTTGAAACAGGACTCCACAGTATGATAAGTCACTGGGCAACAAGTGTGTCTATAGTCTCCTGGTAATACTTTCCCAGCTCTGGAGTAGTTAGAACTCTCAGTAGTTTGATAGGAGGAAGGGTCAACTCATCCCCCAGCAATGTCTTGGGCTTGGGCTGAGGAGATGTCTTCTGAGATGATGCCTTCTCCAGAAACAATCTCTTGGGCTACAGCAGGTGGAAGCAGAGCATCCTTCCTAGGTGAATACCCATTGGGGTTGATGTGGGTCATGTTTTTGTGGCTCTATGATACAAAGAGATTGAGGCAATTTGGGCTTGTGAGCTTGACTTGTAAATCTTAAAAAATAAAAAAGCTCTTTATTTGCACAGTTAGCAGATGTGATGCCAGCATCTGTGATATCGCCATAATTGGACCCAAACCCCAGAACCTAACTGGAGCACTTGAAATTATAATTGAGTGGCTGAAACTAAAAGCTCCTAACAGTCCACAGTTTTGTCCATTCTATGGATCAAATGTGTCCCCCAAAACTTCATGTATTAGAAACTTGATCTCCATTGTATCAGTGGTAAGAGGGTGGGAAGTCCAATTATATTATTTGAAAGGTGGACCTTTGAAAGTTGATTGAACTAATCAATTTATGAACTAACCAGCTATCATGGATGTGGTTCTGATAGCTTTATAAGAGAGTGAGTGAGATGGTAAGGTCTCTTTCTTAGTCCATTCTTGCCATGTGACACCTTGAATCACTGTAGAGATTCACTACCAAGAAAAAGGACCTGTCCAGATGTGTTCCCTGGACCTTGAACTTCCCAGCCTCCAAACAGTAAGAAATAAATTTTGTTTCTTTATAAATTATCCAGTTTCAGGTATTCTTTTATAAGCAACAGAAATGGCCTAATACAGTCCAGGTGGATGATGAGAAGGGTTCTACTGAAAATAGATTTTAAATTATGTGGCTTGTTTTGCTGGATGTGGTTCAGAGGATGACAGTATGTCTGCCAATGAAAATATCCATGGCTGGGACTGGAGTCACAGCATTAGCCTGTAGGCAGGCCCTCCAATTTAGCCAATTATTATTGGCCTTTTGATGCAGCTGTAAGTTTGGTTGGTGATGGGCAAGCCAGTGAGGTCTTTGGGCTCCAAGTCTTGCACTAGCCAAATTTGATGGCATGCAGGCCTCAACGTTTGCCATGTTTGGTTGAAATAATGGTTTATTTTGAGGGACTGATCCTCTGGACTGCAAACCAGTGAAAACACTCAGGTCAATTATCCCACTAAAAGCCAAGATAATGGCATGCTGCTGCATCTTATAGGCTTTCGATTGCTTGACATTTCTTTCTCTCCAATGAGAATTATTATCAAGGATGAGTTGTCCAATTTCATCACAGGGGGGATGGGTATTGTTTCCAACATTATTTTTCTGTGTGATTTTGATTTACTAAATATAATGGCTTATTTCCCTTCTTGGTAGTCCATACCATCTGTGGAAATAATTTCAATTTCCTGGAGGGAATCAGAGGGGAGGTCAGATTTCTCATCCATCCTTTGCAGCCTGAATAGAGCTGAATATTTTTAAGCGGTGGAAATTTAGTCTCAAATGGATCCCATAGCAAGTGGCCAAGTGCCAGACCTGCAGGGAAATCTATCATTAACAGGTCCCAGGAGAATATCTACTTTTGATTGGGCTTCCAGCCTTTGTGGGTTGGGAGTGTTTGAAAATTTACATTCATAGAAGGTGGTTTTATTGAAGGACCTAGTGTACAAAGAGTCTTTACAAGCATAAAGAAGAGGAGTGACCTTCTTTAAATATCAAAAATTGTTATGGAGAGGCTTGTAAAAATTAGTATGTAGTGTAATTCTGCCCAAATGTCTGGAAGTAAAAGAAATTGGGGATTGGTGTAAAACTGAGACCCATTTAGAAGTGCATTTGCCAGACAGAAGTTTAAAAAGCAGTTGTTTAGGGAGATTTTTATGTCTCTTCCTTAAACTGGTCACCTGAGGGCAATATGACAGATGGAAATTCCATTGAATGACATTCCAGGGCCCATTGTTGCACTGTTTGTGCTGTGAAATGGGAACACTGATCTGAATCCATAATGGAGTTCTGGAGGGTATTAGATAGGTAAGGCCAATGATTGTCATTTCAGCACTATGTAGTGAGAAAGGCCAGTAGGAGGCCATTATAGGTATGTATCATTGTTAGAACATAGCACGCGACCCCTGCTGAAGGAGAACACACTCCAATATAATCTATTTGCTGTACACTGTAGGAGTACAGAGAATATTGCTGTATCTCATGAGTTGCCAGTGATACATTTGAGTACAGTTGTACATTTATCAACAGATCATTTTGCCATGGGTTATACTAGAGAAAGTCCTTTAGGTTTGGCCCAATCCATCAGGGAAAGGACTCTTGGATGGCCAAAAGTTACAAGGGCTCAGATTACCTATGGCAATGACACTGAGGAAGAAAGAGCAAGGGAAACTTGGTTCTGTTTATCAGTCCAATCATTGAAGAGAGACAGGTATACTGGCCCTGGCATGAGCAGAAACTTGAGCTACCCACATTTTAAAAGGAGTACTCACCAACTGATGCCAAAAGGACCATACTCATAGTTTGGGGTATTTTTCCTTTTTTTTTTTTTTTTTGGTGTGCAGGGTGTTTGTTTTTTCCTTGGATAAAGATATTGTCCATTTTCCGTTTGCTGTTTGCTAGACCCAGCAGCAAGACCATTGGCTATTGCACAGGGATATGTAAGAAGGTGAATAGCTGATAACTATCCTGAAGATATCATTCCATTTTTAACATGAGAATTCTGTGGTCAGGCTGATCCCCCAAGGTGATGAGTGCTTAGTCCATGGCATGTTAGACACTAAAATATGCAGAGGGACAAGCTGAGGCTTTATAATGGCTTCTATTTCTAGGAGTGCTCAGTACATAGGAAAGTGTTGCTTCAAGAGTGTGTGCCAAGTATCTGCAGCATGAAGCTGTCAGTTCCAAAAATCCCATGGCCAGCTAGTTGGTATCATGCTATATTCATATGCTCAAGAGACATAGTCCTTGCTGACCAGAGTTTCCACTCAAAAGTTGGACCCCAGCAGTAACAAGGGCAAGGCCTCTGGGACAACAAACTGGCCAAGCATCAGAGAACATAATAGTAGATGATTCATGGGTAATTTGCTAGATAGGCCTTAAAATAATAGATAAATGAGGAATGTGTTGCCTCCAAAACTCAGTGAGGCCCAGCAAAAGTCAGGCCTGTCTTAAGGTAGTTTGGGCCTTTACTAGCACCAGTTATATTAAGAGTATCTGCTTAAAATGCTTAAGAATCTTTCCTCCTTTACTGACAGACAATGTCCAATTATTTAACAGATGTTATTGAACTTTGAATTTTATGCAGAACAATAACCCAACTCCATGGCTTGAGGTTCTGTCACTGTGGCATCCAATTTGGCCAGGATGAATTCTAGTTATTTGGATTTTAAGAGATTGCAAAAAAAAGTTTATATTGGATGCTTAGCTTGTTGATCAATAATTTGATTAGGGATTTTAATCCAATCAGTTATTCTGATATACAAAGATGAGTTTCAGTTTTTGTAAGACTCAGTCTATTTTCAGTTAGAATTCATTCTTGGGAAGTAGGCTATCAAGGATCCATACTGAAAGTATAGAGTTGAAAAAAGACCCCTTCATCTTTATGAGCCTTAAACCCTATTTTCCCCCCAATCCTCTATGACAGTCTAATGACTTTTATTGAATTTGGGTCATGTTAGAATTAAAAATTTTAGACATAATTTCAGAGAAATTCAAAGAAACTTCAAAATTCTTAATCTCAGAACTTCAGTTACACTTTCATTCACATGATGCTTTTATTTGAACAACCCATTGAAAGTTAAAATGGTTGCTTTATAGCCAATCACTCTCTATACTGCAAACTTCTCTTCTTCTATTTACACTTAATTTGATATGGTGCTAAACTCTGGCTGTTTGCATATCTAGACTCAAAATTTCAAAAACAGCATAGATAGATAAATGATAGACATATAGAAAAATAGGTAGATCTTTTCTCTCTTTCATTTCCATCTTCCTTTTCCTTTTTAACCTTGTGGTATCTCTCAGAGTTATCTGTTTCTGTTTACTCTTATTGCCACTGCATATATTTAGGGACACATTTCACTTAACGTAATATTTAAGTAGATAATTGGCCTCATTTGGGGGGGACACTCTTTTCTCCATTCCAGTTCATTTTATTCTTCCAGGAAAACTCTAAGCAGGTCATTCCCATGATAATAGTTATCATTACCCGTGTCTTTTCTCAAGAATAATGTCCACATTAGTTACTCAATCATTCAATGCCTACTTACCCTCAATTTCTCTTTGCCATTGTATATCTCATAATTCTTCTTCATCGTGATATTTCCACTTAAAAAGTGCAGAAATAGCATATACATTCAATTGATGTAAGAAATTCATATGATCCAGTATTTTGTTGGACAATATTTGTAAGTATGTCTTTATATCCAAACCTGGCTGCCCTTTCAGTCTCAAAACTCTGACTGTCCATCACTTCATGCTTCAAACCAATACATTCCATCCATAGCACTTATCTCCATATATCTTTTTTTTTTTAACATAAGGTGACTGATAAGGGGATCTTAACCCTTGACTTGATGTTGTCAGCACTATTCTCTCCCAAGTAGGCTAACCAGCCATCCCTATATAGGGATCCGAATGCGTGTCCTTAGTGTTATCAACACTACACTCTCCCAAGTGAGCCACGGGCTGGCCTTCTCTCCATATATCTTCTGAAACGTCCTCCCATCTTGTTAGATAGTTGATTATTTATGTATTTAATCTCCTCAACTGATTGTATATTTTTCAGAGGGCTACCTTCGTATGTGATTTATGATTGCTCATATCATTCAAAAATCTTGCTAGTAAATAAAAATAATTAGCTGAATGAATGTATTGTTTTTCTGTTGCTAAGTAATGCATTACCACAAACTTGGCAGCTTAAAATAACACCCTTTGTTATCTCACAGTTCTGTAGGTCAGAAATCCAGGTGGACTCAACTACATATCTTATGGTTTTACAAAGCTGAAATCAAGGTGTTGCCGAGGCTGGGAACAATATGCTTTCGTGATTATTCAGGTGGTTGGCAGAATTCATTTCCATGAGGTTGTATGACTGAGGTTCTTGTTTTCTGTTTGCTGCCATCCATGAGCTACTCTCATTTTCTAAAGGCTGTTCACATTCTTTGTCACCTGATCTCCATCATCTTCAAGCGAGCCAAAGCATGTCAAATCCTTCTCATGATTTGAATCTCTCTCTCCTTCTGCCACCAGCTGGGAAAAGCTGTTTCTAAACTGTTCACCTGATTGGGTCAGGCTTAGCGAGGGAATCCCTGTAACTTAATTTTCATTAATTTGAGACTTCAACCACATCTGTGCAATCCGTTTATCACAGTACCTAGATTATTATTTGAATGAAGAATCAGGGAACTGAAATCCCGGTAGGGATAGTCATAGAAGTTTGCCTTCTTAGGAGAATAAAAAAGAATCGTCACCATTACTTATCACATTCAAAACTTTCAATCCTTGACTGCAGATGATCTTTTGCACTGAATTTTGCAAAAGTTTTAAGCAGCATGGTTGCAATTATTTTTACATAATTTTTATAATATGCATTCAATATTCAAAGTCTTTGTTTTATTCAAGTTTCATTGTATGCTATGAATTCTAGTGTTTTTATTCACCAAGACTTTTTGAAGCCTTATATGTGACTCATGAAATATTAATAATTAAATCAAAGGAATAAATTTTTATCTTCTTGGAAAATACATTTATGGGAAGTAATGCTATTCTTATTGCCAGGTCTCAAATGTGTTTGGTTTCTCTTTATGAAGTGTTAGAGATAGTATATGATTATAGGTAAAATAATCACAGAATTTTACTAAGTGCTTTTACGTGCAAAATTCTTTGAACTAAACTTAAAAGAAATTTTATTTTTATCTTATTGTTATCTTATAAATAGTTTTTAAATTAATCATCAGAAGCCATACACTTCTGACGAGTGGCACTGATGAGTGTCACTGACAGGTTTTGGAAACTGGGTCTTATTTTATATTTAATGCTCTGTCCACTGAATAACAATTATGAGGTATTACTTCTTATACTTATAAGCTTATTGACACAAATAATTTGATTTCTTTGTAGGCCATATCCCCAGGTCATGAGCTTTAGGTCAAATTCTCAGTGGAACAGTAGCTATTTTAGTACACTTTTCTTCAATTTCTTCAAGTTAAAAAATATATTTGGCCATGTGTTATATGTTAAATGTTATATTTGTAAAGCTCAAAGAGAATATCCAATGAAGTAAAGGTAGATTATGTTGGATAGATGAAAGGACAATTGAATTTTAATTAGCTTAGGGTATCTGTTTTAGTATATGAAAGAGACACTAAAAATTTGCCATTTCATATTCATCAGAATGGCTAAAATGTCTATACAAGTTTTTAGTATTTAAATGATTTATATTTTGATTGTTATTAACACTCTTGACTCTATAACAGCTGAAAATGTAAAGGCAAGAAAAACCTAAATCTAATGTCAGCTGATTTCTTACTTTCTCAGAAATTTCAAGCTAATAATTTTATATTTTCTGTAGTGATTTTGCACACAGTGAAATAAAAGTTTCTACTATATTTAAAAGAAATATAAGTCTTGCAACTGTATCTGAGTTTTATCCCCTAGTCATTGTTTTCTCTTAGCCATTTTCCCAAGCAACCATAACAGTAACTAGGTGCATTCTCAGAATACATCTCCCTGGTGACATTAGTGATTATTGACTTTTTTTCTTTTTTTTTTTTTTCGGTAAA